>NC_069720.1:7845534-9045534 GCF_027358585.1 Pangasianodon hypophthalmus
TGTGCAGGAATATGACCCAGTTGACACTGTGTATTTGTGCTGTATAAAATAATCAGTGAATCAGCTCTACCTTTTAGAGGCTGGATAAAGCTCGACTGTTATAACTTCAATTCCATTCCAGGCGGCTGCAGACGCTGCGAAGAACAGACACTGGATGCTGATCACAGCACCGGGACTGAAGCAGAGGAAGAGGAAGAAAGTACAGCCAGAGGACACCAGCATGGAGCTACCTGTGACCACACACACACACACACACACACACACATTTGTCTTGCTATCCTTGTGAGGACCATTACCAGAATTATTAAGGTGTCCTTAATAATTAACCAGCTAATTAATGCTATGCCACACCTACATCTAACCCTGACCTCAACCTCAAACCAAAAGGAAAATAAAAACTTAAACAAAAACCGCAGTTTTTGTTAAAAAAAAAAAAAATTTTTACTACTACTACTAAAGTTAGTTTAGTAATCTGATGTTGAAATTGAAAATCAAAAAAAAAAATTGATCTTTTTTTTCCTGTAAACTCAAAACAACAATATAAAAATGTTTAGTGAATTTGCAATTTGACATTGAAATTGAAAATTATCCTTTTTTTTTTTTTTTCTTACTAAATATGAAACAATTAAAATGTTTAGGAATTTAGTAACTTGACACTGAAATTCAAAATGATCCCCAGTGCTTTTTTTTTTTTTAAACTAAACTTAAAGCAATATTAAATTGTTTACTAATTTAGTAACTTAACACTGAAATTGAAAATGATCTATTTTCTTCTTCTTCTTTTTTATATTATACATGAAGCAATACTATGGTTAGTTTTGAGTAATGTTTAGTAATTTAGTAATTTGGCATTGAAGTGAATACATTATGTAATACACACGTTTAGTAATTTAATAATTGAAATTTAAAAATATCTTCTGGGTTTTTTTTCCTTCATTAAACCTAAAAAGTAGTAAAATGTTTAGTAATTTTGTAATTTTACATTTAAATTAATAATGAGCTTTTTTTTTTTTTATTCGCGAATCAATACTAAAAATGTTCTGAAATTTTAAATTATGTTCTGTTTTGTTGTACTAAACATGAAACAATAATAATGTTTAGTAATTTCATAATTTGACATAAAAAATTAAAAATTACAGTATCTTTTGTCCCACCCCCATTTTTTAACTAAACTTGAAATTAAAATATGTTAAAAAACATGAAATACTAAGATATGTGTTAAAAAACACATTCTAACTGCACATCATAATCTAAACAAAATGAATAAAAATGATACTCTTATCAAGTATCTTCAATATTTGTTAATGTGGTTTATTTTTAGACAAACCACAATCAGAAAAAAAATGACAGTGATGTAATTCACCTATAATCTTAATTCGTCCAATCTTATCCATCAGGAAGCATGCGATGATGTTGCCTGGTAGCACAGACAAGCTGCCCAGAAAGCTGACTAAACAAATCAAGATGTCGTTTTCATCCTGGAAGTTAAGATGGCAGCCGCTTTTGGGATGTACAAATGTGACATTGTTGAAGTTGCAGTCGATGAACTTGGAATCAGGCCATAAATCTGCAAGGAACAAAGCAATAAAACTGATATAATTAGCAAGCGACTATAATGAAGTCAGCTGATCTAGTTAAAAGTGATTTTGCTTCTTTGAGTTGAAATACCTGTGTTGTAGAAAACAGTGTTTATGATGGTGCAGTTCTCAAACAAGGTGTCTGTTGACTTGATGTCCTCGAAGTAACAGTCTTCAAAGTGGGTCTCCTTAAACTTCACATTTCTCATCTCTATGCTGATAAACCTGTGCACGCAATACACAGTAATGAATGAGCAGTGAACGATCAGGCTAACTAGTAAGCTTGTTAACTTTAGCACAGTGCTGTGCTATCATATTGATTTTTTAATTCTTATTTGATTGGTCAGAAGGTGGGGACTAATTTTCTATAAGAGCAACTCTAGCTGACAGCTAATTTACAGCTCGACATAATCTAACTCTAATGACAAATATATTAACGATGTTATGAAAATCGTAAAAGTGCTGATATGAAGAAGCTTACTGTAAGGTGTTTATTTACTTATTTATGGAAGGAGTCTCTAGTGTCAGTGCTTTGTAACACCCAGTAAGTTTTCGGCTATGGAGAGTGGTTAGGATAGACACATTTCCTAGCAACATGACAAGCTGTGTTTTTGTCGTTTTATTGATAAATTCTGTTGCTCCTTTTTAGTCAGAACTTGTATATACTAACTAAGAACTAAGTTTGTTCTGTTCTCTAAGTATGGACAAATAGAAAGGAAAAACCGTACCAGTCATGCATATAATAGCCCTCTTTGTGAATCTGGTTTTTCAGAGAAAAGTTGAAGTGAAAGTATTCGATCCTATCTTTGTAAAATGTCATGGTGTGTGACTTGTACTCTTCATACTGCAGGTATTTTATCTGGTCAGGAAACCACACTGAAAGGCCGTAATAGCTACAATGCAAATGGAAACACAGGAGCAAGTTAACAAACATGAATACACCTGTAATGGAATATCATGTAAAACACATTTGTCCTGAAGAACAGTAATGCATAATGTGTTGGATAAGTAGTGCAGGAGAAAAATAATTTTACCCAAAAGCCATTGTAAACCAGACAATGGCAATGAACAATCCGTGGAGTCTCAGTTTAGGGGCAGCAAGTGACATCAAGTTCTTCATCACCTTTAAAAATACATTAAGTGACAAATCACTGCAGAGTTTTATAGTCAGGATGTGTGAAACTCTGATTTAAGCTTGATTTACATGATACCTGCTTGACCAGGGTCATTTGTCTGACCATGAATCTTTGGAAGGCCGTACCAGTCTCGCTCTGGATCTCAATGAAATCATCCTCCTGAGTTTGAGGAGACTTAAACTGGGAAACCTTACAAATAGAGAATGCAATAGTTATCATTTATCCTTAAATACAATCAACAACATGACAAAATGAAGTCAGGGCCAGGTTCCCAAAAAAAATGCATAATGCTAAGTGCTGATTGTTAGAAGAGTGATATTTCACAGTGAAGAAGAACCAGGATGAAGTACTGAAAGCTCGTGTCTGTGCAGATTTACACTGAGCTCTAATCCAGACAGGTTTGTGTGTGAGTAGTTGCACATTGACAGCTTTTATTGTTTTGGCTGTGTTGTCCACCATGTTATAATTGAATATTTCATTTTTGGAATGTACACTACCATGTAAAAAATTAAATCAGCTATTAAGAATGTGAAATCAACATTCTTAAGAATTTTATTTGGATAGATTTTGATAGACCTATAAATTGACTTTAAGGTAATTCAAACAACCTGACTTCTAAAACACCATGCATCTGTAAAAACATGAAAAAAAAAGTTAACTGTGTCCAGAATGATATACAGTGTTATAACAATGAAATATCTCCAATTAAACTACCTTGCACTTGGATAGGTGGATAGGTGGATGCCATGATGAGATTACTGTACATCAATAATTGCATTGTACTATTTATCATTATCTTTTTTCCAACCAATTAAAAGTAGACTAAAGACCTTTATTGTCTGGTTTATAGTTTTTACGTCTACATCCTAGTTACCTCTAAATCAAACTGTCTATGACAACGTCACTAATTGTGAATGTGCTCAAGTAGCCTAGTGCTCAAGCATATTTTAGATTTGACTTTAAAAGCGTTTAACTTTAAATGCGTCCAATAGTGTCTGATACTCCATACGCTGCAAAGTAGAGCCAAAACAACAAAAATATCTCACTGTCTTATTACTTACAGACTGTGATATCTAAAGCTAGGTAACATATATGATTGGTACCTCGGTAACCCCCACAGATATGGACCAGCCTTCCAATTAGTGTTCAGGACTCTGACACAGTCTCAGTATTTAAGTCTAGGCTGAAAATTCAATTCAATTCAATTCAATTCATTTTTATTTGTATAGCGCTTTTTACAAAGGTCATTGTCTCAAAGCAGCTTTACACAAACAAAAGTAAAGTGAAGTGTGTGTGTGTGCCGTCTCTGATGAGCAAGCAGGGCGACGGTGGCAAGGAAAAACTCCCTGAGATGGTGATAGGAAGAAACCTTGAGAGGAACCAGGCTCAACAGAGAACCCATCCTCATATGGGTTTACACTGTAGTGTGCGTGTGTGTGAGCACAATGTGTGTTGGTGTAGTCCATGGAAAACAGCTGAAGCGTTTTCGTGGCAGTATGAAGCATTGCCGGTGGACAGGTCCAGAGTGAAGGGGGGGAGGTCTGGATCACCGGCAGCTCAGGAGTGTAGCTCGGCAACATATTTGTTTGGTCAAGCCTTTTGTGAATAGCTTTTTCTTAGGTAAAGGAGCAGATCTGGAGGGTTCACAGGCATAGAGTGTTGTGGTGAACTGGGATGTTTGGATGCTGTTGCCACCCCACTCTCACGCGTTCACTCAGGTTTGTTGACGGTGGAGTGGCTGGCTGCTTTATGTCCCAAGGCGCCCTCATGTTTGTGTTACCTTCTGGCCCTCCCTTTTAGTTATGCTGTCATGGGTAGTCTTGCTGGAGTCCCTGATTGCATTCTGCACCCAATGTACATATTATTTAACCATTATATGACAATTAGCATACCTAACATTCTCTCTCTCTCTCTCTCTCTCTCTCTATCTCTCTCTGTCGAGCTACACGTTACTCCTGAGATGCCACTGATCCTGGCCCGTTCTTCTCTCCGGACCTGCCTGATCCATTCTAATGCCCTACTTCTGGTTGGAGTCCTCTTGGAAACCACTCACTGTTTCTGACGATGGCCCCATATGGACAGCCTACAGATACATGTGATTACTGTGGATGTTACCACTTAGAAACCATCAAGATGGCTTTGGATTGCAACTGATACGAACAGTTTTGCTACAATGCCTTAGGACTACAATTGCGATGACAGCTTTAGGACTGCAATTGCCACAAACAGGTTTTTACTCAAGTCTCCATCAGTGAACAGTTGATAACTTCAACAAAATAGACTTTTGTGTAAATTATAATGACCTTTTATGGTTACACAATTGCCTTTTTGACCATATAGTATACAGTTTAGAAGGGATTTATTTATAATTGCACTATCCAGTGTCACCCAGAGGAGGATGGGTTCCCTTTTGAGTCTGGTTCCTCTCAAGGTTTCTTCCTCATATCGCCTCAGGGAGTTTTTCCTTGCCACCGTTGCCTCTGGTTTGCTCAGTAGGGACAAATGTATAAATTTAAAATGTATATATTTCTGTAAATCTGCTCTGTGACAATGTCCACTGTTAAAAACGCTATACAAATAAAACTGAGTTGAACTGAGTTGAATATGATAAAACCCAATGAGTATACAATGATGAGGGATTAGGGTTTAGATAAACTTTGTAATAGACATATTCCTTCATCATAATACATGCCAATTGACTGACAGGTAATATTTTTTGTTCAACTGCTTCAAAACGCTTTCTTCCACCAAAAGAGTAAAACAAACCACTGAGGTCTGAGCTTATTTGAGTCTATGTTGTGATTCACACACCTGAAACACTCTCTCTGGTTCACCTTTTGCCCTCCAGTTGGTGTCATGGACACGTCGCAGGATCATCCAGGCCTCGTCATGCCTTGCATTCTGAAAACACGCATGCTTACAGTCACACTGAGGTTTAAGAACGTTTACACAGTGATGTTGCATATATAATTGGCTATAAAGAAAGGAAGGAAAGGAATAAAAATGAAGGTCCAGTTGTTTCTGAATTTTTTTTTTTGAGAAAAAAAAACTGTACTAATATACAAGGCCTGGCTTTATTAAGACTCATTTATACCTTTATACACTCGTTTATACAGTTTTAAAAATAAAGGCACCAGAAATGGTTCTTTAAGGCCATAGAAAAACCATTTTAGGTTCCCTAAAGAACCACTGGGCAGCCTGGTCATACAGTATCATTGGTGCCTCAAAGCTTGATCCTGAACTTGGGTTACCTGGTCATGCTGGTATACAGCAAAATCCTCAGTGTTCAATTAACACCCAGAGTGCTGAATTAACATCCTACACTGTTTATATATCGCCAATTAGACACAAATGAGCTCTGAACATGTTCAATCATCACTCTTGGTGTTGAATTAACACTGGGGATTTTTGATGTGTATAATCTAACCTACTAAAAATTGTACTAATGTAATGAGAGGATAATCCATACCCTGTATGTGCTGCCCTTTTTACTTTTCTTTCCTGGCATAGTTAATCAAGCTGGTAGAGGGATTACAGTGTGTGTACCACAATATATGTCACAGAATCACTGCCAAACTGAATATTTTTCTACTCTGCCTATGTAACATGATGGGCATTACCTCAAGGAGATAGCGTGGGCTCTCGGGCATAAACACGAGTCCAGTGAGAGCAGCCACCGCGGGCAGGAAACACACCAAAACAAACACTCTCCAGCTGCGGAAATGGAACTCAGTGCCCATACTGAAACCTGCAACAAATCTCATGTCACTACACCATTACATTCTTCTAACACTGATCTGATGTATCTAATGTTGTCCAAAAGGTGCATTGATATTATTCTTGCTCTTAAAGGAAGAACACCAAGGGAAACAGGGTTTGATTAATTCTTGTCATGGCATGACCCAAACGGAGAAGGATTTGATTAACACTTCTTATATAATATATTTTAATGTGAAAAATTAAAGGGTGACTAGAAAGGTGCACAATAACCATAATAACAAAAACAATAGGGTTCCAGGACATTCATGCTTGGACCCTTAAAATCATGATCTAAAACTTATAAAGTTTGGTTTAAAATTAAACTGACAAATGGAATAAATACATCATTAAATAAAGACCTCAGTAGTATTATTTTGAATATAAGTTTCATTCCATAGACAAGATATCAGAGAGCCATTAAATTGTTTTGGAACTGAGGCTGACTGTTTGCTACAAGAATATAAAACTCCTAATAGATTCAGACATTCCTCACTCTTGTAAATACATTCTTTTCCAGTTAGATTTCCCTTTCTTTCCATGTATGAAGCTGCTGGGGTTACAGATAGGTAATAAATATAGATTGATATTTTGTAAGGACTACAACATGGTGTGCAATTGTAGGGAGATAATAAATGACATGGTGGTGTGATGGCCCTAGTAGAAACAGAGTTACTGTTACTACCCCAAGGTTCATCATTTTCCAATAACAGAAGTTATTTATTTAGTTATTTAGTTATTTATTTATTCCAATGGGCATTATAATTTTTACAGCACATCATCATTTTTATCCATTTTATTCCAAGTTCTTGCTATCAATTATGTTACAACAGCTAACAATCTTTTTCTCTCCCTCTTGACGTTAATAAGACAAAAAAGCTGCTTGTCATTACAGTTACGTTACTAAACTGAAAACTGAAAAAAAAAATTGCCAGACAACTTAAAGTTACAGCTTTACCTCAGACTGTTACAAAGTACTGATACTGGAGACTCCTTCCAAAAATGCAAATAAACATCTCCTCACAGAATACTTCAATGATTATCAATGAATATCAATGATTATACATGTTTTTATTCCCTTCATGTGGAGCGTCTGCCATAAAAGGACCCGCGTATGTGACTTGAATAGGAACAATAATGTCTTAGGAAGACATTAATCTAAATGCTTTAATCTAAATGAGATCTGAAATGCAACAGCCACTACTATCAGAACCGCTGTTATAGAAAATTAATCAACACCTTCTGACCAATCAGAATTGACATTTCAACATCACTGTGGTATAAAATGTATTATAACACAATAAAATTAGAAATTAAACATATTATACAATGGAAAGAATTAATGTTCATATAATAAGAAAGGAAATGATTCAAGAGGAGTGTAAAGTAGCCATTTTAGTACTCTAAGACTCATATAAACTCACTGTTCATATCCCTATTCATATCCTCATTCATATTTACCTCCCCTCCACCTAAACGGATGCTTCCAGACTTGCCCTCTGATTTTGAAATGATAATTATGGTCTTTATCACCGTGGTGATGATTAGCATAAAGATGCTGAAGGTTAATACTGTTATTACCATAATGATGGATGATTCCCCAGGCGCTGAAGGAAGCGTACAGGCCTCCCAGCATCCAGAACAGACACAGCCAGCTCAGGTGCTCGCCCCGTTTATCCATCTGCAGGAACTCAGCAAAGTACGTGTACACAATGGGGATGGAGCCACCTATTCTGTAGAGAACAGAGAAACACTGGGGGATACTTACAGTCGAACAATGACTTAACACAATGATAGAGAGAGAAAATTTTGAATAAGGGAAATATGAATGATAATACAGTTATACACATAGTGTAGTATGACATGTTGTGGAGGAATGTCCATTCAACACTGCATGTGTACACTTCTGAAAAATGTCATTCTCATTTTGAGGCATGAAAGCGTTTAGTGCAACGATTAAGGTATATATACTGCACATATATATATATTTATGTATGTACACAGTATATACAATAACACATGAAATCACACTGTATTTAGAAAACAGTTTTCCTAATTAATCTTTTATTTTCTACATTTTTATTCTCTAATGTTTTATTGAAGAACATTAGAGAGGAATTCCCCAAAAGTTTATATTTGTTGGAGTTAAATACATTTTATACTGAAAAAAAGATAAATTTTCTAATCATTTTATAGAAATAAACACTTCAAATAAATCATCACCAAGACTACATTTTTGAGTTAAGTACAGTAGAGTAAACATATGCATATTTAATTGGATGAAGGCTCACGAGTAAATTTCATTTTTGAAAAAGTAAGAATATCAGCGAATCACCTGGCGATGAATGACAGTGATATTTATTGTTTTCAAAAATTACCCCTTTACCCATAGTGTCTTTGCTTAATATTTCACACAAGTCTATACGCAAGCCTAATACTGTAGGACCATTGAAATCTCTGTGTGTACTTGCATTTAGAAAGGAAAACTTGCATTACCCAATTCCGGAGCAGACTCTGCAGAAGAGGAAGAAGCCATAGCCCTGGAAAAAGGAGGAGAGGAAAGAGAAGATGCAGTTGATGGCCAGAGCGTTGAGGAGACACTGACGGCGTCCCAGTTTATCAGCCAGACCACCCCACACTACGGCTCCCAGCATCATCCCAACGTACACGATCAGACCTGCACACAACACACACACAACACACACACACACACACACACACACAACACACACACACACAAAATGTTTATATCCAATACATTTTACATTTACCTTCGCAGCATTTGGATGACTTACAGAAGTGTTTTATAGCCTCCAAAAACAAATCCTTACGCTAGTACAAATAGGTAAGGGTATAAGAATACCATTAAATTAAAACCCTGTTACAGAGGGGTTAATATAACAATTACAAAAATAGTACAAACGGTACCATAAAATTCTGTAAATTAAATATGAAATATGAACTCTGAAAGAAATAACATTAAAAAGTACAGTATAGAAAACCGAATATTGTTAAATGAATAGTTTTATAGGAAAAACTGAAATTTGCACAGTTGAATGTACTCAGTCAGCCAAAAGACATTTTCTGTCCAATTTTTGCTTCTTTAGTTTTGCACTGTAGACATGAGGCTTGTTGTTGCTAACAGGTCAGGGAAGATTATAGCTAGCATTGTGTAGACTACATACTTAGTCTTATTCTTACCGTAAAATTATTTTCAATGTAAACCAAAAAAAAAATAAATAAATAAAAAATTGAGTGGTAATATTTGGTTTGACTCTTTTTTAATACAGTGTTGTGTTATTTAGCTATTGATCAGCCCAATAAAATGTGGATTAGTGAAGGATGACATATAGAAGTGGAAGTCCTCAATGCAGCTTTGTCACATTTATTACTGTTAGTGATTCAGTGAAAAACAGGTGAAATAGGTGTGTATGGTACCTTTACTGAAAGTTTGTGATTTCAGTAGAATCTTCTGGCACAGAATATATCAATCTTCAGAGCACACTGTTTCTATTTTTCACTTTGTCTGTTTTTATAAACCACTATCCTGTTTTGTTCTGAATTGTTGTTCACCATAGTCACAGCATCTCAAGGGACAGCTGAGGGCCCAGTTCTGAAATATTAGCCTTTACGAATTGATGAAGGAAGAAGGCAGTTTTTAACCACCAGAGGTCTCACTTCCACATGATTTTTTCCACTCTTTGTGTGCCAGAAACATCTTTTCATAATTGACATAATTGTGCACTCTATTTCTTTTATATTGCAAGTTTAAATTTCCAAATATAAAATATACAAAATTTCCCCTAAATCCAAATGTAGACAATCATTCAGGGCCTGTTTGGTGTCTGAGGTTTGCTTCATTAGTACTATAAGTCTAATGCTGCTAAAGAGTAAGAGATGTGAACAGCCTCCAGTTTAGCATCATGCAAACTGAATGCCTAAATGTACTGTTTGCTCATAATGATATTATTACCCTAATCCCTTTTAATGTACAAATCTACATTCTACCTGATGCTTTGTGTGGAATGATACCCGATATATGCTGAGGAAAAAAGTGAACCAGACTTTAATATGGCTGCTATAAATGTTTTAGCTGTAATGTAATGTCCTTCTGTCCATTTTTACATCCAAAAGCATTGGATTTTTAAGCCGGGCTGCCAATACGGTCTCTCTGTCTTTCTCTTTCTCCTTCTCTATATCTCTCTCTCTCCCTTCATCTGGCCTCTGCACTCGTCATCACTCTGCTTTCACTACAGTTGTGACACTCCCATTAACTTTTGCTCCTAAGTGCCCAGACCAAAAAAAACCCCCTTGGTTCTTCACTCTTTTACAGCTCCATCTGTCCATCGTTGTAGCATTAGAGCACTCAGAAGTTCACAGTGATGGCTTCTCAAGGTGCTTTTATCTGTGATGTGTTATCAGGTCACTTTGTAACAGAGAAGAGAGATTTTTTTTAACATAGTGCTCCAGAGACAGCCTCTGCTGTGATATATACAGTAAATATGATTACATATATTAAATGTATTTATATCAGACCTGCTCTCTTGCTCTGAGCTCTCCTCATTCGGTGTTTTACTACACAATAGGTACACTAGAGACAACAAAAATGAATGCATTATTCCGAATGAACAGATATGTTTTTTTTTAAACAGGTACAAATGCAGATATGAATAGGAGGCTTGGCAGAACAGACCATGGGTAATATTGCTGATACTGGAGGTGGACTGGGATCCAATGGGACACAGCAAAATACTGTAAATCGTGTGAGTGGAAGGTTTTTACTTTAATGTAGCACAGGCTTGCGGGACAAACAAAGACGTGTGGTGAATTGATGCATCTGTATCATTCATTCATCCTTAGTAACTGCCTGGTCAGGGTCACGGTGGTTTAAACAAGGATACTAAGATTACACATTTTGGGAAACAGATCCAACTAAATTTGTTAGAAAATATCACAGGCAGGGCATCTCTATTTGAGATCAATTATGTCAGTCAAAACAGTCAGAGCCAGAATTCACAGACCACACTGACATCTGAATGTAGATAAAGATACATATATTTGGAGCACTAAACAGATACAGATGCAGATAGTATCTTTTCTGTTACACCCCTAATATAATTACATACGCTATATGTATATTGCATGTATTTATATCAAACAGGGTCCTAGTCTCTCACTCTGACTTCTCCACCTGCCTCCTTCTCTGTCTTGCTACACACACACAGCTAATGATTAAATGAGATTGACAGTTAGAGGCTGTGTATGTCAGGAGTGTGAACTTGTAGCCTGAGAGACCTTTAAAACTGCAAACCTCCTTTGCTTCTCATTGCAGTTCTGTTTCAGGTCTTATTCACGCTGCAATATTTGAATGTTTTGACATTATACGCATCCCTAACAAACCAGATTCAGACGTCCACAAACTATATTGAGCAACAGAGTGGCAAAGGGCACGTGCCAAGCATCGGTCAAACAACACTAACAACATTATGGTGCTATATACAGTTCAACTGTAAACTGGGAATTCATTGTATGTTCTTACTTCCTAGCTTAAAGGTGCAATAGTCCGTTTTTTGTATTTCTTAGTTGTAAAAATAACCTGGAATATATATAAAACATGATTGAAAAAATAATTGTTTAAGTCATGGCCTCAGCACACGTGCAATAAGCACCCAGTGCTGCCCAATAATTCTCCTGTGTGCCAAATTTTGTTTTTATAGTGTTATAACTTGGGTTTCAAGCAGCTGAATGGCACTATTGTGTAGCTTCAAATGCTAAAAATAATTCAAGATGCTAATAATGGAGCTTAAAAGCTCAAAATACATGTTACAAAGAAAAAAAGGACAGCGACTGCACTCATGACCATTCTCATAAATCAATATTTCATATGCATATAGTCTAATAACTTGGCTTTCAAACAGCTGAATGTCCCAGTGCACTTGACAATGATGTCATGATAGTGCTGGCTAATGCTAAAGCTAGTTAGCATGCTAACTCTAGTTGAATCACTGTAGGTTCTAGGAGTGGAGCTTTGTCTACATGGGCAGGCTTGGGAGGCGAGCTCAAGGTATAATAAAAGAAAAATCATTAAAATCTTATTCTAACTCCACCTAGGAGACCTGAAAAGGAGCCAACTGCTCCTTTAGGCTAGCTTTTTTTCTTCTCACAAATGTAATTTAAAACTTAAACACACTGTCTGGAAACAAAATTGTTTCCTTCATGAAAAAAATGCACTTTGAGTCTTGCTTCTAAATTTACTTGAGTTCCTGGAAAACCTGAAAAAAACCTGGAAATGTGTTGCTTACTGACTAACTTTCCAGTCATATAAAATGCATGAAAAATGGCAAAACAGATCAAAAGTCTTCAGCTGAATGAGAACTTTTCTGGTAAAGTGTGGTTTAGCTATAAAATACCCAAACTGCACATTTAATGCATTTTCCTCAGACGACCCATAATGAGCTATTTACTTTATATCACCCAATAAAGTCAACATTTGTTTATATTTATTCTGTGGTTATTTGACCATGAGAGTCCACGGCATGCTGATATACTGACATTCTGATCAAATGTAAGGTTTTTTATGGACTTGGTCTCAAACCGTTCTTATGGTTTTCATTCACTCTTTAAAATTCTACAACTAATTTGACAATTGTTTTACAATTAACTAGTCATTGCTCTCTAATTGTTAAGTAAAGCTATATACTTACAATATTTAAATTAAACCTGGTATAGTAATATTTCATTTGCATCTGTTTCAGTGTACATACAGGAAAATATTCTGGAAATTCAAATTCCTATTTTCCTCATTTTTCACTTACCCAGCACGCCCTCGCTGTCGCTGGACAGGCACATGCCCTTCTCTACTCTGGGCAAAGCGAAGGCTACTACAAAACACTCCACACCATCAGCCATGAGCGCCAGGCCCAGCACGGTGAAGAGGGCCCACTGGAAGCGCCCATGGCCGCAGTCCTCCATGATGTTCTCGTACTGCTCAGCCAATGTCTCTTCCTCTTCCAAGGTGGCCAACTTGGCCTTCAACCTGGCCTCCCGACGAGCGGCTCGACGCGCCTCCTTGATATCGTCTGGGTGAGCAATGCCCTGATATTCCCCCTCGTACATCTGATCGTCCTCATCCTGTCCTTCAGTGACATCACTGGCTGCATCTTCCTCCTGGGCAGGATAGTCGGGTCGGTAGGGGTAGTCATCCTCACCTTCCTCTCCGTAGGTGTTCTGGCTTTCTCCTTCATTGTCTTGCATGTTGTTTTGGTAATGGCCATCCATTGTGACCACGTTTTAGAATTGCCTTAGTATCCTCCAAATCACAGCTGGCTATATTAGCATAATCCTCAGAAGGCACTTTGTCTGGATCTCAGAATCACTACTCCAGAGGCCAGTAGTGATGACAATATCCTATTTATGGGTTTCCTTCTGGGATCTGCAGTTGAACCATAGGCCTCAGAGTCAATTGTGACAGTTAACCACTTCTCTTTGAAAGCTTATATAAAAAGAGAGAGAATATTAGTGAGTATGATTAGAAATTGAGTGCTGGAGTGTCAGAAAAATAAGAACCTTATTCATTTGGTAATAAGGTGCTACTTACGAGTCTCACCTTGCTGCTCAGAAACGTATTCAAATATTATAATAAACACATATTGACCCGTTCTTAGAAATGGTTAAAAATAAACTTTTGCCATATGTAAAACACTTGTGGGACAGAGAGTATTTGCATTTGTGCATAAGAGCAGCAGCCAGTTGAGACTGTAATAGTGAGCTCTATTGATCACATTCATAATAGCCTAATTATTTAAGGAATAAAACATGGCAGGGAGTTACGGGAAAATAATCCATGCCGGGGTGGTGTGATGTGGCCCGATACAAAACAGAGTTACAGTTACCACAGCGACAGCAGCTTTATTTTTTAAAATCAGTTTTATTCCTTTTAATTTATTTACAGTTACATTTAATGTTATGGAGTGTCCATGAAACAAGTTAGTTCTTGTTATCACTTATGTCATAACAAGTTTGAAGACCTGAATTCTTTCGTGTCAGAAAACAAAAGAACAGCTTTACCTTTGACTGTTACAAAGCGCTGACACTGGAGGCTTCTTCTAAAATGTTACATAAACATCTCACCACAAATGTCACTATATCAACTATTATGCACATTTTAATGTTTATGTGAAGCATCCACCATGCAAGTTCCTGTGCAAGTTGTTATTAGAAATGATGACATATTAGAAGGAGTGCATTATTATAAACCTGTGATTTTCCTCGCTGGTGGCACTGTTGTCAGAGCTGCTGTTATAGAAAATTCAGACCAATCAGAATAGAGAATTCAACAGCATTGTTTAGAGCCAAGCTTACATGGTAGTGGGAATCACTCAGAATACATCTTGAACTCCTAACTTCTATATATTATCAGCTGGATCCATGTTGATATCATAAAACTTGGACATATACAAGCATTTGGACTATAGATACAAATGTATGGGGCATTCTGAGTAACACATATGCGTTGTTTTCATGATGACAAACAAATAATATCTTGTAACTTTTTGTCCAAAATTATATGAAGGCATTTTATTTTGTGTGCATAAATACTAAAACAAATGTTCATTTTGAATCCACAATGATTAGATGAATAATAATAGAAACATGATGAAACAATTAATTTTTTAGATGGAATTTTTGGAGACCCACTAATTATATCATATACCACTCTGTAGGGATTTATAGCTATGAAAAACTATTTTTGCAGTTTATCTTGAAGACAAAAACTATTTTTAAGGGTTTATCTTAAATACAAAAAGGAATTTGGTAGAAATGAAGAGGAAATGAAGAGTGTGTCATAAAATTCAAATAATTATTCTTTTTCAAGTCACAACATTCATTTTGTTACAATTATTATTTTGTAATTCATAAAATGAAAACTATAGTCACCCTTTTGTGCAAAAAGTTAAAATTTATGGTTTTTCAATTTCTGCACACAACATTACCTTATTATTTTCTTTTGTCATGAAAGAAATGCAGTTTGTGGCACAATTCATTCTGTTTAGGAAAATGGTCTTGTTATAAATGGCACCCCCTTAAAAAAAAATATCCTCATTAAGGCATTTTTACTAGACCATTTAGAAGGTTGGCTGCTCTTCTTAGACTCTGACATGGTTAAGAATTTGTATTAAGAGCTGTGATTTAATCCATCTGCACTATGGGGAATTTCATCCTGCTGGGTGATCCAGAGTGCAAAGGGGAAGAGAGTACAGACAGGAAATGGACATGATAATGCTGATGATAGTCAATGGTCAAGGAAAATAGAAGCAAGAGAAATATACCCATAGGATGACAAACTGCAATGCTTTATAAATCAAATTCAAAAGTGAGTTTAGAAAGTCACACTCTTCCAGTGTCTATTGGAATCTACTGGAGTCACATTCACCAGCAGGTCAGGCGGATGCCACACTACAGATGTGACAGATGAAAAGGGTTTCTAAAACAAAATCCTCTGCTTTAGGTGTGTAGCCTGTGTGTCTCAGGTGTTGAAATTGTCAATGTGATTCCAGATGGTGTTTCACACTTTTACATTACTGCTGTGAATGACATTAGATCCAGTAAGAACATTTAAGCATGTTATAATACATGTTATACTACAGCACTATTAAATTCTTGAATCTGATTGGTCAGAAGGTGTTGATTAATTTTCCATAGCAGCATCTCTGACAGTAGTTCTGACTGTAAGGCAAATCACAGGTTTATATTAATGCACTTGCTGTAATATGTGCTGACACTGCACATAATCAAAGTCTAACAATAAACAACTGAAAAGGCATTACAAGGTATAATCATTACAAGGTATAATCATTGATACAGTGAAGCTTCCTGTAAGGAGATATTTATTTAACATTTATGGAAGGAGTCTCCAGTGCCAGAGTCAGAGCTTAAGCTTTAACTTTAGGGTTTCTGCCACAGCAAAGTCTTTGTTTCTTGGTAAGCATTTTTTGACTTTTGAATGACTTTATAGCAGCTATAATGTAAGTGCTAATAGGAACATGTTTCACAGACATTCCATTAAAAGGACATTAAAAAACATTAAAAGCAACTATAAATGGATAAAACGATACATGTCATTTTTTTACTGAATAAAAATATTGCTGTGGTATAAGAGGAATAAAACTCTTTGCAAAGTGCTGTAATTGGAAAATAAATATAAACTTCGGAATGGTAACAATAACTCGCCTTTGTGTTGGGCCACACCGCGCCACCCTGTCATTGATTATTTTCCTGTAACAGCATGTCCCATCATGTTTTATTACATACATACATGTATACAACATATAATGGCTGGAAGTTGCTTGAGTAGGTGAAGCCTTTTGGCAGGTCACTAACAAATTTTGGGAAGAGGATTTTTACAGCACCTGTGATATACTTATCTGTAATATATTTTTAAAATATGCAGTATTTTTATATCAGGCTTTGACTGAGTGTGTAAAAATTTAATGTGGAACAGTAAGCAATTTTATTATGTAGTCATGATTATATATAATATATATATTTCAAAAACTGCTTATTTTAAACCTTTTTATACAAAAACTGCTTATTTTTATACCAGTGCCTGGATTGCAGTATGTTTGATTTGTAACATTATTTATAACATTATTGGTATTAATTAGATTTTATTAAAACTAGGAAATTACATCCATTATTGATAGGATAAATAATATCTGAAAGACGACACTGAAAAGAAGCAACGCAATTCCACATTTCCTGCCTTAAAGTGACATATCACTTATAAGAAAGGTCAGACATACTTTATGCATCAGTATTATGGAGAGATACAGCTTTGCATTGACCATAAGACATACGTTTAATCCTGAAATCCAAAAACCGTTGCTGTCGATCTTTACTGCTGAAGAATGAACAAATATACAACTTACCACAATGACCATTTCTTGTTGATACTAAGCAGTTTCCTAAGAAATGGAAGAATAATTCCAGGATAGAGAATTTTCGATGCAAACCCTGTCAGTTTAGCAGAAAGTGATGGGACAGACCAGAGGATTAGGATGCAATCTCACAACCCCCCCAATCAGCTCAACTCTAGAGAATCTCCCTCTGCCTGTAGCTGGCAGGCTGAATGATACACTCTGTTCCAGCTAGAAGAACACTGACCTTTACAATGGGAGAATCATACAGAAATAAAATAAAAGTTCCATTGCTACTGTGCTCAAGTCATCATCAAGATGTTTCTTTTGTGTGTAGTTACTATGTGACCATGTGTTATAATGGAGAGCTTTGTAGTTTCTTGGTAATGAGCTGCTTTATTTTTGTCTTATTAACTTCAACAGAGAGAAAAAAGGGACCCCTGGAAAGGGAAAATGGCTTAACATCGTTATAACATTAAATGCAACTCTAAATGGATAACAAGCACATGTTTTTGTTAGTATTGGCAAACTGCTGTGGTATAAAAGGAATAAAACATGCTGCTATTGAAAAATAACTTTAGAGTGGGTTGCATCACACGACTCTGTCGTTGATTTTTTTCCTATAACAGCATGCCTCATGCATTTTAATCCTTACTTGTCTTACATTGGGCTTTCTATTGTAGCTCTATTAAGCTCCCATATTGTAACGAATGTTGCAACATGGATGTGGAAGTATGACATTTCATCCCATTGTCTGAGATATATTTGAGCTTGCACTTAGGCCTGACATGAGCCAAGTTTCAGACTTTGACTTAGACTGGTTGTTGTATGCTCTTATTACTGGTTGTTGTATGCTCTTATTATTACCCAACATACAGTATTCTAGCCTACTGCAAATCATTAAGGCCACCAGATTCCCCCTTCCCTTGTGCAAGGACTTGGGTAGCAGTTTAAGGACTTTGGATTCAACTTTGATGAAATCACTTAGGCTAGGCTAAATGGACTTGAGCTGCTAATTTGACTTGAGGGTAAATCTATTCACTGCAACACAGCTCAGTAGGAAAATAATGCCCTGGCCTGGAACAAAAACTTGTGTTTTTGATCAGAACATGCTAGCATCACTCACCTCACACCATTTACTAGATGATACTAATGAAATACTGTCAACTCTCCACTCATATCTAGTTGGCTTGGCTTGCTACGCCATAATCATGGATAGGTGATGCCTTGTACAGAGGTAAAGCCTAATGCCTAATCCCACAGCCAGATAATTCTACTAAAGAGGATTAGCTCCACCCAAGCAGAGTCATTGGCTAAATTTAGATCACACATTCCCCCCGTTTGCTCCACCCCACTACTTTTTCATGCTGGTTTAGTTTATCCACTCATCATTCAGTGATGCGTTCAGAGATTTAACCAGCCCATTTGTGTGATAAGGAGAAGCCTAAAAATGGTGGTTAGTGGCAGATGGCTAATGGCTGAAGATTGTGGGATTCAGTGTATTAATCTCAGTATCTCAAACATATACGATTCTTTTTGTTCCTGAAAAAGTAGTTTCTTAGATTAAATTGGTAGCTTGTTGATTTTCTTTACTTCCTGACCCCAGGTCTGGGTTGGTTCAGTCTCACCATGATTTTCTGGTGAACGCAGTAATGTGTGGTTCTAATATGCTGGAAATTGTTAAATGGATGGGGACAGGACCACGCTGATAGTCAAACCATCCTGTTAATCTGCCTGACAAACCGTGTGACGCATTTGAACGTGATTCCGCATGAAACCTGATGTTCTACACTTCAAATATGAACATCTCTATCTGGAAATTGGACATTTGTTGGACATTAAAGGAGATGTTTGTCATTTTTAGAGCCTGAGAACACTGACCTTCCCAATCTTCCCCTCCCCCTGAATAGACCCCACTAACACTACGTTTGATTGGTGCTAACACTACGTTTGATTGGTGTGTTTTTTGGTAAGGAAAATGTAAATAGATGCCTGAAATAAAGATAATAACAAGACCCATTGCATGGAAGTATTGCGAGTAACAATTTGTAAGGCAACATTGGAATTATATAATTAATTAATAATTATATGTCTATAAACAAACATAAAAGGTACAAACTGTACCTCCTTTATAGCAAATGCTGGATGCATAAGAGAGTCTTGAATGCTGTTTTACCTCATCAGTCATTGCCTAAAAGCATTAGGTACAATTATTGATAAAACACAGAGTATGACTGGTTAATATCGGGTATTATTCATTAATAGATAGAAGACACACTATTAATACTTTAAGCAAACAATATTCAGATATAGGACAGCTGCTTAGACAGCTAAAAATTAGTTGCAGTTTTTAAATAATTATCTGTGAGGAAAAGGTTTATAAGTGAAAGCAGAGTATTGTCATAGTCTTGATGAAAATGAACTGATTTTACCTGAATCAAAAGTCATGTATTTGCAGTTTTATTTCCAACTACCTATCATGATGCGTACTGTAAATTGTAGTATAAGAGGAAGAAAAGCCTTTGGGACATGCTGTTATAGGAAAATAATCAATTTGTTGTGTTTGTTTGTAAGGTGAGCACTGAAGAAGGCTATGGGCTGAAACTTTTGCTTACTGGTCTGTTTCAACATACTGATCTTTGTGCTTTCTTCACTATGCAAGTTTAAAACAATAAATATATATTTTGATAGACCTTCGTGGTCTGGTTTTCATTCAGTGTGTGGACAGCCTTTGCCTTGGATTTTGAACACTTTCTTGCTTCATGCCTTGAGGATATATTTATCTCATTTGAGTGCAACTATTCCTCTTTCTTACACAATTTTGGGGAACAGTAACTCTGGTTTGTGCAGGCCACATCAGACCACTTTGATTATTTTCCTATAACAGTACGTCCTGTCATCAGATCTAGTATACCTGGCAATCTATTAAATCTTGTAACTATTAAATCTAGTAACAACTAAATTGCAGTGGAGGCCAGTGCAACCCTAGCCCCCGAGACACACCCCTGAACATTAGTATTGAAAATAGACCAATTTCATGTGTTTTACATTTACATTTATGGCATTTGGCAGACGCCCTTATCCAGAGTGACTTACAAAAGTGCTATGAAGTCTATCAAAAATACATTCTGATACTGGCTCACTAAATCACAAACTAGGAATACCATCAGTCCAAAACTCTGTTGGGGGGGTAATAGACAAGCGCTCAGACAATACTTTTTTTTTTTTTTTGGTTTTGTAAGTGCTAATTTAAGTACTTTAGGAAGAGGTAGGTCTTTAGACATCATTTGAAGACTGCCAGTGACTCAGCTGTTCAGACATCTAGGTGAAGTTCATTCCACCACCTTGGTGCCAGAAAAGAGAAGAGTCTCAATACATGCCTTCCTTGTACCCTGAGATGGTGGGACCAGTTGAGCAGTGGTAGAGGATCGGAGGGAGTGTGTGATAAGTGGTTTGTTATATGATGCTGCAAATAACCCTTACACCAAATCCACTAAGTGGAGTGGATGTTTGAAATATTTAATATTTCATAATAATGCAAACTGGATCAATAAATTTGATTGTACTGTCAGCAAGACAGAGGGAAAAAGAAGTACATTTGCAATAAATACTGCCAAATCTGCAAAAACTAAACTGTGTGAAATCACCTGCAAGTAGAGGAGATGTACAACTCTTCAACTGACACTTTGGATAGATAGCTCCATCTAGTGATACTTGAGCACATGTCTATTAATTAAGCATGTGATGACGTGAATTTCCTTTACCTGTCCTTTAACCTGACCTTTATAACCAGGTACTTATAGAAAAAAATACATTTAATACTTGTTTTGTTGTTGTAATGGATATGACATGACTCATGGCTTATCCATATGTAACCATATTATCATGCAAATCACTTCTAATGTACAATTCTGGGCTGTACATTTACCTGCTACCTGATCGTGAGACAGTTACTCTTGTTCTTAGCTATGCAATGTCCTTTTGTCCATTTTTACAGCTAACACACAGTATCTGTAACAGGAAATCTATTTGACATTGTGACCGTATGATAATATTAGCCATGCAGCCAAGAAAGGAATAAAACATGACTGGGCATGCTGTTATAGGACAATAATCAGTGATGGGATGGTGTGATGTGGCCTGAGTACAACGGTCTGGCTACACCAGTTTTACGCTAAAACTGGAGACTATGTTAAAAAAATGATCAATAAACATCTCCTCACAGAAAACTGGGTGTGAGGGATGGTATGCTCGTGGGCATCTGTGAGCTCATGTATGCAGAAGAGGGTAGATAGTACTTTCCTCTTAATGCGTTACACTGCCATGAGATACAGCATGAGCTACAGCTGGAAAAGAGGCAATGGTTGGCTTCATGTGTATTGGAGGACGTGCGGTGTTAGCATTGACCCTGCCCCGATGGTAGTCATGGGTGGGAAATGGCAGGTGAATTGGCAAATTGGGGAAAAATGAGGTCTGACCAATCAGACTCGAAAATTTAACAGTGCTGTGTTGTAATGCAAAAAATTGTGTTCATTTGTACTGTAGCTGAACTGTTCCTTTATCAGATTTGGCTTGGATTCAGCAAATTAATGTATGAATAATTAGAGTTTAATCAGCTGTTACACTCAAATTACACACGTTCATTAAATCTTGTTTTAAGACAGTGGAAATGATTGATTAAACATATCTAGTCTTGTCTGTGGGTAGAAATTGCTCATGAGGTCAGCCACACACAGCAGAGCATTTTCTGCACTTTGCTTTGAGTTGTTGAGGCTTTCTGGTGAAGACTCAACCCCCGCCAGCTGCGCTTCCTCCCCCAGCAAGCCCTTCAACTTACAAAACCACTTTTGTAGCTGCACAAAGGCTGCATGTACTTCTTTGTGGCATGCTTGCTCCTCATCTCCCTACTTTTTGCAGTTCTGCAGATGAGACGTTACAATTCTGTGCACGTTCTCTTTCCCCTGGCGACAAACAAATGTGTTCAAGTGTGGCTCAGCATGGCCGATGGAAGAGACGCCTTTCTCCTGCTGGTTCCTATTTATTTAACACCAGAACTCTTTGCTTGAGAAGACAGTGGCAGTGAAGGGATTAAAAAAAAAAGAGCTCCGTCCCTGTAGCAACACCGTAATACAAACAGGCATGTGCTGAAAGTTCATTTTGATCACACAATTATTACTTAAATGATTATTACAGTTTATGGTGCCGTGATTAAAAAATTGATTAAAAAATGAAATTAAAATTTGTATAGCAATCAGTGAAGTGTTAATGTCGGCTCAAATGGTTCAAAAATCCAGATGAGACCTCTATGATACTTGTCCTCACCTGAACCCGGAGTGGGCTGACTTATTTTTTTGTCCAAATCAAGTCATAACCTCTATTTCAAGATACACTGAAAAGGGAAATATGCTTTTATTTTAATATGACAGGCTTTTTCCTAGCTGTGACAAGGCAAAGTTTACAGCTCAAATCAGATTCACACTGGCATTTGCTGGCATTATAACAAATCCAGACGTCCTTGCAAAACTCAGTGTCATTTCATCGTGGCAAATTAAGGAAGCAAAGCAGAGGATATTGCTTGTTTATTCCTGCACAGCACATCATTAAGGCTTCTCGGTAGGTTAACATTAGACGCACCTCAGACAGACCTCAGGACAGGATTTATAGTGGGGCAAATCAACCATAAGAGCTGTCCACTGTCCCTGCCTCACCCTTTGGTCTCTCACCTTTCTCTGTCCATGTCTCTTCACTTGCTCTAGGCCCCAATTCCACCTTCCTGTGGTTCCTCTATCTATCTATCTATCTATCTATCTAGTGATATTTATATTTACAGATACTTACTGTCTTTGTTCCTCCAGGTTCTCCTTTTTTTCTCCCCATCTCCCAAAAACATGCTCGTAGGTGGATTCTGATCAAAAATAGCTTGTTGATAAATCGAGTTTTGCTTATAGCTACCAGTTCAGCATCTTGCAGACACTGAGTTGGTAACTAATTTCAAACAGATTGCTCATATCGTTTCTGACACCATACAACATGCTGTTGTTGAAGCCAGAATCACTTTCTTCCTCAACACACAGTTTTGCATCAGTCCACACAAGCAACAGATTCAGGTTCAAGATTAAAGGCAGAATCATTAGCATTGATTTAGTCAAAGATATATTTGCAATTGAGTTAAAATGAAAATTATTTAAATGATGACTTATTCTGTGAATTTATGAACCTGTTTTAATTTTTTTTTTTTTTAGCTCCAGTACAAAAAAAGAAGCTTGCGATGAAAAACATGTCTTGGCTGATCAGTTACATTTTCTGTAAGAAGAAAATTGTGTAGAAATTATGTTACATCATTTTATCACTTTAAAGTAAGCTAAAATATGGTGTTTACAGCATATTATTGACTTTGAGAAGGCTTATTCCTTATAATAAATCTGATAATTACATATTATATCTGCAATTAAAATATTGTTTAGTAGTAATTTCTTAGCAAAAAGAACAGTAGAAAAGGGTAAAGCAAATTTGTAAACATTTACAAGTCAAAAAGAAAGCAATGAGAGACATAGAGAAAGAGAGAGACAGACAGACAGACAGACAGACAGACAGACATGCATGGAGAAAGAGAGACAGACAGACAAAGAGAGAGACAGACTGACTGACAAACAGAGAGAGAGAGAGAGACAGAGATAGAGACAGACAGACAGACAGACAGACAGACAGAGGAAGAGAGAGAGAGACAGACAGACAGACTGACTGACAGAGAGAGAGAGAGAGAGAGAGAGAGAGAGAGTGACAGAGATAGAGAGAGACAGACAGACAGAGGAAGAGAGAGAGACAGACAGACAGACAGACTGACTGACTGACTGACAAACAGAGAGACGGACAGACAGACAGACAGACAGACGGACTGACTGACAGACAGAGAGAGAGAGAGAGACAGACAGACAGACTGATAGAGAGAGAGAGAGCGAGAAAGACAGACAGACAGAGAGAGAGAGAGTGACAGACAGACAGACTGACTGACTGACTGACAGACAGAGAGAGAGAGAGAGAGAGAGAGAGAGAGATAGGCAGAGAGAGAACCAGACAGACGGACTGACTGACAGACAGAGAGAGAGAGAGAGAGAGAGAGAGTGAAAGACAGACAGACTGACTGACTGACAGACAGAGAGAGAGAGAGAGACAGACAGAGAGAGAGAGAGAGACAGAGAGAGAGAGAGAGAGAGAGAGAGAGAGAGAGACCTCTGCAGGCTGCTTCTCCCTCCATCACTTCTTAAATCGTCGCGCGCCTCCTCCTCCTCCTCCTGTTGCTATTGGAAACGCGCGCGCGGACGCTGGCGCTAACGAGCTTCCTGTTAAAACCGGGAGCGCTGTTTCTCACAACAAAACTCAACATTATTATTCAGTTGAAGCACTTTAAAGTAATTTCTGCAGGCTTGTCTTTGAAAGTGTGCGCTATAAAAAGCTCGTCAGAGGCATGTTTAAGGCTCGCCTATGTGTGGGAACAGGAAACTTGTGAAGGCTTGTGATCCACGCTAGTGAAGCTGAGGTAAGTTAAGCGATGCAGTCGAGTGGGAAAATTTCTGCTTTAGTTTTGAAATACAGTGAATACGGTGAACTGTTGAAGCTTTTTAAAAACATTTAACTCACATTACTAATGTTTTGTAGCTAATGCGAGTTGTTTTTGTTGGTTCATGTGTTCAGCCCTCAGTTTCACTCGGGAAGAAGTCTGTATACTTGTGTTTGTATTATTACCGTAATACACAGTATATACTTTAAAAAGTCTCAGCATCACTGCAATAGGACGCGAGCTATTTCTCAGCATGTTGTTTAGTGCTGTAGTATTATTTATATTTAATACGGTAGTGTGAGAGTGGATGAAGTTTACAGGGTAAAAACATTCAAGAAGTAATGACTTAATTGCTTCAAATGGAGCTGGACTTTTTTAGTCCAATGGATTTTAATGAATTATTTTAGACTTTTACCAGGCTCTGGTCTTGAAATAATATAATTTCATAAGAATTTCATATTGAGTTACACTTTAATTCAGAATTCTGCTTTGGGAATATCTGGGGGCTCTTATAACTTTCACCCCATCAGCAACAGCCCTGCACTTTACACCATAAAATATTTAAATTTCCCTATTTCATATTTATATAAGGATATCAGGATGATGTTGACATAAAGTTAAATTCTCAGGAGCCATACGAGGCTTTCATTTTGACTTCTTCGGTTCCTGGTTCGATCCTCAGATCCCTTGGATTGCTGTCTGTGTGAAGTTTCACATCTTCGCCCGTGTCCGTGTGGGCTTTGTCTCCGGTTTCCTTCCACCTCCCAAAAACATGGCAGTAGGTGGACTGGTGGCTCTAAACAGTGTGCTCCTAGGTGTGATTGAGTTTGCGAATATGTGTGTGTGGTGCCCTCCCATCCAGGGTGTATTCCTGGATCACAAAAGGGCTTTTCACACTTGAAATATTGAACCCAGGGTCACTCTGAACCCTGGGGAAGCGGAATCCTGGGTTATCTTGTTTCAAGTTTCACATTGCTCATGATTTACCCGGGGTTAACAATTAATCTTCGGTATTCATAATCTGACATTTCACACTGTACATTACTAAACCCTGGGTTAGTGTTCTTTTTTGCATATATGCAGAGTCAGGAACCATGATTGGATAAATACAGCACATGACTGGGTTAAATAACGGCTTGTCTCACGCTTTTGTGTCAGTGAGAAAAAATTTCTGATTGGGTGCCTGTTGCTGAGCATCTAGCCCTAACATTCTAACACCACATCGTTTCACACTGTACTGCGGGGTTAACACTGTGAAAGCGATGCTAACCCTGCTTCGGAGCAGGGTTTCACAACCCTGGGTAAAAAGCGGTGCTAACCCTGCTTCTGCATTACAAGTATGAAATGCACAGACATGCAGTCACTTCTACAGAGTGTACAACAGCAGAGTACATATTTTCCGCCCTACAGGCAGGGAGCTTTCGAGGCACTGCCGGACACTTCAGCCTACATCAGACATTTTTAACTACCCACACTTCTAGGGCAGAGCTGCTGTGTTTTGTTGTTGTTGTTGTTGTTTTTGTTGTTGTTTTCCTCTTACTATAATATGAATAAACATACATGGAGATAAAAAGCATATCATTTTTTGTAGCATTTAAAAAAAAAATAACTCAAGTGAGAATCCATATAAGCTCTGGTTGATGTAATGTGGTGCAACCTTTAGAAAAATAAACAACTAACCAACAAACAGTGGCAGATTCATTTCAGAAATATGCCATGCCACTGAGATGCCATTTCCCTAAAAGTACACAGAAGGCAGATAGACATGTCTGTTTTAAGCTGTTGTGAGGACGCTGTCTCATGTGATTGCACGTTGTTGCAGCTAAACACCTTGCACAGCAAAATGTCTAGTAAACACTTTGTAAACACTGTTATCCTTTATGACTTGTTCACTGAAGGTGTCCATTTAACACAGGTGATTTGGCTGTGTGCTATCTGGCAAACATATATATATATATATACATACAGTACTGTGCAAAAGTCTTAGGCACATGCAAAGAAATGCTGTAGAGCAATGATACCTTCAAAAATAATGAAACTAAATGTTTCTACATTAAAAAATACTATAAAGATCAGTAAACAGTAATAAATGAAACAAAGTCAATATTTGGTGTGATCCTTCGCTTTTTAAAAAAAACAGTAGTCTCAGGTACAATTAGTGCAGTTTTATAAGGAGCATCTTGCAGAAGCAGCCAAAGCTCTTCTGGAGACTTTGATTGTCGCACTTCCTTCTTATTTTTGCAGCAAAACCCAGCAGCCTTCATCATGTTTTTTGTCTGAAAAGTGTCTCTTATGTAATATGCCGCTTTCTTTACTTAAATACAAACATTTTTCTGTAACATTTAATTTTGTGCTAAAATTAAAACTAATGTTTGGAAATCTAAAATGTTTTTGTACTGAATCAATAATGTAGAAGTCATAAAATAAAAATCTATAACAAAGTTTGTACTAAAAAAAAAATAGGATCCCTAAGACTTTTGCACAGTACTGTAATATATATATCTCAAAAACAAACCTGTGTGTGGCAATTGTACTCACTAGAGTTTCATTAAGGAATAAAACATGATGCTGTTATAGGAAAATAATCAACAAGTGGGTGCTGTGATGCGGCTGTTATCATCTGATTATTTTCCTATAACGTGTTTTATATCGCAGTCTTTTATATCGCAGTAATTTGCCAATGATTAGGTCTACCTTTTTAAAATTAATTAAAGAAAGAAATACATGTAATACTTTTTATCGGTTTATAGCTACATTTACACAAGCTGGTTCCTATTATCACTTCTATTGTAGCACCTATAAACAACATCTTATCTAAGACAAAAAATAAAAATTAACTGGCAATGGTAGTGAGAAACCAGAAAGCGCAAACTCCTTTGGTGATTTTTTACAAAGCACTGACACTGGAGACTCCTTCCATAAACGTCTCCTTCACCACACCAAGGATTGTACATCTTTCTTTGTTAAATTAAATAACACGGTTTTTGAATCTGTTTACATGGAACCTGCTCTGTACAAGTCTCTATGAATTAGCTGTTACCATAGAAACGATTTGCCCTGTAGACAAATTATGAAATATGTCTTTCTACAAATATCACTAAGTAGACATGAATTGTAGTATTTGGAACAGAGCCAAAGCCTCACCTAACGGCATGATTGTTTTATTTATTGTGTTCATAAACATAAGCCGATCTTATTGTCAGGTTTGGTAGTTGCTGAACTGGTATTCATTAGCGACAGTAATGACACCTGCCTTAAATCGGAGTTTGGGTGTGAGACTGAAAAATGTAACAGAACTCTACAGATGTTGTAAAGCATTAAACTGTAAAAAAAAAAAAAAAAAGGAGGTCAATGATGAGTTGCTTTTGCAAGAATATAAGTGGAGGGTGAATCTGATAGCAGAACATTAACCTGGGTGGCCTCAGAGAGCAATGAATAGCTTCAGGGATACAACACACACACACACACACACACACACACACACACCTGAAGTGAATGCCGCTCCTCCCCCATGCAACGTCACCTCCCTTATCTCTTGCCTCGAGCACAAAGCCGCATTTAGCTTCCAGTAATAACAGAGGGGTGACATAACGTGCCATGCACAGGGAAGACACAAAGACACTCTTTAAGTCGGACTTTCGTGATCAAATGCTGAGGTGTTGGATCCAAGTGGGATTCTACACAAGAGTTAAGGTAAGTTAAGGTAGTTCTTTGAAAATAGAAAATGAAACCCGAGTAAGAAATAGTGAGATAGACAAAAGAAGAAGTGCATCCTGTAAGAGCTGATCTAAAATACATTGTCTGTTTAACACTAAACCCCACTGAGGATGGCTAAAAAACTGAAATGATTTTAAATTTTAAACCATTTTCACCTTAAATAGTAGCACTGAATGATCACACTGAAACACATGCTGAAAATGTCAGCATGAACGTTTACCTTAGGTTAAAATTTAAAGCTGTATCATTTCATTTAACGGAAAAAAATAACAAATTGGAGAATGCAATGAAGTTTTATCTGTAAATTATTCATTCATTCCGAAGCTTTGTTTAAAGACTGTAACAAAGGCCATCATCTCTATCACCATGCACTCTTTAGTACGGCTAATAAAACTAGATGAATAGTCTCATTATTACATGAAACTGATACAAAGGCAGACCTGTTAGCATTAGTCCTGTGTGAGGTTTGCAAGTTCTGCTCAGCAAAACTGATTCACAGTCATGAGGAGGAAAAGAGTTTAGAGGAGCTCGAAGCTTACAGATCAGCCACGTCTATCCCGCAGCGCTCGGCCTAATTTACCATCTGATCCCCACACCTATTGGGTTACACTACAGCTGAATTTCCACTAAACAAGCAGTGGTAACATTTAATGCAGCAATTGCACCATTTTAGCAGTAAATATTCAGTTCCTTCTTGTTGGTTTTACTGCTGTAGTTACAGGAACACATGATCAGGACATGACCTTTAAGCAGACTTCTGCTGTTCGTGATATTTGTTGCACACACTTAAAGCCACATAGGCAGCTGCGTTTATGAGTTCTAATTTTTTTTAAGTCTGTAATGCTTTATTGGGTGCATAAATACCAAACATAGTAAACAAAAAGTTGTAGCACTTTCATTTAAACCAAAAAACACTAAATTTCCTGTTCTATCTTCATCTCTTTTGCATAATTGCCACTTTGATTAGATAATATGTTCTTAGTCTAGCTACTTTTAGTTTCTCCTCCATAGGCAATGTAGGAAAAAAGGATGAAAGTATACAATAACAATAGTCCAACTTGTTTGCATTCGTTACACCCATGACTGTATTTCACATCTGTCTTCTCGATCACTGCGGGTGATGTGTTACGGATGTGTCAGCGAAGCGGGCTGAAAAATATCAGCTCAAACAGAGATCAAGTCTAGATCTAGGAGATTAGCTGACACGACTGTCACTGATAGGCTGCAGGAGTCTGGGCTAGAAAGAAATCAGCTCCAGAGTCATTTCTTCATACCATTCTGTGTATTTTTCTTCTGGCTGGTGGCGTTGCTGCTGGCCTTTGCTTCACAGAAGTCCAAATTAACATTTGTTATCAGCAAATAATCTGTTGTGGATGTCAAAAATGAAACCTTATACTTTTTATCTTTCAAAGACAAGGGTTCAGTCGTATCAGGCTGTGATAGTTCTGGACTCTTAACTCTACTGCATTTAAAAAAAAACAAAACTTCCACACAGCCACAACAGTCTGCAGGTGGTGTTGAAGTAATGATTAGAACTCAGTATGGGAAATAAATGTTCACTCCAGCGTTTTAATAACAGTTAGGGGTTTGACGATATACTTGTTTGATGGTATAGCATAGAAAACTGGAAGTAAATAAATGTATTAAATGTAAACGGTATGCTTTACCTCTATAGGTGATGATGCCACGGAAAAGAGGTTCTTATTTTAGGTGTAGAATGGCAGTTGAAATATCCTGCACAATACGTTTAACTGCTTATGCTAGTTAACATTTTCAGGATTAAAAGCGATATCCACTAGATGACATGTCAGAGCCTAAACATCCCTGTATGTCTGGTCTCCAGGTTGAACTGTAATGTTTAGCGATTTCATGCACAGTGACGTTAAACTCACTGACAAGCTCTGTTTGTCCTTTAAACTTTCTGCTGTCGTTGTGACTGTTGTCATGAGCTGCATTTCAGATTGAAAACTCTGATCTTCCCCTCAGAAGAATTTACAAATCTAGAAAATACAAAAGACTGGTACACAAAACAGACCTTTTGGTAGATCTAAAGGCTACAACAAAGGTTTTTAAATTCAAACACTAACTGTAAAAGGAAAACCAGTTAGTGTTAGTACCAGCAATATCTGTCTAGAAGAGTACATAAGCATGCGATTTGAGACACAGCGCTAGTTTGTTTAGTCAGTTGTGGACACAGTGTCACATGGTGCTATACTGACCTCACTATTTACGTTAGTACTGCACAATGTGGACACATACCATTAATTTCTGAGGAAATGCACAAGTGAAGCCCCAAAAGACCACAGGATAGATACGCAGAACTATTGCATACGCATAGTTAAAAGCATGTATAGTTGAGCCTTTATGCATGATAAAATCCTGTAGCCTGTCTGTAATGTCAATTTGGACCTAATATGTTCTGTTGGTGGAACTTTCCGGAATAGAAACCTCTAGGGCTGTAGTAAATAGACCAAATTTTATTGTACACAAGTAAATAATGTTCATGAAATAAATCTGTACCCCAGAGGACCCCATGGAATTTATTTTACAGTTAAGGGGGACCCTGTCTATAAAACTCTTGAGAACCCCTGGTTTGAAGAATGTACTGCGAAAACTACTGTTTTGATAAATTACTGAGGGCTAAAAGCAATCGTCTTAAACGCCAAATCCATTTTAAAATGATGCTAGCAAGTTCTCTAACCAAACAACTGAAACCCAGTCACTGCTGATGGAAGTAAAGGCTACAAGATAATACCGAAAACCGTGATATTTTTTGGCTCATATGGTTATAGTACTATAGAGTGATATCACCTCCTGACACACACACACACACACACACACACACACGGCAGGAGATGTTTCTGGCTTGACTTGGTAGATAGCGTTTAGTTGTCCTTTCTGTGAACTGTCTGTGTGAGGGGGCACTCACACCTCGGCCATGCAGGAACAGTTAAACAAACTCTGTGTTTAAACATTAAACCCCCCTTCACTGAGCTCCAACCATTCCCCACACAATCATACACTCACACACACACACACACACACACACCCTCTATCTGTCTCTCTCTGTGTCTCTCACACACACACACACACACACACACACACAGATTCAATCAGCTGTGACTAATGTAGCTTGAGAGTCGACCCAAGAGCCAAAAGATCTCTGGGACTGAAATAGATGAGAGGCAGTAGGAGGTACAGTAGATGATGAAGTTGGTGATCTATAATATACAATCGAGCGCTTCTACATAAGTGAATGTTCTATAGTAGCTATATAAATTCCTCTTTCTCACGATTATCCGAATTCATGTCAAACCTAACTTTTACATCGCTTCTGGCACTAGATCTTCCCAGTGTATTCTATATAGTGCTATTTTTAAATAACCTGTATGGCTTAGCTCAGGACTTGGAAAGGCAGCTTTGGGCCACATCCTTGTTTTTGGTGTCAATAAGGAAAAATGAAGTGTAGGGTGGAGCATGGGATGGAGAGGTGGATTAAAATTAGCTCGGGTGGAACTAGGAGAGATATGATACTGTGCAAAACAATGCTATGGTTTTCAGCGCAGTGCAGTATCTGCTTACAACTTCACATTTTTAAACACCACAGCAGAAATGCAAGGGTTAAATTATTTATTAGGCAAACTGCTCAAATATTTAAAATAGACTAGAATGGAAAAGCCGGCTTCTTTGACTTTTGTCTCATGGCATTTAAAAAAAAAAAGAGAGAGATAAACATATACAAGGTTAAGGAACATCCAGAATCATTTGTTGTTAGGATGAGTGAGTGATCTAAGTACACCGTAAGTAAGGCAAAAACATACAATGGTGAAGAATATATATTAAAGCACATTTGACGTACTCTGAAGTCGTTACACCTAGATTAGCCACACTAGTGTTATCAGGTGTCACTGAGAGACACCTGGATCAGATGGCTCTGAGCATTAATGTTAAACGTGCTTGTGGCCCTGCCACAACTCGACAAATCTCCCCAATTGTGTGACATAAAAATGACAATGATAACTGACCAAAAGGGAATCATTCACAAATAAATGGCATAGACTAAAAGTAAGCATGGCATCCTGATCGGTGGGAAACACGTGCATGGTTTTATGAAGACATGGCAAACATAACAATATACCTACACTCATTATACATACTGTACCCACCATTTATCCAATCAGCTAATCATGTGGCAGCATTGCAATGCAGGAAATGATGCAAATACAAGTCAAGAGCTTTAGTTAATGTTCATGTCACACAAAAGAATGGGGTCTGTTTTCACAAACCTGCTGATGTGCTGGTTTTTCACGTGCACCAGTCTCTAGAAGAAGGCCAGGCTCTGTGGTTTCCAATCTTCAGCTGTCTGTTGAGATCCTGTCCCCAATGTAGACTCAGATTCGAGCGTTTCCACCCACAGAACTGCTGCTCACTGGATGTTTTTTGTTTTTCACATCATTTGCTAGAGAATATTTTTCATGAAACTCGTAGCTCAGCGGTTTCTGAAATACTCAAACCAGGCCTTCTGTCACCAAGTCACTGAGATCACTTTTTCCCCCATTCTGAAGCTCTTGACCTGTTTCTGCATGATTTTATGCATTGCACTGCCGCCACATGATTGGCTGATTGGTGTACAGGTGTTCATATTAAAGTGGCCCATGAGCATACATACCTCCCTGTTATACCCCAGCACTGTACAATACTTGATTCTGATTGGTCAGAAGGTGTTGATTCCTTATTTTTTATAACAGCAGCTTTGACAGTAGTGCCAGCTGCAAGGTATTATATATATATATATATATATATATATATATAATAGGTATATATGGTACATGGGTAATAGGTATATATATAACATTTCACAAATCATGTTGAGATATGTTATCATTTCTAACATGACAAGCTGCATCTTTAATAAATACAAAATTGTTAGCATTAGCAAATTTCTGTACTATTTCAGGAATAAAACACTTTGGCTCATGCTTTATTCCTTACTTATTTCATGCAGTAGTCATAAAGAAATAGAAAACTTTGTCTTGAAATTGAACTTGAGTGCCCAAGTAGTCTTGCTGCACTTGTATCGAAATCAGCTCCTCTGCATGGATTAGATTAAGGATTGAATAAAAGCATCTGCCAGATGAATGCGTGTAAGTGTTATGGTCCTGTGGTTTTCCTATATTATTATATCTGTGTGAAGGTAAGTAATGACACACTGTGTGTTTAAGGGAAGAGGATTATGACAGCAGTATTATTAGAGCTGGCTGATTAGCATTTTATAGCATTTGTCCTTTAATTCCAAGATTAGTCTATGTATTTACTATTCAGTAAGGAAACGATACAGCTCGTCAATGCTGCTACACCCTCAGTCCATTTTGAAGCAGTTTTAATAAAGCTCCAGGGAAATAAGTGTAGTGTAATGATGCCGTGTTCAGTACGACTTAATGTCCTGTTTTTAGACCAGCATTCATCCCGCACCAGGAAGTTGCTATGTTTTGTATTGATGCAGACAGGCGTTTTTTAGTTTTCATTGTATGCATTGACTACTTTTCTTGTCCTACTTCAGGGAAAGCAAAACTGCTGATCCAGAGCTTTATAAACACTAGCTTGAAGTTTTCGGACGAGGGTTAATGGCACCGTACCTCAAGCCTTTCTCTAACATTGTTTTACTTTCTTTGCAGTGTCCAGTGTCATGAAACTTAATCCACGCCAGGCTCCGTTATATGTAAGTATAGCCTCCAAGCTCTTTCTGTGCACCTGCTGGTTTAGATGTGAATATAAACGTATTGCGGACAGTTTTGAATGCAGAAAATGGACCTCTTGACAACCAGTGAGAAAGCTTGCCTCTTGATTGCACCCAAAAGACGATCAGTCACGTAGGTCACTTCAGCTGTAATAGTCCACTAGAGATCAGGAAGCATTAACCCTCACACACATGAAAAAGTTCAGCGACTCTAGTTTTCTAAACTTGTTGCAGATCCTTGAAGGCAGCTCATCTGACCAGAGACAAGCTACAGGGCTCGAGACATTAGCTTAGAAAGGGGAGAGTTTTCAGAGACTTTGATAGATTTTTTTTTCTTTCTGATTAGTCAACAGAAAAATGACATTTTAATGCTGATGGTTAAGCATTAAAATGTAATTGTTGTCATTGTTCTGTCATGTTAGTTGCTTAATCCGGACCTTTATAAGGAAGGAATCATATGTAAATGGACCTTTAAAGATTTTATTTATTTGAATACGCTTTCATTTTCAGTGCTGAGCTCGGGTTACTCTCTGTGTGGAGTTTTGCGTGTTTTGAGTGAAGAATGAGAGTGCAAATGGGTGTGTGATGCCTTGAGGTGGGCTGGTCATCTGTTCGTGCTGTATTTCTGCCATGTTCCCTGAATAGGCTCCGGATCCACCTCAATTATAAAGCGCTTGCTGAAGATGAACGAACGATTATATTGTTATTGCAGACAATTCAGATTAAAGTCTAATAAAAACCATGTGGATTAAACTACTACTTGTGATGATATTGCAAGTCCAAAAGGCAAAAAAGGCAATTATGGTGGGTATTATTCCACTTTTAGTGACCGCAATGGAACATAGTAGTTGAAGGTCTAGTAGGAAAAGACTGTAATGAGCTACACTACAGAGGAGAAGTAGCGGTGTGTGGATGGTGGTTGGGTGGGTGGGGTCATGACGCTGTGGGGACATCGTGAGTCTCACCTACTGCACTGAGTGCATCAACAAAGACACGGTCCTGTGCACGGGGGTTTCCCAGCTGCTCTGAAATCTGATCCAGTTTCAAAGACACCTCACACTGTGCAATTAAGCAGGTGAAAAGCCATCAGATCAGTCACAGCACTGCAAGAACAGCGACGATGACACTGATAGCTGGTGGGTTATAATGACTCGCTATGCATTGCGCTCTACTTGTCTACCAGTCTTTCTTTCATGGGGTTTAGCCCAATACTGAGTGATACTTAGTTTCAATAAAGACCGTAGCTGTGTTCACAATGTATGTAAAAAAAGCAATATATTAATATGTAACTAATGCTTTCCTAATGAGGAAATGAATACATCATAGCGAATCAGGAAGTAATGAATCATATATATTAACAGCCTACTGATTCATGTGTGAAGTGATTAATAATGATAGTAATAAATATCATGACTTAGTATTAATGAAGATCATGTACATTATGAAAATTAACTGCAGATTTCTTTTGTTTGTTTAGAAACTTCATTATTTTTTATCTGTTTTACTGAGTTTCTTCAAATGTCCCCTTTGCCACAGCACTGCAGAATACTGAGATTAAAAATGTTAATTGCAGTGTATTTAAAAAAAAAAGCCATTTCCTATTACCCACTTATCCACTTTTAAACTTATCAACGCCTTGAAAATAAATTTTGTGGCTATATTTCATTCACACGGTCATCATTCCACTTTTCAAACCAAGGTTGAAAATCACTTGACTTTTTTTTTAATCTGAGCTGTTTGTTTTATTTTTGTGGTGAAAGGTGAAAGGTGGAGCCGCCCTCCTCTAGAAGTTCAGCGCATGTGTTACTGTTACGCATGAGGTTTTGTGCAACTTCTCTCTGTGCTAATCTCTGCAGGCCAACAAGAACATGGTTTCCTGTTAAAGCACAACATCAGTTAACTCTCATTTTTCTGTTGAATTATAGTTAGGATTTGAAAGGCTGTTATGCTCAGATCAGTCATTTGTGATTTTGGTAAACGTGGCCGTGCATGAATCTTTGTTTTGTAGCTAAACGCCTAATCAGAAAATATTAAGGCGTTGAAACTGCTGCTCAATGTTTAGTGTTGAGTCAGGTTTGCATTTTTTTTTCCGAACTGTTTGCACAACATAGAATCATATTGCATCCTACACCACAGTGCTGCTGAATTCTCAAATCTGATTGGTCAGTGGAAAGTTGATTCATTTTCAATAACAACAGCTCTGTACAGTTCTTTACAGGAACTAACTGCAAAACATTTACAGTAAAGAATATCTTATAATATCTTCCATAATATAAAACACAAAACCCAGTATATTTGCTTATTTGGCTGATGCTTTTAAAAAGACCTCACTTACAGTTGAGGTTGCTACTGTAATAGCTACTGAGCGGAAGGTTCTTGCTCAAGGACCCAACCATGGTGGCTTGGGCATGCTGGGATTTGAACTCACGACCTTCTTCTCCATAACTCAAGGCTTTAATCCCCGAGCCACTATAAGTAACTTGACTAGTTTGCATTGATTCAACCATCTCTAGCACTGAATCAACTCACACTAAAAGATGAACTAGCATATAAAATTCAACTCAATATTTGTATTTGCCTGAAATAGTAAATTAAAGGGCACAACAATGATCCACTAATTTGCAGATGTTGACACAACTGCAAATTAAAGGATTTTAGTCGAATCTTTACCATTCTCAGCTCTGCCAAAATACATTAGATTTCCCACAATGCATTGCATTTTCTGGTATTTTACTGCAAACCAATGCACTGCTCTAATTTCCTTTACTCTAATTCATTTACAGTACAATCCTGTAACACAATAAAACAGTATATTGCATTTTTTTCAGTCTTTAGTAACAACTTACACATATGCTCCACATACACTGATTGAACATTGTGTGTAATCACTGATATTGTGAATTTTTTTTTGTGAGCAGACATTTATTAAACATTTTTGGAAGGAGTCTCCACTGCCAGCGCTTTGTTGTATAACAGTCTGAGGGAAGACATGGGAAAGTCTTTGAGACAGAGGATTTGTCAGTAAAATGACAAGCTGCATTATTTTGTCTTATGGATGTCATGAGAGAGAAAAAAAAAGAAGTGGAATAAATTAGAGCTATAATAACATAAGTGATAACAGGAACCAGTGTCACATTTTTGGATTTAATACAGCTTTAGTACATACAGTGTAATAAAATGCACTACATGGCCAAACTAAAATGCACTATTTGAGCAAAAGTATGTGGTCACCTGACCATCACACCCATATGTGAGTCTTTCCCAGTCTTTCACTGTTGCCCCAAAGTTGGAAGCACACTGTTGTATAGGATGTCTTTGTGTGCTGTAGCTTTACAGTTTCCCTTCACTGGAACTAAGAGGCCCAAATGGCATGACAGTGCCCCTGTGCACAAAGCAAGCTTTATGAAGACATGATTTGCCAAGGTTGGAGTGGAAGAACTCGAGAGTCCGGACCTCAACCCCACTGAACACCTTTGGGATGAACTGGAGCGCAGACTGCACCCCAGACCTCCTCACCCAACATCAGTGACTGATCTCACTAATGCTCTTATGGCTGAATGAACACAAATCCCCACAGCCACGCTCCAAAATCTAGTGGAAAGCCTTCTCAGAAGAGTGGAGGTTATTACAACAGCAAATTGGGACTAAATCTGGAATGAGATGTTCAACAAACACATGGGTGTGATGGTCAAGTGTCCACAAACTTTTGGCCATATAGTGCATGCCATTGTGTGATAAACTAAATATTAGAGGATGGCATAGTAACTAGGAATAGCTATAGAACCAGTCCTACGGTAGCTAAACCTAAGATAGCAAATTTAGTTAGTATAAATATTGAACAAAATTGTTGCAGTTATTTTGGTATTTTGCTGACTGTTATGTAAGTCACTCGGGATACAAATAAAGCCACTGAAATGCCAAACTTGGGCTAGTTTATGGGTTGCATTTCTGCAAATTTTTACTAGTTGACCAGGAATTCCAAAATGTAGCCATAGTATATCGAATAGTCATATTTATCAAAGTTAAAGCAAAAAAAAGTTTCAGGACATCGCTATTTATTTGTGCAGTAATATTAACAGCCATACACAAGCTGCAAGTTACCTTCAAGGCTCCCTATGCTACACTGTTAACAACAAATGTGCTGTAAATATGCAGCAGTGCAATAAATATGCAAAATAATAAATCTGTGTATCATAGTCCACTATTTAAGGGCGTACCATATTTTTTAAAATGCACTCGTGTGGACAAGCTGCTGGCTCAGCTGAAACAGTTCTGAAACAGAGAGCACATTCTTGGCTGTTTTTTTCCCAGATTCCAGCCTCAGTGACATCCGATGGGTTTTCCCAGGTTGCCTCACATGTTTCATATACAGTGCCTTCACCCCCCCTGAACTTTTCCACATTTTGCGGTGGTACAAACTGGAACCAAAATGGACTTTTCGCCATTTGATTTACACAATCTGCCTCTAACATTTGAAGGTGCAAAATATAAATTTTTTTACTGGGAAATATGTTGGTATAAATTCAGCCATAGTGACATGTGACGTGCTTCTCTATTGGTTTGTATATTAAACCTGAATGTTTATTATATTGTAACCTCTTTACTTCCATGGCCATTTGACAGGACCAGACTTAGAGTTCTCACTTTTTTTAAATGACTTTCCTTTTAGTTTCATGTGTAGTTAATAAATAATTCATCATAGTTACTGAATAACTCAAGACTTTAAGGGGTTAAATGAGCAGTGGGGATAACCTTACAGAAAAATCTGTCTAATTATTTATGCAGTGTTGTCAAGCAGCAAATGTACAATAAGTCAGGAAGTTAATGTTTTGTCTTGGGGGCCTGGATACAATGCAAATTTTAAGAAATGGTCATCTTGCAGTTCATTTCTGAAACTCAGTTTCTCTTTTCTCTCAGATGAAGCTTTATTTGTGCATACGGCTTGTTCTGTCTCAATGCTGTATAAAGTTCTGGAAGGTTCTCTGCCTCGAAACTGAGATGCCTAATTACTGCCATTATCATTTTCATTGTAAAGCAACCCTGTTTGGAACCCAGCTTTATAAATAAAATGAATAATAACAATAATAATAATGATAATAATAATAATACATTGTAAACCTGTGGTGTTGTGCATTAGGGCAGTTGTGTGCTCACCGTTCAGCTCAGCAATGACGAGCTGTGTGAGAGAGAGGACTTGGAGTTTTTCCTGCACTTCACCGGATCTACTCAGAGGCACGTGAGCAGCACACTGAAGATCAGCCATGACACCCTACAGCTGGTGTGTCCAGGTACGTACTGTTCCTTCATTTATGCAATAAGTGCAAAAAGCAGGAACCTTAGTGTTATTACAAAAGCTATAGTCATAATCCAGATCTGAGGTTGATGTAGCAGGAGGGAGGGTTAACTTGATCCTTAAGCATTTAAAGACACAATCAAGTCAAGTGGCTTTATTGTCATTTCAACCATATACAGCTAGTACAGTACAAGGTGAAATGAAACGTTGTTCCTCCAGGACCACGGTGCTACATAAAACAACACAGAACAACATGACTACACAGAACTAAGTAAGATCTACACATTACTACATAAAGTGCACGTGCAAACGTGTGCAAACAGCACAAGACAGTACAATAGGCACAATAAGAGACAGTGCAGCACCAATCAGGGGACATCAGGGGACACAACAAGAAAATAAAGAGAACCATTAGAGAACCAGAGGAACTAAGTGAATTAGGGAATCAGGAACCTAGAGTATGATGACTGTGCGGGAAGCACATACCTGGACAATAAGACAATAATAAGACTACTTATGATGGCGTGAACCAGTGACAAATGAGTGTTAGTAGTGAATAAAGGCTACAGCAAAGACGTAGCTACAAATGAATTTGGATATATCTTTATAAGTGTGATGCACTCATGCATTTTTGCTGGATGCCAAGCAGTAATTTTTCATTTAATTATTTACAGCATGATCTATACCTTCAACCTATCTTGCCGTCTTAATAAAGTATAGTACAGTTTCACTGAAAATCATTAAAATAACATGCTAATAACAGCCCGAAAATGACACCTTACTTTATAAAACCAGATCTACCCTTCTTTTTCTTCTTCTGCTGTAAACCTTAATTAGCTATCAACTCAAAATCCCTTTGCTCAGACTGTAGCTAGCTGGCTAGCTGCATGATCTCACTTGGTTAATTCTGTTTTTCGCCATAGCAGCTGGTGGCCAATTAAATGTGATTCAACAAGCTAAGGGACATTTTCATTTGACATCTGGGTGGTTAAATATGGAGGATGACTTCGTTGGCCTTTTATGAACATCATTATAGTGCAATTACTGCACAAAACAACGTTCTTTGACATGCATACAATCAGCTGCTGTGTACGTGCATTATTTTAACCAGGACACACGTTTGGCACTGTCATAAAATACTTCGGAGGGGTTTAAACCCGAAATCCTCCCCAGCTATGACTCAGGGCAGGTCATGGGCAGGGCAGACCTGGAAAAGCAATGAGGAAAACAGGAAGACAGAACTATGGAAAACCATGAAGCGAATCAGGAGGCATGCATAGAATAGTTTCAATAATAATGATCATATTCATTTGTGAAATATGGCTTGTACCATTATTTGGCTGCCAATCTATAAAATAGCACTTGATACAGCACATCCTATTTTTTTTTGCACAATGACATAGAGTTATGTATGCATACTATTTTGTACTAACAGCAGCAGAATCAGAATGCGTGGAGCTAAGGTGGGGAGAAAATGTCACCCCCACAGGCACAGCACACTTAATTAAGATTAAAGTAAGATTATATTTATTTATTTAATATTTCTTTATTTAAAATTAATACAGCTTTATTGAGTTGTGAAATAAATGTCACAAAATAAAATGAGTCCAAATCACAGATAATTGCTTCTGTTTTGGCAGCACTGAGCTTGCACAACTGTACGGCAGAGTGCACACTACATGACTTTCAAAGTCTCAGAATCACTGACCCTTTCACACTAAACAACTTTAATTACTTGCAGTCCGTTGTTTGGTGGATGTAGGGGTGTGCGCACTACATGATTGCTTGCAGAAGAGGTGCGTACAACGCACAATCGTTTTCCTGGGGAGATCCCCGCCAAGTCCCACTTCGCTGACTGTAAATCAGAAAAAAGAGAAATACGAGAAAATGGGTAGGAAATATTGGTTGTGGAAATGTGGGCAGTGAGGATTGTCTGTTCTGCAAAGAGAACTGGATGTATTTAGAAGCATTACTACCGTGCTTACCGTTTTCCCTCACTCCCCCACACAGATAGATGAATTCAATTCAATTTAATTTGTATAGCGTTTTTAACAATGGCCATTTTCACAAAGCAGCTTTACAGAAATATATAAATTCGGGATATAAATTTTAAACTTATAAATTTATAAATGTATCATTAATGTGCAAGCCAGAGGTGACAGTGGCAAAGAAAAACTCCCTGAGATGATATGAGGAAGAAACCTTGAGAGGAACCAGACTCAGAAGGGAACCCATCCTCCTCTGGATAGTGCAATTATAAATAATTCCCTTCTATAACTCTGTACTACATGGTCAAAAAGTACAATTGTGTAACCAGGAAATTCATCATAGTTTTGGAATGAAGTCTGTTTTGTTGAAGTTATCAGCTGTTCACTGATGGAGACTTGAGTGAAAAACTGTTCGTGGAGGTTGCAGTCCAAAGCCATCTTGATGGTTTCTAATTGGTACCATCTCATGTAATCTCATGTATCTTTAGGCTGTCCATATGGGGCCATCGTCAGCAACAGCGAGTGGTTTCCATGTGGTGAGAACTCTAACCAGAAGTAGGGCACCAGGATGGATCAGGCACGTCCGGAGAGAAGAAGGGGCCAGGATCACTGGCATCTCAGGAGTAGCATGTGTAGCTCGACAGAGAGAGAGAGAGAGAGAGAGAGAGAGAGAGAGAGAGAGAGATTGTTAGGCATGCTAATTGTCATGTAGTGGTTACGTAATGATAGAACTGAATTCAGCGATCTTTTGGGCATGAGAGCAGATGAATTCAATTTCCTCTCTGACTCTCATTGGCTGTTTCTCATTGCTGTACTTGCAACTAGTCAGAGACAGTTTCTTACTCTGCCAAGAAAATCAAAATCTTGTCACTACACACTACACGAGTGGTCACCTTGGGATTACTCTGCGATTAGTCGGCAAACTGGGGGTAGTAGTCGCCGAGCCACAAAATCAGTCGGCATCTGGGAAATCGGGGCTAAAATGCCTGTTGTGGTGTGCACTATAGGCTTAAGTTATGCCTGAGGCCTAAAATACTAATTTGTATTAACAAATTCAGTATTAACTCCACATGCTTATCTCAATTCTGAATGTTTTTAGACCATAAGTACACCATGTACTTGATGTACTTCAATAGGTACTACCTAGATTTTTGTAGGGTAGGAACAATTTTTTTGCACTAAACATAACGAACAGTTCACTCTGAGGTAACTCATGTCATTGAACCACAATAGAACCACAGGAATGTCTTGCCAATTTTAAAAATCCAAAATATTCGTCCTTAATCTGTTGCTCCTATTGTGCACAAAGGATAAAAGAGTGCACTTTTTTCTTAGCACACTACAACAAGAATGGCAAAGAAGCAAATTGCTTGAATACACACACACACAGTAGACTAAGATAACATGCCTACTAGAATATGTCTGTAAAAAACCGTTTTCTTCCTGAACTATTCCTTTAAGAAGGACGTTGTTTGTGTTAGCTTAACCATTTCCATTTCACTGAGAGCCATTTTCTTGGGAGGGTGTAGGAATGTGGTGGTTGTGAGAGGGTATCGTGAATGTTTAACAGAGGAATGAGTGATTGTTCAGTGCTGAAACCCTGCAGCAGAGTCTAGAATACATCCAAACTCTATGTTTGTGATGTTGCATCACATCACAGAGCTCTCAGACCCATTTCACTTGATTGTCAGCTATGTGGCTCGACCATCCTGCTCATATGTCTGCCTTCTCACACCAGCAGAGACGCAGCAGCACTCAGGATGTCAACACAGCATGCTCAGTGATCTGATTAAGGGCTCAGGTGGATTGGAGCAGGCAGAGTAGTGCAAAGGGAGCATTAAAGCCCACAGAGAATGCGCTCAAGTTATCTACATTATCTGGCTGGGTGTATTCGAGTGTTACACAGAAACAGGAAGACAGACTGCTTTCTTAACCCGTTCTAACCCTAACCCTGAGCTAAGAAAGCATGTGGCAGTAATAAGGCACACTCATAAAACTGTCCCTACCTTCCTAACATTTTTGGACACGAAATCTATCTCATTTCCAATTTATTTTAAAATTTTTTATTTTGGCCAAATCGGAAGGAAGCATCATGTTGTCTTTTCAAAGGGGGCGGAGCTTGCCTTTTCAGTATATGGGTCAGAGTGGAGTGCAGGTTTGTTTTTAACAGCATTAGTCTGTGCTGAGAATCGTTAGATATATGCAGATAATGAATGTTTAGGAATTGCTATTCATGTCATTCCCATCCATTGAAGAAGAAATCCAGATCAGTTGCCAACTCATCATTTTACTCTTCAAATAAATTTTGATATGTGTAACAAATGGAGCAACACTCGCAGGAACAAACAGCATCAGTTTAATACACCTATATTATACCACAGCGCTGTTGAATTCTCAAATTTGATTGGTCAGATGGTTGATTAATTTTCTTTTACAGCAGCTCTGACAGTAGTGCAGGCTGCAAAGTAATTCATAGGGGTGGACGCTCTACAATAATCTAAGATTAATAATAAATGTATTAAAAAGACATGCTTTTATTTAACAAAGAAAATACCGTGAAGTCTTGTTTAAGGAAACGTTTATTTAATGTTCATGGAAGGAGTCTCTAGTGTCAGTGCTTTGTAAACATCAGTAAGTTTTCCACCACGGGGAAGGACAGGTTTCTCGGTAACATGAGAAGCTGTGATTTTTTTTGTCTTATTAACTTCAAGAGAGAGAAAAAAAGAGAGGCTGGAAAGGGAATGATGCTTTTTAGCTTTTTGCTTTTTATAGCATAAGTGATGACAGGAAGTAACTTGCCTTGTAAATGCCACTTAACAGTTAAAAAGCATAACATGTCATATATTAATAAATTAAAAATCGTAATCATTGTCAAATTGCTGTGGTATAAGAGGAATAAAACACTTCACTTCAGTTTCTTGTTTGTTATTTTGCTGGTCAACGATATTAGCAAATGAATGTAATGATATTTTAAAAATACTGCACTTGGATAGTGTCAAAAACTGTCATACAAGGTATAAGCAATTATTGTGAGGTACAAAAATTGAATATCTGTACACATCTCTCCCCAGATGCTCAGCCATTCATTTCTGCATATAGAAACTCAGCCAGCCAGAATGTTTGACTTTGTGGTCAACGCTAGTCAAGGCCCAACACGGCTGGGTGTGGTACAAACTTCTGATGGGCACGGAGAGGAATTTCCTGGGTGGACTTATGACCCCAGCTTTAGTTTTTCTGTCTTTATGGGTTTGCTAGTTTAATATTTTGTCAGTAAGTTATGAGACATGTGTCATTTATGGTATGTTAATGATTGAACATACTATGCGTTCTCATTTCCTGAGCACTATTGCATTATGATGAATGTCTTTTCATGCCTCTGTTAAACAGCGCCATGTCATGTCAGTTCCTCTTTCTCTTTGGGTAACACATTGGGTAACAGCAAGCTCACGCTGTGTATAACCGCAGACTTGCTCGGTTGGTGCTTAGGTGATGTAACCTTGGACTTTGACAGTCTTGTGTGTTGCTGTGAAGGGTGAGACTTGGCTGTCACATTTACAGGAACCACAGGCTCCTGCTGTAGTGGTTATGGGCTGGGTGTGGGTTGCCATACAGATAATGAGTCCACTTTATTGCTGTGAGGAAGCTGATACTTTAGCACTGTGAGGTTTATAGGAAAGTGGAGAAAGGAAAAAAATATTTCCCTGTATAACATGCCTCCTCCAAACATGTTTGTCTGTTTGGCATATGGCTTGTAAATTCCAATGGGCTTTTGCAGTAGGAGTTTTTTTTTTTTACTATGTATAGTAATTACAGCACAATTAAAGGTCAGCTAAGAAATTACAGTCCCTTAAGTGAGTCACATGTAATTGCGTACATGATGTCATTGCTGCTTTAATAGGTCTTTAATGTTAAACTTTACTTATTGTACTCTGAGCAATATTGTGATTAAATTGCGGCCCCATTCATTAAAATAGTGCAGATTTAATCGCATAGAGTATAGAACGACATACGAGGTATCTGGGTCTGAATCATGAAACTGTTGTATGACATCAAAACAAGCACTGATTGGATCGCAAATGATGAATGAGTCTCAGCTGTGTGGACATAAACTCCCTCCTCATATACGTACGTCTAATTTGCGGCGATAGTGAGCCAATCAATGGGAATCATTCAGCAGGCTAAAGATATCCAAAATCCCAGGAAAGTCATAAATCTCAAGGGAAAAAAATAATGTCTGTAAAGCTGAGTTAGAGATGCTTGTGTGCAAGGTTGTTGCAAATAAAAACAGTTAGTAGTTAGCAAACTCTGTTATAGGTGGGATTCCATTTTGGACCAGTTCAGATTTAGTTTTAATTTAAGTTTTAGTTGTTAATATTGGTTTGTTAATACTAATTTGATATGACATGTTTTGAGGTTATAGGGAAAAACTACAACTTGTAACTCATCTTTTTTTCTGTGTTTTCCCCCTCTCCAGCTCATGACCGCTGTGAGTCGGTGGTGGTCACTCTGTGTTCCCGGGGTCCAGATGGCCTCGTTCATCACCTGTCCTCAGAGCAGATGTGTTTTGTCCAGGACTTGGCCTTGGACATGGCCCAGTTCCTGGTGAGTGCAGTGGGCCAGGATGAAGGGACAGAGGGCGCACTGCTGCTGAACGAGTGTCACATCCCTCTGCAGGAGTGTGAGAAGATGGACCAGAGCCTGGCGCTTGCCTTCAAACACCTCACACTGCCTCCGGACTGGAGTGTTTTAGGGGGCAACAACGGTGAGAGCCACTGCAGAGACAATGTGCTGATCCAGTCCACGCAATCGTAATTGTGTGGCAACCCACGGAAACCCTTCACATGGTCAAATCTTTACATCTTCAATTATATGAAGTTTTGAAAACTGCTTTTGCACATTTTACGCAACAGTGAAAAAAGACAAAATTTATTTTAAAGATTCCAATGAGTTTTTAGAAGCATAATTGATCTAATGCACGAATCTTTCTGCTTAATGTAAAAATGGTCAAGACTCCTATTTAAGGAAAATAACTGGAAAGTCTGTAGAATGGGATGTTTTTTAAACTTTCTAGTACTCTTCTGCAGTTCAACTAACAAAGCTAAATATATGAAAACAATCTACACAACACAAGCCAGAAGTAATACAGGACACCATATAAGCTGATATGAATCATATTAATTAATTTAAACCTGTAGAGGGCGTCTGAGAATCAGATTATGAGCTATTTTTTTGACTGTCTGGACAGTTTATCTGTGTTTTGAATAACTAAGCAATTATTTTATATATTTACAAAATGAGATGTTCTCTGGATGGTTTAAGCAGTTGGCAGACCAAAAGGATCCTTATAGAACTTTTCTCAAGTAGCAGCAGAAACACTGCTGTTATTCTTAACCTCTCTATCACTGTTTTTTCCCATTTTGCATTCCCATTTGGTTACCAGGGTTACCACGAATATAACACATGCCATTCTAGGACAAACATTCTGGGTGGATTATAATAACAACGCTGCATCTTTAGGACCCAGTCCTGGAGTGGAGTTTAAGCTGTGAGGCCAAAATGTCTTTAGACCCCATCAGTCTCATTGAACAGGAGGTTGTTAATATTTTTTTGGATTGTCCATCTGCAACATTCACAACCAGTTGATACATTCAAGTCAGTAGTTATACCTATGATGTTTCTATGAGCCACAAAAACAGAAGTGTGGCAAACTTTCAGTTCCTTAAGCAGTAGCTCATGACATATATATATTGCAAATACTTTCACTCTCTGCCATAGGATCAACCCTAAATTCTATACAATTCAGTTTTTAACCTTATTGTAAATAAGAGATTTGAAAAACATGTACTTATTCTTTTAGAAGATGCTTGGAGCATACAGTAGAAGGAGGTGGGATGCAAGTGTGTAAAATCAATGTGCTCTTTATTATGTGGAGTCTAGGAATCATGGTCATAAAACATAGGGTCAATGTACAAGCAAACAGGGTTATCACAGGCATATGCAAAATAATAGGTTAAATAAACAGGTCAAAACAATTGAGGAAGATGAATTAGAACACAAAAAATTATGGCTTGATAACGTACAACACAACCGACGAGACTTAGTAACCAAACAGAAACAACAGGCTATAAACAGACATTAAAGGGCTAAACACAGAACAGGTGCACACATTTGGGTAGCAACCCAATGACATGACATGGGAGGAGACAGTACCAAAACCAAAACAAAGGCACATGGCAAAACATAAACAAACGAATATAGGGAAATAACAAACGCATGCAATGCTTGCTATGGTGGGAAGAGTGCCTGAGAAGGAGAATTTGTGACAATGTTTTTATCAAAAGGAAGTTAGAGTTGAGCTGAGGGTCAAGGGCCTTGATCAGTGACACCTTAGCATATATCCTTCTAATCATGTAGCTTAAAGCCGTTTCCACTGAGGAGGGGTATTGGAAGGACAAAATAACAGAAACGGCACTCTCTGTTTAATAAATAATAATTACAGTTCCAGCTACATGGTGACAAATTGGTTCAATATCAATTTGCAGTCTGTGAAAGTTATAAAAGTGGAGCAATCAGCACATTGATGTGAGTTTTGAAAGCACCTAAAAGAACAGACGAAGTAGACTTCCACCTTCTTCAACCTGTATGACCATCTCTTGTACATAAACCTCTGTATTAAACTCTATTGAACTTGATTCAAAGAGCAGCAGTGTGTGTATAAGAGGGAGAGAAGGTGACAGAAAGAGAGAGAACATCTTTTATGTAGGTTTGCAAGAAACCTGTAGTGACCTGAGCTTGGTGCATGTCAGGGCAGCACTGCAATTACTTTTGTGTAGCATTTTTTTAATTGAAAATGAACATGTGAATGTGCCATCCATTCAGCATTGCACTTACATGCCCAATGAAAAGGGTCACGTTGCTTTGTTGAGTTTAGGCTAAACCTGCCTCCTGCCTTTTGTGCTTACACAATGGTTACAAATCACCCAATCACATATGTTGACATGCTTCACTATTCAAATTGATATAAAAATGAAAGCAAGGATACTTTGACATGCTGTAAAAAACGCTGGGACTGTTTTGGACTACCTGCTTTCTGAGCATAATAACATTTGTGTTGTAGATCTGGCGCCTCAGGAGACTCTTCTGCACTTTGCTGCTCGTCGTGGACTCCAGCGAGTGGCGTCCTTTCTCCTGCAGCAGCCTGGAGCGAGACAAGCACTGGCACTTCCAAACAGAGAAGGCGCGACCCCGGCTACCCTGGCACAGAGCTGCGGACACAGTGCACTGCTAGAGCTACTCACACAGTGAGTGTATCATCACAGCAGAGAGCTACTAGGGTTTTCCAAACTAACCCTGGGATTATCTTAAAGCAAACTTTCACATAATTATGCAATCATAGAGTACAGGAAATATAATATGTACCAATTAGCAGGATCCAGTTAGCTTAAGGACTTACCAGCTTGGTTTCGTTATTAGCATCATAAAGGGTTTTTTTGGATGTATTGAATGTTGCCCAAATACATGCATGGAAGACTTCATTTGAATAAAAACTCTAATTTGGCTCCTTCCAGCATAGATTACTAATTAGCACCCTACACGTTTTGAAATGTATTTTATTTACTGTAGCCCAAAGCTAAGTGATTTTTTTGGCTTACCTAAAAGATAATTTAAATTTGTGTTGGCTGACTAAGCCGTGCCTGCTTGCATATCCCCTCAGTCATTCCCTCAGAACCTCAGAATATAATGAATGGGCTAATGGGGAAACTCTACAGTATGTCTTATATGTATATGTTTATGTGACAGTGCTGCTGAATTTTTCATTATAATTGAAGATTATCAGAAGATGTTGATTAATAAATAAAGGGCTATCAACACTTAAAAAACAGCTAGTATTTTCACAACATATACTCACTAACCACTTTTTTTAGGAACACCTGTATACCTGCTCATTCATGCAAATAGCCAATCAGCCAATCACGTGGCAGCAGTGCAGTGCATAAAGTTATGCAGATACAGGTCAATAGCTTCAGTTAATGTTCACATCAAATCACATCACAAAATTTGTGATCGGCATGTTGTGCGTTCTGAGATGCTTTTCTGCTCACCACGGTTGTAAAGAGTGCTTATTTGCGTTACCATAGCTTTCCTGTCAGCTCGCATCAGTCTGGCCATTCTTCTCTGACCTCTCACATTAACAAGGTGTTTCGGTCTGCAGAACTGATGCTCATTGGATTTTTATTTTTCTGCACCATTTTGAGTAAACTCTAGAGACTGTTGTGTGAGAAAATCCCAGGACATCAGCAGTTTCTGAAATACTCAAACCAACCTGTCTGGCATCAACAACCATGCCACGGTCAAACTCACTGAGATCATATTTTCTTTTCCCAATTTTGATGTTTGATTTGAACTCGAGTGCTTGATATATATCTGCATAATTAGATGCATTGCACTTCTGCCACATGATTGGATAAGTGCACGAATAAGCAGGTGTAAGGATAAGCAGATATTTCTATTAATGTGTCCAGTGAGTGTATATGCAAAAAGATACATGAAGCAACATTTTGACAATGTCCATTGTTAAAAGCGCTATACAAATAAAATTGAATTGAATTGAATTGAACATTTTCAATGAAATAATGTAGGATCAAGGCTGTGTTTGAGGGACGTCATGTGAGGATATTCATAAAGAATTACACAGCAGGGTTCCCGTTTGGCTTCCCCTTTGGCTAAAGTATATCTCGGGGGATAAAGGACAAGCGTGGGTTGCATCCTGCTATATTATGTCCTCCTTCCTACTCCACATATAAAAAGAGGCTTGTGAGATTATTTTAGCAACCAAGCATGGGAATATTCTACACAATATAGGAGAGCTGCTATTTTAAATTATATTTTGCATGTGCAGAGTTATTACGCTTGCCTAGTTTGTGAAAATGCCCACCTACTGTTGAGTTAAGTATGTGACAACAGGAATGCAGATTGCATCATTGATTCCTTTATTAACAGATAATTGGATGATTTTCACACACAAATAAATTCACTCTTGCCTGCTCTGACATCAGTCTGATTCCGAGCCATACCACTTGCCTTCATTTGGGCCCCACTAAGAAAGTCCACTCCACCCAGGATTGCATAATCTCTGAGGTCAGACTGAAAGGGTTTTACCCACTACACCTCATATAGGACAAACTGACTTCAGCTGAGAGCAGACTGGTGATTTAGAGAAATCTATCTTCAGTGTAACTGAATAACAGTGGAATGTTTAGAGAGGAATACTGTTTTGAGTGTTTATAGGAGCCAGTTGATATGTTTGGGTGTGTTTTATAATCAGGTGGTATGTTTTGAGCAGGGAGGAGACGGGCACTCAGGATAGCACTGAGACACATAGACGACTCTGCTCTGGTGCTTGTGTGGTGCAGCACCACCCGGATCTGAACACCTACACCCTATCAGCGGTCATCGAGCCTGGCACAACGCCACACTGCTTGATTTCGGACGTGCAAGACTTGCACAGCGTGATTCTACAAAACACAGCCCAGGTCGAGGTGAGCTATATACAGCACGGTCCAAAAGTCTGATATCACTGTTTTTTCATTTAAAATTTGAAATAAACAGAAGGTTTTATAATTTTGAAATATTTAAAGCAGAGAAAGTAAATATTCAATATCTTGAAAATGTAATACTCAAAATTATGCACTATTTCTAGGTCCCTATTTAAATGTAAGCAAATTTGTGATATTGACCGTGTTAACTAATTTGTACAAAAGGCCAGATCTTCCTCATGCCTAATCACTTCCATTGAAGCATGTGCTCAGATGACGCTTCGATGGATTTGATCTAAAATGGATCATTAGGTTATACACAAACTCCTGGAGGCCATGCCAGCACGAGTGCAGTGTCATTATAGCAAAAAAGGGGACATACCACTTACTAAGAAACTCTGAAATTCATGTAAATATTTCAAAGATTTTACTTTTCACGCAAGCTGTTGTCAATATTATAATTTGTAATGAAAATTATTGTATTAAATTAGAAAACAATGCAAAATAGATGCGTTTTCACTAGTGATCTCAGACTTTTGGACCCCACTGTAGCTGAAAGGATTTGGCCTTTCTGCTTTAATTCTGTCTTTCTTTCTTACTCATAATTTCCCTTAAGGACTTACTATATATAAGGACAAGCAATGTTTGTCTTAAAGGTGCCCTTCTGATTTTAACCTTTCATTATGTGTAATCTGCAAGAATGTGAGATACTGAGTCAGTGTTTTGTGTAAGCGCAAGGACTGCTGCTGATAAGACTTAAATGATGTCGCATAATTGAAGTTCCATTACTGGAGAAGCTATTCTTTATGTTATTCTGTTGTTCAGCTGCCACACATCGCTGAAGAATGTGCAGCCGACCCGGAGGTCTGTTTTGAACAATCACAGGGCAACTCTGTCAACACCACAGAGGAAGAGTTCGTGCCTGTGTGTGAGAAAACAAACAAAAACGAGCATCCAGGTCCACCGCAGTGCAGAGAAGATGACGGAGATCGTTGCTTAAGCGCCAAAGCTCCTGAGTCTCTGTCAGACAATGGTAACTGTGATGAGGAACGGGCGTGTTCTTCTGAAAACATCGACCAAGATTATGGAGCACAAGCAGAGAGCGTAGCTGCTGGCATACTAGGAGATAGCAGTGACAGCTTACAGAACAGCTCTGAGGGAGAAAGTGCAGCCCCATCCTGTGGAAAGGAGCAAGAGGAAACTGATAGAGCTCAGGACCTGGTCTGCGAGGCACGGCAGAGCACCGAGGAGCCTGAAAGGGAGGTCCAGGAAGAGGGGCGCAGCTTGCTGAGAGCAGATGAAGACCAGAGTTTGGAGCTATCAGAGTCAGCAGCAGGAGATATGGGAATCACTCAATCTGCAGACACACCTGAAAGTTCTGACGTGGGATCTTGTTCCCAGAGAGATGAAAGCCGTGATGAGAGTGAAGTAGGGAATGGGGACAGCAGCTCTCTGGAGCAAGAGGAGATGGAGGGAATAAATGAGGACTCAGCAATGGATCAGTCAGGAAATGACGAGCAAGAATCAAACAAGGCTGATTTACAATCTGCAAGTCCATTAATTTCAGCAGATATGATACACCCAGTGGATGACAAGCATGAAATAAATGCCACTCAGCCAAGTGACAGCTATGAGCTAGGACCCAAAGAACAGGAAAAAACTGCAGAAGACAATACTGACACACAGGAAGAAGATACCCTTATTTCCCATAATGAACCCGAAACAGAAAATAGTCACGAACAATCCGATACAATGTGCTATCCTGACTCTACTCCAAAGGAAACATGTCAAAAGAACGATACGGTAGGAGAACTTCAGATGCTCTTAGATGCAGAGACTAATCAGTGTAGTTCAGGTTTTGAACTCGATGATACATCTTCTGTGACACTTGATACTATTTCTCAGAACAGCACTCACTTACCTGAGCCAGAACCAGAAACTCCCACTGGGGAACCAGACTCAACAGTCATAAGTGAAACAACAGCAGGAAGTGAGAGTGAAGGACAAACTTTGGCATGCAGCACTGACGTCTCCCTGGCTGCGCTTGGCTCAGAGCCTGAATCCTCCACACCATCCAGCGAGGACACTTTAAAACCTGAGGAAACTGAGCGGGTTTCCGCAAACATGGTACAGAGGGATTCTTCCAGTGACCAGCAGGAAGTCTCACAGCAGAACAGCCTCACATGTGAATGTGAGCACACACAGGTCTCAGAAGACAGAGAGAACAGGATTTCTTTAGAGAACGACGACCGGACAGAAGAAATCTCATTAAAAAATGGAGATGGACTACCAGAAACGAGTGACGTTGATCTGCTAAAGAATAGTGAATTTCCTGACCAAGAAGACAGAGCTGCTTCTCCAAACAATCTAGTTTCAGAAGAAACTGTGGACTTGAGAACTACTGAAGACAGACTCATTATTATCGAGGAAGAAGTCCAGGCTTGTTTGGACCACAGTGAGTCAGTGCTTCGTAATTTCTCTACCTCAAGCCCATCTGATATTGTAGATGGTTCAGTCTCACTGGATGAGCAGTCAAGACTCAGAAGCGAGGATAGCGATAAGCCTGAAGTAGTGGACACAGATTCTGCGGTTACAAAGTTGACTGAGGCGAAAGAAACGCAGGAAGTTAAACATGAAGAGGACATCGATGGACACATCAAAGCTCACCAGGAAGGTAGGATGGAATTTTCCCTTTACACCTCAAAGATTCAATTAAAGATATGCAGCACTATGAGGTTTGAGGATTTCTGTACAGCTGCTTGGTAAAATGATGGATAAAATGACACGTAATGAATAAATCACAATGGGGTGTGCTCTATAGGAAAATAGTCAATGACAGACAAAGCAGAGTTAACGTTACTGCCCCAAAGTTGATTATACCACAGCAATTTGCCAGTGATTAAAATTTTTTATTTATTAAAGGATGACACATTGTATGTTTTATCCATTTATAGTTAACGTTTAATGTCGAGGAACTTTCGCAAAACAGCTTAGTTCCTGTTATCATTTACGTTATAACAGCTATAAACAGTTGTTACCTCTTGAAATTAATAAGATAAAAAAATTCAACTTATTATGTTACCAAAGAGCTCTCCTTCATGAAGCCTTTCCTGTGTCGGAAAACTTCTTACAAAGCTCTAACACTGGAGACTCCTTCCAAAAATGCTACATGAATACAGAAACCCTCAGCATAACAATGATTACCTGATCTGTTTATGTGTAGTGTCTGAAAATACATACTAGAATGATCACATTAATATAAACCTATTATTTGAAATACAGTCAGAACTATTATCAGAGTTGCTTTTATAGAAACCAATCAGAATCGAGACATCAGACATTGTTATTTTGCTCAGGATCAGAAGCATGGTTATTTATCACAATTATTCTGTGAATTTAGGAAAAAAAAAATTTGAATTGGATTTTATTGTTTTATTATTTAAAATAAACATTTTTTCTTTCACACTGCAGCATGTAGTCCACAAAGACAAAATACAGCATATAGTCCATATAGTCAAAATAAAATGGCACATTAACTGATGAGATTTTAAAATGCTAAATATAAACATTTTAGCCTCTATAATAATAGGTAAATAGATAGCACCTTGTTTTCAGTCCCATTTGTTTGGGAAAAAGAAACTGGAATATTGTCAAGGTGCACTGTGATTGGTCAGCTATTTAAAACATATCTTCCAATGTTAGTCAAGCTAGCATACTTTATCTAAGCTCACAATATGTCAGTCGACTCTCGATTGCTGTAATGTTTGCAATCCAGTTATTGTTGTTATAACAATAAATCACTGTTTAGACTACGCAACATTACGTAGCCATGTAACATTCTGTAGCCACTATTCTTTTGTCTACTTCTGTCATAAAAAACACAAATAAGGCTTATTAATTCCTGCATAAGGCAGCCATTTATGAACTGCGTCAACCCTGAGATCATAAAAACAAAAACATCCTCTTCCTGGCTAGATGCTGATGGAGAGAATGTTGTAAAGCCACTATTAGATCATCTCTGACTCGGCAATGGCAGGAAGAGTCTGAAAGGCTTTCTATGATTAACCAAAGGACGGTAATTATTTCTTCCCAAACCCAAAGGAATCATTAAAAGTAGCATGTATAACTCCATCCTGCTCAAGCCAGGAGGAAATGGGGCGTGCTCCTGTATCCCAGGATATATTTACAACAGAGTGTCACTTAGCAACGGGTGATGTCATCAAGATAACCAGGAAAAGAAAGAACGATGCTGTATTTCATGCAGCCCATTTCCTGACCAATTATTTTTGTTCTTCACTGTCAAACAAAAGCACACGTTTACGCCCATAAGGGTTATTGTTACCTCTGTGGAATTACATAACAGAACTGATATAGCTGGACCGGTTATTTTCAGCAGTGTCTCTGTTTGTTGTACAAGCGGCAAGGCTGGGAATGTTTTTAAATTCATTAATCACTCCCTAAAAAAATGACTAATATTTTCCACTCTCAATCAGGAATCTAAAAATGGGCCGTAGCCCAGAGTTCTACCAAGTTTGTTCAGTAGACTTTGTACATCTGTTACCATGCTATCTGCTTGTCCGTGTCATTTACAGAGTTAGACGTCTCCCTGGACAATCAGGTGGACTTGCACACAGAGAGGTGTCCCAGAGGTGTAAACACAGATGTTGATGTATCTATGGTGAGTACCAGTTTTCCTCATAGCAGGAAGTCTCCTCTTAAATCCAGGATGTGTTAGTCACAAAAGATTTGGGCGTGTGAGTGTTTTATGCATGGATTACGATCTTTCCCAGTTCTCCTATTAAAGATTGATCATAATGAATGCTTACACTTAATATGGAAACATTGGCAAGCCTTATCATCTCAGAATGCTCGAAAGTATGCATTTTTGGGAAGTGTTATTGAAGCTGCTCACTGAAATATTTTCCCACAGAGTTTTTTTTTCTTTGAGTTGTGAAATTAAGCAGGAATTCTTTTCACAGAAGGGACAGAGAACATACATAAGGTACAACAGGTGGCTATAGATAGATATACTATAATTGCATGTCCAATTGGTGGCAGTGTTTGCCCTTGTAAAAGCCACTGACACCAAGACACCACCATTTTCCCACTGATGCAGTGTTTTGCTTGGCTCCCTCTAGTGCCACTCGTCATATAAATGACACCAGATGTGGGTTCTGCAATTTCATTGTTGTTTTCATGCTTGATAAAGATAAGAAGATGCTTAAAATGCACTCTAAACAAACAAACAAACCCAATAAACCAGATCCCAGCCATGCGGCCATTTTGTGTACAATGAGACACTGAATGTTTTTGACCATGTATTAGCAGAGGTATTCACAATACAATCTGGCCACGTGCTCTCAGCCAGGATGCTTAATGAAATTTACTTTGCTCGCTGCTCCTCTCCATGGCGACATTTCCTAGCTCTGGTTTGTTTACCTAAGGTGCTCCTGAGTGCTTCGCAAGTGTGCATGAGAGCTGGGCCAGAGTTACTGAGCAAAGCAGTTTCCATTGTCTGTGCCTAGTCAAAGCAAAGCTAGCTGGCTTAGAGCTAGCATGTGAAGTTAGGGAGCAATGTGGAAGTGTTTACTTTTGGGAGAGGTCAAGCTGGTGGGGGTGGGCGAGAAGACAGATAACAGGAAGCCATGTGGCAATGTGTGTATGTGCGTTTTGTTTCTGTGCTCCATATGCACGTTGCATGTGCGTAAAGGGTTAGGAGGAGAACACTGAAGCAGTGTACTCCATCAGTGTCTGTCAGAATGCCATAGCTCATAACCATTTTTTTTTTTTTTTACAGCTTTTGAGGTTTTTATTATGTGGAAAGATGCAGTAAAGCTGCAGGAAAGCTAAAGCAGAAGAAAGTTAATTAGCTTTGCTGTGAAAGTGCGGACCAAACCACTAACCTTCTGATAAAAATCTCTCACCATTCATTCTACAATTGAATCATGTATTGAGAGCTTTGCCTGAAAGAACTACAAAAAGTCCTGGTATCAAAATGCTTCCTGATTTCTGGAAATGGAAATATTCTACATTGTTGCAGATTATTTAAATCAGCTTATTCTTCAAACGAGTTATGAGCGTGTAGTGTGAGAGATCGCGCACACCAGTATTCAGAACTCAGCTGTAACTACAGACAATTCAGAAGTTGTGTAGGTTAGGCACATGGGGTGGATTTTGCTGAAAACAGTGGCATGTCTCGGTTACCTGAGATTTTGACCTTTGACTTAAGCACAGACAATCCATGTAAAGTTTATTTCATTTTATTAATTAATTTGTTAACTCAAAATAACAAATTTAAAGCATGATAAAATAGACTAACTCCTATGCATGCATTATGATTTCATGCCCTTGATTTAGTGTCTCCTGGCTTCATTAAGTTGTGCACGATTAGCAGTCAGTGCAAAATAATGCAAAATAATTGGATGTGCTGGATCAAGTGCTAATTTATAAGCTGTTGAATAGTGAAAGCATATTGTTAAAATAAACCAAATTTGCAGTGAATCATGTGATTTAATACTAGGATTGTTCATGCAGAAATATATTGGTGTGTACTAGACTCCTGTTAGATGTTTATTTCAATGCTTGCCATCTTCTCATTTATGTATCATCATATTAGTCGCTTGCTTTTATGTTATGTTGTATTACATTTGACAGCAGAAAAAGGTCCTTTCCTTCTTTAGTCCTCATTTTCTATCCCTGATTTTTGCAGATTTAAAAGTAAGTGCTTGTGTTTTTAAGGCAGTGGTTTAGACGCTCTTGAAAAACTCCCATCTTGGCCGTTTCTACACAAGGATAAATGAGGCAACCTTGGAGACATGAGCTACACACATGAGATTTGCATAATCTGAATGGCGCAGCCAGAAAATCAACTTAAGTACATGTGTAACCTGACTCTGAATACACATAACTTTTTCTGTGTAAATATTGATGCAACTTTTGGATTTAAGTCACCGACACTGAATATGCATAATCATAAACAATCCCTTTTAACCGTAGGTAAAACCTAAACAGAGTTTTTCTGCCTGAACAAGAGCACAGCCTTTAATGCGATCCCCCTTGGGGTGGATTCAGTGCTTTCCTGCATGGGATTGACAGTTTAATGTATTGACCTCAGGGCCAGCTGTCTTTTCACGCCTTTCCAAGTTTGTGCTGAAGTTTGTATTAAATTGCATGCAGATTTATCCTGCCAAGCTGAAGCTATAATTCTTGCTTATCTCATCTTCAGGGATTATAAGCAGATGGGAAAAATCAGAATAAAGTGTTGCCTTGTATTTAAGCAACTCCTGGGCTTCCTTATCTACTTTGCTACTATGGGTGTGTCTTGTTGCATGTGTACTGTATACACAGCACGCTGATCATTGAAGACATCAGGAGTGCCATAGGATGTCCATTTAAATCCTGAGGTCATGCAGGCCTGTTATCAATCAACAACACTGCACAGACTTCCCTGCAGCTCAGGAACTGAGCTCATAGGTGTGATTCAAAGGGGCGGGGGGCAGTGTATATGGGCATGCAGAGGGTGGAAAAGGGTGTGTATGGGTGGATATGTACAGAAGGAAAGGACATGCAACTGTGTGTGTGTGTCTGTGTATGCGTGTGTGTCCGTGTGTGTGAGAGAGAGAGAAAGAGAGAGAGAGAGGGGGGGGGGAGCAGAGGGCTGAACGAAGTTGAGCGAGTGAAAGGGGCTGGCTCTTCACACAGATGTGAAAGATTAGGAGTCTCTCATTTTTCCAAAAGCTCCAGCAGCAGAGACGTTGCTCGTAAGGGCCTCATGTTGGAAATAAGCCCCATTTTGTGGATCAACTTTTCCTTACTTTTTTGGGGAAAATGTACGAGAGACACAAGCGGAGGTACAGTTTGTGTGCCAAAAGAGGACGAGCTGTGGATGTGGTTTTAATAAAGGTAAGGAGGGACTGATTTTTTTTGTGCTGCTGGATCTGTTTGGTCAGTGTAACAACTTTCGTAACTAAGTTGACTGGTTAACACGAGATTATATCATTGTCAGTCCATCAGTTGCATCAGATTAAGTGGAAGTTTTATCATAAGTTTGATTTCTTCATGAAAGAAACTTGTAAAGTGATGAGTATCCAGCAGAATCATATGTCATACTGTCTGATGTAGTGTGTGTGTGTGTTTGTGTGTGTGGGTGCACAGTGTTTGTGTAATGAGGATCAATCAAGCCTGGGAACCCACTACTGTCCAGCATGAGGAGGCCATGTTATAGATATGATGCATCATATGAGTCATTAGCGTTTTTTTCTTTTTAACCAATTTCCATGATTTACTACATGAGTCAGGGTTCTTATATCATAGAGCCCGAAAGGAAAATTACAGATGTGTAGAGTTCTTGTTTTTTTCTTATGCACATTAGCTGATAGTGTTAAGGACTCCTTTGTAAATCGCAACATAAAATTACAGGCTTCTCTTACAGTCAGCTTGGTTAGATCATCATGCTTTCCTGCACAGATGCCTGTGATTGAACAGAGAAGGCTATAATGAACCGGTCAGTCAGCAGACATTCCTCAGTTTGGTTTCGAAAACCCGCACCACTTAATGACTCCTTAAGGCAAGATATATTTTTCACTTTGGCTGTGCTGCAGCCTTTCTGATGGCTTGAGCACAGTACTGTGGCAGCAATCTCTGTGTGTGTGTGCTTGTGTGTGTGTGTGTGTGTGTGTGTGTGTGTCTGTGTGTGCATGTGAGGAGACTGTACGGGCAAAAGGGGTGAGGGGAATTTGGTGGCAGTCTGGAAGCCAGCGTCTCAATCCTAACGGTTTCCTTTGGCCCACGGCCTGGAGAGACTGATGGAAAGGGGGCACTCAGCCAAGTGACTTCATACCACTGTACTTCAGCCGAAATCTCTACACTTTTGACGCCGTTGCAGATTTAAGACTGAGCTTGGGAACATTTCGAGAATGCTTCTCTAAGAACGTAGCAACAGTGTGGTTACTGGAAGTGTTACTAGAAACAAAATTGACGCCCTCATTTTTTTCACAAAGCATTTTTTGTTCCCAGCCTTTTGAATCAGGCATGCATTAAGACCGAGTCCTAGGACTGTTTATTTTTATACCATGTGCATTTTTATTGGGTGCATTTTTGAGTGTTTGGCTTCCGACCAGGCCCGCCAGTGCGGCCCTGCATGCTCCTCTCCTGGCGCTACAGATCCGTAATGAGAAAAGAAGTAGTGCCAGATTCTGGTGAGAGACCTCAGGCCATATCTGGCAACATGCTGGGTAGCAGAAGCATGTACTGTGTGTTTGGTTGAGGGGTCTGTAACTGAACAAATAGCAGAGCCGAAAGAGTGCAAGTGAAATAACAGACAAAGCACGAGCTGTTTGTATATCTATAACTGTCACATCAGTGTGCAGATAATCAGATGATGCTATTGAGCTAGTTTTATTGCCTTTAGAGGGATCCATCGATGTGTTTATGAAAGTAATACATTTTAGGTTATTGCTTTATTTTACCATGCATGCATATATATATATATATATATACACAGACACACAGACACACACACACACACCCCAATCAGCCATAACATTAAAACTACCTGCTTAACATAGGTCCCCCCTGTGCTGCCAAAACAACTCTGACCCGTCGAGGCATGGACTCCACAAGACCTCTGTAGGTGTGCTGTGGTATCTGGCACCAAGATGTTAGCAGCAGATCCTTTAAGTCCTGTGAGATGCGAGGTGGGGCCTCCATGGATCAGACTTGTTTGCCCAGTACATCCCACAGATGCTCAATCTGATCGAAGGGGTGTACGTGGTCTGCACAATGTTTAGGTAGGTGGTACGTGTCAAAGTAACATCCACATGAATGCCCGGACACAAGGTTTCCCAGCAGAACATTGCCCTGAGCATCACACTGCCTCCGCCAGCCTGCCTTCTTCCCATAGTGCATCCTGGTGCCATCTCTTCCCCAGACAAGCGACGCACACGCACCTGGCCGTCCAGAAAAAGATTGAAAAGAAAATGTGATTCATCAGACCAGGCCTCCTTCTTCCATTGCTCCATGGTCCAGTTTTGATGCTCATTGTAGGTGATTTCATCAATGGACAGGGGTCAGCATGGGCACAGTCTGCGGCTCTGCAGCCCCATAAGCAGCAAGCTGCGATGCACTGTGTGTTCTGACACCTTTCTATCATAGCCAGCATTAACTTTTTCAGCAGTTTGTGCTACAGTAACTCTTCTGTGAGATCGGACCAGACAGGGCTAGCCTTCGCTCCCCATGCGCATCAGTGAGCCTTGGGCGCTCATGACCCTGTCACTGGTTCACCGGTTGTCCTTCCTTGGACCACTTTTGGTACGTGCTAACCACTGCATACTGGGAATATCCCACAAGATCTGCCATTTTGGAGATGCTCTGACCCAGTCATCTAGCCATAACAGTTTGGTCCTTGTCAAAGTCGCTCAGATCCATATGCATGTCCATTTTTCCTGTTTCCAAGACATCAGCTTTGAGAACTGACTGTTCACTTGCTGCCTAATATATCCCACACCCCTTAACAGGTGCCATTATAGCAAGATAATCAGCGTTATTCACTTCACTGTGACAGATATATAAATAATCTTATAATACAAATTTAAGATTATTTATTATTCGTTTTAGGAGTACGTCAGTGTTTGGTGGTTTTAATTTTTCAACATTGTAGCAGATAGTGATAGTGTCTGTTAAGCTAATCATTTATACAATATGTAAAGAATAAACCACAACGGGGCATGCTGTTATAGGAAAATAATCAACGACAGGGTGATGCAACGTGTCCCAGCGCTTGCAGCATGTCACGAATTGTTTTCTTCCTATTAAACCGCCCTAATTTACCAACAATGACATTTTTTTTAGTAATGAATGACTTGCTTTTTAACCATTTATAGCTACCTTTAATGTATTGGAACATCCGTGAGACAAGTTATCACTTAGCAGCTATAAACCATCATTCCTGCACCTTTTCTCTCAATCTTGAAGTTAATAAGACCAAAAAAAACGCAGCTTATCCTGTTACAGAGAACTCCTCTGTCCTGAAGACTTTCCCATAGCGGAAAACGTACTGACTGTTACAAAGCGCTGACACTGGAGACTCCTTATAGAAATGGTAAATAAACATCTTATAACAGAAACCTTCATCATATCAATGATTATATATTTATCTTTATTAAATAACAACATGTTTTTAAACTCCATTTATTATTAGACTAAGATTACGTAGCTTTGTTTGCCATACAAGTCTCTGTGAATGAGTTGTTACTATCGGAACGATAAATATAAACCTGCAATTTGAATTAGAGAACGAACAACTGTCAGAGCTGTCGTTCAACACCTTCTGACCAATCAGATTTGAGAATTCAGCAGCGCTGTGGTAGAAACCTTTATATTCATCACACGCAATATTGGTGTCACAAAGGGAAATATGACAAAATAATATCGATATTGTAATAAATTATGTCACGATACAACATCCTGAGAGATCGTGGATATTGTGGAAATAATATTGTTTAATATACAATATAATGTATTATATTATATATTATATTGTGGAAATAATATCGTGGAAATAATATCGATATTGTAATAATTATGTCCCTATACAATATTCTGAGAGATCGTGGATATTGTGATATCTTTTTACAAAATGTTTTATATACATAAATGTTTTAAAATAATTACTAATTGATTGGAAGCAGCTAAAATTTTTTACCGAATCTTTTCAAATAAATGTATAATCAAACTCAGTTTTTCACTTCTGTTTTGCCAGAAGTTTCTGAGCAAACCTATATATCGTGATACATCATCACGTGTTGTGGAAAAGTCTTCGAGAATCACAAGATGATGTTTTTTTGTCTTTGTCCTACATGTCAGTATTTCAAATGACAAGCACTACCCCAGTATTTCATTCAGGAGGAGCATTTTTGGGCAGGATTAGAACTCCTGAGATAAAGTCTGCTCCATTTGGAAGCTAGCACAGCTGTCTTGTAAGGCCATGGTTCTCAAAGTCGGGTCCAGGGACCCCCAAGAGTCTGTGATGCTAATAATCTGTGCTGTGGTCCAGTTTTATTTTACACTTGGAAGGGATCCATGACTATAAAACTTTCCCTGGTTTAAGGTTACTTATTTTGAGTGAATTGTAAGAGAAAGGTGTTACAGATTGTAAAACATAAGGGAATAGTAGCTGTGATGCTGCTGAGTTTCATGACCAGTGAGAACAGGTACAGGAAAACATGCACAATATTGTCATAATTAAGGATACATAGAAAAGATATTTCTTTTCAGACCGAGTAGGAGTATGTTTTTTGATACTTGTACTGATTTGAGTATCCTACTTAACCTATTAATCAATCAGTGACATCACCTAACGTATTATTTAGCTCTGTTTATGTTTTTATGTATTTATGCTGTGTGTGTGTTCATGCACTTGTGCTACTAGTTAGTTGATTTTGAATGTAGTGATTTAGCTAGCTACATTAGTTACTGGGGGGTTTGTTTCACTTTGGAAAACACTTCTGTACAGCTGTGAGTAAAGTACATTTTGTTTTCGTTGTGTCAGAATCCCTTGTTGTCAGTGACCGATAGTGACTTATCATCAAGAACAACATACTGGGGAAGAGTTGTTATTTTCACTCACCTTGCATTGACTGTGGAAATTTTTTTCCCGCCCGTCTATTGTTTGTTGCGTTACGTTACTAGCAATGAACTCGTGTTTAATACGTTTTATCAGGTTACATGTATTGAACGAAGATGCTGTAGTTCCTCCTCTTGATGTTTGCTTTGCTGTGATTACCATCATTAATTGTGAAATAATATTCTAAATCGTGATAAACGTTAGGAAATTTCATATCGGCACCTGCAAAATGTCAATAGTATGGTACTTCTACCATGCCACCACTTCAGCTTTATTTTTAGTTAAACATGAGTGCAGTACTAAGTGTTTTCAAGGTTCCTCATTGGCTAATCATTTTATCACTTAAGCATGTGTATTTGGGGTTTTCCCCTGAGTTCACTGTGAGATATTAGTAGTACACACTGGTGGGAACTGCTGAGAGCAGGCCTCTGTGCGCGCGTGCGTGCGTGTGTGTGTGTGTGTGTGTTCCAGGGCTATCTACCCTCTCCGGAGGCACTTCCCGAGGTCTGTGCGTGGGACAACAGAGGGCTGTGTTCTCTCTCTCGCCTGCCTTCTCAAAGACACACACAGCGGCTACTCAGTAGCACAGTGGGGAAGGTCCCATCAATGGAGCGTTGTGTATTGTTAATAGCTTTAAAACTGTGCAGGGATGCTGTGCTTTTTTTTCAAGCTCTAGTGCTGTAAACCTAATTAGCCTTCAACCAAAGGGGGAAATTGTACCCACGCTCCACCCTCACGTGCCTCAGAAAACATCAGAAGATATGTAATCATGGCTGAGCTTGCTTTTATTTCTTTATTTGGCTCTCTGTCTTTCTCCAACCACCCCCTCATACACAAACACACGGTCGCTCTCTTCCATTTTTCTACCGTATTCACTCCCTCATGGCTGCTCTTTGTTGTACTTCAACCCATCCTTCCTCTTGAAAAACCTGTTATCAAGCTCTTTAACAAAACGTTGTTTGCTTATAACAAAGCAGCAGAGCTATGACGGTCTGTTCTGCGACCAGGTGAACATGCACTTCGCCTTTATTCTCACTTTCTGTTTTGGGAAGCTTTGTTCCCCATGCTATTAGTAGCGTGTGTAACATGAGAGCTGTGTAAACATTACTAATGGAGTACACATATTCACCTTTTTCACGTTATAGGGATCAAAAGCTGATATTATTAGTGGTTTATTATGACTGACTCACTGAATTGCTGGTTAGCATGTGAGGTGAATTTCCAGGTCTTCTATGATGGTGTCAGTTAATAACAACATTGAAGAATGTGTGCTTTCAGTTAATGTTACCTTCACAAGGGGTGGTTTAATATACAATGGAGTCCAAAAGTCCAAAATCTGGGACTTTTTTTTTTTTTTTCATTTAAAACTGGAAATAAACAGAAATATTTGGAGTTTTTAAAACAGGAAAGGAAATAGTCAATATTCAAGATTCTGCACTATTTCTAGGTCAGTATTTGAATTTAAGCAAATTTGTGAAATTGACCATGTACAAAATGTTTGGTTTTCCTTGAGTCTTATCCCTTCCATTGACAACACCCCGATGGATTTGTTTTAACACGGATCGTCAGGTTTTACACGAACTTCCATGCCAGCTGGAGTGCATGCTGTCATTTAAGCAAAGGGGGGAAAATAGCGAATACTAAGAAATTCTGAAATTCATATCAATATTTCAAAGATACGGCTCCATCAGGATTTAAACTCCCAACCTCCTGATAAAAGGGCAGCTGCTTTTCCATTGTGCCACTAAGGAGCTTACACTCTATCTCAAAACAGCATGGAAAGGGGTTTGCGCTAACTGTGATTTAATGAAGCAGTAACAGGAAAAATGTACATGAGTGCAAATGATTCCCCCCCTTTAACCACACACAATGTACATACAACATACAACATAACCAAACAACACTTTCAGCTTCCACATGGTCCCTCAAATCCATCAATAAACAAAATGACAGATGGATTGCAAATCATTCAGTCATTTATATGAGCCTTCTAATAGGATATTAGGATTTGCAAGCTGTTAATGGGTTAATGAGCTATATTTGCAAATCATCATTGTTTCCTTATGTGTAATATATTTTCATTTAAATTAGCTTCATTTCAATTAAGATTCTTAATCCGTTTCCACTGGTCTCAGTCTCAGGTGCTTCTCCCACAGCACACTGAAAGCTTTTTTGGCAACAAGCTTTAGAATCTTGAAACTTGCAATCTGATTGGATGTCCGTACTTCCATGTATATGCACTTCTGCACACTGGTGTCCAGCGGGGAAACAAATTTTAAACACACTGACACAATGAGCTTTTCTTACCAGAATTACACCAGATTGGAAAAGTTTTCCAACATCATGTCTTTAAAAGTTTGAAACACATGGTTGGCAGTTTGCAATGTCAGTTAAAAGCTCTTCCTGTGGAAGTAGGCGGTACCAAAATGTTGGTAAGTACTGTGATTTTGGTTTTATTGAACACCCCAACCCTTGACTTTTGTGTTTTTTTTCTAATATCCAAACTTTTTGAAGCCATGAGCACGTGTTCATTCAAATCAAGGCATATTTGTTGGTTTGCTCCTGATTGCTGGTATTTTTTTATTTTTTTTTATTGAATCTGGTGTGAAGTGGTGTGTGTGTGGTCTGTGCTTAAGACAAATCTGCTGTAGACCTTACATGTATAGTTTGACAAAACCGCAAACTGAATTTAACCCCATGCCCTCTGCAGCCATGTGTGAAGAACGCTGTCAGATTCAGCGTGTGTGTCGAGCTGAAGTGTTCTCTGTGATGGTGCTGGCTTGTTAAATGACACGCTTCTATAATTTGATAACATCAAACCTTGTCTATAATAACCATTTCTACTTCCCTATGCAGTATAATTATGACTATACTTCCACTTTCTTTCTTTTTAAGATCCAAACCTGCTGATCCAGTACCAGAAATATAAAGAATGCTATCCAGGCATTAAAGATGTATATTCCTGTCTGAAGTGTGCTGTTCTGTGTTAGATGACATTATGATATGATCATTAGCCTGCGTGTGTGTGTGTGTGTGTGTGTGTGTGTGTGTGTGTGTGTATATGTGTCAACCCACTCTTTCCAGTTAGACACAGTCACATGCTTACTATTTCTTCCTGATTCTACTTCCAGATTCACAGAGAGGGGCACTCGCTGTGTCTCGACAACTCCACACACAGCAGGCCACTAGAGAAGAGACACAGCTCTGCGTCAACAGGTAAGGCTAATGCTTTTCTCATTGGACACATGCTAACAGTCAGTTCTTTAACCCATTGTGTTAATATGGTATAGCACATATCAAAATACTAGGCTATTTGTGTCTACAGTGGTCTAAATCATATTGACACTCATGTTTTCATTCATAAATTTTATAGATATGTCTAGAATACAAGAATGTATTTTGAGTAATTTGTATTAGGGATGTAACCAAATAGCTGGCATTTCTACCTATCCTTTTCCAGTGTTTTCCAGAAAGAAAGAAAAACCCTTTCCAGTTTAGGCCACACCTTCCTTGGGGTTAAATCCGCATACAGATACAGATAGTGGCATTGTGTTACACCACTAATTGGTATATACGTTATTGTGAATGTGACCGAATGCGAATTTAAATCTCTAAACTTTACAAGCATTTGTATGTTCTTCTGTCATTCATGTTACTCCACTTTTTTTTTTTAAACACCGCCAGTTTTTAACGAATGACAAAATAATTAAATCAATCCTGGACATCCCAGATACATCTTCAGGCCTGGTTATTCCAGATGCCATTTATTGAAATGGAATGTAAATGAAAGACTAGTTTTATTCAGCTATTATTCAGATCTCTAAATCCTATAAGCATTTGTATGTTCTCTTCTCATTTACGTTAGTCCACTTTTTAAAATACCACAAATGACAATAAATTAATCTTCAGTCTTCAATCCTGATCATCTAAGATGCCATTTAAGGAAATGAAAGATATGTTATTTATACTTATATATCTTGAAAGTAGTCAGGTTTAGATTTGAAAAGAAAAAAAAAAAGAGTTAATTCTGCCTGTTATTTAAGAGTTTTAGAATTAAAACCCCAGCTGTGGTTTTGAATTCCTCCAAAAGCACACAACATTAAATTTGTCAGTCAGGAATTGCTGGTAATGAAAATAAAAAGCTTTGAGCAAGCCAGTTTTTAAGCAAACACACCTTTACAGCAAATATAGAATAGTATGACATCACTGAAATGTCATGGCTATGACAGAATCTGTAGGGTGTCCCGCATTTGCTAAGTAGACACAACTGAGTCAGCTGTGAAGTGTCTGAATGGCAAGGCTCTGCTTGTTGAGCCGGGGTCTTACACACAGCAGAATGCGCTCATTGTTCACGACAGCTCTTCGTCTGTACCAGCTGTGTGTAGATCTTGTTTCTTGCTTTGATATTTGAGTGTGACATGACAGGATGCGTGGCAGGATGTGCTATAGATAACTTTTGTTTATGATGAAGGGAAACGCTCCAGTAGAAGTGTGCCTTATTAAAGGTCATAAATCGCTGATTCAGTACAAGCGTAACAAGCTTAAAAGTAATTTATGCTTCATTTTTGCACAAAAATGAACATAAAATGCAAACCTTTTTTAATACCGCAACACAAAAAGCTCTTTCAACCAGAAACAATCTCATACCCATACAGGATGTTTGTTTACAATGCTCTCTGTCAGGGAGCTAATCCCTAGCTGTGAACATGAGATTAGCTTCGAAAGATGACGTTTCACTGAATCAGTGTTCCTCATTAGAGGGACATGTGGTCAAAGTGGACCCAGCACGGCCCTTCCTCCTTTTCTCAAGACGCCATGGCACCTGTGTGTGTGTGTGTGTGTGAGACAGCTGACGAAACTCTGACAGATACGCCTATGTTGCCGCTATATGCAATTCAGCCAAGAGCTAGCTGTGCTCTCTTCAACCAAAACTAGTAACGCTGCAGAAATGAGAGAAGAATACGAATAATGGAACTCATTCGCAGTTCTCTTTTCTTTCCATGCACTCGATTGATTGTGTGTGACACAATGATGCAACTGTAGTGGTGATATTAGCATTGAGGATTCAGATGAGGAGATGTTTCATTGGGAGAAAGTCAAGATTTTGGTCAACAAAAAAAAGACCTTTAGAAGAAGTAAAGGATTTTTTGCTAAATCATCTGATCAGGTGTGAATGTACAAACCTAGTTTAAGTGTCAGTGTTGCTCAGTAGGGTATTTATATCGAGAAGTGAGAAGTGAAAGTAGCATAAATACATATTTGTGTATGTGTGTGTGTGTTACAGAGAGTCCTCGGTCTCCAGCTCGACACAGCACAGGCAGCACGACCCTCCGAGATTCAGGCAGCGACACGGATGGCTTTATCAGCACTGACACGGGAGAAGACAGCGTCTTCAGAAAGGTGAGAGAGACACAGAGAGAGAAATGGAGATATGTGGAGAAACGAAGACAGGAAACATCTTCAGATCTCACTCTGTTGCTTTGCTACTGTTGAACTGATTGAGGAATTTTATTTCAGCCACTCAACATGAAGTACACATAATTACCAGTCAAAAGTTTGCACACTCCTGATTGGATGGATGTTTTTTCATGATTAGGTGAAATGTGTCTAAAGCAGCAGTCACACTGGACTCCGGTGATTAAGGCTGCTTCTGGAGTGATGTGATTTTCGAGGAAACATGACGATTTAGTGAACAGTTAATTTTGTAGTCTGTGAGATTGTTAGCTGTTAGTGACAATGTTAATAAAATACACAGCTTCTGAACAGTTTCTCCAATTTTTTTTTCTATGGAAATAGAGATCACATTCCACCCTCTTGTTTTCTACAGGGTTAAAGGAGGACAGTTGCAATGAAAGCATTGACAAGCTTGCCCACAACTGACCCAACCCCATGTGTGTAAACTACGTATGCCTTATGAATAAGCGTCAAAAAAATGGAAACAGGAGCCCGGATATGGGAAACTAGCAAAACCTGGCAATGGTGCAGAGATATAGAAACAGTTTAAAACATTACAGTCTGCAGCTTAATTTCGAGCAAAGCAAAACTAACTCCTAGTGGTAATTCCTTTTCTCATTCTCACATCCTTAACCATGGAAAGGAACTACCTTTTTTACCAGGTAGATTTTATGGTCAGTCACTGTTTATGGCAAATATAATTAGTGCAGTTGATGCTTATGTATGAATTTATTAACATATTCATTTAAATATTACATAATTCCAAGTTATTTCCTAGTATTATTATCATCACCATTATTCTAAAATGTGCAAAATAATGGAAATACACTGTTGAGTGGTACGTCTCTGCTAATCCTGCAAGCTAGACATCTAAAATTCGCTAGAGAGTCTGGCAGATTTCATCATTAAAGAGGAAAGTAAACTGCTGTGACAGATGACCGACTTGTTTACTCAAAACTAAACATTGCTTCAAACAAAACACTTTAATAACTTTAAAAAACAGGATTCCATAAACTTTTTTTTTTTTTTTAAACCGGTGATTACACTGAGCTTTGTGGAAAATTGGCACTAGAAGTGTGCATGCATGGGGTTGTGGACAGCCAATCAGACTGAAGATTCTGAAGCTTGTGGCCAGAAAATTGTACAAAACATGTCAGACACTCTGATGTGTGATATTTGCCAAGATCTTTGCATAGTCATGTGTTTTTAATTCTACATGACATTTGTATTTCCTTTAGCATTACCTATACTGGTAAGAAGGATGAAGGTCATGTGACCAGAGTGGTTATACGTTTCCGTCTGCCCTGTGAAAGCTCGCTCACACACATGCCCTCACAGTCCTCGTCTTCTTCACACACATGCGTTGGAAGTCACTTCTGGGACGCATGAATAGAAAGCTTTCATCCCCCAGAGTCCCAACAAAACCCCCAGTGTGCGTGTTTGTGTGCGCGCGTGTGTGTGTGTGTATGTGTAATGTAGGCAAAACCCTTCACCGCCTCCACTCTCTCTCACGCTACTTCTGCAAAGCACAAGGGACTGGCCAAAGCCTCACACCCAGCACCATGGGATTAGGTCAGGCTTAAAGGTCTTTGTAAAGTTTGGAGTGTGGTTACTGTTTTTTTTTTTTTTTTTTTTGTGATTGGTGACTTCACACTGCAGGTCACTAGCGACCTTCGGAAACTTTTCCCCTATGGTCTAATTTCACAGACTGAGTCACTGTTTCTCTTGGTTCCTGTTCTTCCCTTTACACTGTACTGATCCAAAAAGAGTAAAACCTTAAAATTTTAAAGGAATGGCTTTACCAAATTATTGGGCCGGAGCACTCCCAGTCATTTTAAGCTGTGCCGAATTGTTGTCTGAATTGTTCCAGTAAATAATGTTGTGCCTTGTTAAATGAACCTGATAGTCAGTGATTGAGGTCAAATCAAATTGCATCCGCAAATTGCTGACTGCTGATCATGTCTAATTATTTTTCATTTTGGTTCATTCTGAACAGAATGATATTTTCATGTTCTTGCTTCAGTGTTCCTGTTTCAGTGTTCCACGCCCTTCCACCTTTTTATTTGGAAACCAGTTAGAATGAAATTTTAAAAAAAAATTACGTATGATAAGCCTACTCTGCTTATAGGAAGCATAGGTTATAAATAAAACCAAACACTGCATTTAACCAGAAATGTGTATTTATCTGTAACATTTTCACATCCTATTACTTTGCAGTGTGAATTATTGCTAGCATGACTGTGGGAAAAATACTTTCAACATGGATTTTCCTGACATTGCCCCATCTTGGAAAACATGGCTATAGTGGCTATATAATGTCATTTCTTCCTGTAGGCCGGTAGGCAGGAAGTGACGACTTCTGAACAGGAATTTAGGTTATTCAGAAAATGTTTATATTTAGGCTAACTTTTTTGACATTGGAATGGAAAAATAACGTTATTAACCGGCTAATCACTTTTTAAAACAATATTTTGGAAAATGACATTGTTTGCATTTTCGATTACATTCAGTGAAAGATTTTGTTCATTTACAGTTTTCGTTTTCATTCCCCTGTAACTACACCCCGACCTCTACGACACAAAAACCCTCGGTAGACCTGAGTCTGTCTGACTCTGTCTGTCTCTGCCTCTCTCAGGGCCAGGAGGTTCTAGCTGTGAGCGACAGTGCCAGCGAGGTGTCCGTCTCCTGCTCGTCCACTGACGACACGACCAGCCTGTGCCAGCCGAGTTCCTCCGCCGAGAGCTCTGAGGAAGTGCGACGGCGAGCAGCAGGCGCAGGCGGAGGAGAGGCCGAGGAGGAGGCTAAAGACCGCGTGACAGAGGTGCTGCTGCGCTCATCTCTGCTCCGCTCCTCTGTCCGCTCACAGTCTCCATTCCGCCGTCACAGCTGGGGGCCGGGCAAAAACCAGGCTGGAGAGGGAGACATGAATCAACGCAGGTATATTAGAGGATGGAAAACACTATCAAAAGTCTATGTCTAACTTACATTTACATAGAATGTGTTGAGTCCTTAACTCCAGCAAAAGTGTCTCTGTTCTTAAAGTACAGAGAGTACAAAGTACAGAAAGTACATCTGGGCATTTTAGCCATACAGGTGCTTTTCGTAGGTAAAAATGACTGACAGTCACTATGGAAAAGCATCACTATGGAAAATAACACCAGCTAACCAGATTTTATTTGGGTGGTGGATAATTCTTAGCTCAGCAGTGAGACTGACATGGTTGTGTGTGTGTGTGTGTGTGTGTGTGTGTGGTGCTGGTATGAGTATAACAATGGTACAAGGCACAGCAGTGTTATCAGCGTGCAGTCACTGGCCACTTTATTAGAGACACCTCCCTTTTTGATCCAGCATCACCGTATGTGGTGGTTTGGGAAAACCCATTGGAGGTGAATGAATTCTGGAAACCAGACAAAATTGTTGAACAATCAGGTTTTGACCAAAGTATTTCTGCCAGTAATATATTTCGACATTTCTCCTTTAAGAAAACGTAAATTCACTTTACCAAAATGACATGGAAATGTTTTATTCATTGACATCATCGAAACCTAGAAGAGCGCTTACACACTCTGTACAGATGTCAGTAGACAAAGGTTTAAAATGATTAAAGTTCAGATTATAAATGTAGGCCTAGACGTGTCTTTCAGTGGAGTTGGAATGGAATCATAAGCCTCAAAAGTAAAACTGGACAAAATTGCATACCAAAAAAAAATAAAATCTATGCTATAGACAATGAAAAGGTCACAATTTTGAGATTATAAGACATCCATGCACAGTTTGTGTTAATCATACTCATGCACTTCGATTTTTAAGGATGATTTCCCAAGCCAGTGAGAGGTTTAAAAATCCCACTAACACTCTTACCCTTGCGTCTATCATGACAGTGTCACTGTTGTGCTGTGAACGGTCCACCAATGATGAACAGAGGGTGGATAGCAAGAGTTAGTAATTACAGCTTGTAATTATACATCTCCAAAATGCATCTAGAGCCTCTTTTCCACTACATGGCTGACTGGTTACAGCTGCATCACGGCATCGCGCTGTTTCGTGCAGTGCTCAAAAGTAACACCGATACAATGCCCCATATTTCTAATAAATATGCAGCAGTTTTTAAAATATATGTGATGAATTATGCTGGTGTATTGATTCAAAACATGAACCTGTTATTGAGAGTAACACTGCTGGAAATGGAAGCATACTGTATATTCAGCCATGCTACAGTATTATTAAACTATATTAAAGCCGTCCACCACTCATTTGTTTTCAGAAGCACACAGCAAATAAATAATCTCCACATATGAGAAAATGAAATTTAGCGTTTCATAATAGGATTTATCAAACAGCTAGAAAGCATTTGTCTCCATTTTAGATAATTTATTCTTAAGGAGGTTTAGTGAGTATCAGCCGGGTTTAGTGTAGGGTTCTGTGTAGGATTAAAAAATATATTGGAATGGGACTCACTCATAACCGGAAATGAAACCGTATACAGTATCCATCTATGCAGAGTGACATTCAGTCAGAACTTATGAGTCATCAGAGGACACCCTTTCACCATCCCATCTTTTTCAAACCTTTTCACTCTCCCTTCTTTTGTCATCTGTAGATCAATGTTCCCTTAAACACTTAGGCTGCATGCTCAGTAATTATTAAGCATTGGACTTCTGTCACCTGCACAGGCTGTTAGTTGTAATAAAAAGCAATCTGACTCACTAGTTCTGCTTTCTCTCATCTTTTTTTTTATCTTCCTCATCCGTCCATTTCCAGTTCTTTGCGAAGTACCGGGGACCAAAAGCCCATCTATCATAGAAGAAGGTATCATCTCTTTCAAATGCTTTTTTCTTTCTTTTTTATAGCTCTGTAACTCATATTCAATTTCTGTGAGGGTCTGAAGATAATCTCCTTAGGCCTTGGCAATCCTTCCTGTCATTTCAAAGACTTAATTCCATTAGTTCTTTTTCATTCAGCATGTCTCAGATCATAAGCACTGAGAGCACATTCTTTTTTTTTTTTTTCTAAACCTCAAAATGTCTTTGGTTTTGGTTCATCCTCATCCCTTTCTCAGTCTTAGCTGGTGTCCCACTGAGATCCCCTTCAGTTCTGACCTGGATGAGATTAGCCAGCTTCTCAGGTACAACATGTATTGTTTTGTGTATGTGTATGTGTGTGTGTGTGTGTGTGTGTGTGTTCACACATACATTCGCTCAGGAAAAGAGCCAGTTGCTTTGTCTTGTGCATGCATTGACTTGCAGCACTTGCATTGAGATTTGCATCACCTTTTTTTTTCTGTGTGCGACAAAGAGAGTTGATTTGGTTTTCTTCGATTTAACTCAGCTTCAGAGTAAGTTCAGAGTAAGCTTCAGAGAAGAAATACTGCTGGAAATTTGCTGCACAGGCTTTTAAACAGGATGACTAATATAGTCATTGTTGTAACTTGTGCAGATGACATGTAAGTACAGCTCTTGAGCAAAACTGCTAATCTAAAAGCAAATCTAAAGAACACTGGCTGAGCTGATATTGCATAATAAATAAGTTCTGACGATATGTCAACCCTTTCATGCATAGTGTCCATACTTATATGTACTCAACTTAAGGATGTTTTTAGGAAAATGTTTTTAAAAGATGTAAATTGCCTCCAAATCACTTTGCTGTAGTTTAACACAAATCTTATTTGCTTTTTTTCAATGCAGCATGTCTCTGGTATATTTGCAAACTTTCTACACAAAATCTCAAATTAAATAAAGGAATAAATTTCCGGTGAGCAGATTAGCTTTTTTTAAAACTATTTAAAAAAAAAAAATTATTATTGAAGATAAATGTTTAGTGCCGAAATGAGCTGCATCATAGAATGTGTGTAAATTGTGTAAATTTTATAATTTGTCAAGGATATGGCTATATTTTGTTCAAAAATGATATCTTCTATAATTCTGGTCAATATCTTAGACCTGAATTGTAACATTTTTGTTTAGAAAGATACTGGAAGATTTGTTTTAAATTTCAGGTATGTTTTATCTTTTTTTACTCACCGTATCCCTACACATGGACAAACATTTTACATTTTCTGCGAGTGATATTTAGAAAAGGCAAACGAAAAGCCATCAAAAGAATCTGGAAATATTTTAAAATAATTTATGCATGAAAGGGTTCATTTAGATTATGTTAGATTAGATATTGAATGTTTTCATTGTAGCTGTATGTGTATTAGTGTGGCCATAATGCAAATCAGCCTTTTTATAGTGAAAGTCTTTGCAGTTTGATATATTATGTGATTCTGAAGTTATTAGCACATTAAAGATGCCCTGCCAGTCTTTGTCTTGTTGAAAAAAAAAACAGCCATGCATAATAACTACACAAATGCTCTTTTCATAGAGTAGAGATAACTCAATCCATTGGTGTAATGTGTGTTTTGCAACATTGTTCTCTCTTACCTTGCACTTCCTCTTCCACTCTAAATACTAAGCGTTAAACACTTACGAAACTGTGTGCATGCTAGCACTCTGATGCATTGGTCAGGCATTGGGACTGTTGGATTTAAAAGCTTCTCTTGTATGCCAACAGTTATAGCCTAGAGGGTCTGGCAGCAGAGAGGGATGATGGGAAACGATGGCAGGTGCAGGGAGCACGCTCTTCTCAGGACCAGCAGAGCGAAGACACAGGCTCCCAGGTGTCTCTCACTGAGGAAGGGCAGGACTCAGACCTGGGAGACAGCAGCAGTCTGGACAGTCAGGTAGGTGGTAGTTAATGGTCTCCTGGCCACCAGGGATGACAATCCCAGTCAGCAGCAGTTTGTTCTTTTTCTGCTCTAAAAAACATGCTGTATCTTAACAAGGTCTGGATAATGAGCTGGTGAGATAAGGCAGATGTACTAGGGCAAGGAAACATGCTGTGTGTGTGTGTGTGTGTGTGTGTGTGTGTGTGTGTGTGTCCCTCCACGATCACAAATACCTCCCCCTGCAATATATGATAAAGAGAGAGGACAAGAGGACAAGAGTAGGGTCCAGAAAAAAAACAAAAACTTTTTTTTAATATATCAATGTGACAATTATCAGAGATTTTCTTCAGACAACATTTAATAATCTTTAAATGTTCTAAATAAACAGTGCACATATTAGTGCTTCCTAATTCTGGTCCTGGAATAAAAGTTTTTTTTTGTTTTGTTTTGTTTTTTGTTTGTTTGCTCTAATACACCTGATTCAACAAATCAGACAATAAAGTAAGGTGTTAAGGAAGGAATAAAACATGTGTGGGCGTGCTGTCATAGGTACATAATCACTGACCGGTGGGTTGGTGCGGACTGAAAGTGGAGGTACCGTTACCACCCTGAAGTTGATTATTTTTCCAATAACAGCACATCCAGAAGCAGTTTTATTCCTTTATACCACAGGAATTTACTAACAATTTTTTAAAAATTCAATTAAAGAATGAATTTTTTATTATTAACAACATTTTTTTAATTCAATTAAAAAACATTGTACTTTTATTTGTTTATACGTACATATAGAGTTATGGAATGTTGGTGAAACAAGTTAGTTCCTTTTATCACTTACTTTATAGCAGCTATAAACAGTCACCAGTCTCTCGTTCTTCTCTGTTTTTAATAATGAGTCAAAAACAATAGTGAACAATAAAAACAATAATGAATCAAAAAAGGCAATTACAGAAACTTACAGAAAAAAGCTGTCTGTCCTTAAGACTTTTCTGTGTCGGAAAACTTCAGTGTACTGTGTTCATGGTTGAAGGCGCACATTAATTTTAACCTTGTGGCCAGCACTAATATCTGAGCTACTGTTATAGAAAATAAATCAACACATTCTGACCAATCAGAGTCAAGAATTCAACAGTGCACTGACATCAGGGGCAAGTCATTACAAGACAGCAGTTAACAGTTAACAGGCAGTGTTAGACATGTACATTCTGAAACAGTCATAATACATTTTTTTTTTAGAAATCGAGAAGATATCGGCCATTCAGACGCAGCTGTAAATCTATGACTCTTCCCCTCCGAGAGAGTGTCTCCATGCTGTCCATCAGTCAGAGGGACATTGATGGTGAGTCATCTCTTGCTGTCTGTGTATCTGTTGGAGCAGAATGGTTACTCTGAGATGTTGGCTAAATATAATTGGAAGGTCAGCAGTGCTCATCAAGCATGGTAGAGACTAGTATTACCAAAAAGCGATTCTGATGAAGCACCATATTTTCTCCCTTTAAGTTCCATTTCTGTATTTTCAGAGAAATACCTGGTGTTAATAAACTACTGTTATGGCTTCTTTTATGCCCTCAATTACCACCATTCAGCAAAAGCAAGGGTTCGGCAAAAGAGACGGATTTCTTTTACTTTGAACATCGCTCCACTTCTTCAAAAAGTGAAACGTGATTTTTCAGTCAGCTCTTCATCCAGTGATGAGGAGGACTCTATACGTAAGTTATAACTGTAGAGTATCAGCAGTAGTGAAAACTTTACAATCCCCAAATAGAAACTAGTAGAAACATTGCAGCTAGCTGTAGAACTGTAGAATTAGGTATAGTTATATCAAATATCAAGCTGGCTCCAAAAGAATGTATTCATAAATTGTTCGCAAGGGCATACACAAGAAACATGGTCTTCTGGAAAATCCAATTTGTTCAGAAAACCATTCCAAGAGAAATTTATATATAACTTATAAATAGCTATGGATTATTCTGTCAAGTTTAAATTGCTTATTTATTTCGATTGCACACAATAAATGTATTACGAGTTTCTAGTGAAAAGACTAGATATTCAATTAGATATTCAGTGAAGTGAGCCCTATAAAAGGAGTTAGAGTTACGCTCCAGTCGACTAAAAGTCGTAAGTCGTAATTCGGAATTCCTATTCAGGAACTTGGAAAGGTCTCCTCAACCATGAGTTCAGCAAGTGATCTCAAATCGACATGGCTACTCACACCATCAACACTAAACAAACTAGCACTTCTTACCTTTTAATCAGTTATATGAGCTATATGTACTACTATTTGCTTCAGATCAATCAACATACAGAGAGTGAGGATTTTCTCACTTGTGCAGAGGTCAAAAATGACATAATTCTGAGTTTTGAATTCCCACTTCCTGTATTACTTCAAGATTTAGTACATGCCATGTTTAGGAGGTGTTTTTTTTCACCATTTAGTTGCCATTTTGTCATTTTCAACTCTGTGATTTTTTGTTTTGTGGCCGTCACTAAATGCAAATTAGCTGTGCTGTGAATGTGTTTGGTAATGTACGATGATTGTGATGTGTTTGGCATTTATCAACAGGTATGCATGAGTACGGAGAAAATCAGCATTACCAAACCTTAAATCTGGTTCAGTTTAGCCGATGAAAACATTTACAGAACACTTTACTAAAATATTGATTATTGAAGCCCACTGTTTGTTAGAACCAATCCAAAACAAGAATTATAAGCGGAGAGGTCAGACACAGCACCCTAAAATCCGAACACAGCTGTGAAATGACTGTTTCTGAGCCCAGCAGTTATTTTTGCCCTCTTGAATCCTCATGCTTTTACTGTGGGTTAAAGATTAGCACGTACTGAAATGTTTACAATATTTTTCCATCTCCATGGCTGAGTTGCTAACAACATAACCTTGCCAACTTTCTCCACTTTGTCTTCTTTTGGAACCGTTTCTACCAAAGCCCCTGAATTACCGTCTTTCAGCATGACTGTAAAACTGACACTGTTTTGCGGTTTTCATATTTTCAATAGACATGTCCCTGCTTTCCCATGACTCTCATACAAAAGAATGTGAGAATTTTCTCTTTTAACGATGCGATAAAATATACTGATTAAAAATTCTAATGAAGAAAATAAGATTTAGTTGATATATTATGCAAACAGTTTATTTTGGTTAAATATATCCTGAATAAGTGAATTTGATTTGACTTTGATTTGATTTGCTTTATTGCTGTCTTTCCAGCTGTGAGATCATGTGGTAGCACTTCAAATTCTCTGGCCTACAGGTGAGACCTCCTACAGTTTGCTAACTTGGTAAAAGATCCAGTGCTTATAACTTTGTACCCCCCCCCCATCTACACTGCATATCCCAGGAACTTTGCATAATGACAATTATGATTAATAATCAATAATATTAATATTACACCAACTGTGGTATTAACGTACTGTTGGGAAACTAAATATTTAGATCACTTAGAGAGTATACAAACATTATATACACTGAGTTGCCAGTTTATTATGTACAATAATCTTTTACATAGAATACATATCTGGGGTAAAAACTGTGCCAAATCAAATATGTGGGTCAATGAGTCACAGTGGAGCAGCCGAAAGAGCAACAACAACTACAACATATAATACATATACTAATTTTTCTAAAAAAAATTTTAAAAAGTTATGTACGCAGTACCTGTCAAAGATTTTGACACACCTGCACATAGAGGGTCCTCATTTTTACTATTTTCTACTATTTGTCAATAGAAATTTTTTAGCATTATGAAATTACCTGTGAAATTATACAGCAAACAAAATTATACATACCAAGATGAACATATACAGTATGTACATCACTGAATTTAATTTAACCGTCTTAAAGCAAAATAATAAAAACAAAAAGATAAACTGTATATATACATAAAACCTTTGTATATATTGTAATATTTTGTGTGTGTGTGTGTCTTTGTTCAGCATCACAGAAGAGGAGCCTGGCCCTTTAAGGGGAGATTTTGAAGGAAAAATTGAGAACAAAGTGAGCCGCACGTTTAGTTACCTGAAGAGTAAGATGTATAAGAAGTCTAGGGTAAGTTATAACCCTCATGTCTGTTCACTCGTTTCTGACTAAAGATCGGTTACAACTGTATGATGATTTTCGGTCTGATTTTGCTGTCACAGATAAAAGTCACAGAGAATTTGTTAGTGATGTGTTGAGAGTGGTCTTAGCACACATAATGTGGCATACTCACCAGTGGCAGATTTAGTGCCACTGTGAGCAAAGATGGCCAACAGCAAATTTCTGGCAGTGTCAGAAATGTGAGAGTGTGAGATTCACATTAATTAATATAACGATACCAGCCTACATTGTTGGCTCCTTGTACAGTGAGTTGCAAAGCTACCACACATGCTAATGAACATAAAAAATCTTTACTAGCCCAAGCTCACTTTGAATCACTTTGAATTCCATATTGTCCTCTTTTACACAACCTCAAATGGCTCCAAACTCCTCTTCTTCACCTTTTAAACCATGCTTTCTCTAGCTACTAATCTGCTGAGGGCTTGCTGTCTGTTTACACCAGCCCATTGTATGCACTCATGTATGCAATTTATCACACAGTCAGGCGGTGATTTTATTACGATCATCTCGTACAGTGTGACAAGTAATAATCTTAAAACACTGCTGTATTCGCACAGTGTAAACCAGGCTTAAATAACACTGATGATTTTTACATTTATTTTTTCAACATACTTACGTAGTGCTAATGTGCTGTGCAGTCTAGTGGTTATTTTCTCCCCTTAAACAGCACAACAAATGCAACAGTGTGTACTGCAGTAAATGGTATTACTTTGCAGTTCTGAGTAATGGCTGTGTGAGTCAGCTGTCCTGATATCAGAGAGGTGAAGCTCTGGTTAAACACTAGTAAAAGCTTGAGAACTGTTAAAGTACCTCACCCGTCTGTTCTACAGAGGAAGTCAGGCAGGAAGATGAGATAGTGCACTACCTACAAGGCCTGTCGTTTTAGTACTTCCTTATAGAAGGTTACTATACATACCAGAGGCATGCTGGAAATCAGGCAGACTAAGTTTTTTAACTTGAAGCCTTTACTAGGGATTACACTGCAACCCGATGATGTCATGATCATCGCCTTTTAGCGTCTACTGATCAGTTTCACTTATACCACAGTGAACACTGTGTTTTGATTGTGAGCTAATTTAGCTGATCCTAAATCAGTCCTGAACAAAGGAAGAGCACCTCCTATGTTGAGCTCATCACTTCCTCTATGCTGCGTGTGTGAAGCTGAAGTGTCTCGCCTCTCAGTGAGCGAGCCTCTGAAGGCTCTAGTCCTCTGACCGTTATGTTAAGTTATAGAAAGCTTTTTGAACATGGTCGCTACATTAAGATACTCGGCTTTAAAGAAGAAGAGGTAGGTTGACTTTCAAGCATTCTGTTAGGTCATTAGAATAAGGAGTTTATGTTCATTGCCATTGTAGCTGGTAGAGTTTTTGGTAGGTATTTTCACCTCAGTAACAGTGCTAGTCATCTCTACAGTCCTCAGACATTATGAATTTGAAGGGATTTTCCCTTGAAATTTTGGGTCATTTTGACCATTTGAGAAAAGGCATTTTAGACGTAGCTGTCTGCACTGCAATGGCCTTGCTTTTGCTCTTTTGTCCACTTTGTTGCAAACAGGAAGTAGGCAATAGGGGAACTTAACTAAGACAACAGTGTTAAATTCTACTTATGTGCATGACAGTGCAATGCAAATGTTGTTAAATGCATTTAAATGTTTTAAATGTTTTTTTCACAACACAAGACCTTTGAGAAAATGACAAGATTGTTTAAAATTGTTTAAAATATTAGTATTGTCTGTGTGTTAAAAGTCTGTGAAACTCACTGTCTCTCTTTCTTGCCCACTATACTATCCGCCATACAGGAAAAAGACAAAGAGAAGAGTCGTGAAAAAGAAGCCAGAGAAAAGGAAAAGAAGGCCGTGAACGGGCATTTGTTCAGCTCTGTGATCTTGGGACATGCAGCTCTTTGCCAGCACTGTAACAAAACCCTCAACGTTAAGGACACTTTCAGTTGTACGGGTAAGAGACTGCCACTCTAAATTTTGCTGTAGATTTTGTGCCACTTCCTGTCTTGTGCATTCAGGTCCAGTGCAAATGCTTTATTGCTCCAGATATGCACTAGTGAAATCTTTGGAGATATTTTGATTTCTTAAAACTGTGACTTTAGGCATTATTACATAATCGATGCAAGAACAGGGATAAAAATCATGAGCATAGGATGGAGACAGCATGTCTGCCACCTCGCCACTGGGGAAACTGAACTCTTTGGAAAACAGTGAAGATTGACATTACATATGGTGTGACTCATATGAGTAAGTGCATCAGCTACAGCAAATGCCTTGGAGTCTTTAGCCTCAAGCAATTCCATGAGAGCTACCATGAGAGGACCACTGGAATCAGGATTACTCAGAATATTGGTTTGTGTTGAAAGCAGCTTTGCAGACCCAGTGTGTTTAAATGGACTTCTGTTAGTGAGCAAGAAAATCCTACGCTCTCCTGACATGATGATACAATTATTTGTTGTAGTTTCTACTGTTTCTACTGATTTTTCCAAGTGGACTAAGGCCCCAAAAATCAGTTTAATCGATCAATAACTTGTCTTAAATGTGTTACTTTATCAGCATTTATCCAAATGCATATCTATCTATCTATATATACATATAAACACACAGTGCATCGCAGCTTGCTGCTTATGGGGCCAGAGTGACCATGCTGACCACTATCCACCATTGAAAGCATCTACAATGGGCATGTGATCATCAGATGCCTCGTCTGGTCTGATAAATTACATTTTCTTTTACATCATGTGGATGGCCGGGTGCGTGTGTGTCACATACTGTACCTGGGGAAGAGATGGCACCACGATGCACTATGGGAAAAAGGCAAACTGGCGGAAGCAGTGTGATGCTCTGGGCAATGTTCTGCTGGGAAACCTTGTGTCCTGGCATTCATGTGGATGTTACTTTGACACGTACCACCTACCTAAACATTGTTGCAGACCAAGTACACCCCTTCATGGCAACGGTATTCCCTAATGGCAGTGGCCACTTTCAGCAGGATAATGTGCCCTGCCACACAGCAAAAATTGCTCAGGAATGGTTTGTAAAACATGATAAAGAGTTCGGGGTGTTGATTTGGCCTCCAAATTTCCCAGATCTTGATTCTATCGAGCATCTCTGGGATGTACTGGACAAGTCTGATCCATGGAGGCCCCACCTCGCATCTCACAGGACTTAAGGATCTGCTGCTAACGTCTTGGTGCTGGATAGCACAGCACACCTTCAGAGGTCTTGTAGAGTCCACGCCTTGATGGGTCAGAGCTGTTTGAGCAGCACAGGGGGGACCTAAACAGTATTAGGCAGGCGGCTTTAATGCTATGGCTGATCTGTGTAAATGCTCTCTACAGATGAACAGACTACAGTTTATTACCAACAATTTTTCCAAATTGTGGCTTTACCATAGAGTGTCTTGCATAGTGTTGCAACCTCGAACTGAAATGGACTTCATTGGGATTATACACTATATGTCCAAATGTTTGTGGACACCTGGCCATCACATCCATATGTGGTTCTTCCCCAAACTGTTGTTACAAATTTGGAAGCACAAAATTGCCTAGAATGACTTTGTATGCTGTAGCATTAGGATTTCCCTTCACTGGGACTAAGAGGCCCAAACATGTTCCAGCATAACAGTGCCCCTGTACACAAAGTGAGCCCCATGAAGACATGGTTTGCCATGAAGTGGAATGCCAACTGCACTCCAGGCCTCCTCACCCACCATCAGTGCCTGACCTCACTAATGCTCTTGTGAATCACTATGCAGATTCCCACAGCCACGTTCCAAAATCTAGTGGAAAGCCTTCCCAGAAGAGTGGAGGACTAAGCAGGGATTAACTTCACATTAATGCCCATGGTTTTGGAAAGAGATCTTCAATAAGCACTTATGGGTATGATGGTCGGGTGTCCACATACTTTTGGCTATATAGTACATGTCAGATATTTAGCTTGCTAATGAAGAAGTACATATTAGTAATATCAGTAGTTGAGTTTATGGCCCTGAGTTCACTACTCTATTTCCCCCTATTGAAATAAAAGAGACTAGCTCTTGTTTCTAATTTTTCAATTATTCTAAATTCATATGGTGGACCAGATTAAAGCCCTTATCTGGCTGGTCCTGCCCCATGGGCCATGTTTGACACCTCTGCTTTGATTTAATTCAGCGTTTAGAGCAACTGCCACTTCACTGATCGCCACAGATGACTGTGCAAAAGCAGGTCATTTTTGAGATTGGAAATAGAAATTGAATTTTTTTCATAACTAATACACAATACTATTAGAACTTCCTTGTCCTACATCACCGGACATATTGTCATTTCACAAGGCAGCTTTATTGCTCAACAGCACATCCATTTCTGGTAACCTTCCTTTTTTGCTTCCTCAAGGACTAGTCAAAGTGAGATCCGCTTCATTTAGAGACTGAGAGGTTTTTTTTCGTATTCATTTCTAGATTTGTTTTTATGACCTTTAGCCATGAAGGATTTGGTATGCTTTTGAATAGTTCCATTTCCATGAACCATAAGTTCAGTCCATGCGCCTACAACTGGATTACACTTCTCCCTCTTAGCTGAGTTCTAGCACAGAAGAACCATGTATACTCATTTGTAATGAATCCTTTTATTTCTACTCTACAGTATACAGCAAATATGCCCTACTAATTGTTAATAGAATGACTCTAGCATCTGTTTAGTGTTTATCTATTTGTTTTACATACACATTAAATTGACCTTCGTATATTTCTGTTCATTAGAAATAATATGGTAATAAATAATTTTTATTCTAATCTCAGTGAAGCAGTAAATTTGCCAACAAAGCAGTGATGACTGAGCACAATATTAGATGAGATATCTATCGAAAACTTGACGATGAAACTATTAGGGTTGAGCAAAGCATTATATCACAAGGTGTCATTGATGGCATAATAATGATGTTGTGCAAACTATTACAGACACACACATATGCTTAAAGGTCAGCCAGCTGCATTCATGATTTCTAAGTGTTTCACGACTGTAATGCTCTACCAAAAACTTTACACTTACAGCTCTGTTGTCTATCCTTTTGTGTAACTTACACTTTCACTGGACAACATGATGATAGAGTAAATAATCTACCTTGTTTGCATTCACTTGGTTCAGCTTGGTTCCACAAAAAAGACATTTGTTAATGGCAAAATTTGTTCGTGGGATTAATCCTGCTAGCTACTCCTGCAGTGAACACTGTAACAAAAATCCACATTTGAGGATTCACTTGCTAGAACTAAGTCAAATAGAGTCGTTGTAAATAAATTGGTGACATTACATTTGACTTACACTATATATACTTTTATAAATATCACAGTAACAGATAATTGTCTGTTAAATCTAGTAGATGATATGGCTGTTCCAGTCAGATCCCTGATTTTTAAGGAAAGTCTCTGGTTTTCAGGATTTTGTGGATTGCAGCCTGGGTTTATTTGTGTGCTTGGTGGAGTTTCCTGGCTGGCACAGTCTTTACCACTTTGACTCTAGGGCAAGTCGCAAACCCAAGACTATGATTTAAGCAAATCACTCTTATTAACCCTTGGGTTTTCTGACTGGGGAAGAATCTTATTTTACGTAGTCATTTTGTGCTCACTGATCCAGGATAAGCTTATGGAACAAATTCAGTATATTCGTACACAGGATGTGCTTCCCATGCTTGTTTTAAACCACTGATGTATTTTCATGTTTTTTTTTTTTTTTCATTTTCAATGATCAAAACTAATGCAACAAATGTTCTTGAATGGTGGCTCATATAAAGTGTTTGTTCTCTTTTAGTTTGCAGTGTGTTTGTTCACAAGAGCTGCCGAGACAGCATTCCTGCGTGTACCAAAGGAAAGGTAAGGAACATCTCTGTGAAGTCGATTTAAATGGATTTCTTAATTACAAACCAACAGAATGCTTTTAAAAATGAATTTGCCTTTTCTATGTCTCCTTTTCAGTTTTTAAAACAGCCCCAGATTGTTATACCAGAGTCGACCACCATGTCTGGAGTCACTTTAAGAACAAAAAGTATGTTGTGTGTCATTTCTTTTCCCAAACTAAGTGGCACATTGTTCAGTACTGCATTGTTATCTTACTATATTTGTATGTTTGTTTATTTATATATTTAGCCTCTGCCCCACGGGAAAGGCCCTGGTCAGCCATTTTGTCTCCAGACGACCACCTCTCTTTGGTGGCCACTCCCCGTAGACACACAAGCATCATGCCTTTCAACAGCAGCAACCTGTCCAAAAGCATGTCCATCAGCAACATTGCAGCGTGAGGATCCAATTTAACTTTGTATTAATTACTGAGTGCTAACCCAGAACCTTAAAGGAAATCTCTACCCTGAAACTTACATGAAAATTTAAGCTTTGGAAGCTGTTCTGTTTGAGCAGAGTCTATGGATGAGTAGATGAGAGAGCTGGACAGACTAAATGACTAGAGCACCGCTGCGTCACTCCCTTTAGGTAGAGATGAATACCCGTTGGCACCACTATTAGTGGGCAATCAAATGGCATTGTGGGTAATGTAGAAATATGTTAAACCAATTGAAAATAGACCAATTTGTCAATTAAAATGTTTAAACCACAAACGTCGACTCAGAATTTAACCATAAAATAAATATTTTTCTCAACTGAAAATGATATATTGATTATAAATATTGACTGATGTTGTTCACGGTGGATTTTTCCTTTAACAAGTGTGCTGCCTCGTCCCCCATGCATCTAAAAATCCTTGTAAAATGTTTCCTGAAAATAAAAGTCATAACTGGAAACCTTTATTAACTCCTGAGAATTTGATTAGGCCTTTGATCGATTTATAGCTACCAGCCGTAAGAACCTCCAACTCACTTCCTTGTTGTCTTCCTTCAGATTTGATGAAATGCCATTAAAGAATCTGAGATATTTATCCCAGTCAACTGACAATTTGCACAAAGCCAACAAGGTCAACGAGTCCACCGAGTCTCTGATAGATGAAGGTAAGCAGCCTCATTTCCTCCTGAAAAGCCCTTCATCTGTTTCTATTTCCTGGAGCCTCCTCTTATCTTCCCAAACAGCTAGTGAGCAGGTGCAGGCTTCAAACGAGCTTGTGCCTGAAATCTGTTCGAGCCAGCAATTGACCAGAAGCAAGCTACAATTTATTAGTGACATTTGCTGCATGTTCCTGATTCACCATAGCCAGCTTTATTGCGCACGCTTATTAAACTCATTTCTGTGTTGTTTATAGGAACGGAGATTGATGGGCAGCTGATGGGAGAGTTCGAGGCGGATGCTAAAGAGTTGGAGGCTGACTCGTGGAGCTTGACAGCGGATAAGAAATACCTGAAGCAGCTGAAAAAGGACGTCATCAAGCAGCAAGATGTCATTTATGGTAGGGTCACCTGAGGAAAGCTTATGCTCAGGTTAAAGCCTGTAACCAACAGCCTTCAGCTGACTCATTTGACTTCTTGGACACTTTGTAATGAATGTACTGCAGTAGGAAGGACTTCTGATTATGCGATTAAGGTTTTATGGTCAACATATTATCTGGGAGATGCAGTGCGTCATCCAAACCAGTTTAATACTGTTTTTTTCCTCACGTCTCTAGCAGTTTTTCTGCTCTAGTCTTGATTGAATCTGAATATCTATGTTACATATATCTTACAGCACTGAGATAAAGCTCTGATTAAGCTGCATACCTTGTCCTCCCGTCAGCAATCATCATTTTCTAGCTATAATGTACAAGACAAACACACTATCACCCATTTTACAGAATGCTCCAAACCCTAGAACATAGGATTTGTGAGGTTTGTGATAGTGAGCGTTCGCATGTGTGTTCCCTTAAAGCCCTCTGAGCATTTATCAGTTTTAAGACTATAAAATAGCTGGTTGGTTGTAATGTTAAATGTAATATTTAAATGCAATATAATTAAAAATATAGTCAGCTGGATTATCTGCAGCATATAGTAAAGGGTCATATATGTTGCTCATGTTTCAGCTGAGTGTGTTTCAAAAGAGTGCTGTCTCATAAAAACCACTAATTAGCTGTTAGCTGAAGCAAACTGTTCACAATAACGTTTATGAACTCAAATATAACATTCTCTTTTCTACTCATCTTTGTGGTACGTTCACGCGAATTCTAGTCAGTAAGAAATAAAACACTTGGGGGTGTGCTGTTATAGGAAACTAATCAACGTCATGAGGCGGAGTTCCTGTTACCACTCTAAAGTTGATTAATTTTAATAATAAATGGCAAACAGTGTTTTATTGCTCTGATACCACATACTCATTTTGCAAATTATTATTTTTTAAAATTAAACAACTACATGTAGTATCTTTTATCTGTTTATAGTTCCATTTAAATTGTTCCTGTTTTCACTTTCATTTCAATAACTATAAATAGTCATTCCCTCACCAGCACCTCTTTTTTTTCTCTCTCTCAAAAACTAATGGGCTAATTAGAATTAGAAAAATGCATAAAACTCAAGGTTGTTTGTCCTGAAGATTTCTCATGGAGGAAAATTTAAAGGAACAATCTAACCTTAATGCATCAACACTGACTGAAGTCTTCTTTCATAAACGTTTGGCTTCATTGTTATATAACATTTTTTATCCACTTGTCAGGTTTAAATTATGTGAGAGTCTCTGTGAATGAGCTGTTACTATAGAAACAATAATGTAGTAGAACGCACATACTAAAATAAATCTGTGATTTGAATTACAGCCGGCATTCTTGTCAGAGCCTTTTGTTTTGGAAAATTAATGGAATGTAATGTTTTGGAAAATTGATCAACACTTTCTATAGTTCAGCAATTCTGTGCTATAAGCACTGTATCCAACAACAGTATTGATAAACAATAACTTATCACATGGAAACGCTGTCTCTGTTCCTTCCAGAGCTGATTCAGACGGAGATGCACCATGTGCGTACGCTGCGGATCATGGCGGACGTGTACAGCAAAGGGCTGCTGAAAGAGGTGCAGCTGGAGGCGCAGACGGTGGACAAAGTGTTCCCCGTGCTGGATGACCTACTGGAGATGCACACACACTTCTTCAGCAGCCTGCTCGAGAGGAGGAGAGAAGCCAAGCAGGCGGGCAAAGATGGAGCCTTCGCTGTCCACAGGATTGGGGATATACTGGTCAAACAGGTGAGGAGAGACTGGTGTGCCGGTTATGTTACATAAAGTCCACTACCAAGGGCTGTTTTTATTTTTTAAAAAAGCAACAGTTTACAGAACATATTTCAGAGATTTTATCTGAATATCTATTTTTCACTGTGATGCTCTATATTTAATTCAAATGCTAACACTTTTATGATCTTTATACGTTTTACAATTTAATTAAGATGGCACTATGTGTTATCATCCCCACTGCCTTCAATACAAAGTTTGACAAAACCATTGACTTTACTTCCTAAAGGATGCTCTCAGACTGGATAAGTGTTGAAAGCATCACATTTTTAATTTTAACTAAACTAAAACTATATTGAATCAAGAGGGCTCCTCTGGGTGGGAAAATATTAGACCATGTAGGATGCCAGAGGAGTCCTAAATTTCCAGGAAAATCTCAACCTCCCAGACAGTGCAGATCTTCAGAGAACGTCTCACTTGGATTATAGCCATGTGTAGGAGCAGAGTAGATATCCACTGTGATAAAGTTCCACAGTTTCAGAATTTAAAAAAAAAAGACAGTGCTCCACTTGGCATGGCAAAGTGAGATCCAAGTCAACCTGGATAATGACTCTGCTCAGCACATAGTTCAAAAAAAAAAAAAAAGGATATTCTGGGATGTCCAGAAGGACCAATATGTATGCAGGAAGAAAGGATTTCCCATTGACATCATCAAACCCCTGGAGACTAATTAAAGCCATGGCCAGTAGAAATCAAACTAGAAGGAGAAACTGAAGCTTTACAGATGAGATCATTGGATAGCAGTAAATATTAGACTGGTAAATATAAAGTTCAGGGCAGAAACAGGAACTAATGGAGAGACAGTCAGGATTGAGCTTCATTGTGTAGTCATCCTGGAAGGCCCTATGTTGGTCTTAAGATGGGGAACTTCCTCTTGGAGCCTTATGTAGGGTCATGGGACAGACCTCTATCTGGGATGATAAACAAGTTTAACATGCAAACATTTTTATTCTTCTGGAAATGCTAAGGGTGGGGTTACGCTTACAGTTTTTTCTTTTAAAGTTATACAACCAAAGCTTCTCTCAGTAATGCAGTATAGAGCAAAAATGCAATGTATAAGAACAGTTTCTTATAGATAGATAGAAGAAGAAGAAGAAGAAGAAGAAGAAAGTAGAGCTGCAAAAGTAGCACACAAAGTGAGCACAGGCAGGCTTGGATCTGGGGCTCTGTGACATCCGAAAACCAACGACTCAATCCAGTTAACAAGATGGATAAACTACAAATAGTGATTTTTTTTTCAAGAGACACATTTCATTGAGTAAATGACTCAGAATAGACTGATGTATTTCCAGTGAATCTTCCTACTGATCATGGCAGGAGAGTGTACTGGCAATACTGTAATAAAATACAGTAAATTATGAGCAGGTATCTCATGAAGAACAAGGGAGGCATATTTCTAATGATAACAGGAAAAATAGAGGTTGTAACTGGAGTTTTTGTCGAAAGTTTTTGTAGGCAGTAAGTGCTAAGGGGATTTCAATTTGTGGTGGTAAATATACTCAAATGCAAGTTGGGGAGTTTTAGGAGAAATTCCTGAATTTAAGTCAATAATACAAAATAAAGTCTTTCAATTTTCAGTTGTTTAGTTTCAGTGAGCCTGTGCTGATTGTAGCTTTAATTCCTGTTCTTGGCTAAAAGGAGTGGAACTTGATGTAGTCTTTTGCTGTTATAACCCATCCCATTCAAGCCTTGGCATGTTTTGTGTGTTCTGAGATGCTTTTCTGCTCACCGTGGTTGTAAAGAGTGGCTATTTGCGTTACCGTAGCCTTTCTGTCAGCTTTCTCCCCTTACCTCTCATATCAACAAGGCGTTTCCCCTTGCAGAATTGCCACTCAGTCGATGTTTTTAGTTTTTCACACCATTCTGGGTAAACTCTACAGGCTGTTGTGTGTGAAAACCCCAGGAGATTAGCAGTTTCTGAAATACTTAAACCAGCCCATCTGGCAATGTAACAGAGGTCACATTTTTCCCTATTCTGATGTTTGATGTGAACATTAACTGAAGCTCTTGACCTGCATCTGCATGATTTTATACATTGCACTGCTGATTGCTGTTTGGGTGATTGGATGATTGCATGAACATGTAGATTAATATTTTCAGTCATAGACAGTTTGTGGTGTTGCATCTCAGTAGAAAGCAAAGGTCTACAATTTGAAGGTTAACTCAAATATGAGGAACGGTAATTAAACCAAGAGGTGCTTAATGACTGGAATTGAAACATATATTAAGCACAGTGATTTGAGATGCAGAAGAGGGGCAGAATCATTGTACTTTTTCCCTTATGAAGAAACAGCATCTGCGACACAATTTACAGCTTAATCAAAACAATTACAGAAAGATCACAACAGGATAATAGAGGATAAATGAAGATAAAGAAGGAATTAGATAGACAAGTCGACTGGCACAGATGGCACAGTCCTGTCATTACAGGACAAATTGGTTCCTGCATTGCTGAATATTTTTAATTGGGTACTCCGGAAAAGATATGGTCCAGAGATTATTTACTAGAGAAGTGAAAGATAAGTTTGGTTGTGGTCATTTCACCATATAGGGGTATATGGATTGTAAATCTTTCTAAAATTAAAATGAAATTCCTTCAGTCTGCAACGAAAATGAGACAGGGACATCTGGTCTCCTCCTTTTTGCATTATTGAACTACTGAATCATACATAATTTGGTAATCGAAAGGAAAGTTCGAAAAATTAAGAATATTCATTGATAATGTACAGATATACTTATCACAACCCAGGTTATATTCATTATTCAGAATTCACAAAAGATATTCAAAATTTCTATTAGAGAGAAACCCAATTTTAACTGGCATGCCCAATCGATTAAATATTTAGATGTTCATTTGTCTTGAGATGTTTGGGGCTTAATTATGGCCCCTTAAATCAGTCAGATTTGAAACTATCATTCCTTGTTTGAGCCTGAACTCTGAATTTATTAAACTGAACATTTTGCCAAAATTGCTTTAGCATTTTTAAACAATATCATATACTGTACATAAGGAACAAAACTGTTTCCTATAACATGCTGCTGCAGGAAAATAATAAATGAAGGAGTGGTTGAATACTGGCCAACACAAAGCAGAGTTTTTCCTGTGTCTTGTGAATGAGCTGTTACTATTGAGACTGTAATATATTAGAATGAATTCATTAATATAAACCTGTGATGTGAATTTCAGCCAACACTGCTGTCAGAGTTGTGTTTATAGCAAATTACGTAAACACCCTCTGACCAATCAGATTCCAAGAATTAAATAGCACTGTGGTTTTATACAAAGGGGCACATTCCAGAACTTGGAAATCTGTAGAGAAACATTGGTTTGTTAATGGAATATTATAAAATAAACGCTTTTACAAAAATAATTTTGACCTAAATGCATATTTTTGTGATCGGGCTTTACAGCATTTCATATTTCTATAATATGTGTTTTAGTTTTCGGGCTCCAATGCTGAAAGCATGAAGAAAGTTTATGGGAAGTTCTGCAGCCGTCACAACGAAGCAGTGAACATGTACAAGGAACTACACACCAAAGACAAACGCTTCCAGACTTTTATCAGGGTAATCAATTCACTGGCTCACTTGTTTTTAGCTTTTTGGCTTGGAGTGTTTTTGCAGTAATTAACAGTTTACAGTTCTCACTAGATGTGTGCTAATTAACATCTGAACTGTGCGACGTGTTTTGCCTTGTTCATTTCAGAAAAAGATGAGCAGCAGTATTGTTCGTCGCCTGGGGATCCCCGAATGCATATTACTAGTCACTCAGAGATTAACAAAGTACCCGGTCCTGCTGCAGAGGATCCTGCAGCACACCAAAGGTGAGCCTCTTTAACACAGCTTGGAGACATGGACATCATCCACATTAGCAAGCATCACTAATGCCTTAGCTCAGACTCTTAGCTCTCAGATCCCTCTCCCGGGTCTGTGTTTAACCAGCGCTGCAGTATTTCTCCCTCTGTAAACACTCGTGTCTTATGGATGGTTCTGCTGCTGCCCATATGAGGTGCCGTGTTTACACACTGCGCATTCTCTACAAAGTAGGACGTCTGAAAGAGTTTGTATCCCGTAAATTGCCATAAGAAGAGAGCAGTGTGAGATTTAACAGAGCAGACTTGTTGAATTTACTCGCTTTTAATGGCAAATTCACAAGAGGCATAACATATTTTCTGGAAAAAAAAATGTTACTCCGGAATATAAAGCTCCGATTGCTACAAGAACAACCTCTGAATGTTACAAAGTGCAGACACTGGAGACTCCTTCCAAAAATGTTAAATATATTATTTAACAATTACATACTTTTTAAAAAAATCTGTTTATTTGGAGTGTCCACCATGCAAGAGTCTATGTATGTTTTATTATAGAATCGATAACAATCGATAACTGCTGTAATAGAAAATTAATCAACACCTCCTGACCAAACAGATTCGACAATTCAGCAGTGCTCTGGTATAAGTCACTTTAAAGGTGTGGTTTCCTCACTAAATAAATAAATAAATAATCTCTGTGATGCTCCAGGGCCACCAGCAGCCAACAAATCAGGACAAAGAGGCATGTCCATTCACCTGTCAATCACGTTTGTCAATTTACTAATCTGTCTGTAAGGACATCCTTGGTATATCTCACTGTTTAATGCTGAAAATGTGTATTCACTATGTAGGGTGTAGATTTATTTTTTTGTATGACCATTGCATTTTTCATGTTCAGTTAGCACGAAGCTATCAGGGGTGTACCTTCCCATTACCTTTCTGTAAATGCAAGAGAAAGCACACAAATAGGCTTGTTAAAATGAGGCTATGAGATCATCTGAAATTAAATAGGCTGGCTTTTTTTTTTTATTTGTGTGTGTGTGTGTGTGTGAACATGCATATACAGACAATGAAGAGGAATATGAGAACCTCACACAGGCTCTGCAACTCATCAAGGATGTAATAGCTGCCGTGGACAACAAAGTGAACAAGCACGAGAAGAAGAAGAAGCTAGAGGAGATCTATAACCGGACAGACGGCAGAACCATCACACGCATGAAGAGCGGTCAGATGTTTGCTCGAGAAGATCTGATACGAGGAAGGAAGCTCCTTCATGACGGGCCGCTCCAGCTGAAAACCATGGCAGGAAGACTGAAGGGTAAAAAAAAAAAAACTTCAGGCTTCTCTGCAGTAGTATAAAGAATTACACATTCTTCCTGAAAACACTTTTTAATATTCTACATGCATTATTTTGTCCAACAGGCATGTAGTTTAATATTAGTGTTTTCTGTTTTAACCCTGTGACAGATGTTCAAGCCTTGCTTCTCACTGACGTCTTAATATTCCTGCAAGAGAAGGACCAGAAATATGTCTTCGCTTCTCTAGTACGTTTTACACAAAATCTCAGGTTTTGAAATTATGGTCACTTTGTGAGATTATTGACAGACTGAAAGCATTACCCAAGCTTTTCATATGTTTTCTTTTTCATGCCTCTGTCAGTTTCAGTTTGTGTGATTTATAAACATAATGGCTCAGTACATATTGGGAAATTTTCCTTCTTTCCCTTTCACAGTCCTGAGTGATTTGTGTTATTAGAAAATGTTTTTGCAAAGTAAATATCGTGGCCTTTTGGTTATATTATAAATTAGGCATGTGTTGATGTTACTTTTGCATAAAACATGCCTGATATTTTCCATGCTTCACAATATTATCATGATATTGCTTTGAATATTTAATAGTCTGCCATGTTTTTCAAACTTGTATAGAATAGCTGTTTGGTGAACAGAATTACGAGAGATTGCCTTCACATTAGGACATACTATAAGAAACCTCTTTTCTAAAAATGAATAATCATTTTAAAGACAGCTGCTCTTATGCTGCCTATAGCAGTAGTTATGATCATTTACAGTGTCCATGATAAGAAAGCTATCATGCTATGTATCACTGATTACTGGCACAATATTGTAAATAAATTCCTAAAATGTATTTGTAATTGTGAAACATTTCAGTTGAACTCGACTGAACTATTGTTGATGCATGGTGTTGTTGTTTGTACCTTTCTCTCTTCCTCTATCTATCTCTCCTGCTCCGTGCCTCCCTCTAACTCCACCCACATCCTCTGTTCATTTTACTTAATTTCCTCTCTCTCTCTCTCTCTCTCTCTCTCTCTTTCTCTCTCTCTCTCTCTCTCTCTCTCTGTCTCTCCTGCATACTCACCGTCCCCAGGACCAGCGCGCCACCGTTATCCCTCTACAGAAGCTAATCGTCAGAGAGGTAGCTAACGAGGACCGGGGTTTCTTCATCATCGCAGCAGGCATCGAGCAGCCAGAGATGGTGGAAGTTCATGCCACTTCAAGAGACGAGCGCAACACATGGATGCAGCTGATTCAGAGCGCTATGCAGTCTAGGTAAGTACCAGCATATCTGGTCCTGCTCACACCATCAGGAGTATGTCTTTTTGTATATTTAGTTAGATTGTTGTTCTGATTAATTATTGGACCTTAGAGATGACTGTTGTACTTTAGAGGGTACGTTTACATTGTTTAATGCTGAGAAACAGAAATGTACCTGTAATAGTACGGTTTCAGTTACAGGTAGTTATCATTCACAAGATGTAGGTTCTAACTGTTAGACAAGTGTATAGCTGCATGCTTGTATGTATGGAAAAGCTGCACTAACTAACCACAGCTAAAGGAAGTGAGCAAGTCTGGATTGAATTTTTACAAATTGATTGTGCTTTCACAGGGAAAAGGACGATGACGAGGGCATCCCTAGTGAGACGGAGGAAGATAAAAAGTTGCTGGAATCCAAAGCGAAAGAGATGAGAGGTGAGGAGAAAAGCACTAATGGAAGGTTTTTGTTGTTTTAAAAATGGTTTGGAATTTCAATGTAATTGTCACTAAACAAAGTGCCAGTTTTTAAAAAGATTGCTTTAGACCTTGTGTATTCTCTTTTCCTCCCTCTGTCCTTCTCTCAGCCATGCTTCAGAGGAAGGATGATCAGATCCTGGCTCTCCTGAACGAGAAGATAAAGCTCTTCCATGACATGTGTGGCTCTGGATCACGTGAAGACACGGCCTCGGCCATCAGGATGCTGTTCAGGGCCTGCAATGATGACATGCCCAAAGGAGAGAATATCATGAAGGAAGCAATTAGAGAAGGTAAGTGACACTTTATACAGAACCTGAAGAGAACCATTTCAGTGTATTTCTGTGTTAGAACTGGTTATTTTTTACATGAAAGCTGTGTCCCTTGTGGCATCATTAGGGCTCATTTCCACCAGTAAATGTCAAGCAGGACCCTTTGGTAACCCGTTTAATGTAATGTGGTTAGTGACGCGGGTGTCTCTGTGGGTTTGTGTGTACTACAGTGGAGATGTTGCAGACGCTGGTCCACAGCGGTCTGGGAGGAGCCGTGAGCCAGCAGGGGGCCACTGATCCCGGAAACACAGCTTCGGTGCTTCTGCCTCGCAGATCCGAGACTTTTGGAGGCTTCGACAGCCACCAGATGAATAGCTCCAAACGTGAGAGCATGTTTCTTCTTTGTCATTTTTTGTTTTTATATTGTAGAAATTGTGGAGATTCTGAGCACAAGAAATTTATTATAAATTAATTATAAGATTGAAGCATCTTCTTTTATCGCGTTTTATTTTAGTATTACCATTGTTTATTACTGGTATGGATTCAGTGTTTATTACAATTTTTTTTTTTTCGTTTTGCTTCCTTTTAGGAATTGTTGGTACATGTGTGCTTTTATTAATTTTTTTTACTTTATTTTAAAAGATCTGTTTTACTTTGTTCCTTTAATACCATTGTGGACTCCTCAAGAGGTCCGTAAAACAAATCCAGGTGGTCTGTAACTTTGTAATTTTGTTACAGTGGTGAAAACCACAACCTACCATTACCAAAATTATTATGCTTATAAATAATGTCAACTGGAATCTAATGACAATTTGAATTAATTGTCTGATGAAAATTTTAATGGCTTCCATTGGTGGAACCTTCCAAAAAAAAAAAACCAAATAGGCAAAATAATATTATACACGTGTAAGTAATGTGCCTAATTTCTTTAAGTTTGTTTATTGAATAAATCTGTAGTGAAGCATTGAAAGTTAAATCTTAAGCACAATTGGCTGCAGTTCATTGTTGTTGTTGTCTTCGCTGTCTCCTGTTTACAGCAGCAACAAAATGTTGCCATGTCTGCTGCAGTTTTATGCTAATTGTATTCACCAGTGGGGAAATTATACTGAATGAACAGCAACTGTCTGTGTTTCTCTGCTGATCATTTATTTTTATGTTCAAGGATTGAGTGTAATAGAATCTACAGCCAAATGTTTAGTGTGTCTCTGCTTGTGGCTAATGTTTGTCTGGATTTGCAGACGGCGATAAAGAGGAGGTCGAGGACCTGAGGAGGACAGAGTCCGACAGCGTTCTAAAAAAGGTGAGGAGTCAAAAATCATGTTCGCCAAAACTCGTTTTGTTTTTCTATTTTGAACAATCCATTGTTTGACATGGCACTTTTTTTTTTAAAATTAGAAAGTCATTCGAAGCACAGAAGCACCTACAATGATAAAGCTCTTGCATTTTATGTAAGGAATTAATCAGGGGGGCTTGCTATTATAGGAAAATAATCAGCGGGGGTGGTGAGATGCAGCCCGGTGTGAACTGGTGTTATTATTACCACCCCAAAGTTGAATACTTTCCAGTGTCATTTTTTATACAATGACAATTTGTCAACCATTTCCATTTTGAATTTATTAGTGAACCACATTTTGCATGTTTAACTGTTAATAGTTACACTGATGTGGCAAGTTAGTTCCTGCTATCATATTATAGCAGCTGTCTTTTTTCTCTCTCTATTGAAGATAAAATGCCAAAAAATGCCAGCACAACTGTCAGAGCTGCTGTTTTAGAATATGAATCAACAACCTCTAACTAATCAGACTGGAGAATTCAGTAGTGCTGTGTTAGAAGATGCCTTACTACTGGCCCATCACTGCTGTTTCACTGCAGTAACAATTTTCATACTTTCACTTAAATACAGTCCTTCAGGATTTAATCATATATTTTTTTATAAGGTTTGGTATGACTTTAAGGGTCTGTGCATCTGCCCTGTGAATGTCAGTTAGAAGGGTGTAAGGTACACCTTGGCTGTTTAGAGCTCGTAATGAGCAGAGCAGCACTGAGCTCATGGTCACTTGCCTCTGGAGTCAGGCTGATTAAAGAAGCCTCTCAGCTGGACTCCACTCTCTGCTTTGTCTTCTTCACAGGGGGGAAACACCAACCTGCTGCTCGTGCTGAAGAGGAACAGAGAGGTAACGCCTCCGAACATGCTTCAATCTCAGTGAGCCGTGTTATCGATAGTCAATGGCTGCTGGATTTAGCTGCTTAACAGACTGAAGATGGCAGCTGGAACAGGGGCTTGTAGCCATTTGTTTAGCTCTGGTGTTGGTCTTTACTTGGCTTTAAGAGGAAATTGAATCGAGCCGTCACAGGATTATTTGACATCCTATTTTTAGAGTTTTTTAAAAAAGTTTAAAACTGTATATTGACAGTCGTATTAATTTAACAAATGTAACATAATAAGTAGACAAACTATCACAATTTCTGTGTAGACATGGTGTGGCGTTGGCTTAAGTTTTAAACCGGGAAATTCAAAGAAATAATCTCAGTGCTGGTCTTACCGCAATTAAATGTGTTTTTTCCCAAATTGTTTCAGCCCTAGTGCTTACTGAGATCACAGTGTTAGCAAACACATTAAGGGATGTTAAGACCCCTTTTCCCCCTGACATGGAGTGTATGTGAAGCAGTGCTTATGAGTGTGCTGTTGTGAATGTCAGTGGGATTAAAGTGTGATGTGATTGTGTTTGTACAGCAGGTCCTGAGCAGTGTTACACATCTCCATGCTCTCCTCAGTTCACTGCAGGTGTGTGTTCACTTCTATACCACAATCAGCACTGCACTCAGTCTAATTTCATCTTACTTATGATAGATTCACCCCTTATCTGTCTGTCTGTCTTTCTTTCTTTCTTTCTTTCTTTCTTTTTAAATGAGCTTTTCTTTCTTTCTTTCTTTCGGACCGATAACAGAGAAAAGGGAAGTGTATAGAGATTATTTTTCCGCAGCCTGTATGCTGTTTGGTCTATTTTTATAATATGAACAAACGTGAAATCATTTTTAAAAGTGATATTTATATTACAGAGGTGGTTATTTTAACCTGGAAGTAACAAATAATGACAATAAACAAATATACTGCAGAGATTAGTTTGAGGATTTAAACTTATGATTAGAATGAAATGTAGGCAGTACAGTTTTACATTTACAGCATTTGGTAGATATCTTTATCCAGAGCAACTTACATTTATCTCATTTATACAGCTGAGCAGGGTTAAGGGCCTTGTACAAGGTCCCAGCAGTGGCAGCTTGGCAGTGCTGGGGTTTGAACTCATGACCTTCTAATCAGTGTCTAACATCTTAACCACTGAGCTAGCACTACCCACTCAGAGTTGCACAATGGAGCACTATTTCACCCTGTAATGTAATTGCGATTAAGATAAAAATCTATTGGACATTTTAAAATAAATCATACGGTTGCTTTGCAATAAAATCTGAGAAAAAGATAAATGATTTGAAAAATAATTCTGCCCATGCAGTTACTTTGTGCATGTGTATTTGTGCAGGCTCTGGTGGTTCAGCAAGACACCTTCCTGGAGGAACAGCGTCAGGCTGTAAGCGAGCGTCCGTCCTCACGTCCCTCGTCTCGGCCTCCATCTCTAGTGGAGCAGGAGAAGCAGCGCAGTGCGGAGCGCCAGCGACAGGAAGCAGCCGCTCACGCTGAGGAGAGGAAGCGCAGGGAGAAGGAGTGGGAGGCACGAGACAAAGAGCTGAGCAATCGAGAGCAGCTCCTCAACGCCAAAGAGGAGGAGGCGCAGAGGAGGCGCTTCCAGCTGGAGGACGCTCAGCAGGAGCTGCAGAGCAAGAAAGAAGACTACCAGAAGGACCTGGAAAGACTGAGGGATGCACAGAGGAGGCTGGAGAGAGAGAAGGAGCAGATGAAGAGAGAGATGGAGATGCTGGAGCAGCTCAGGGAGACGGAGGTGGGATCTATACACCAACAGAGTGTGCTTACTTTTCTTGTTGCAGATTTCTCTTAATCTTGTTGGGATTCTGATTAATGCCCAAAATGACAGTTTGAGATTATTCAGAATTTCAGTGCATTATTTGATGATGCAAACTCAGTTAAAAGTAAAAGACAAAGTAAAACATGATGGAAAAATTAATTATTATGAATATTTTATAGCAGAAGTTTACAAAATGTGCTTTATAAAAACTAGAACAAGTTAAAATACAAAAAAAACCAGAAATGGGATAAGAACAGATCAAAAGGAAAAACAACCCTAGCTGTAAGCAGTGTTAATTGCATTATACCTTCTACATAGCACTCAGATTATAATTAAAAAGTAAGAGTGCCAGCAGCTCTCAAGTGCTAAGTCACAGCACAGCACAGGTCATTTGATTGCAGAAAAAGAATGCTAATCTACCACTTCATTTATTTGACTTCATGAATAAGAAACTCATTAGAAATTATTTCCAAAATGTTACATATATACGTCATATAAAATCAAACAAGTCTTGGACGAAACTGGCAAAATACATTTAGCCCTTGTAACTGTAAAAATCTATCTTTAATGCAGATAACTATTAAAAAGATGTTAACCCATCTCAGGCAACAGTCTTATATTTTACAAGCTGATGATGGCTGCATTTCTTTTTTCCATAGGATTATCAAATGCACTAGAATCCATGATGACATTTACTTACAATCTATAATTTGGTTATCAGGGCAGAGGAGTTTACGCTTTCCGGTTAACGACAAGCTGAGAGAGAGAGAGAGAGAGAGGAGTGAGGCTGGTGAGGGAATGACTGTTTATCGCGGTTATAACATAAGTAAAAACAGGAACGAACTTGTCTCTCAGACATTCCACAACATTAATCATTGGCGAAACGCTGTGGTATAAGCGGAATAACACACTCCAGACCATGCTGTTATATTAAAATTAAAACAACATGCATTTTTTCCCCACTATGTGTATTATTTTTGTATAACAACACAGACCGTCACCTGTCATTCCTTACAGATCATTGAAAATAAAGAAAAATGAGAGAATTTTTCTTCTTCCAATGATCTTCAGAAAAATCAGATGATGCAATTTTCTATTGATCATGTGACTTGTGGAATATTCCAAATATTTCATAGGGGTGAAAGTGATCAGGTAACAGGGTTCAGTAATAACCTACAATGGATGACTCATGGAAATGGGTGTGTCAAATATGAAATGTTAAATGGATTCACACATTTATGAAAAAGTAGTACAATTATCAAGTACTTTATTTATTTATTTATTTATTTATTATATTTCAAGATAAAGTGTAGAAAAAACCTGTAGATTTATTATTTTAATCTATCTGAAATATGCACATACTGTATGTTACTGTGAAGAACACTTTACTGATGTTTAATATGTTTTTTATCTTTAATTTACATATACATTTGTAAATGTAATATTAGTAGAACATAAATGGCACCTAATCATGGAAACACACCAACAGACCAAAAGAACTGATTTTTGGACTGCATGTCTTCCAGAAGAGGGTGAGCAGGACTCTCTCAAGCACGTCAGAGGACTCATTAAACATTCAGAGCAGCAGCTCTGTGGAGCAGGAGACGAAGCAGGAGAAGGACGAAGGCGAGCAGTCCACCAGCCCCGGAAAGAATTCTCTCTCCAGAATTGACTCCAGACAGAAAGGACGAAACCTTAATGCCTTCAATCCTTTCGCTCCTAAAGTCATGAGCGCAGAGGGCCAGAAACAGATCCCCAACCGCCTCCTCCAGCTCGCCAGGCCCAAAGAGAAGAAAGACAAGAAGAAGAAGAAAAGCAAGAGCAAGCCCACTCAGGAAGCAGGTAACATTGTTAATCCAGTAAATGACTGGTTTAAATGATCCAAACTGACGGAGCATAAATCACCTGATTAACCCACGTGTTCTGTTCACCACATAATAATCAATGTCTTATTGATGCAGGCCATCTGTTTACACATTGCAGCAATAAAATGTCTAATGTTTATCTTATTATTTATGGGAATAGAGCCCCAGAAGCTCTTCACATTTTGAGGTGTGTGTACAGATGGAGGGAATGTGACAGCAACATAACAGAAGCAGAAGAGAACTTTGTGCTATGTTTCTAAGTTATACAAAAAGCCAATTACCTAATTGACCAAATTTTAAAATACAGATACTATTGGAAAATAAACTCACTTTTCTAGCAAGGATCTCAACTTTGAAAGCTTAACCCTTTTAATTTGATCATGTTACTTTCAAAATGATCTAATATTTGGTAACAATTTCTATGAATCTCATATTTCTAAAGCATTATAACTGTTCTTGGTAATGACTCCCTGTAAACATTTTATCAACACTAATAACGCCTCGTATGGCTCTAATAATGTGCTGTAAACAATTCCATGATCATCAAGTTGTAAAACTAGTGCTACTATTCATTATAATGTCATATTGTGTACTGAACAACCTTTATAACTAATAATGACCTGTACATAACAATAAATGTAATATTTATTAACAGTTATAAAACATTATAAACATTTAAAATGGGGTCACTGAGTGCTTCAAGTAAAGTGAATAATATATTAAATTATTCCTCATTATAAGTTGTAAGACACTAGTGACTTATATTTTCCAGCTTAATTACAAAACTACATACAGACAGATGTTTCAAATATGTAATGTAGAATATACTAAAGGCACATTACAAAAATTTATGGTTGTTTTGTTCTAAAACATCCAGAAAATCCCAAGGACACACGTACTGTGTATAGCTCCTGTTTAACCTTGAAGGGACAGGAAGCTAAGTGCTACACGTGTGCGTCCTTGTTATATTTGGAAGCAATCAGTAGTGACACTTTAATTCAAATCAAACACATAGAGTATGCACAGGACATTATTATTTAAGATTTTTCAGTGCACCACATGGCATTATAATGAATAGTAACACTTCCATTACAACATGATTATAACCTTTATTCTTCTTATTTATAGCACATTTTTGGAGCTTTATGAGGCGTTATGAGCTTCATGAGGTAATCTAAAAATGCTTACAACGAATCTTTACCAAATTACAAAAAGTTATGAGCATGGTTATAATGTTTTATGAATAGAAAGATTATTTCAAATAATCCAAATTTTTTGGATTATTTGAAAAAATTTAATTAAAAAAAATTATAAATTAAAAAATGTAATTAAAAAATAAAATAATAACCTTAAATATTATGTATATAATAATAGGGTTTCCTGAGTTCCTGTGACTTCCTGGTTCTTCGCATTTGTCTTCCAGTTTAATCAAGGGCATTTGATTGTTAGTGAAATGAATGGTTAACTATAGGTTTAGCACTTGTTGAATTTTTTTTTTTACTGACTATAAAGGTCACCTCTGTCCTTTTCTCCAGAATCCCATCTGCTGCCACTGACAGACCCTCCGCTGGATGGGGAGATTTTCTGCTGATTTGGCCTTCGCTACCAATCAACTCATAACTCCCTCGTTCTCTAAGCTATCTGCACCGGCTGAATGTAACTCAGTGCAGGATGCCTGCCAAAGTGCCCGCGCTGTGTCCCTGGCACGCTCCGCCACGCTAATTGGGCTGAATTCGCCCTGAAATATTTCCACGTCCTCCATATGTGGCGTGTACACGTGGGACATGTTTCTGTATGTGCAATTCACAGAGTGACGCTTACTTCTGAATGTTACACACTCAAACGGACTTCATCAGTCTGACCTCAATATGCCTAACGCCCCAGAAATCTTTTTTTGTTATACTGGAAGGCAAAATATGAGAAGGATTAAAAAACGTGTCTTTTATTATTGAGAGCAGTCAAATTATAGTGGATAATTACACCAAAATGCTTTCGAAATGAGGTTCTACAATTATTTGAGAACTTCCCTCTGAGATTTAAATTTTATCAGGCACTTTATAGACCTCCAGGAATACATTGACAATCAGTGTAGACATTATTAACCCAAGACAGTCTTACAGAGATCCTTATACTGTGGTTATCACCACCTGTTATATACGTACATGATGACGTATCACACTGTGTGATTCTAAATACTGTGGACGTACTGCTAGTATTCTAGATGTATTTCTAGCAAAACAAGGCTAAAAAAAACTGTAAATATTGTAGAAAACAGAGAAATAAAATGACCTGCTGGACAGGGAGTGTGTGTGCACAGAAAATGCAACACCCACTAAAAACTGCATCAGCTACGCATACACACCACTTAGGCACGGAGCCTAACAATCGCCACAACCACTTTCATTCACATCATGGGTTTTTTTTTTACACCAAATAATACACCAAAATGTTCACCCGGCTAGATTTCAGTCAAATGGTTTTAATCGATCAACTTTTATAGTCTTTGATTGAATCCATTCTTTAGAAGTCACACTTTGACTTGATGTGTGTATCTCAAGCACACTCAAGCTGCTTTTTTCTATTTTTGTTTGTCTCAGCTAGCACTCGCTTGCACTGAATGAATCGACCCAGCAGGAGGCGACAGAGAGTACTGTGTCATTTATTATTAAGAATGGCATGTACCTATATGTCTGTATTTATGTGACCCTAGAACTGAGGTCATCAGGAATCACACTCTGATGAGAGAAAATGGTCCTTATACACAAAAAAGGGAATACAATTTTTTTCCTCTATGGCCTTACAAAATTGAGGACGTGTGCAGTTTCAATCTTGGCTACACTTTTTACATGTTTGTGTGTGACTAAACAGGGACACATACATCATGCAAAGTATTTATAATTGCTCATAAAAGTCAGATTGTGTAGCTTGAACAAATTATGAAATGCACTAAAATACAATGCAGCATTTTCTCAGGAGTGCAAACCTTTTGTTAAAAGAAAAAAGTAAGAAATATTCAGTACTTGAAGGTACAGTATTGTATTCTTGCTGAATTATGTAAAGGGACAAAATTAAGACTGTAAATATTTTGTGAATGATAGTAACTGTATAAGAAAGGACCGTATGTTTGTCTAATTTGTAGCTGATTTCACTATTTTGTAAGAAGACTTTATTTATCATTGACTTTATTTGGAGGCGAAAATGTAATATTGTCCTCAAAATAATTAAAAGAAACATGTTTAAATGAACTGTTTTGCTTCTCTGACTAATATTATATATATATATATATATATATATATATATATATATATATATATTTATATATATATATATATATAATTACACTCAGTTTTGGTGTGTAGCCCAAAAAAATAATGGTACTTAAAATAGCAAAATATAGAAGTACAGCCCAATGACATCATGGACCCACTCCAGTTCACCTAATGCCACAGTAGGTCTACTGAGGACGCAATCTCTCATATCCTACACACCACCCTCACCCACACCGACAGCAGCAAAGGGGAACTACATGAGGCTGCTGTTTATAGACTATAGCTCAGCCTTCAATACCATAGTCCCACACAGGTTGGCCTCCAATCTCAGGGACCCCGGACTTAATGCCGTCTATATGACTGGGTCCTGGACTTCCTCACAGGCAGACCCCAGGTAGCTCCATCCCCCTGAGCACTGGAACCCCATAAGGTTGTGTCCTGAGCCCCTTGCTCTACTCCCTATACATACATGGCTGTCTGTCTTCTCACAGCTCCACTTCTATCGACAAGTTTGCTGACGACACAGTGGTTATTGGCTTCATCTCCGACAACAACTAAAGTCCAAAACCATGGCGCTGGTTGTGGACTTGAGAAAGAGGCAGCAGTGGAACTGTACTCCACTCCAGATCAGTGGGACCCCTGTGGAGAGAGTGAGCAGCCTCAGGTCCCTTGGAGCACACATCTCAGGGGAATGGACCTGGAGTCATCACATCCAAGCTCAGGTGAACAAAACCAGACAACGGTTGTACCATCTGAGACTGCTGAGGAAATTCAGGGTCTCTCCAGTGATCCTGAAAATGTTCTGTACTGGGGCTATAGAAAGTTCGCTGACTCAATACATCTCTGCGTGGTATGGAAACTGCTCAACCCAGGACCGCAAAGCCCCACAGAGAGTGGTGCGCTTAGCTGAGCACATCTCCAGGTCTGCTCTCCCCTCTCTGCATGACATCTACACCAGGTGATACAGTACCAGAGCTGCTAAAATCATCAAGGACTCCACCCGCCCCAGTAACTGTCTGTTCAACCTGCTGCAATCAGGCAAGTGCTTCCATTGTTTGATGGCTAAAACTGAGAGGCTCAGGAGGAGCTTCTTCCCTCAGACCATCATACTCCTCCATACAGATAGCTCCATCACTCAGATCCCTCAGATCCACTCCATAAAGACTCTCGTCACTCACCACTGACACTCTGTACACTGCACTCTGTATTGTTACTACACATAACATACTTACATATTTTGTATATCCCTTATTATTTCTTATTCATTTCTTATTTTTAATTTAGTTATCTAAATGCACAGTCTAAGATGGAGTAGGCCTGGTTTTCATTTCACGGCATGTTATGTACTGTATATAGCTGTGTATATGACAAATAAAATCTTGAATCTCTCTTGAATCTCTCAGACCAAGCTGACACAAGATGACATGAGGTGACGTGGTGGTTATTTTTTAATAAGTTGTGATCATGAGATAATATATTGTGGCTATGACTTAATCTTTCAAAACCACTAAGTAAGTATCTCATGGCCCAAGATACCAAAGTTGTGGCTATGTGGGAACATCATACTAAATTCGTGGCCTCCATTTAATTATTTAACTGCCATCACATTGAGAATTCACTTAATGTGACACAGGCCGATGGTATATCACATATGTCACAACATCACTGACATCGGGTTGTCTTTATGTGTCATTCCATAAAGTCTAATATTATCATTCATCTCCATGCTTAGGGTCCTGTGGCCAACATAGACTAATTCAATTGATTTCTCAGTCATCATTCTTATCATTCGCACCACTTCCTGGCCATGGAATAGATCTTGAGCTCTATTCATATAATCATTTATAGGCACACATTTTAAAAAAATGACCACCATGCCACCTCAGTAGCTCCAGGCCTTAGACAAGATGATCAAACTTCTATGAGTGAATGTGTAGATGGATATTTGCACACCATCTGTCATGTCTTACTTGACAATTACTGTATATAGAGTAAAATATAATAGACAGATATAAAAGGACAGAGCTATAGCAAATTTCAGGTCTTGACTCTTCTTTTTACGTAGTTGATAAATCACATTCCAGCATTAATATGTTTCTGACACACTTTCAGGATGCAGCTGTCAGACTTGATATTATAAAGTACCTACTTGACTTGGTAATATTGTGATGTGTGTTATACCTCTATTGCGGTTACACAAGGAAATAGAGGTACTCGAAAAATAATCAGCATGCATGATTGTAGTCAGAGGACTTATACTGACCGTAAATGCAGAAGTCACATGTTGTCCTCCAGTAGACAATTTAAAATGCTGTCCAAAAATGTCCACTTTTTTGAACTACATTGCAAGATTTTTTAAAACAACGACACCCAAGTGACATCCCAGGCGCTGTCTACATTTATTTGCCAAACTGTTAACATTAAAAATTATCAAATATCATCATGTATCATGAATAAGCAAAACATAGCACCTGTTAAACTGTTTCAGTATCAGAAAATGATAAACTTGGTGGACAAAACGCAACTCCGACGTAGTATTCTTGTGTGTTATCTATTATATATTGTGTATTATTTCTTACATGGGTGATTCAATGACTAGGGTGCCTTTTGTATCCCACTTTTACAAATATGTATATAAAATAAAAGACATTTTAAACACAGGTAAAGTGTGTTTCACAGGCATGTATTGTGCATATTTCAGATAAATAACCTCCATAGCACTTAACATTTGTGCCCACTATAAGTAAAATTTACCTTGAAATATAATTGTTAAAAATACCACAAAAATCTTATTATTTGTGCCTTAATGTGTAATTTAACATCTCACGCTTAAGATATTCTTTTCCATGAGTCATCCATTATAGGTCATGAAAAAAAAAAAATTCATTTTGGCATTTAGTTTAGCATTCAGTCAACCATGTCAACCCAGCATTTGGAATGTCCCATGTTTAACAGGAAGTTGCATTAGCTCAATTTCCTGAAGATCATGGGAAGAAGAAAAGCACATTTTCTCTTATTGTGTCTATATTTTCAATGATATTGTGGTACTGGCAGACGTGTCCACTTTGAATGAACAACCTTTTTAATGAAATTATTAATTTAAAGTAATATTAAATGGATTTCTGTTAAAAAAAAAAAAAGTTAGAATATTCTTAATGTCCTCGTGCCATTAGCATGGATGCTAGTTAACCCCAATTTGTGTATTAATCCTATGCTTTAAATAGGCAATAAGGCAATCCTTTTACTTTCAACCCTGTTAGTCATTTAAGAGCAGCATGCATCCACTGGTTAAATGAATGTTTTCTTTGCTTCAATGTTGAAAAAAGATTTTTAGTTATAATAATAATAAGGGCTATCTGACACCACAATTACATAATCAGCCACATATTGAAAATACGAATTTGTCATGTTGTTCAGTCGCTATTGTAGATCTGATTATTTCAGCAGGCACAAACCGAAGGCTGTATTTCTGACAGCAGTCTGAGATCTGCTGCTCTGCCAGACTGTTTCTGAATTTCAGTGCCAGTTCCAGTCCAGCCTGTGTGCTCTGTGTGTGTAAAGGGCTCGTTCCAGCCCTGTCTGTGTACTTGGTGTGAGTATAAAGTGCTTGTTCCAGATCAGTCTGTGTGCCTGGTGTGTATCAGCAGCTGCTGGCTCTGTAGAGGAGCGAACATTCGCCAACTGTTCAGTACGGAGCAGTGAAACCTGTTGCTAAGGTAACAGTCCATCTCGAGTGCAGGTACAATGAACTTGTACAGGAGTCAAAGAATGACATTGAATTATGAAAGCTGAGCAGTCTTAGTTTAAAGGAAACTGACACAGGAAGCAGAGATAATGAAGCCGTTTCATTATCAGATGTGCTTGCTTATCTGTGCTGTATCACTACCACTTTGGAACTGATGTGTCGAGTTGGCTCAGATTTGATTTAATTCTAGGCTAAAACCAGGTAGTTACGACCACCATTACTATATTTCACTCTTACAGTATTACGATTTCAACAGAGAAATAAAATTTAATTAAAACTAAATTGTCAGAAGAACACTTTGTAATCGCATACTCTCTTGCTCCTGTGTCTAGTCTGCCTCATCTGTCTCCTGGTCTGGAGTTACCCATTGTTAGAGTTTTAGATTGGGATGAACTTTGGAGAAGGTATTATTTGTTCCATAAATATGTACTGAATTAAATTATTAGGTCCGGAATAGAAAAGATTCGACATCTCCGCCTATAATTTTGAAAAATGATCATTTTCCTATAACAGCACCTTGGGGTTAAAGAACTGAAAGATGTTTGGATGTTTGTCTAATTTTGCAAATCCATTTAAAAATGTTATCATTTTTGAATCAGTAGAAAAAATAAGCCTACTTGGGAACGTGAAGTTCTAGTGCTGCTGTGAGTCACCCAGAAAAGCTTAAAATAGCAAAATGTAAATTATAAGTGAGCTGTCAGGAAAGGCAATACATCATTACACACTGGCTCCACAACTTTAGATATGACTATTACCAACTAGACACAGTCATCCATGGACTAGGCTGTGAGCTACTAGGCATTCCTAGCTCTGTCTACTAGGGGCACTATTGGCCAAGGCTACTGATAACCCTCAGTAAGGCTGGATTAAAAAAAAAAAAAGATAGAAACAACAATTTAGTAAATAGAAAGGATGCCGCTTAGCCAAGGTGACAGTATTTTAATAATACTAATACTGCTACAGCTACTACTGTTATTTGATTGTATTTTAAACATTCCATCCAGAGCTCACTCCTTGCTCCTGGGGTACAGCGGAGACTGAAGATGAAGGAATCAAAATTTTAAACATATAACATGTGGGTTTAAAATAAAGGCACGATCAGCACTGGATACATGCTAGCTGTGTGACCTATTTTACAGAAAGTGGAGAGAAGCAGTTAGAGCTGAGAGTCCCGGGAACACTGTCCATTGCAGGGCAACACACACACACACACACACACACACACACACACACACACAGAACTGTGAGGCAGCAGCTCTACCTGTTGTGCCATCATGTGACATCCACACAGCCCAACTTAAAAATGTTTTTCTCCAAGTTGTGTGTAAAAGCATGTTGCAGAAAGCTGCTTACAGCATCTGCAGTATGGGACTGAATGACCTTTGTCAGTATGGATAGTTATTTTGATAAAAATATTTGATAATAAATTTGAGTAAGGGTATTCTTAGGTAAAACACACAGCGGGCCCCATTACCTGTGATAAAGTCACTGTAATACATGATTGGCTTATTGCTTTTATAAAGTGGCTAAAACAGTATGATAAAATCCAGTGTTCAATAAATAATTAAATCTATTATTAATAATGTTCACTAAAAAATTCTTCCTTCATGCAGTGCAGTCTCTTAAGAGTAAGCTTTGATTGTTAAGCAACACAATGGAGAAAGATTAGTTTTTTATTGGTTTAATGGTTTACTGGCATCAAACGTGCAACACATATTGATCACTGGGAAAAAATAACCTTCCATATGATTGACGATTGTCCATATGATTGTATTGATCAAAAATTGTAATATTTATTCTTAAGGACTTCACTGAAAAAATATTGGCATGAGATTTACTTAAGAAAAGTGTGGAAACAGTTTCCACACATAGAGTCTTACTAAATTGAACTAAGTATATTTTAAGTAAGGTTTACATGGCACCAAGGATTACTCTCATAAAAAAAATGTAAGTACATTTTACTAGCAGTTTTCTTTTCTTAATTAGTACATTTTACTCCAACTTGAGTTAAATGGTTAATTTTTGCACAAATAAAACAAGTAAATCAACGTCACAAATCATTAATCATCATTACTACTTAATTGCCATTAACGCTTAAAGAGGCTCCAACCAGAAACTGAACTCTAATGGGATAAATTCAGTTACATCAACTTTCATAAAGACTGAACTAGCAAAACCCAACAAGAGTACTTACCTAACGTCCCTGCACACACATAAACCATACACCTAACTGACAAACACGAAGAGGGTGAACCAAGAAACCTTTACTGAAACACTTGATCCTCCAAAAGATTTCATAATACAGTAACCTTAGGCCTTAAAGCCAACACACACAAAAAAAGAAACACTGAAAACAACCCATTGATAATGCTCAAAATTCAATCCGTTTAAAGTTCTGGAAACACATATGCAAATTGAGTTCAAAAAAACACGCCCCCACTTAGCATGCAATCAGTTAAAGTACACATTACTTCTTTTTTTCTAGTTTTGTGAGCTCTTCCAAAATAAGAGTGATTTAACCCAATAAAGTAAGTAAAATATACAATTTGAGTATTTGCCACATATTTATAAGCATTTATGTAATTGTAATAATTTATTTTTTCATGTGAAAATCACAGATTTGTCATCTGTATTTGTCATATTTACTGAACCACTGGATGATTTTTTTTCAGTATTCATTCCAAGTAACCCATAGTCTGAACAGTAGATTTGTTCTAATACAGTACATCATTGCACAAGACTTTTTGATAACAGTTGATACTTCAATTATGTGTAATAGAGTCCACTGGGAAGGAACTGTACCACTGGTCATAGCAGCAGTGAAAAACACACTCTGATGTCCCTTTTAATAATGTTCCAATGCTCTTGCTTCTCATCAACCCCACTGAGTCAAAGAGAGCTTTCTGCTTGCTTTCAGTTCATTTAATGTCTGATGTCAAGCTTTCTTCATGAAGGCTGTATTCATGAATGGGGTTTTCTTTATGAAGCTTTTCTTAACAGGCTTTCTGTACTCTGAATCAGTTATTCATGGGGGTTTGTAAGAGAATGAAGAGGAAACGGATGCTAAATTAGCATGTCTAATAAATTTGTTGGCGCCAGACATGTCATACATGTCAGATAGCTGGATAATTCAAGCAAAAGTCAGGGTATTAGCCTGCTTTAATGTAAGGTACTAATGTATATATAACCCAATGAACAAGAGTCATATAGAGACAGGGATCTCATGACTTGTCAGGCTAACAAGAAATGTGCCCTCCTACAGGTTTTTGAGCTCTATGATAATTGAAAGCAATTTTAAGCGAATGTGTAGCTAACACTCAGGAGCGTAGCTAAGCAGTGGCAAGACCACAACATCTCTGGGAAATCTGAAAGTTCAACTCATCATTATCCTACAGTGAGGATTGTCAGTGTCATGCAGGAACAAATGAGTTTACATAGCTAACACAGAAGTGAGCAATTCTCCACTGATCACAAAGAAAAAGCTGAGCAAACCATTATTGATGTTCGTTATTTTGAGGCATAACATTGGATTTGTTCAGTTTGTTATATGGTAATGATAATCATTAGCTAATGATATTGAATTTGTAACACTAGCATACTCCATAAGATGTAACCTATGCTATGTTAGCTATGACTTTTATGTAGCTTGCTAGATGACAAATATTGCTTAAATGTGTGCCTTTTTACGTCCAATGGGGAAGCCATTAACTGATAGGCGTAGTCATATTATGCCATTTTCTATGGCTGCAGATTAGTATTTTGACCCACCATAGATTGCTATCCCAATAAAGTCAATGGCTCTGACCTTGCCATGCCGTTGTAAAAGGTCTGGCTATGTCCCTGTTAACATTCCAGCTGCAGTAGTACTATAGACGTCATTTTATCCTTCATTTGTCTATGTTGTGTCTCAAGGGAACTCATTAGACTAGATTCTTTGAGTTTGCTAGGAACTAACAGGGGAACTAACATTAAACAAACTAATGCGTTAAGTAGAATTATAGTAATAAATTAAAAACAGAGCGAGCCCATTATAACATAATAAACTGGAAAGCCTGATGTGACTGAAGGCCGTGTTAAAATAAGAAACCAATGTGGTCCGCTTTTGTAGCTTTTTCATTTATATTTTTATTTATCATTTAAAAAAAATTTGCATGATGTTCCTGAAAAGAATTGTGTTCTATGCACTTTATAAAGAGGTGTCAAGCTTTTTCACACCATGGTGAGACTCAGAACAAATGTTTTGAGGGTAAAGACCAGCATAAACCTGCATTTTTAAAAAACTTTTTACTCATTTGCATACACAGAAATGGTTTAGTGTGAAATTAAAATGAGCTCATCACAGTAGGTGGTAACAGGGTCTAAGTGCTTCTCTGCTTCTCAGAAAGATTTTCATGCTGAAACTCCTGAATTATGTACTTAATCATCAAGCACACACACACACACACACACACACACACACACACGCCTCTGCAAGCTCCTTTATCTGACTCAAGTATGCTATTTGCTGTGAGCTATATGCAAAAGGATAGATTTTGATAAGAAATTTAGATTATAGATTTAAACACTATGCAGGTTCTGCCTATATAAAGAGTTTCACAAAGAGCATAGAGTTCAGTGTATTTGAACGTGCTCACCTCATCAAGACTAGTGAACAGAGATCATGCTTGCACACATTATTCCCCAGGGTGAAGGAAGCATAATTTTAGCCTGAGGAGATCTTCACCAAGATATAGTTCAGAGCTTGCAATCTGTGGACGCAGCTTTCCCTTGGATGAGCCATATGGCCACTGTGTGTGAGGCTCCTCATGAGAAAAGTAGAAGAAAAGTAGGTCACCAAGCAGGAACACCACAAGGTCCTCTCAAATACTTCCCACTTCTGTGTCAGAAAGTTTTGCCAGAGTGCAACAGCTTTGCCAGATTCTGAAAATACTCATGCAGGGATCACAGTCTTCTCACATTTTAGCCTAATAAATTCCAACTGATCTCTGACTTGTGTTTCAGCAGCAGAGTTAGCCAATAATAGAGCCTTTACTAGGCTAATTAGGATAGTGGATAAACCCTTTTTTGCTAATTTGCAACCAAAACGTTGTCGATGTCCGGCAATTGATGGTGAAATGAAAAAAAAAATCCTAATAATTGTGATTCTAATTATTTGCTCAGTATCCATAATTATTAGTTAAATCTAACTTGATTTGGGTTGATCATGCATTATACATATATATAAAAAGAGGATGGGTTACTTATAAAAATGATAACAGATAAACAGGCACATTATTAATACAGGCACAATTAAATGAATAATACACACACTGATTATGTCCCTTTGTGTCCTCTGATTCTACCTTAAACAGGGTATCAGTATTAGCGTGCCTGAGGCTATAGCACTCATTAAATAATAGATAAAAAAAACAGATGTAGAACAACCCCTAGCCAAAAAGTATGAACACCGGATGGCCGTCCATCACAGGAAGGGACGGGATGGGGTGGGAGTTGGTTAGGGATTTAATAGCATTGAAGATCTTGGCTTCTGCTGCTTTTTGACATTTCAAACATTGCAAATTCACTGCTAGCCATGTCTGGTAATAAAAAGTGAATTTTAATAGCTTTCAGGATTCATTGGTAAAAGTTAAATTCATTGAGGTCATATGACTGAGCCTTGACCCTTCTGCAGAAATTAGACTGAAAGCATTTTTTCATCTATACACTGAAGCACAAAAATAAAAGCCAGTCAGATGGCCAAATTGCCTGTTTTATTTCATCTGTTCATTACAGTGTTTCCTATGTAATTCACTGTCTGTCAAAGACAATATGGTTATTCAACATCTATTATTTGCAATTAGATTAGATTACGAATTGTAAATGTAGTCTGTGTTACTGTTATTACTTAGCAATTACTGTATTATTACTGTAAAAATGTCCCTTAGCCATAAAATTATCTTGTCAAATAGTAAGTAATTGTAAAAAACAACAAAAACAAACCAAACTAAACAAACAAGCAAACAAAAAAACTGTTGATAGAGAACACTGTATGGTTCAACACTGGAGAACACAAAATTTCTGCATTTACTGATAGTGTAAAACTGCTTTGTGACAATATCTACTGCTAAAGCAGCTATACAAATAAAACTGAATTGAGTTGTTAGATGCTGTCCTGAGCAGTGAATCAGAACATCCAAACTTCCAGAACTTTACAAATTAACTTAACTCACTTAAATAGGCTGTTTTGAAGAATTAAAACAAGAATTATACCAATCACCCCTCACTATACCAGTAATATAGTAGTATAATAATATAGAATACAATTAAGGGCATACGGTGCATTCAAAAAGTATTAAGACCCCTTCATTCTTTCCCAATTTGTTAAGTTGCAGCCTTTAAATGCTTTAATTTTTTTTTCAAATCAATCTACACCCCATACCCCATAATGACAAAGCATTATACATATACATTATACATTATATTATACATATAATACATATCAGAGCAAAAACCAAGCCCTGAGGTCAAAGGAACTGCCTGCACAGCTCATAGACTGTGCAGAGGATTGTGTCGAGGCACAGAACTGGGGAAGGCTACAAAGAATTTCTGCTGCATGGAAGATTCCCAAGAGCACAGTAGCCTCCATAATTCTTAAATGAAAGAAGTTTGGAACAACCAGGACTCTTCCTAGAGCTGGCTGCCCAGCCAAACTGAGCAACTGGGGAGAAAGGCCTTGGTAAGAGAGGTGACCAAGAACCAGAAGGTCAACCATCACTGCACCACTCCACCGATCTGGGCTTTATGGCAGAGTGGCCAGAGTGAAGCCTCTCCTCAGTGCAAGACACATGAAATCCCACTTGGAATTTGACTGTGACTGTGAGAAACAAAATTCTCTAGTCTGAAGAAATGAAGTTTGAACTGTTTGGCCTCAATTCCAGGCACCGCTCATCACCTGGCAAATACCATCCCAATGGTGAAGCGCGGTGGTGGTGGCATCATGCTGTGGGGGTGTTTTTCAGCAGCAGGGACTGGGGCATTGGTCATGGTAGAAGGAAAGCTGAACAGAGCAAAATACAAAGATATCCTTAATGAAAACCTGTTCCAGAGTGCTCAGGACCTCAGATTGGGCCAAAGGTTCACCTCCCAACAGGACAATGACCCTAAGCACGCAGCCAGGAAAAAACAAGAGTGGCTTAGAGACAACTCTGTGAATATCCTTGAGTGGCCCAGCAGAGCCCGGACTTGAACCCAATCGAACATCTCTGGAGAGACCTGAAAATGGCTGTCCACCGACGGTCCCCATCCAACCTGACAGAGCTTAAGAGGATCTGCAGAGAAGAATGGCAGAAAATCCCCAAATCCAGGTGTGCAAAGCTTGTCTCATCATATCCAAAATGACTTGAGGCTGTAATCACTGCCAAAGGTGCTTCAACTAAGTACTGAGATAGGGGTCTGAATGCTTATGTCATTGTGATATTTCAGTTTTTTATTTCTAATAAATTTGCAAGGTTACCACAAATCTGGTTGTTGCTTTGTCATTATGGGGTATGGTGTGTAGATTGATATGAAAAAAATAATTTAAAGCATTTTAGTATAAGGCTACAACATAACAAAATGTGAAAAAATGAAGGGGTCTGAATACTTTCTGAATGCACTGTATGTTTGCACTCTCCAAAGACAACATGATGACTTAAAAATATGAATAATGACAAAATGATATCAATCAAATGTTTCCATCTTCCTTTATGAATGTGATAGAATTTCTCTAATAACTGGTATGCATCATTTCTTTGCTTTCTTGCATCCCCTGAACATCTCTTCTGAACAGGATCCTGGCCTTTTTACCCACACCCATTTTCTTCTGGCCATATCCTTTATAACTCTGCCTTCTTCAGATCAGGTCAGAAGACTGAGAGGACCACTGCAAATTTTCTTTTCAAACAATTTTTCTGACGATTTTTGCCTTAAGTTTTGGATTGTTGTTTGATGAAGCAGGACCCACCCATTTGTGATATCTTTTGGCAGATAAATTGTAAAACAGGTGTACATTTTCTTTTTTCACCCAGAAACCATGAAGTGAATATGTTTCTACTTGACAAACTCAGACCCTCATAAATCGTCCTTACAGCACGTGTTTGCAGCAGGTCACTCAGTATGTTTTCTCGTAGGTCTAATGGAATGTGCATATTCATCAGCAGCCCCTTGCATAATGCAAGAGCATGAGAGTATGAGGTGTTGGTGGCTCTGTTAATGCTATATTGAGCCTCGCAGGCTTATTAGAAGACGAGCGGGAACACACAGATTACAGGGTAGTTAATCATGACTGTAATGTGCTCCTGTATTTCAGCCAGGTTAATGGAATCCGTGTGCGCTCTCGCAGCATTAGGTGAAGATGTTTCATGATTCGCTGTCTACAAATGATAAATGTTAAGGCTCATTGAGTAATAAGGTGGTTGTCTAACAGAGGAAACCTGTGGATTAGCCTTTACTCACACACTGCCAGTCATAAGTGTTTGGACAACCTATATTTTAGTATTTTTTTTAATTACCTTATTTTAAATATTCAAAAATGTGCAAATGTAAGGTCTGTATACAATACTTGGGGCATGCTGTTATAGGAAAATAAGCAATGACAGGATGGATACAGCCTAATTTAAATCAACGCTGTTACCACCACAATTTTCATTATTTTCCATAACAGTACAACCCAAAGTATTTTATTCTTATTATACCACAGTAATTCACCAACAATCACAATTTTTTTTAAGTTTATTAATGAATGACATGAGTGAGTTTTTCTTTTTTAATATCTATTTACAGTATACTCACGACCCTGTGTAAGATAAGCAGTACAGAAAATGGATGGATGGATGGATTTACAGTATAGTTACATTTACAATGTGTGGAAAATCCATTAAACAAGTTATGTTGTTATCCTTACATTACAGAAGCTATAAATGGTTATTCCCTCGCCAGCTTCTCTTTTTCACTCTCTTGTAGTTAACTGAGAAATTTTAGACTTTTTTAATCTAAATCTAATCTAATCAAAAAGTCCAAAATCTGTATATTGCCCAATTATGTACTTGTAGCAGACCACCTAAATTTAATACTAGCACTGAGTCTTTTATCTATAGGCTTAATGGGTTTATCGTCCAAGTGAGTCTCGTTATGATCTGAGCGTGATCAGTTCCACATTTAGGTTTGCTTATATAATTATTATTCTGCATCATTCTGCTTGGTCTGTGGCAATAAAATGCAATAAAAAAAAAACTCCAGATATTTAAAAACCTTTGACTGACAGTGTACCCAATTTACTTAATATGTTATATTCACAAATTAGAAGTAACTTGGGCAGTGGAAGCTCAGTGGTTAAGACCTTGGACTACTGATTGGAAGGTGGTCGAGTTCAAATCACTGCCAAGATGTATCTATCTATAGAGGTGTACCTTTGATCACCTATAGGTGGTGCTGTCTCTGTGTGCTGAGCAAATATCTGTATCTCTCCCATACAAATATCTGTTGATTTACCATAATGTAGAGCCAGAATTTAATTCATGAGGATTTGTGTTTTTTCTTTTAAAAGGAACAGCATCCTGTTCACGCACCCACCTCATGGGGACTAATGCCATCAGGAAGTCCTCATCCTCATAAAGGAAGTGATTTGAAACATAAGAGATGTAATTCTTGCTCACTTTACCTCTGAGGAAGGTTGACTTCGGTCCTCATAGTGTCATATTCTTGTTGATCATTTTGATTTGGATAGATTTTACAATTGGTGGACGATATACGGCCAGCTCTTCCTGTCTTGAAAGGCTTTTCCTCTAAATGGCTGCCATTCTTTTAATGGCCTTGACATTATTTTTTGTGAACAGTTTATAGGCTTTTACGATATGAAGACAAACAACACACACAGTATCAGAAAATCAATATGAATATGGCACCTCCCAGGGGATGGAAGAAAAACAGAGGAGAGTGCATCAAACATGATCATTCCCAGCGGGTGCCATTTGTCCAGTAATCTGAAGTATGCAATTTATTCCGAAGTTAAATTAAACAAATTTCTCCAGCTATAGAATTGGGCTGATTCTCTGGTCCTCGGCTAGAGTCCCCAGATTTATGTGGCAGTCAGACACACATGAACTCAAGTAAACACACATGACATCATCTAAAGAATATACACTGATCAGCTATAACATTAAAACTACCTGTCTAATATAGTGTAGGTCCCACTTGTGCTGCCAAAACAGCTGTGACCCATTGAAGCGTGGACTCCACAAGACCTCTGAAGGTGTGCTGTGGTATCTGGCCCCAAGCCGTTAGCAGCAGATCGTTTAAGTCCTGTAAGTTGCAGATGGATCTGACTTGTTTGTCCAGCACATCCCACAGATGCTCAACTGGATTGAGATCTTGGGAATTTGGAGGCCAAGTCAACACCTTGAACTCTATCATGTTCCTCAAACCATTCCTGAGCAATTTTTGCTGTGTGTCAGGGCACATTATCCTGCTGAAAGTGGCCACTGCCATTAGGGAATACCGTTGCCATGAAGGGGTGTACTTGTTCTGCAACAATGTTTAGGTAGGTGGTACGTGTCAAAGTAACATCCAAATGAAAGCCAGAACCAAGGTTTCCCAGCAGAACATTGCCCAGAGCATCACACTGACTCGATATATATATATATATATATATATATATATATATATATATATATATATATATATATATATAAAAACATAATAATAATAATAATAATAATAATAATAATTCACCCATGAAAATAAATGAATCATGTGGAAAACAAAGTCCCCATGTCCCATCCATTCAAGAATTTCCCTCATGGGAAATTATATCTCAAGTATATCTATCTATCTATCTATCTATCTATCTGTCTATCTATCTATCTATCTATCTATCTATCTATCTATCTATCTGTCTATCTATCTATCTATCTATCTATCTATGTGAAAATGTGTGAAACTCAGCAGGTGAAAGTTTACATTTTGATGTGTAAAGTCACATAACTGGAGACAGCTTACTAAATTTGGTTTGGCATCAATACATTTGCTAAATGTGTCTAACCCATTTATATTTGTTTTGCTTCGGTGTCTCTTAGTAACTGGTAATGTGTTCAGTTCAGTAACATGTTATAAGTTGGATAATGTGTGAAGCTGTTAGTCTGTGATATTAAGTCATTTACTGTGTGTTCCCCAAACATTCCATTTTTTTTTTTATTGACAACATAAAAATGGTGAAATATTGTGTGAAGATGTGAAATCACTGCTCAGGGTTCATACAGATGCTTTCAAGGACTTTTATACACTTTATCTGGCTTTGAAGGACTTTACAATAGATTTCATGTCATTTGCTGAACAAGTTTTTTTCCCCTCCATCTCATACTTAACTCTTACAACAGACATAATAGGTTTTTTTTTTCCCTCAATATGTCAGCTGTAATGAGAGCCATTTTCCAGTGAGACTGGATTTAACCTGCATTTTCCAGGCGTCACAAATTATTTCAACATTCAGTCAGTGAAGATAAGCTAGTGCAACATGGGCATTTTTGGAGGTATGGTGGATTAGAGCATGCTCTAAAGTACCGGGTTTGAGGTGGGAATACACCCTGGATGGAACGCTAATCCATGCGCGCACACACACACACAAACACACACACGCACTTCCAAATATAGTGTTATACATATTCCAAAATATAGTTTTATTTCAAAATCAAACAATTAATAAATGAATATATTTAGAACTTGTTACATATTAAGTCTCTTCCTTGACATCACATTTTTTCTCAAAATTTTCCAGTATTTAGATTTTAAAAAGCTCAGTTCCAATGCATGTGTGGATTCAACCAAGTCAAAGTCTTTGTCTAGTTTTTATTCATTCACTCGTCTACAGTAATTGCTTTATGGTCAGAGCTGCAGTGGTTATGGAGCCTATCCTGGAAACACTGGGTGCAAGGTGGTAGAATTCACCACGGATGGGACATGAGTTCATTGTAGGGCACCACACACACACACACACACACACACACACACACACACATACCACTATGGGCAATTTAACATAGCCAATCAACCTACTGACATGTTTTTGGACAATGCGAGGAGAATATATAAAAGTACTCTTAGACAGTAAACCAAACTCAGGATTGAACCCCGGAGCTGTGAGGCAGCAACACTACCCACTATGCCACAGTGCCACCCTTCATCTTGTTTTGTGAGATTAAAATAAAAATAAGCGTATTATTATGATTTCACTTAGGGTGTACTGTATTCCCTGGTATAAGCCTGGTTAGAAGCTCCCACTCCAGACTGTAGTGAGTAGGCAGTCACACTATTTCAGGCGATCCACTTTTGGTCCGTCTGAAATCATTTCCTTTGCACAGAGTGAGATGATGCATTTAGTAACTCTCTCATTACCAGCAAACCAGATTCATGTGCATCCCACAGGCAACAAAAAGCCTTTCACTTTCCTTCCAATTAAGCCTTAGGATTGAGTTTGTTGCTATTGGAGAATCTAATCGTAGACGATGAATAGCTGCTTGTGTGGAAATGGGGTGTCGTGTCTGCGCCGAGCCTCATCTCTGAAAAGTCAGTTGTATGCAATTTACAACTCGAAAGGGTAATGGGTAAATGGGATGTTATCTTTTGATACACAACTGGCATGAAACATTTACCGGTACGCTCTGAGGAATGCATTGGATCAGCTATCAAAAATGGATAATGTGCCTTTTTCGGTGATTCACAGAACTCACACTAAATTGGTCACCATGTGATGTTATATTCATGCCTGCCTTATAATGTGCTACTACATGTTGAATTCTTGGATTTGATTGGGCAGAAGGTGTTAATTATTTTCTAAATCAGCAGCTCTGACATTTGTCTTGCAGCTTGAACTACTAACAGGTTTATACTAATGCACTCATTCTAATACATTATTATTTCTATAGTAACAACTAACACAGGGATTTATTTGGTGGATGCACCATATTATCTAATCCTAACCTAATCTAAACCTAATCGCTGATATGGTGAAGTATTCTGTAAAAAGATGTTTATTTAGCATCCATGGTCTATGAGACTTCAGTGTCAGCACTTTGACACTGCACAAACAGTTTTCTGACAGGAAAGTCTTCAAGACAAAAGAGTTTGCGCTTTCTCTGTAACATGACAAGCTGCGTTTTTGTCTTATTAACTTCAAGAGAGAGAGAGAGAGAGAGAGAGAGAGAGAGAGGAAAGCCTGGTACAGGAACAATAGCTGACTGATGATGATCTGATAACATTAGAACATATTGCTAATGATTCAGTACATATTGTAGACCCTTATGTTGGTGTTCTTTTACCAGATTTAGATTTAGAAAGAGGTTAATTGATAAATGATGTACATCTGTGAATGTTGTAAGCTATTTGTCAAACAAATAAACCATTTGTCTCACAGGTTATTGTTACAGGTTATTGTTCAGTAACATCATATGCTAATGCCCCAAAATGCACAGCATGTTAAAAAACAATACTGTTAGCCATCAAAACAAGCATGTGAGTGGAGTATATTGTAAGTTAGTGATCATGTTTTGGTTTAACAATTAATCTGAGATGCAGTTCAATTTGCATGATAATGTCTTCAGTCATTGCTATTAACTTAACAGGCTACATGAAGGTTGAACCACTATTTGTGACTTTGTTGTAGCCATAAGACATAAGATTTAAGACATAAGATTCTAAATCTTTTTAGTACCTGATGCCACAAAATAATTTACTTTTGACATAATTGCTGGGCCTCTGGGAAAATGCCTGATCCTGGAATGGTACTCCTGCCCTGTGTGTCCTCTGTCCTTTGAAATGACACGAGCTGTTGGCTCTGTTCCTGCACATTTCCTCTATCATGCATTATGCGGGGAATTCAGACATGTTCATGCAGTGGCTTGCTTCATGCTCTGATCCACTCTCACACTTCCATTCTTCTCAGCAGTCAATAGATTTGTCAGCATTAATAATTTCAAGGGACCCATTTCTTTGACTCATCAGTAACGTCTGCATAGTGACTGCAGTGAATCTATCACACAATAGAAGCAGGGAAAAAACCGTTGCCCTGGTGATTCCTGTGACATCTGTCAGATTTGCAGCACTTTTTTCATTTGCAGAAAGTCACATTTTTCCTGCTATCCATCATAAATGACAACCTGGCACATATAAGACATACGGCTGAATTATGAATAACTCACATTTCTGATGTAACAGATAGAATTAATACCTTAAGACCATGATATATTGTTGCAAAACATAATTGCTGATGTTAACTGCTGGATGACTGATTAGCTTACTGTATAAGGTTCTACGTTCTTATATCATATACATTATGTATATTTGATATAAACAGCCAACGTTGTTTTGTTTACACAAGCCAGTGCACTCCCAGTGCCGGTCCCAAGCCTGGATAAAATTGGGGAGGGTTGCGTCAGGAAGGGTATCCGGCGTAAAAACTGTGCCAAATGAAATATATGGACCAATGATCCACTGTGGTGACCCCTAATGGGAGCAGCTGAAGGAAGAACAACAATTCAGGTTTGTAGTGTTCTGAAAATGAGTAAGACATGAAAGACATGAAAGTAAGACATGAAACTGTAGACATGAAAGAAGCCAGACTCCACAGTGACAGAGGAGAGCCAGCAGCCAAAGAGGGAGCGAATAAGTATTCAAAAGATTGTAAACAAACAGAAGTCAAAATGAGAGAGAATACAATACTACAAGAGCTGTCAGGAGTTTTACAATTTTTTTCTACTTAACAGATAAGGCATTTAAACCTTGAATGCTACTGAATCATAGATGATAGCTAAGTTATCCTTATTGTGGCATTTGTATCATTACCCAGTTGTGAAGTTGTTGAGCTAGAGCAGTCTTTCTCTAAACTGGAGTACCACTGCATCGTAGTTTAATCAAATGAAGAACATTGTAAACATTCCATGTCCAAATTATGAACTTTTATTAGGCATAGTAAAGGTAGAAAAGGTAGAGATTAGACATTAGGTAGAGATTATAAGATTATGCCATAAACACCCACATTAAGTGTTAAAAAAATATAATTTGTTAATGAAAAAAAAGCTTGATCTAGGCTGATCAGGGTCCTCAACACATGATTGCTTGAAAATGATCCCTGCATAAGTTTTAAAGGAAATAAATTTCTTCCAGGGGAAGAACTAAGTAAGTCTGTTTGAGATTCAGTTTGAGGTGGGTGTGTGATGATTTAAACATGCAGTTTGTACGAGGTTGGACCAGGTCTTACAGACTTCCCTTACTTGTTAGCAATATTAGCCTTGACGCACCACTGCAAAACTGAACATGTAAACTTTAGAACGTTCAAATACTTTCAAATACATTTGGGGTTAGAACTATTCCTTTAAGAACCAGGACACCATCAACCATGTACATACAGTAATACAGACACAATATTGGGGCTATAACGCTAAGAACAGTGGATTTTGTTTCTCTCCTCTGTCCACGATCTGAATACTGAATGCACTGAACAATATGGGACTTCTCTGTCTGAAATTTCAGTCTATAAGCCAGGCCTGTCAAAAGCTGAACTGATGTTTGGCATGTTCTAGCCTGCAATGGGAAATTTGCTTTTCTGTCTGAGTCTAAATTTAAACACGTCCTGCACTTTGCCCTCATCAAATCCATCTTCAGAGAGCAAACTGACCATTAAGTCTGCAGGCAGCATTGAATTTACAGTCTACAGAAATAAAAGAGCATTGCAAGAGGGATGATGTATGCTCTATTGACAAAGCACTATTTTAGTGATCACACACGAGAATAAGGCGTAAAATTGCCGCAATGTGCAGTTTTGCAATATTTGTTACCGTTGCTAAGTGAGTAATGTGAAGCGGTGCAAATAAAAAATGAGCCTGAACAAATAATTTTGAAAACAAGTGTGGTTATAGGTGCCATTTTTTTCAGCTATTTTTCAGCTATTTCCAGCTGAAATTTTTTTTTGTGGCATTCCTAACTGAAGTTAACCAGATAAACTGCCCATCCAAAAAAAAAAAAAAAGTCACCACCTGGATTTAACTAAGCAAATAGGTAAGAGCCTCCCATTGGATAATTACTGCATGGATGATTATGTTTCAGCTGGCAACAAGTTATTTAACCCTAACTGATGCAGTGAGTAGCTTCTCATTTCTTGAACAACCATGTCAGAAGACACATCCTGTGGTCGTGGAAAAGATGTTAATATGTTTCAGAAGGGTGAAATTATTGGCATGCACCAAGCAAAGAAAACATCTAAGGAGATTGCTGAAACTACTAAAATTGGGTTAAGAACTGTCCAAAGCATTATTAAAAATTGAAAGGATAGTGGGGAACCATCATCTTCGAGGAAGAAATGTGGTCGGAAAAAAATCTTGAATGATCGTAATCGCGATCACTTAAATGTTTGGTGAAATCAGATTGTAAAAAAACAACAGCAGAACTCACGGCTATGTTTAATAGTGAAAGTAAGAGCATTTCCACACGCACAATGCGAAGGGAACTCAAGAGATTGGGACTAAACAGCTGTGTAGCCTTAAGAAAACCACTTATCAGTGAGGCTAATTGGAAAAAAGGCTTCAATTTGCTAGGGAACATAAAGATTGGACTCTGGAGCAATGGAAGAAGGTCATGTGGTCTGATGAGTCCAGATTTACCCTGTTCCAGAGTGATGGGCGCATCAGGGTAAGAAGAGAGACAGATGAAGTGATGCACCCATCATGCCTAGTGCCTACCGTACAAGCCTGTGGGGGCAGTGCTATGATCTGGGGTTGCTGCAGTTGGTCAGGTCTAGGTTCAGCAACGTTATGTGCCCAAAGAATGAGGTCAGCTGACTACCTGAATATACTGAATGACCAGGTTATTCCATCAATGGATTTTTTCTTCCCTGATTGCACGGGTATATTCCAAGATGACAATGCCAGCATTCATCGGGCTCAAATTGTGAAAGAGTGGTTCAGGGAGCATGAAACATCATTTTCACACATGAATTGGCCACCACAGAGTCCAGACCTTAACCCCATTGAGAATCTTTGGGATGTGCTGGAGAAGCGCAGCGGTCCGACTCTTCCATCATCAATACAAGATCTTGGCAAAAAATTAATGCAACTCTGGATGGAAATAAATGTTGTGACATTGCAGAAGCTTATCGAAACGATGCCACGGTGAATGCGTGCCGTAATCAAAGCTAAAGGTGGTCCAACGAAATACAAAAATTGTACTTGTCTAATGTTAGCTTAAGCTGAAATTACAGTGATACATTATATGGTCAAAGTAACACCTGACCAATCACACCCATAAGTGCTTATTGAATATCCCATTCCAGACTAAGCCTCCCTTCCCTGCTGTAACAGCCTCCACTCTTCTGAGAAGGCTTTCCACTAACTTTTGGAAAGTGGGTCTAGGGATTTGCTCATTCAGCCACAAGAGCATTACTGAGATCAGGCGCTGATGTTGAGTGAGGAAGCCTGGCACAAAATCAGTTTTCAAGTTCATCCCAAAGGTGTTCAGTGGGATTGAGGTCACGGTTCTGAGCAGGCAACTCCAGTTCTTCCACTCCAATCATGGCAAACCATGTGTTCATGGACCCCGCTTTGTGCACAGGGGCATTGTCATGCTGGACAGGCTCTGAACAGTGCCCCTTCCTGGCTCTACAGATGCCCAAATCACTTTTACTCCACATTTCACAGGGATATGTGGTGCAAAAGTGAGAGTGTGCGAAACTTGTCATGTGTAAGAGAAAAAACAGCATTTGACATGTTTGTGCTAGAAACATATCCAAGAAACAAAATGTATTTGCAAGAGAATATTCTACAGGTGTTCAACTCTCACTGCATGAATTCACATACTGATTTGCAGATGTGGAAAATTTGTCTATGACTTCATATTTTTTTGATACGGGTGTGTGAATGTTTTGCACCATATTCACTGCAGCAACTGTAGCAAAAAATGTGAGCGTATGAGTTTCTTAATTTGTGATTCGTAGAATAGGATTTGTGCACCTGCAATGAAGAATTTGAGAAGGTGTGACTTGTGTTGTGTTTGTGGGAGAGAGAAAAAATTCTACAAGTTTGCAACTCCAAAAGCATTTTTCTCTGTAACTGCCCTTCAATTTACTGATACACATGTGACTATTTTCTACAACTATAAATTCCATTGTCACAGCTGCTCAGTTGTTTTGCCCCAGTAATACCTTCATAGGTCTAGTAAAAGCTTGATATGTTTATATACATAGCGACAGAACACTGAAATCCATCGTCTGGAAGATGCTGCAAATAAGTTGTTTGTGAACATTTTTATGTGAGTCTGGGTTGCGAAAATCACAGCAATGACTACCTAGAAAACAAAAATTCAAAGCAATCTGAAGTTGAATGCTCCAACTGCAACTTAGGATGAGTAGTGAACTGTTACTTGGTCCACTAATCATCCTAAATGTGTTCCTCTTTTTTTTCAACCCCTCTGATATTAAAGCGTAACCTATTACCTCCTGAGAGATGGTACATTTGGGAACTGTGAGGTTTTAGAAGAAGACCTTAATGCCTTAAAGAGCAGGGCCAATTAGAGAAGCAGAAGTCGATCTAGTCAATGGGGCTGCAGCTCTAATCGGACCACAGCACTCTCTGACAAATACAAACGGCAAAAAAGCCCCACTTTGTAATCATTATGTATTTATTTCTTCGGCTTTTTCCCCTCTCTTGCACCTGCTGATTCAAGCTCAATGTATCAGCTAAAAAGCAGGAACAGGCTGACTTTCTCTTGATAAATTGCAAAGCAAGAAGCACTCAGGTGTCCTGGCCTCCACATTTTACTCATTTAGCAGTAAAGAACATCATGCCAAGGTGTTCAGTGCTGCTGTGATTTTAGTAATGGTTGATCCATTTAAAAGATGATGGTGCTATATTGATGACGTGCAGAACCTGAGGGAAAGAGTAGGGCATTATAGCTGGACTGCAGATGATTTAGGTATGGAGAGGTGTGAAATGGCATGAAAAATTCATGGTATGATAAATGTAGAGCAAAATGTTGCAGTTTTAATGCATCACAGGATCTGGTTACATTTTCACATTTTCATAGAAGATGACATTAAATCGCACATAAAACAACAATAGCACTCTATTGTTAGATCATTTGATTTGGGAAATTGTTAGTATAGTTTTTACAGAGTTTGTTTCAGTATTTTTGCTATTCAAAAGAATACTAGTCCAAGTTTAGTCCAGGAAGAGGTTTGGGCCACTTAGTTCCAGTGAAGGGAAATTGTAATGCTACAGCATATAAAGACATTCTATACAATTGTGTGCTTCCAACATTCTGGCAACAGTTTGGAGAAGAACCACATATGGGTCTGATGATCAGGTGTCCACATACCTTTGGCTACTTAGTGTACATATTACAGATACAACTACAAAGGTATATATACACAAAGGCTTATATAAATAATAGTTAGAGAAACCTGAAAGAAACATTACTCTCTTACTGTACTGATAAATGTAAACAATGCTGTGCATTATTACAAAATGGAAATGTGTCCTAGAACTGAATGCAAGGAGTCCATGGACCTGTGGGAATACAAAGTTTAAGAGCTATTCTTTCTCGACATGTATAGTCTCTGCCAGTCTTGTTCCTTTCTTTATAAGTCAAATGAACCAGGATACTGTAACTATCACCTTTTTGTAATTGATAGTTCTTGGTGCTCCTTTTATATCCTTTGAACTGGGGACCATTGTTTGTGTTCCTCAACAGCTGAATGTACCCCCATAGGTGTGGATTTTTCTTTGTTTCTATGATAATGAACTGTCTGAGTAGGATAGTTATGTTGATTGAATTAAGACTAGTGAAACGGGGCGGGTGGCCAGAACTGTCTACTTCATTTGCATGCTTTGTTTAGGGTCACCACCCTAGTGCTTTGCCTCCATCTCTAGGCACTGCCCCTAAATGTATATAATCTACAATGTATCACTGCCTTAGTCAGACTTGATGACTGCAGCGACCGACCAGCGCGTTTTCAATAAAGAATCCTGCTGAAGAGAATCCAAGTCTCCTGGTCTTCACTGAAAAAGTTTCCAACAGACCCCACCTCCTCTGCTGAAGCTAGCTATGCCCTTTTAAGGAGCTGGCTTTTTATCTGTGGGTAACTAAGGTCAAGCCTCAAAATCTAAACAGAAGACTGAAATGAAGAAAGTAACAAGTTCCCTTGCATTGCACTATTGCAAATCACAGTTTGTATATGTTGTCCTTGAAGTTCTATAGTTCTTATAGATATATATTTAGAGACACTTTTAACACTACAACACTACTGGACTTAGAATTGCCTTTTTGTCTCTGGACAAAATCCTAGTAGCAGGAGTCCATCATCTGGGATTAAGCACTTGACCCTGGCTTACAGTTCTGTTTTGTGAGCATCTCTTTGAATGCTTTATTGGTTTATAAAATGGACTAGGTATTACAGGAAGCCTTTCGATCTCTCATCCCTTGCATTCGGATAGCTTTGCTGCTTTCTCATGCCAGTGTAGCAGATGAGCTCTGCTGAAGAGCAAACCACCTGAACACTATTAAAAACATATTGTAAATCACAGTAATGGCCTTCTAAATGTAATGTACTGTATCTATTACAAGAATATTGTCTTGTTTCACTCAGCAAAACACATTACTCACAAATCCAGTCATAGTTGCGAGTCCCTCGCCAGTGTTATAGCTGTTGGACATTACAATGCTTGATAAATAAGTTCATCATTTTGTGAACTGAACCAGTACGCTTGCTAAAAATCATTCATTAAGACATGTAATGAGTTGGAATGAAATATACTTGCTTATTCACATATGAAGCCATTTCTGAAACAAGTAATAGGCTTATGGCTTTTAGGAATGAGCAAAAATGATATGTAAATACATACCTTACTTACCTACAGCAAGTAAAAACCAAATTAAAGTGCTTCAGTATGGTGTTTGGCAACCGTGAGCTGCCAGATTAGCTTCAGTGCACATTCACTTTACAATTCCTACAAGTCTATGGAACTGTACTGGAGGGACGAACAACTTTATTCCAAAATATATTCCTTCAAGATCACTGCACATTAATGAAATGATTTAAAATCCCTTAATTATGAATTACCTTTAACTCTATAAGGCATAATGCAAAACATAAAAAATACATCTAAGAAGCAAAAATATGAAGAACTATGAACAGGCCAGGTAAATGTACCTTTATCTAGCTAATTAAGTAATCATTTAACATTATTTCTCCTGTAGTTTCTGGATAATAAGACATAGTTTGCAACTATTTATAAAATAAAATAAAATGTAAAAGCAGTTTTTAAAACATCCATGTTTCTGCTCATATTTATGCTAATCGCCTCCTGCTATTCATGTTTTGTGTTTGTAATTCCATGACAGTTTCCCAGCCACAGCTCGTATAATGAGTTTCATTATCTGGGATGTTTGATTATGCGTTTACCACAGAATCAGCATCAAGTGACTAAACAAATGAATACAGTTGGGGTCAGTTTTGTCAGAAGACATTTGCATTTGTAGTAAATTGGCAGATGCAATGTACAAGCAAAGGAAGAATACAATTTGAAAATATAGCTGAGCATTTGAGGACTCCTAGGTCTGAGTGACAAAACCATCCCAATGATCATTCAAAAATAACACAAAAACCAAAACTTTACTATCCCAAACACTGTATTTTCAGACTTAGGTAGAATATCAGAGATGTATACAGTTTAAAACAGATAATGGGGTTTATTAAAAAAAAAAAATCAAAGTGAAATAGCCAAGCAGAGTTCAAAAAGAACTGAGTGTTAGAGACACACACACACACACACACACACAAAAAAAAAAAAAAACCCACAGTGTCAGCATGAAGGGAAACGCAAAACATGAGAAGTATTTAAAGCTGATGTGGTGAGTACTAAATGAGGTGCAGATGAGTGTGATTAGTACATGGGGGAACTTGATAGGAGGGGATTCTGGGAGATGGAGTCCCAGAAGATGTGACACTTTGCCAAATATATAGTATAAAAGCAATTTTTTTATTGCTATCAAAAAGCTCTTAAAATGGTCGTGGATTAGTTGATATTTTTTCAAAACCATGAGAATGAGTAACCAATTTAATGATTTAAAAAAAAAACTCATTCAGTAAAGGTAGCCTATGTTTTTTTTTAATTTTATCTTACATTATCTTTATCTAGCATTATTTATAGTAATACAGCACCTGTTACTTTATTACATTTAAAACAAAACCACAGTGCACTTACTATTTAAAAATAATTTATTCATCTTCAGTAAGCACTTTATCCTGGGTCAGGGTGGAGGTGGAGCCAGGATTTATATATATAGCAAGTCACTTGCTATAAGACTTGCAGAAGTCACAATCCACTCCTGCCTTTGCCTTCTCTATGATGAAAGTATGATGTCCAGTAAGGATTGGGGACACATGCTGACTCTGGTGTTCCTGACTAATGGAGTCTGATTCACAGGGGCAGTGTACATAGAGCTCCCTGTCCCCCCCCCCCACACACATGAACCTCCTTTGATGCGAATTAACAGTAAGTTCTGCCATCTGCACCAATTTCCCCAGTGAAGGTCTAAGCATATGGCAGACGGAGCTGGCACAAAAGGCTCAAGAGCATATTATCACATCAAACTTGCTCACTTGTCACTCCAGGGAGTTAACCCTGTCACCTACGGCTTCATAAACGGACTCCATTACCATGATCAAACGCTGCTGCAGCACCTTCCTCTCACACCCTCCACTCTCAGAGGATGGAGGGTTTCATGAAAAATTGACAACAGGCCATCAGTGGATTTTTCATCTTGTCTCACTTTTTGGCCTCTTGAGCATGAAATTAAATTTCCTTACTTTTTTCAACTTTCACTGTAATGCATGATAATAAATCCTGGATATCATTTGCATATATGTCTTTATTAAAGAAATAATTTGGCGAAAAATTAAATTTACACAATTTTCCACTTACCCCAAATGCAATCAGCTGATATTTTTTGCGGTCTGAAGTTTGCTTCATTCGTTTTTCACTGAAGACTAATACAGCTAACAAGTAAATTAAGTCTATGTCAGCAAAAAATCTTATAAACATCTGCTTCACACCACATTCAGTTCTTCAGTTGCTGAACAAACATGCTGAGGTGGGTTAGTGTGACTGCAGATTGCTGTAGCATTATGGTACAATCACTTTTCTTAGCTCAGTTTGGTGTCATTTTTTACACCGCTGTTTGAATTCACAGAACAAATGTACACAGTAGGCTGACATACACTATAGTCGAGGAGCAAAGATGGTGTAATATTACACAGAAAATCAACCAAAAGCAAAAATCCATAGTTTAAACAATTGAAATTTTGTTTTGTTTTTTCCTGTTGTGGAAGACTGGCCACTTCGGGGAAGACTCACCACTGTTCCAAGTTTTCTCCATTTGGATTTAATGGCTCAGACTTATATATTTCTATAACTTTTTTTCTTATTCTTGTGGAATTTTGTTTGATCGCAGCACAGCCTATTGCTTGTTGAGACCTTTTAGCTTACTTTACATTGCTGGAAGGTTCTCTTTAAGTGATGTTTAGATTCAACATGGCTGACAGTAATCTAGTTTGAACATCATGCAATCATTACTGAACATCTTAAGTTTGATACAGAGCTTTCATACTGTCTAGCTAGTCTAGCTCACTCAGCTAGCTAGTGGCTTATCTGCGCATGGTTCCACAGGTTGGATTTTGAGCAGTGAAATACTGATATCTCCACCGGTTTTGGCTCACATCATTTGCAGATCATTATCACGCTGTTTCCTTTCGAAAATACCTTCTAAATTCCACTGGGATTGAGGGCTTCAATCACCAAAAATATTCACCAGAAATACTCTGTGCACTTAAAACCTTTTGCTTGTCAATCATTTTTCTGGTCAAAATGGTCGGAAAGGTCTCTATCCCCTGAGAATTCACAGGATCTGTGTTAGATCAGGTTTTGCTGCTGGCAAAGCAAGTGAAGTTTATGCAAGCTCTGGACTAATATATTTCTGTGGAGTGCAGCCATCTTTGCTTCAGTCAGAGAGTCTATTTTTGGGTAAGCTAATTGAGTGGACAACAGTTTTCTTTTCAAGAGAGTCTCTTTTCCACATGGAAGGGCTCTGAGGGATTTGGGAACTGGTCATGCAGAGAGATCTGGGGACTGTGAATGTATTTTCTGGCCTTGAACCACATTGTACTTGTACTTGTTCTGAAAGGCACAAGGTACAACTTCCAGTCATATTATGCAAAAGTATATTTTTATTGGCCTTTATACAACAGCTAGTTCTGGTCCACTAATTTGATTGGTCGAGGGCGTCCCAGGAGTGCTTATATTTCCTATAACTGCAGTGGGAGGTTTCGTCTGCGTATGCTGTGTAAAATTTCACTTCCTAGTTCGAAACTGTAACTACATTAGTGGTAGCGACATCCTCAGCAGACATGACAAATGATACATTTAAGGAATATAACTTTTGAATGTATTTAGACACAAAATATGAAAGCTGGTTAGATGAAGATGAAAAGTAAGAAGGGATACCAATTTTACCAGAAGCATCTTTAACTGGAATGTACAAATCAGTGTGAACTAGCTAGCGATCTATAAAGTGAGTGTGGCTTCTGCACGATCTTTTTCCGCTAGTGGAGTAAAAATAAGCAGAACATTTGGCCATGTTGTGTCCAAAATGTGACTTACTAAATATTAAATTCTTGTTTGTATAATGAACTGTCGTATAATATCACACTCTGAATTATACTGAATATCGGCACGGCTCTCAGCCTGCAGCTTCAGCCGCAAAACCTTGCTCGTGCAATATTGCTTAATTGTACGTCTACATAAGTCATTACACAGTATTTCTTGATGTACCTTCTCAAACACAAAGAGAAGCTGGGGCCAGAAAGTGGGGTCAGTCTCTTAGGAGCTTCTGAAGAAGCTGGGGGTTAAAACTGCTGTGCATCATATTTAGTCAGGGGAATAAAATTTTCTCTAAAACCTCCTGTTGCTGAGCCATTCTGAGCCACCATGGAAATTATATAATTGTCATTCACAGCAAGAGCTGTTGAGTCAGACTTGGTAGGGGGTTCAGATGCATACATCTTACATCAGCCTTAGATGTCCGGCTTCACACAGAGCTGATAGTAGTGAACTAGCCACTTAACAGCAGCTGGTTAGCAAAAAAAAAACACACAAATTGTAACAGAATACAAAATACACAGATTAGATAAAAGAAGTTTGTTATCCATGCTATCTTTTTTATGTTTTATGACATACTTTTAAAGCATGATTTTCAGTCTTCTTCCATATCACCATAGGAAGGGGTCGAAAGCATAAATGCTAAATCATAAATCATATGCAACAGATACCAGGAGCAGGAGAAAATGTGCATCTTTCATGTCCCATGTCCTTTCCCCTTCAGTGAATTGTCTTTTCTGCTGGGCAAATTTTATTTGTGATTGGTCTGACTGTTGTAGTCTTTTTTCCCCCTAAAGTATAGCTGTTGGCACCTTTGCAACAGATAATTGTATCCTCCAAATTGTGGAGACTTGGGCTGCATCCCAAACGACATACTACTAAATACTGTGTCAGTACACAAATGGTGTCATTGCCATTTAGACATAATATTTAGTGTGCATTATGTGGTTTGGGACCAGTGTTAAATTCTAATTGAACGCATTAACTTGTCACTTGCAGCTGTCTGATTAATGCACACAGTTCAGCAGAAGGGTGCAACACAACCCATATTATGATTTTTTTTTCCTGCAAGCAGTTTACATCACCAAGAGAAGTTAATACCAAAATCTCCCAATCTTACATCCAGAAGCTTTTAGGACAGGACACTCTTATCCCTGACATTCATAAGACTATAAATAAATGTTTTCTACGTAAACTGGCTTAGCTGGTCAGGTTTCTCTGAAGTGCAGTCCTCTTTGTTTCATTCAGAGCACTAATTAGGTGGACCACAGTACATCTTTCACACAAAGGGATTCGCAGAAGCAGTGGTCTAAACTTAGCTCTCTTGAGAATGAAGCAAAGGAAGAGCCAAATCCACTTATACCCATTCACCCTGGTGAGCCTCAATCCTCACTCAAGGTTAACTTGTACCTATATCTAATCATCTTTTTTTTTTTTTTTTAACCTTTAGCAAGGGAGAAAAGCACCAAATCTGTTGCTAAAATGATCTTTTGGGACTTTTGCATTCCCTCAATAAAGGATGCCACCTTTCCCTAAGTAAATGATAAGAGCCTTGGATAAGAAGAGCTGCTCCCAAATCACTCCTCAAAGCATTAAACCTGCAGTACCGGGTTCTTTGACTGACGTCCGTGGGTGTCCTCTGAGTCTCACTGAATGACTGCAGAGCCGTTACACTGAAACTGTTGCCAAAACAACTTCACATAAGCATCAGAAAATGAGTTTTTAATCTCACTCCAAGGCCTCTGGGTCACTTTTAAACATGCGTTTGAAAAAGGAACCGTAGGATTTCCACGATTTTTCGAGCTTTAGCAAATGTCAGAATGGGTATCTCAGATTAGTGCAGGTGCAGGAGGAATAATGAGTTTGCACTGACTTGGTTGTTGCTGAGACAAAAGTACCATAGCTGGATACATGATGGAATACATGCTGGGCTTCAGTGCATTTGATGTTATTTATTAACAGATATAATGTATGATAAAAGCACATATGGATATATTCAGAGTAATATGCAGTTCATTAGCTAGTCCACTGGGCAAGTCAAAGCTCTGGTGTGCCTCCCAGTCCTGTGTTATGCTTACCCAAAGATCAGATGAACTAGGCTAAAAAGTGGCTAAATAATGTAATTTAACTAAAAAAAAACTGAAGAGCTAATTATGTAACTTAATAAAGACTTTGGAAAATTAGCAGGTACTTGAATTTCTAGGAGGGGCAGCTTTGTGTATCCAAAGTCTTTATCCTTGATAATGTCTGTAGTGATGAAGCATTGCGGTTGAGCTTTCAAAAAAAAAAAAAAGGCAGAAAGTCTTTGACTAGCATTTCAGCTATGAGTGGTATAGTTCTCTTTGATGTTATTTGAGCTAGGATCTTAATTTTCGCTCAATAAATGTGAGGTGACTGTGTGTTTTGCAAGCATTAGAGGTACATAACAAGTTTGTTCTGCAGTGTACTGTATTTTACACAGTTGTCACTGTTTTCACATCCTGGTTCTGGAAAGACTGTCAGGTGTCTGTTCAAGCTAATTAACATGCCTTGTAATAATAAGTCCTACCCACAGCCAGCCCACGTCCTTGGTTTGTGTGTGTAGTGCAGCAGGTGGTGATTTTAAGGAAAGAGAAGCCATACAGTAGAATCAAGGTGTTTTTCGAACCCCTGAGAAATACTGTATGTGAACCAACTGGAGTTCATTACATTACAAATCAATAAGAAGAGATTTCTTTTTCTGGTTGTTGGACAAGTGATTAAAAAAACAAATAAATAAATAAAAATAAACGCTGCTGTTCATTAATTATATCTACAGCATATTGAACTTGCTTTTCTGCCAGGCAACTGTGAATGAAAAAACGATAATCCGGATACATAACATACTTGTCCTGGATGCCTGGACTAGTGATTTGTTCAGTCCCAGAATGTCTTTAGTGGATGACCTGGTTATTGTGAATAGCTGATATTTTGGAAGTGTTCACCAAAGAGGTGTATTATTTTCCATTAAAAACATCTTTTTAGCCATAACGAGATAACGCCTGCAAATACTTAAGTGAAGCTTTTATTAAGATTAAAGCATGAATGTAAATGAAATACTTGATTTTAACTGAATAAATACACATTAAGAAGCATATACTTAGATATTTGTGATGCACTTTCTCTGAGAGAATGAGCACATGACCCATATCCAGTTTTTGACTCTTGTTTGATGCAATATGCAGTAATGATATTGCCTTAATCTCATGGGCCATCACATTATTAGCAATGGTAATTGGTTGCAGTTGTGCCGTTGCTCTCTCTAAGACTTTTTTTTTTTTTAAATTTGGTCCATTGAATTACAAGGACACATAAATAATGAGATCATTTAGCTGTTTTTAGTAATTTCCTGCTAATATTTCCCAGTTGTAAATAACAGAGGAAGTGTGATAATTGTATGTGATTGGAGTCACCCTTCGAACTGTTAGTAGCTGGAAAAACACAAGCACAAATAGTGTTGTTACTAAACCAGAGAGCTCTTGAATACACATTTGCATGATTTCTTAGACACTGAATTATTTAAATGAATTGTTGGTGCTTTTCACCATCATAAGAGAATATCAATTGCTCAACATTTTGATGTAGTTATCAGCTCATGGACACAAACAGCAGAGAAGCTGAATTAACATTTAAAATACAAAACTGGGAACCTGATTTGAATATAATTGTGAGTGCACTTTTAAAGAGACAAAAACAGAGAGCATACCCTGTATAGGGAATGTGACTGAGAGAATAATTTGTATTTAATTTCATTCTGAAATACAAAGGTTTCTGAGAAAACTTCAGAACATCCACAGGCTCTGTGATAAAAAAGAGTTGTTAGAAAAGAAATAATTTTGTATCATATATACCTTTGTGCTGTTGTATCTGTTTCAATAGCTAGCTAATAGCTAACAGTGATCTATATAAATCATAAGAGCTGACAGAGCACAGGGAACCTTAAAAAACGAATGATATATGTTACAGGTAATACAGCTAAATATAAGCATTATTTCTTTATGGCATTATTTCAATCTTTTATTTGGGAAGCATCACACTCCATCCATTTTCCAGTGTTAAAACTGGGTGCATTGCATTATGGTCCCTCAGCCAATGAGAATAAAACTGTATGCTCACAAACAATGAAAAAACAACAAAAAATATTTTGCATATTTATTTGAACCTTTTCATTCATGAAGAATTGTAACTAAAGAGTTAACAAATGCTCAAACGACTGCAAATGTTTCTGTACTTTATTTCCTATTACATTCAGGTAAATTGGGTATTAAGAGATGTCTGACCAATTAAAAAAAAAAAGGGGGGGTGGGCAAGGCAAAGCAGGTCAAGTTTTATTCTACAGTATGTGGGCGAGGACTGGTCCGATAATTGTTTTAAATTAAAATCATCTTCTGGACTGTAAATGAATTGAAATAGACATAGAGGAATGTGGCCTGTTACCTAAAATGACACTCCTGGCCTAGCCTTGTCAGTTTAATTCTCGACTCTCGCATGAGAATATAGCACACTGTTTTAACATTTAATTATTTTACACTACAGATATCTCTAATTCATTTACGACTAGACAGATGCTACAGATATCACAGATATCTCTAATTACATTTTGGCTAGTAATAATGATGCCATATTTTCAAATGAGTTGTACAGAAGTCCCAATTCAAAAAAAAACATCTGCAATCCCTTACTGACTATCTGAAATTTAAAATGTAGATATCTATAATTATATCATAGTACAATTACAGACACAAGGCACTATTAACAGTCACAGCACTACACAATATACACTATTGTATATGGCCAAAAGTATATGGACACCTGTCAAATCACGCCCATATGTTCTTGTTAAACAGACGCAGTCCCCCTTTGCTGTTATAATAAGCTCCACTCTTCTGGGAAGGCTTTCCACTAGATTTTGGAGCATGGGTGTGGGATTTTTTCATTCATATATAAGAGCATTAGTGAGGTCGTGCACTGATGTTGGGAGAGGAGGCCTGGGGTGCAGTTGGCAGTCCAGTTCATCCCAAATGTGTTCAGTGGGGTTGAGGTCAGGACTCTGTGCAGATCACTCGTTTTCTTCCACTCCAACCTTGACAAACCCTGTCTTGATGGACCTTGATTTGTGCACAGGGACACTGTCATGCTGGAACAGGATTGGGCTCCTTAGTTCCAGTGAAGGGAAATCTTAATACTGCTGCATACAAAGACATTCTAGACAATTGTGTGCTTACAACTCTGTGGCAAGAATTTGGGGAAGAACCACATATGAGTTTGAAGGTCAGGCTTCATAAATGTGTACGAATTCCATTGACAGTGTCAATGAAAACTTCATCATGTCTTTGTGCAAGCTTCAAGCGAGAATTTCTGCTTAAATTGGAGGCTTTATTTTTTATAGACATCATCAAAGAAACAAACAAAAAAAAAACCTTTTACAGTGTGTTTGTATGCTTTTATAGGATGTCTTGTTTATGCAGCTGGTTCTCGTTTGAACTACATATTCACAACTAGGCTTCCTGCTAGGCTTCCGGTGCAGGGTCGAACTATCTCCCCTGTTTCAGCACAGACAACCATGCACTAGCTTGGTATTCATTCATTCATTTTGAGTAACCACTTTATCCTGGTCAGGGCCATGGTGAAACCGGAGCCTATCCCGGGAACGCTGGTGGGATAGTAATCCATCAGAGGGCACCATATTCACACACATATTCACACCAAGGAACAATTTAGAGTCACCAATCCACCTACGGACAATCCGGAAAACCCAGAGGAAACCCACATGGTCACAGGATATCATCCACAAAGACAGTAACCTGAACTCAGGATCAAACCAGGAAGCTGTGAGGCAGCAATGCTACATGCCACTCCTTAAAGTATTTCATCCAACGTACACTATATGGCCAAAAGTATGTGGACACTTGACAGCAGTGTATGGGTCTTTCCAAAACTGTTGCCACAATGTTAGAAGCACACAATTGTATAGAATGTCTTTGTATGCTGTAGCATTACAGTTGCCCTTCACTGGAACTAAGAGGCTGTTGCTGTCATTGCGATAGTTAGAAACATAAGTTCAAGTTTTATACAGTATACTGTATATCATATGAATGTTGAGAGCATCCAAAGACAATGAATTACAATGAAATGCTTCAGCAGCAGGTGGAGAAAGAGAGGGTATTGTACATACATTTACATATTTCACATAGAACACAACAAGCAACAAATAATTAAAATAATCACCGAACAAAGTCTGAGAAGAATTAAGTGGCAGTGGCAGGTATAGTCTAAACCACACAGCATGCTTTAGATAAGACATGTCTTGAGTGTTTTAAGTCATAAAACATCTCAATAAAGAACCTTCAAATGCAGTAACTAGGGTTGACTTAGACACAGTTGCTGTAATATTTAGGCTGTATATTGTAACAGGATTTCAACAGCAATAAATACCAGTAAATGAGACATCATAAATGAGAGTCTTGTTTTGTAGATAAAACTGGAGGTAGACAGAATAGAGGTTCATTTTTTTCCACTTAGAGACTAAGAGAGATTTTATCTTGCAATAATCCACAGCATGTAGTAAGCAGTAGACAGGTGATTAAGTGACTGGGGTGCCATTTGTGTCCCACTCATATTTTTTTTAATAATGTGTATGTAAATGAAAGATACTCTTTAATTTTAAACTAAAGTAAAGCATCCTTTACAGCAACCTATGTGCATTCAGACAAATAACTTCAAACCTTAATAAAACCTCCAAGGCAATTAGAAACTTTTTTCCTACCCTAGCCCTCGGTGACTATATTTTACCGAAAGATAATCATTAAAATATTTCAAAAAATCTTATTAGTTTTGCATTAATGTGTGAATCCATTTAACAACTAATGTTAAACATTCTTCCCCACAAGTTATCCATTCTAGGTTATGAAAAATGTACATTTTAGTTTAACTTTCAATGTTACTTGACTACATTCACCACTATGAAATATTTACTCAACACATTCAACAGGAGGAAAATCATCTGAATTTCCTGAAGCTCATGGGAAGAAGAAAAGTCCTCTCATTTTTTCCAATTTAATTACAATCATATTGTGATATTGACTGACAAGGTCACTTTGAAAGTACTACCCTGTTCACCAAAACATGGGCTGAGAATAAATTATTAATTTGAAAAAAAGTAAATAATTCTAATGCCCTTAAGGTCTTTATGCAATTAATATGGTTGCTAGTTAACCACATTTTGTTTATTTGCTAATAAACAAATGCAATGCAAAAACCCCCATCAACCTTGTTATTTTCAACCTTGTTACTAAAGTAAGAGCAAAATGCAACCATTTGCCAACAGCAAAAACCCTTATAAAAAGGAGATTGTTGTCTGAGATGGGTTAACACACAGTATATAACACACTTTGTGGATAGTTAAATGCAGATTCAACGTTGAAAAGAGTTACTAGGGTTGAAGGGCACCTCAATCAGAGAATCACCATACAAGTAGTATGGTATAATATAGTGCAATGTACAGTATACTAATAATGAGACTGGAAGAATTCAGTATTAAAATATAGAGCATTAAAATTTTTAAAATAAGCTACAGTTCCAAGAAGATGGGTCACTGAGTGATAGCTTAGTTATAAGGATTATTCACAATTATATTGATGGAAAATATTTATTTTGGCTGCAATCAAAACTTAAAATAAGTCTAACTATGGAGACAAAGGACATACTGATTGTGAAATCTTTGGGACATGGTTCACAAACCTGGAACTGTCCCAAATTAATCAGGGCTTTTTGTCACACCAACACTCTAAAGGCCAGTCTGGACATGTAGCTGATTCTTGTTCTCCCCTGTGCTCACTGGCTGGTCAAACGGTAACATTAATGTTCATTAACAGATTCATTCATTCCCCTTTAGTAGCTGCTTTATCGTGGTCAGGGTTGTGGTAGGTCTGAAGCCTACCTGGTAATACTGAGTGTAAGACAGGAGAATTCACACCAGTTCATTGCAGGGCACCATACACACACACACACCTTCACACACTCACTCACAGCTAGGGGTAATTAACATAGCCAATCCCCCTGCCTGCAGACAGTAACTTGAGCTCAGGGTCGAATCAGGGACCCTGAATCTGTGCGGTGACAATGCTACCCACTGCACCACTGCGCAAGGTAAGGTGTATAACCACATGGCTTGGACAGTAGTTCCTGCTGTAACATGAGCAATACATTCATATTTATATACTCATTCTAATATGTTATTGTTTCTATAGTAACAGCGCACACACAGGGACTTGTATGTTGAGCGTCCTCCATAATAAACTGATTTTTAAAAATGTGTTGTGTTTAAGAAAGAAAAACCTAATTGTTGATGCGAAGTTTTTGTTAGGAGATGTTTCTGTAACATTAATGGAAGATGTGTCTGGGGTCAGTGCTTTGCAAAGTTTCCCAGTCTTCAGGACAGAGTTCACACTTCCAGGTTTCGCAGTAAAATGACAAGCTGTGTTTTTTTAGTCTCATTAACTTCAAGAGAGAAAAAATGAGATGCTGGTGAGGGAGTGATTGTTTATCATTAATATAATGTATGGGATAACAGGAACTAACTTGTCTCGTGGACGTTCCACAACATTAACTGTAACTATAAACTGTTAAAAAGAATGATGATCATGAATAAATTTAATGGCCATACAGTAACGCTGTGTCACTGTATGGCACCACGCATGACATCCAGCCTGTATTATTTCATTTAACAGCACAGTCCATCGGCTGTTATTCCTTACATTCCTGCCAAAACAGAAATGCTGCTGAGACACATCTGTTGTGAACTCGGGGTAACACAACTACTATGAAGAAATCTTCTTAAAATAGGATTTTATGTGTTTAATTGGCTGACATTCTAGAAAGACTACTAACTAAACATGGGTTCTATCATTTAGAGAAGATGAGACATACAACTTTGTCCTGTGTACACTGGACATCAGCGGAACTTCTTCAGTAAGAGCAGCCACAGGCCTTCACTCTACAGTGATGATTTTGCTGCGAGAGTCGTAAGACACATTAAGGAGTTGAGTTTATCTCCTGTGGTCACCATTTCGCTATAGCCCTCACACTTAGCTGCCTGCACTATCACTGTGTCTAATCAAAATCGTAATTGCCTTCTACTAACGCTTCTTTGAGCAGGCAGAGAAATGCCGACAGCTTAATCACTCCGCCTGTTGTTCGATGGAGCCGATGAGCCGCGGCCTGAAAGTGCCACTTTGTTCAAGTAGCTCAGTTTAAGAAAACTTCAACATAAATGCAGTACTACAAATGTTAAAGTATAGAGTGTAAAGATCCCACTTATATCATAAAGTTCAGTCTACGATTTGAAAAAGCCTGTCCAATACCATATGTTACTGTTCTTTAAATAATAATCAAGCATATAAACATGTTTAGATTGTGATCTGAAGACAGCTGCATAACAGACAGAGATGCAACGCTAATAACAGCCATTTAGCATGATGCAGAAGGTCGTACAAACAGACTTCATGACACATTCTTTCATCATCAGCCTCATGATTTTTCAATGTACATCTAAAGATAGTCACCTTGCAATTGCAAAATAGATCTTACAGTGTTAAAGATAAGTCTTCATGTTCATGCTAATTTAGAATCACAATCAAGCATTTGCAAGCTCATTACTCTTAAAATTACAGACTGCATCATTTATAATCAATGCAAATTGTTTTGACTTTTTTTTTATAGCAGATTCTGTACAGCTGAAAAAGAAAATGATGCACTTAAAATCTACATGCTCCAGATCTGGGAGAAACACTGTCATACAGGCCATCAAAGCCAGGAGAAAAAAAACCACTCTTTCAAAGGTTTTTTAGAGAGCAAGAAGGAAGGAAGACATGGTAAAGTGGATAATCATGTTATGTGAGATGGCGTTATGTAACTCCCTCTTTTCTTTTTTAAATTCAATCTTAGGTGCATAATGTATAGTAGCAGTTGGCCTGAAAGTGGCAGATTAACCTCAGCTTTCATGTTGAAAATACATGAGTGCTTATTAGATGCCCAAAGAAGCGGGACGTTGTCAGTTCATCGCTGGGCAACATGCACACACACACACACACACATTCTAAATCGTAATTGCCTTCTACTAATGTGACTGCGCATATTAAATAACCAACAACTGGAGGTGACATCAGTGACTTTCTACTTGCCTTCGAAACATACTATCAACATACAATGTTTCTAATTGCTGTGCGTGTGTTTTTAAAGCTGGTCACAAATATACAGAGGTGGGTAACGAATTACATTTACTTCGTTACATTTAAAATTTTTTGGGTAACTTGTACTTTTAGAGTATATTTAAAGATGTGTACTTTTACTCTTACTCAAGTACATTTTTAGTGAAAAATTTTTTACTTTTACTTCGCTACATTTGGCTGCGTTCCTCTGTTACTGTCAAATGGTAATAAATACGAGATTTTTAAAATAATTAGTTTGTATGACTTGTTTGCAAGTCTCGCGAGACGTTGGAGAGGCTGCTACACATCTCCCGCTTACGTTTAGCGCGCGTTTAGTTGGAAGATGATGGCTGAAGCAGAGGAAGACGTGCGCGAGACCCGTGGCCTCAAGTTCAGTCTATGGTTTCAGTCCAAGATGACAAAAAGAATAGTTTCATAATGCGATGCATGTTGTGTGCACCAAAACAAACTCCACCCTGAAAAAACACATAGCGGTAAGTGTCAAAATTCTGCCTACTTGAACCCTATTAATGGTAATTTGGCAACTATGGGCACTACTGAAGTTCAACAGTAAAATTCTGTAAAAACTGATTGTTCAAGAAAGAACATATGACCAAATAAACATCCACATACTGAAGCGCAAACACACAAACAAGTTCATACACAAACATAATAACAAACACACACCTTCTCTTTTGTTCTCTGTTTGCTTGTTTAAATGCAGATGCTGACAAGTTTGTGTTGTGAATGTGAAAATAAAGACGGAGTTAAGTGTTAGAAAAACATCTGGGTGTGTTTGAGATTTTATTGCAAATGACAGGTTATGTGATGTTAATGTGCCCATCACAGGACTGAGATAGGCTACTTTACTTCAACCTAGGTTTTATATAAGTAGAACAAAGAGACTTTCAAGGAGAGGTGTGTGAAAGCTCTCCAAGTAGTTTGAAATTCAGGGTTTTCGCTTCATATCAATCAGATCAGAAGTAACTAGTAACTAGCTACTTGAGTAGTTTTTTCATCAGATACTTTTTTACTCTTCCTCAAGTAACTATTAAGATTGTTACTTTTACTTTTACTTGAGTAAATATTTCCATAAGTACTTGTACTTTTACTTGAGTACAGATTTTAAATACTCTTCCCACCTCTGCAAATATACCATAACGATATATTTATATATACAGTACTGTGCAAAAGTCTTAGGCACCTCATTTCTCATTTTATGACTTCTATGTTATCGAATCAGTATAAAAACATTTTAGAATTCCAAACATTAGTTTTCCGGCACAAAATTAAATGTTACACAAAAATGTTGTATGTCAGTAAAGAAAGCAGCATATTACATAAGAGACACTTTTCAGAAAGAAAACATAATGAAGGCTGCTGGGTTTTGCTGCAAAAATAAGAAGGAAGTGCGAAAGTCAAAGTCTCCAGAAGAACTGTGGCTGCTTCTGCAAGATGCTCCTTATAAAACTGCACTAATTGTACCTGAGACTATTTTTTTTATAAAAAAGAAAATGGTTGTCACACCAAATATTGACTTTGTTTCATTTATTTTGAATGATGTTTGCTGCTGTTTATAGCATTTTTTTAATGTAGAAACATTTAATTTCATTATTTTTGAAGGCATCTTTGCTTGACAGCATTTCTTTGCATGTGCCTAAGATTTTTGCACAGCACTGAATATATATATATATATATATATATATATATATATATATATATATATATATATATATATATATATATATATATAATATATTTTTTTCTAATATTCTATAAATACTGCAAGCACCCTAGCAGTGTTACACAAGCTTGGAAATCTCAAGCTAAAGCAGCATTGTGCTTAGTGGCTTTCAGTTCAGATTCTAGCCTGCGCTATGGGATGACATAACTCAGCCATTACAGTCTTACCCTGGAGCTGCTTACTCTGAAAACCACACTGCCGCATCTATCTATTTGACCTTGCCCGTGAGTCAAAAAGCAAAAGAAAGAAAAACACCAGCTGTCCAGATTTCTTTTGTTTAGCACTGGGAGGAGAAATATGACTCAATCGAAGCACAGGGATCTGGAGAGCCGAGCCGTGCTGAGATGGCATGATACACTGTGGCCATCCAGCCCGAGACAGTGACACAGTGTCGAGGTCTAGGCAGTCAGAGCCAGGCAGGTGTATGACAAATGGCAGGAGCAAGATACATCTGTTATTCATCATTCCTCCCCACCCTAGATCCATCCCACTGGTGCAGTGCCAGCCAGCTTTAAAGATAGAGGTCAGGTCTGCAGGGGTTGAGGACATGGAGGTTAAAATAAGTCATGTCCAAAGAGAAAGTCTGAGTTCCAATGAATGGATTTACATGAAAATCTAGAAGAGTATTTCTGTGTTTGAAAATCCTGTGTTCACTCTATAGCTAAATATGGCTGTTAATCCAATGTGCTTAATAAATTTGCATTTTATTTTCTTATAACTATATTCTTCAATAATTTACACCCATTATAATGATTGGTAGTGTGAGTAAAATAAAAATATGGCTATTTCTGGATGCGTTAAAAATATGTAAGCATACATGAGGCTTTGATTGAGGAATGTTTGTATTGTTGCCCCATTTTCCCCAGTTTAGTTACCAATTTACTCTTAGCTTTGTCTCCTCCATTGCTACCAGCTACCAGCTTAGCAGGGTAAAAAAATAATGCTTTTTACAACACTCATGAAGCTTGATGAGCTGCTCATGCAATGTCATTGTGTAGCTGAACATGCTAGGAGGAGAGCACTAACTGCACAATTCTGTACATATGAGCTAACAGACACCTGAAGAGAGCAAGGTCACTCAGATATGAGGAGCAGTTAGACAAGTTAACTAGCTAAACAGTAGCGATACACTATTAAAACAAACAAACAAACCAATAAATGTTTGACAAGGAACACAAGAAAAAAAACGGCAAAATAATGGCAAAGCAAATCAAACAACTGGTAAAAATGATTTGAACATCCAAAGTCTTGTTACTATCCACATTGTCTGTCATAATCTAACCAGTAAACAGACTTTAAAAAAAGTGGTTTAGCAAAGAAATATAATATATAATATTACATAATATAATATAATCGTTTATATGGTGGGCATGGGGGAGGTTTACACGGTGGCTTAGTGGTTAACACCTCCAGGGTTGGGGGCTCAATCCCCTGTCTGCCCTGTGTGTGTGGAGTTTGCACGTTCTCCCCATGCTTTGGGGTTTCCTCCAGGTACTCCTGTTTCCTCCCCCAGTCCAAAGATGTATGCTGTAGGTTGATTGGCACTTCCAAATTGTCCGCAGTTTGTGAATGTGTGTGCAATTGTGCCCTGTGATGGGTTGGCACCCCATCCAGTGTGTCCCCTGCCTTGTGCCCCGAGTTCCCTGGGATAGGCTTCAGGCTCTCTGCGACCCTGTGTAGCATAAGCAGTACAGAAAATGGATGGATGTATATGTTGAAGAAGAGACATTTAACATTTATAGAATGAGTCTGTAGAGAGGCTCCTTAACATCCAGAGAACTGCTGTAACGTAAGTGATAACAGGAACTAACTTGTTTTGAGGACGATTCTGCCACATTAAATATAACTCTAAATGGATAAAAAGTACAACATATTGTTCATTAATTAATTAAAAGTATAATCATTGGCAAATTGCTGTGATATAAAAGAAATGAAGCACTTTGGGATGTGCTGTAATCGGAAAATAACCAACTTTGGAGTGGTAACAGTAACTCAGCTTCGTGTTGGGTCTCACCCTGTCATTGATTATTTTCCTATAACTGCACAGCCCCATAATGTTTTATTCCAGTATTTGGAAAGCACTTCAGGATTAAGTTTGGTGCCTTCTGTACATTTCTAAACATTGTGTATCTTAACTTCTATGATACACAAACAGTTCAGGAGCAGCTGCTAATAATTTCCTTTGAGAAACCTCAAAAGATGTTACAAATGTGAATGTGTTTTTTTTTAACATTTAAAACTGTGCCCTGACAATAATTACAAATCTCAGCAGAAAGAAACAAAAAGCCATGTGAGTCAGAACACTTTGTTTATCTGTCACAGTGCAGCACTTCTGCATTAAGCAAAGGTTAAAATCTCTTTATCTTGACTCGATATCAGTAAATCAGCAGCTGACATTCAGTACAGCAGTGTTTGAGATGTCCTTAACAACATCTGAGGACCACTGCTGATCGTGCAATTACAATTACACCCACATGTCCTCTGAGAGCTCCACTGCTACTCATGGATGCATCGTAATTAATTGTATCATAATGTAGGATTATTACTCCAGACAATGGAGGCTCTGTTTATACAAAGAACTACTGTTTAAATCCTCACTAGATGGGGTGTAAAGAAAACAATGTGTATTTACAGAAAACTATAATGCCACATTTATTGTTTTCTCTCACCTCAGGTGTATTAGCCACTATAATTTGCCGATAGGTGTGAATGTGTGTGTGTGTGTTCACACTTTGTAGCCATTTTTTATGATAGGCTCTAGATTCACCACAACCCTTACCAGTAGTTAGTAAAGATGGATGGATGAATGGATGGATGGATGGAAGAATCTGCTTTCTTCCTGTAGAACATGGAACAGAATCACTTAAAGCCACTTAAGCCCAAGTGAACCATATGTAGATAGCTAACTTTAGCTTATCTCTGTGCTGAGCTGTCTAGCACAGGAGGTTATATAGATCAGAATATGAAATAAGAAAGTTCTTAGTTAAATGAAACAGAGCACAATGCTTTAGTTCTTTGGAAAACAGCATGTTTGATTTTTTTTTTTTTTTTTTTTTTTTTGAAAAAGCCCAGCTAACATTAGTGAATTACAAACCATGAGCTTGCTTGTGGTTGTCCAGGTAGATGACTGAAAAAAGTTCACCAAAGAAACAATGTCAGGTTGTTGTTCCTGCTACAACATTTCTTTTGAAATATTATCTTGTACACTGTTGTAATCTTTCTAAACACAGTGCAGCAAGGCCTTGGAGAATGCTATTTTGTTCTACTCTACACAGCACTTGTATATAGCTAATATGACAGCAAAGCCGTCTCTAGTCTACTCTGTGTAATCACCTGACATGACTCTCATTGATTTGCTACATGAATCTATAGTCTGTGTTAGGAAGAAATCAGCCCCAGACTTGCTTCTTCATATCATTCTGTATATTTTTCTTATGACCACTGGTGGTGCTGTTGCTCTTAGTTCCACAAAAATCCAAAATAATCCACCTTAAGACATGTGCTAACAGCAAATAATCTAATGTTGATGTCAAAAATGAAACATTAAATTGGTGTCTTTTTATCCTTGAAAGAAAGTGGGGGCTTAGCCCTGCTAGGTCTTTTATACTAGCAGTCCTTGAGCTGTTTGTATGCATAGCTAGCTACTGTTAGCTTAGCACGGCAATGCATTATCCAGCTCAACAAGTTAGGTAGCTTCAAATAAAAGGTACTATCCGTCTTGTTGAAATGATGGAACTAATGATGAAAGAACTGCTTTCAGCTGTAACATTTTCCGTGAATCAAGGATTTTGTCCGGAACGATCATGCAGTGTTACGCAACAGCTTATCTTTCTGATTACAAAAAATAAAAAATTGGGCTCTGGAATGGGAGAAGTGGAAGGTTCATGAGATCATGTTCTGCAGGCATGCATTCAGCAGTATAAGGAGGAACTAATGTCTTCTTAAGCCTGGCATGCAGGGCTCTTTTCCCGTTGAAACAGACTGAGCGTTTCAGGAGATAGAAACAGGCCATGAAACAGTTGACTGTGAACAAAGAACAAGTCACACAGAGAGGTTTTACATGCCTCAGGCGACAGAACCTAAGCCAGCCCTAACTGCTGATGTGCATACACAAAACGAGCAATAAAAAGTCCCACATCTCACATAAAGTACACTAGTTCACCAGTTGGGCGGTTTAGAAAGACTGGGTTGAGTTCATTTTCCTGAAACATGGGCTGGAATCCATATTTGAAAGAACATAATAGCTGTATCACTGTATCAACATCAGTTAGTGTCATAGTGTTTCATTAGATGAGACAACCAGAGAAGCACATAATTTTCAAGCTACATTATCCGGCGGCAAAAAAGCACAATGTTTCAGTATTTTTAACTGGAAGTGGCAAATGAGCGGTGATGAGAACCAAGCTGCAGGCTAAGACTAGAAAGCCTACTTTGCATTGCTTCCTCATTAGCAATTGTATTTGCTAGGTTTAACTTCACCAGACTTCATAGTGAGGATTCACGATTCACCTTGGAAAGTCAGTTTTCCATAATGCAAAGCTCCAGCCAAATGAGATTCAACTTCTGTCTATGAAGATGCAGTAAAATAGTTCTATCATGGCATAAGTAGCCCAGCAGCAGAACTGCATTAATCACTCCAAAAACAGTCAGCTAAACATTTCATGGAAAAAACACGGATTGTATATCAACCAGAAAGGAGGTATGCAATCCACACCAGATGGTCTCATTATAAAAACATTAAGGACACAGTATGGCTTTTCTGTCTCCAAGTATCTGGCATCCATGCAAATCAGGTTATGTGCATACAATTTATAATGTACTCAACGCATTAGCCAGCAATACCTAAAACATGCTCTGTCACAGGAAAAAGCTCGATGGTGAGATGACAATCTAGCTAATATGTCAGGTTATTATTATTATATAAAAGCCAGACATTCTAACAATAAATATATTCTAGTTTGTCACAATATTACATCTAAACATTAAGTCACATACAGTATAATGGAAGTTTTGGCTTGTATCATTCCTATTTAGTGAATTTAGTGGGATTATCAATTTAGTCAAGAAATTAGGCAACTCATAACATGCTGCTTTAAAGAAATCGTCTGGCAAAACAATTTACATTTACACAACTTGATGTAAGTGAGAGTAAAACTCATTGGAACAAGTGAGTTTACCTCTTTAGATGTGGTAAGGGATACGTACCAATTAATCGCAGCTCTGAGAATATAATTATCTGCTGTGTTTCTTTAGTGTTACAGATGCATTACAAGAGTAACAACCTTTAGCATATTCATTAATGTGACTGTCACTGAGTAGCAGGTGAAAAAGCAAACCTCCTGGTTGCTCCACTGTAATCACAGCATGCTTTGTAGGATTGCGTCAATCTGTATGAGCCCACTTCAGCTAACTAACTAATATACGAATAAGCACAGAGAAAAGAACTATCATCTCTGGTCGCTTTTGATGTGTGTGTTTTTTATTACTTGAAGTGGTATATTTTGTTCTCCACCCAAACATGAGGCATGAGCTGGATTATCAGGCTAGCTAAAACCCAGAGCAATCAATGTTACACGACAAGGATGAGTAGACTACCTGGATTATTCACTTTCACCTGACATAAGTCCTGATAAAACACTCCTCTTATTAGTCACTAGCTGGATATGAATTCTCCTGGACAACAACCTTTTAGCTGGGTGTTGATACAAACAATAAGGATAAATTAGCTATCATTCACTAGCTTCCCACCAAATTAGAGGACAAATAAATGACTTACCTGTTCAGCAAAGCAAAAAAGCTAAAACTCCATCAGCCCTGAATTCTTTTTCCTTTTATAGTATAACATCAGTCTTTCACTCTTTCACTCGCTTTTGCTTTGTTTGCACTCTTATACACTCTCTCTCCTGATTGGCTGCCTTTTCTTGCCTGTCGCTGTGTACTTGGACTTCTTTCAAGCCTGAAGTTGGGGTGCGATGATGTTTGACTTACTGTATCTGAGCTGGTGTATGACAACATGTGTGTATAAATTTTCAGAAAATTATGACCCGTCAGTTATGAATGTGAATTATTATTATTATTATCAGATGCAAAGAACCAGGGCAAAGAACAGCACATCAGGAACACCAGGAACATAAAGCATTTTTCATCTTTTCATGACTCAGTAATCATATTGTTTTGTTCTTTTATAACAAAAAGGCTTATGCACTGTAACTAAAAATATCTGCCTCAAAAACAACATCCAGTTCATTAGCAATTTTACACAGACTTGTTGATTGGAACACAGTGAAAATCGCTTTACAGCGTAGCTGCATGTTAATGATATGAGGGCAGCCATCTTAGACAACACAGAAACACTTTTTTCCCTGCCCTGCTTCCCACAAATAATAATAATAATAATAATAATAATAATAATAATAATAATTATAATAATAATAGAGAGCCATTTTGAAATTTGTTACTTTATAGAATCACTGTAGAATATAAAAATAAGAATAAAAATATATTAAGTACCTTAACGGTGTCAAGTGAAGCTAGCATATGATGATTTGAACATTTTGTTCTGCAGACAGTATTTTTATAAGAGGCTGTTACATGTATTCAGTTTATGCAGCAGTGCATTCATAAAGAACAATCATAATTCCATGCTGTTAAGATTTTGTGCAAGCTACCTCTTGTAAAAATACAGGCAATTTAACTGCTCTTTTTAAATGATTGGTAATAATATTATGTCCGGTTTGATTTATTCTGCACATTTTGCTTCTGCTTATTATTCAGTTCTGGACCTTTTACCACTTTTTTCTAAATGTGATTTTGGAGGTCCTGTTTTCATCCAGTTTTCATCCAGGAGCAAGCCAAAAGGTGGTTCATAATTGGACACATAAGGCGTTGGGGTCAAAGCATGCTTGTATTTATGCATCCCAAAACATCCTTTCCCGTTAATGAAGGGATACATGTGTCGTCAAAATCATTACAAATTCCACAGGACAAGCTCATACAGAGACAGCCGAGCCTCTGGATGAGAATATTACCAGGATTCAGTGGTCGTGGATTGGAATACTAAATGCTTGATTGTCCTCATTCTCGCTAAAGTCTCTGATGAGTGCTTTCATTAGAATTTATCCAGATACAGTCATCACGCCGATGCTGTGACTTGCCTGTGTGAGACGGTATGTGGTCGTGCTTTTAGTTTAATTCACAAATCATTTACTCTGGAGAATAAAGGTAACTGCGGCCTGCCTTGTTTCATGAATGATGCACACAAAATGGGAGAAATAGCAAGCACTGGTTCAGATTTTTCCTATGATTTATTTAATAAGGAAATATTATGCTTATTTTGTGTCCAGCATGATATTTTTCTCTCTTTCCCTCTCATTATTATTCATTGCTCTTAGCTGCGTTAGTTCATGATGTGCTTTGTGATTTGCTCAACAGGAAATCAGATGCAGTGTAAACATCCGTCTCTGTGGACATTTGACATACACTCTTTGTTGATACAATTCGACACACACTGCTTTCTTGTTCTAGTACAGTCTGCTAAATTTATGCCAGAATGCTTTATTTGCATTATAATACACATACAGTAATAGACCAGTCTTTAAAGCTGTAGGTGGTGGGAGCCTGTTTCTGGTCATTCTGTTTGTAGGTGTAGTTCATTCTTATAGTTTTAATAATTGTTGGTAATTTATAGCCTCATGCTGTTAGTCCGTCCTGCTTGTCAGAGCAACTTCGCACCCTGGAAACACTTGAACTCCCTGAGTCTATGTCCTAAATGTTAGAATTCTTGTCTTGTTTTTGTTGGGATCTCATCCAGTTTTACACACTAGAAAGCATATAATCTGTTCTAACAAGACTTCTTGATAGTTGTTATTTTCAAATATTCATATAGGGAAAGAGCTATATTCGGTGTTTAATTATCCATATCCATATTATCCATATGTGAAATATCCTTATCACATCAGTGCACATCAGTATTCAGACCTCAGATGGAATTACAGTTACTTGGATTACATGGACAGCATGGGAAATACATGCAAATAATAATCTGAATGAGGCTGTCAGAAAATCAGCTTAAGTATGTGCGTAAACTTTGAATATGAGGAACTTTCCCCATGTAAACTTGCATAAAATCGACATAACTCCTGAAGTTGCCAACTCTGAATGCAGTCCCATGTGTCAGTTTTGTGAGCATGCTCACTGAAAAATGGAACTGGTTCACAATCTCAAATCGTATTTGATTTGAATCGTATTTACTTTCCTTATGTTTTTTAAGAAAAGCTGCACTTGCACTTGCTGTAAATGTAAACGTAGGAACATTTATAAATATTACATAAATGTTATCAGAACTATGGAGCACCAAATGTAAAAGGTTTAATACTATTTTTTCTGATACATTTAGATAGTGATTTATGTAAAAGAACAGTTTTAAATTTCAGTGCAATGTTCTGCTGTAATGATAGTTAGAAGGAAGAAGGAAAGGAAAGGAGAAGCAATGCTCCTTATGGAGCGGATAATATCAGTATACGAGAAATGCATGTACAACACGGTGAAATTATTTCCTATTAAAAGGCTGAGGAAAATAAGAAAAATGTGTCTCCCTTTTCCAATGCCTGATTTTTTGGTCTAGTTTCAGGTCTTTTGTGTGGTTTTTGAGTAGTAGGGCTGGAGATTTTGCTGAATCCTGGCAAACCTGGTTAATGATATGAGCTCTTCTGTGTGCACCTCACACACTATTACAATGCAGACGGGAACACATCTGCTGTATTGAACGTGGTTGATTAAAAGTACGTCTAAAACCACTCAATATGAGCTGCTAGACTGTATGCTGAATGACCGTATGTTGTTAACTCTTAACTGCTTATTATGGGGTTACTCTAAAAATTCACTATATAGGAGCTTATAGCATGAGTCAAGTGTGATAGCTTCTTGGCTTAAGTTTGTTTGCGACTGTGTTGTTATTAATGTCGATCTGTCCAACCAAAATCAATGGTAATGAGCCACTGTTGGATTCACCCAAAATGTAATGAATTGGTCTGTCTGCCTTTAAGCCAAGCTTTCTGTCCTGTTTTCAGGGCTGCTCTGTTCCAGGGATACAATCCAGCCAGGGATGAAAATGCTCGGCTGCAGCGTGAGAGCGAGGAAATAAGTTGAGCCTGGAAGTGCAGCCCAGTGTGTGTCAGAGAACAGAGGGTAGTAAGGCTCGACTGAGCGCTGCCTAAAACACCTGTCAGTGATGACAAATCACCTATAATGTCTGGCCGTGTTTCCAAGGGAGGTACAGACAGAACATTGCCTTCATTTCTAGATGTCAGAAGTGCAGCTGAGGCTTTATTGTGATGGATCTCGTCAAAGAGATGGCAGTCTGAATAGCACAATGGTTGAAAAACTGACATTTCGAACAGGGAATCACATATTTCTCTGAAACGTTAGGATTCATGTTTGAAAAAAACCTTACTTCTATGATGTGTATGAATTATTGGCACCCTAAGCCAGTATTTATCATGAAATATTAGCATGTAAAGCTTAAAAAAGTGTCAAAGTTATTGCACATGCTTTTTCTGTTTGGTCAGCATGTCTTAAACTGTATCTGGTTATATAAATAGCCTAACACAGCTTACAGATTATACCCCTTAAATCCAATATTTCAGCAATATTTCCAAATGAAAATCATGGAATACATACAGTCAGGTCCATAAGTATTTTCACAGGCTCAAAAGTAATTGGACAAAACTAACAATAATAAATATTAGGATGTTTTTTAATACTTGACTGCAAATCCTTTGCAGTCAATGACTGCCTGAAATCTGAAATCGGCCATAAAACTGCTTATCAGTCGAGTGTCCAATTACTTCTGAGCCTATGAAAATGGAGGGACTGTAAAAATGGCTGTATTTCCTAAATGGTTAATGGAATATTTTTGTTAAACCCCTTGAATTAAAGCTTCAAGTCTACACTTCGATCACATATTGATTGCTTCATTTCAAATCCATTGTGGTGGTGTACAGAGGCAAAATTACAAAAATTGTGTCACTGTCCAAATACTTATGGACCTGACCGTATGTGCTTGAATGTTAATGTTGCCTCTGTATATTCACTGTTTGAAGCTAGAGTCACAGCACATCTATTCTGCTATAGAGCTAAAGCTAAAAAGCATTATTCCTTTACAAACAGTCCTGAAGGTTAAGCAGTGTGCAAAGTGTCAGAGTTAATCAGTTCCACTGAGCGCGCCCAGCAAAGGTGACACATAATTATCATTCTTTAAGATGACACAAATAGCCCATAGCACAATACTAATTAGATAAAGGGAACGTCTGCTCTTGTGAGCACCAAGCCAGGCTCATCATTAAGAGATGGAAAAAGAACTAGTTTCCTTAATGCGAATAAAATCCCTCTGAATAGCAGCACACACTGTAATTCCATTATACTCATATCCCTAACACTAGTTTTTGTCATCTGTATTATTTATAAATTTATTATTATTATTATCTGGGAATTATGGCTTTGTGCTGTGTTAAGACTCTACTGTTTTCAGTTGTAACATACTTTCCTTGTATTATTACAATAATAATGAAATTTTCTGAATAACGTGTGTGTGTATATATACATATTGTGTATATGTATATATATATATGTATATTGTGTATGTGTATATATATATATATATATATATATATATATATATATATATATATATATATATATATATAAAACATTTGGCAAATTAAAGCAAAAACCAACATAAAGTGTTCACCAGAACAGCTTCAATGCAATGTGCAGTGAGTAGAAATGAGAAACTCGGAATGTGCTATGGAGTCTATAGCAGAGATCAAAAAGATAAATTTAAATAAAGGCAATCCATAATCAGAATCTCGGAAAACAGGCAAGGATCTAAACCAGGAGAAAACAGATCTTGGAAACATGGAAATCAAGGTCCAGACATACAGTAACGAAACAAAAGCATGATAAGAACCTTGCAAGCATGACACACAGAGGATATACAAAGGCAAACTAATCTACAACTAATACAAAACAGACGAACACAATCAAGCAATGCACCAGTGACAGGACCGCGGCAGAGGAAGGAACACAATTACATGGTATTTGCTGGCAATGGACCCAATATGTGAAGGGGAAAACATGACAGTCATAGATTCTACAAATCTCTGGAACTGTAGTGGAACTGTGGTGGATAGAATAACACTGTTCTTCCTAAACATAGTCCCTCAGTTTTGAAGATGGTGCTGGAGAGTGGTGTTTCATCATAGGATAAAAGTGATTATTTTTTTAAACTGTGAATGTTTTTTTAACTGTGAATGAACTTTGAATGGTTACACCTTCAGTGTTGCCAACTAGATTTGGTGACTTTTTAGACCCCTTTAGTGGCGTTATTTCTAAAAAGAGCCTCGCGACAAATCTAGCAACTTATTGAGCAAATCTTAGCAACTGTTCTGCACTCTGCATGGCTCTTCAGCTCACATCACAGCTGCTGGTTATAGGAGTTGAGCGATCACCACCATTGTGTAAAGGCTGGCTGAGTTGCACTTGCATAAGCCTATGTTCCCAATGGCCAATCAGTAGTCACCATTGTTTCCAATGTCCAATCACTGATCACCATTGTTTCCAATGTCCAATCACTGATCACCATTGTTTCCAATGTCCAATCACTGATCACCATTGTTTCCTATGACCAATCACTGATCACCATTGTTTCCTATGACCAATCACTGAACACCACTGTTTAAATTGACTAATCACTGATCACCATTGTTTCCAATGACCAATCACTGATCACCGCTCTTTCCAATAATCAGTCACTGACTGCCATTTGTCCTGAGCAACCTGAGCAATGGAAAAGAAAAAGTGATTTTGGTTCTCCAAGATGGCTTCCTTCATAACATTAACATATTCACTCACATGATAATGTTTTGTTCATTTTTATAGATTATGGTTAGAAAACATGTCTCAGATGAACTATTACATTTTGAGTTTTTCATCAAACTATTCTTTTAAGGTTGGGATGATGGATAGGATTCACAACATCCAAATATCACAAATATACAGTTTTTTTTTTTTAACCTCCAGTTTTCTGACTCATAATATTCCACTGCGGGCAATGCAGACCTTGTGCACACACCCTGTGCATGTGTACTTCACTCCTGCCTGTGGTCACAGAGAGAGCTTTGTTATCTCCAATGCCTAAGGCAGTCCAAAAAACTCCATCAACAATGCTGACAGTCAAAAGGACAGCTAAAAAAAATTGTCAGAAGAGCGCCACAGGGCCAACTTCAAAGTGTGTAAAAGATTCATTTATCTCTCACTGTCCCTCAGCGCTGGCTAGGGACACTTTCCAGTCTTTCAACAATTAACAGCACTGGATAAGCCTCTTTCACTATGGAACAGTTTACATAGTACCATAATTTACTTGTAAAAGTGGTAAAGTAGCCGGTAGGTCATTTCTCAATATCTACCATTCTCTTTCTTGGTACTACAAGAGTCAAATTGCAGTAAATGTGAGCTGTTTAATAGGAAATAGTTTATTATTAAACCTGGAACAGTATGATTACCAAACCACACAGTAGAAATATACAGTTTAGCAATGTGATAAGTGGACAGATGATTCTCCAAGGTCATCCCAAGGTTGCATGCAGGTAGAAACTAAGGAACTCTACTGGCTTTGCATAGCAATAAAGCAACTCACAGTTGAACATTTTTTCAGCTATTCAGTTCTACAACAGTTCTAGAAACACTTAAAATTACAAATAACACCTTTAAGACTGGCATGATGGATACGAGTGTGAAATCCTCTTGTGGGTTATTGAGTGTACTGATGGTATTGAATATTGATTAAATAAACATTTGCCACACAGATGCTTGATAATCTAAATAATGGATAAAAATGTGTTCATATTTAATGAAGAAAAATGTATAATTGTTGACATGGTGGAGGTTTCTATAAGGAGATATTTATTTAACATTTAGAAGGAGTCCAGTGTCAGCTCTTTGTAACCATCAGAAGTAAAGCTGTTTTCCACCACAGAAAAGTCTTCAGGATAGAAAAGACTTTGTAGTTTCTCTGTAACATGACAATCTGCATTTTGTAACTAACTTGTTTTGTGGATGTTCCTTAACATTAAATGTAACTAAACATGGATAAAATGTACAATGATGTGTTGTTTTTTTAATAAAAAAAGGGCAAATTGCTGAGGAATACAAAACTTCAGGATATGGTATAGGAAAAATAATCAACACATTACACAGCATACCCCATCATGTTTTATTCTTTACATATTTATTGAACCAGTATGTGCCAGCTTGAACGCTATTTTGAACATGAAATGTCTCGCTATAGGCCAAGATCGTCAGACATCTTGGGAAAGCTTTTTCACAGCTACTCAGACCTTTGGTCTTAAACTGCTGCTCACACAATCTAATAAACCCAATTTGTTTCGACTAAACACAGTCGGGGTTGAAAGTGCCCTAGTTGTCTTCTGAAGAAGTTTCATCTGTGCGAGCTCTCATTGCTCACCCCTGCGGCAATGTCTGCAGGTGTGACACCTCACTAATGAGACACTCAGAGACTTATTTTGAGGATTCAGTGTGGTGTGAAAACACAATCTGTTTGGGGTATGCTGATGTCTGGCTGTCAGCAAAGAGAGCAGGTTGGTATTTTATTGCTCATTTCAAACCAGAAAGCTCACACTTCCTCACAATGCATGTACAGTTATGTAAATGTATACATTTTGCCCATGATGGTTGTATCACACAGGACTGCCTGTGTTGAGGTCTTGAGGAAGGCCCTGAACCTTAGTGGCTCAGCTGTGAGTAGATAAAAAAGTGTCTGCCAATTGCAAACACACACTAGACTACCTTTAAGGTAGATGATGTGTAGTGAAGATGTGTTGATGTAGATACTCATCTTTTATATACCATAATCTGTTATTGTAGATTTTATTTTAAAATTTGAGTGAAAATAATAGTTGATCCGTTGTAATCTTTGTCTCATGTCACAGTGTTAACAAGGACTGAAGTATATAGCATATAGTGTCAAATGGGTCAAAAGGCTCTATTTATTGTAAACTAGTCTTTTTCCAGATTCTTTCCCCATTTTATTCTCCCAAGAAATAGAAATTCAGACAGTTGGGGAAAAAAAGCTTTTTGCAAATGCGAGTACAGAAGCAATACTTCCTGCCCCTACTTATAAGTTCAAGCTCTAAAAGACATTTTTTTTCATCACTGCAACCACTTTGGCATGACTTATTGAAGACTCCCAACCAGAGGCTCCATTAATGGTTTACAGCATGAGCTATTTTGAATACTTTTATGTTCACACACTCCCTGACACTGACAAGGTGACATTACCATCCGAATTTGGAAGAGAAAAATGTGCTTTTTGCATATCAGCATAGATTAAATTGGGTACCACTGACAAATATGCAAAATATACAATATATCACAAGAGTATTTGCAAAGTCCAAAGTTATTAATATATGTCTTGTTTTAGTAAGTAATAAGTTCGACGTCTTTGTATATTACCAAATCTGGACGTCGCCTGAACGTCACTTCTATCATAAGTTCATCATGTAGAGCTACGGTTCTAGATATAATCTGGACGTTGTTTTCATTTACATAATCGTTTGGCAAACGCTTTTATCCAAATCCAATCCAAGCTTAATGCACTCGTTACAAGTGTATTTTCCACCAACTTACTAAAACAAGTGTGAAGTAGTTAGCAGGAAGAACATAAGGAGCCACAGCTGGTTCGGGTTAGTGCTGGCGCTCAGGAGAGCTACACACACTCATTACATAGCAGTCGGTCAATCTACACGTTACAATCTTGTGATTTGAAATATAATCATTAAAATAGTTCAAATTATTTGTGCAAATCCATTTAACATCTGATGCTTGAAACATTCTTTTCCATGATTCATTCATTATATCTTATGAAAAAAGGCAAAACATTTTATTTGTGTCCAAGAAAATTCACTTTTCACTAGATTCACTAGATTACTCACTATTATTATTATTCCTGTTACTGAAATTCACCTCTATAAAATATTTGAAATATTCCACAAGTTGCATGTATTTGAATTTGTACATGAATACTTGAAAATGAATGAATAAATGAAATGAATAAATGAAAACTTGTACATGTATTAGATCATGGGAAGAAGAAAAGTTCTTTCAAACATTCTCATCGTTTTTTTCTGTATTTTCAATGATACTGTGATATCAGCTGATGAAAGATGTACAGCCATCTTGCCCAAATTATAGACTGAAAGTAAATGATTAATTAAAAAATAAGAAACTCATTAGAATGTCCTCAAAGTCCTCATACAATTAGCATGGATAATAACCACACTTTGTATATTTGCTAAATATATGCTTAAAAGATTCAGCCCTGTTTCAGTTAACTTCTAACTGTTTAACTTTTAACTTCTGTTTTTATGGGGAGCAAAATGCAGACCTTTTCACAAAGAAACCTTGTAAAAAATTGAGATTGTTGCTTGTTACCACATTTTAAGTGCATGTTTTCTTAGATTCACTGTTGAAAATTCAAAAGAAATGAAATTTTTTTATGAGTTCCAAGGGCTAATGGCACACCACCCATGGTATCAGCCAGTCTTACTTGGTTCATGCCAACCACTGAAGTTACTGACAAGGTCACAAAGGACTGCCTTTTCAATGCACCATTGAATTGAGCAACTCCAGATCATATGTCAAATCCCCAGTCACATCGTTCTCTCATCTCTGTTGGAGTTCTTCATTACAAGTCACACAGTCTCCTGCGTGCACTTTAATGGTGCTCTTTAGAAACCTTTAGAAACCTTGGCCTGCTGACATAGCACCTGCAAACCAGAGGACAACATTTAACATGAGCACCATTCCAAGACCAGTAGTTTCCAAATGACTTCATTAATATATTGCTTTTTTTCATTGCAATCATGATGGAAGATAGATAAAAATGACTGCATTATTTTTTATCTGTAGAACTTTATTTATATATTGTATATTCCATATTTTTGTATAAATAGCTGCTGAAATGGGGGTCATCCATTGTTGTATTACGTAAGAAGTGTATTATGTAATATGTATTATGTCCTCACTGCAGGATATAAGATTATGACAAAAAGGCAAAGATTTTTTTCATCATTTTACATCATGTTGGAGTTCACATTCACAGCTCTGTGGTATATAGATAGGAGCAGAGATGGCTGGTATAAATGGGCAAGCAGGGCTAAGTGCCCCCCTGATAAAAAAGATGTCAGTATAAGGTTTCATTTTTGGTATCCACATGAGATTATTTGCTATTAATTGGTGGATTATTCTGGAGTTTTGTGGAACCAAGCACAACAGCACTACCAATGGTACTAAAAAGCGAGGCTGGGGCTGATTTCCTTTCAGCCCAGACTGTTTATTTATCAGTGACAGTCGTGTCAGGTGATTCCACTCAGTGAAACTCCTCCTACATAGATCTGAGCTCTGTTTGGGGTAATATTTTTCAGCTTGCTTCACTGACACTTCCTAACATGTCAGTGATTGAGAGGTTGCATGTGAAATACAGTCCCACGTGTAATGAACACAAATGAGGTGGATTATTTACTCAATTATCTTTTTCCCCTAAAGTAGATAGACTAAGCACACATTGTCCAATGAAAGTAATTGGTAATTAAAAGTGTGCTTATACACTTTCAGCACTTAGCCCCCAAACAAGTAAGTGAGTATGACAGGACTGTTTACAATCTGGAGTTTACAGTCAGCAGCTAGAGGAAGGTCTAATGAGGTATAAAGAAAAAAGCCATGCTGTAATCCCCCACAATGCTTTCCAGGTAGTTACTGAAAAATAAGTTGTTGGGTAGCATAAAACTTTATAGTCAGACTGTTAGCTCCTTGAAATATTAAAAAGCCTAAAAAAATGGAAGAAAAAAGTATTGGAATCTATAAGTGTCTAGGGAGCATTGCTGCAGGGAGTAGGCATGGCCCATGTTAGCTTTGGTGCAAAACAGCATTTCAGCATCAAATCTGTAAATTGAATTGTGCAAGACAAAAATCCCAGTCTAATTAATCATGTGCTCATCTTGGTGTGAAATTAGTGGGAAAAGTAATCATTTACAAATCTTCCACAGGTCAATTAGTGCAGGTGCCTGCAATGCATTAACGGCTCCTGGCAACAATATGAGGTGGATGGAGTGATCGATTGGGTGGCAGCAGATGAGTGATATTCGTTTTTGAGGTGGGGAAACCCAGATGCTTGCCTCGAGTTCTAATTAAGAAAGTCAGTCAAGTGTAGTGTGCTAAATAGTGATGGCATGGCAATGAAGCCCAGTGTATTTCCGTTGTCAGAACCTCCTCTCATTAAAGTCATTACGCTGTGAGATATGCACTTAGTAAGTGTAGATGAGGACACAAAGCGTATAGGTCAATGAGAGAACAAGTCAAGCGTGCACATTTATTTACCTGTACGAGTTTTAAGGGAGTACAGTAAAGCTTTTATACATCATCAGCAGGATGGCTGTGAGGCAGGACGTACAAAGTGGGGTTTTGCCAAAAACTATCTGACTTTCCAGACTTTTCAAAAACACCCCAGGCTACTTAGTGAGTCATGACGCATTAGAACACCGCACATTACTATTGATGCCTCGGTGAAAAATAGGAATGCAACTTTTTATTAGAAGAAATGCATTTGTGCTGATATCATTTATTCAGGCTTCTGTCAGTGGAAGAACACGGAAAAGCGCTTTTGCGGTCGAGCCCGAGTTCTGACTAGCTAACGGTACGCTCTACCCATCAGGCCATAATGAAAAATGACTCGGTTCACAGTGAGGGCTACTCGCACATAAAAGGAGGGGCAAGAGACACCCAGTTGCACACGAGGCCGACTGCATAATGACAGCACTGCATACTGACACCACTGTCAAGGTGACAGGCTTCTAAAAAGCCACAGCATCTTTTTGCCATGTCAAGTGACCTCGTGCGGCTTAGAAAAAAGTCAATGAGCTTCAAAATGTTCAGATACCATGTGTACAGAATGAAACCAGGCCTGAGCAAAAATAATCAAAGACTGTGTTGTGGTGTAAGGATTGTACAATTTTTTTTAGTGTTCAGTCAGTTCACGGAGGTGATCCAGACGTACATTTATTTTAAATGTATATATGAGTGTGATGCTTCAACACCCTGAGAAAAATACTTAAAAACACTTAAAAAACTTTCTTCCACATAGAACTCCAATTCCTATATTTTATATACACTCACTAGCTATGTTATTAGGAACTCTTGAACACCTGCACATTCATGCAATTATCCAATCAGCCAATTATGTGGCAGCAGTGCAACACATAAAATCATGTAGATGCAGGTCTTGAGCTTTAATTAATATTCACATGAACATCAGAATGGGGAAAAGTGTGATCTCAGTGACTTTGACCATGGCATGGTAGTTGGTGCAAGATGGGCTGGTTTGAGTATTTCAAAAAATTGCTGATCTCCTAGAATAGTGCAAACATAATAATAATAATAATAATAATAATAACACTCAGTGAGCAGCAGTTCTGTGGGCAGAGATGCATTGTTGATGAGCGAGGTCAGAGGAGAATGGCCAGACTGGTTCGAGCTTGCAGGGAAGCTACAGTAACTTAAATAACCGCTCTTTCCATCCATGGTCTGCAGAAAAGCATCTCAGAATGGACCAAACATTGAATCTTGAGGCAGATGGGCTACAACAGCAGAGGACCATATTGGGTTCCATTCCTCTCAGCCAAGAACAGGAATCTGTGTAGTGGGCACAGGCTCACACCTGGTATCTGCATGATTTTATGTGTTGTGCTGCTGCTTCATGATTGGCTGATTGGAAAATTGCATGAATGCGCATGTGTACAGGTGTTCCTAATAAAGTGGACGGTGAGTGTACATATTTACTGAGTGCAGCATTTGACACAGGATAGACTCTTGGATCCACCACCACCCTAAGAAAGATGAATGAATGAAAGATATATGTGTAATATAATATTTGTCACGTCACTGTGAATGTTGCACATATCTCGTGCAAGGCAACATTAGACACAGGAACATTGTGCACAGATAAAGATCCCTACTGCTCCCTACACTCGTACTTGTCATTCCGATCATGACACACTGACATCTAAAACATTACCACATTCCAAAAACAGACAGGGCAGCTCACCAGGCTTGAGTACTAACCAATTCTGTATTTCTGCTCAGCTGTCTGTTTTCTGAACCTCTGCAGGAAGATGTGACCTTCACAGAGAAGCTTGTGATTGACAGTCAAAATAAAGGCAAGCCCGCCTAATTAGATTAGGAAACACGGCTCCGTGGGGGCTGCAGATGTGAAGAGCACACTGATCAGTTGAGCAGGCGCCTTTGTTAGTGTCCGCAGGTATCTGCAGTTTCCAACTGCTAACAGACACACACACACACACACAGACACACATACAGAGACACTCAGATGCATGAACGTCGGTGGTATTGTACTCACAGTATCCACAAACATCTGGTGAGGTTTGCACAGTAGCCTTGTGTGAGAAAGAGAACCACTGTGCCATGATAAAGATGTACAAAACTACTCATTTCATATTTTGTCTGATGTAGAACAATTTAAAAACGCTATTGATACTGACTGCTATGGAAATACTCATTAACAGAAAAAGCAAAAGCCTGGATGCACAGCATTAATGTGCAATGAAACTTAATAGACAATGACAATTTTTAAGCAAATGGTGTTACATTTTGTATGGCTAATTGATGCTGAAATGGACAGAGTGCCGATAACGATGGCAAAAATGATGATGAAATGACTGCGATGTTAAGCTTCACTTTGATCAAAAGGCCAATTAAACGATCACAGAGCCACAGTCAGCCTGCGTTGTTTGTATAATGCAGCTTTAAAGGGCGCCATGAATCTTCTTGACAACGAATGATGCCACAGTCAAGCCTGGATCAGGTAGGGGACATTGTACATATTCCTGTGGAGTGGTGCATATAAAGGGCTGGGTGGCTTTTTATGTGAATGGATTGTGCAATTTACAGAATTTCTCCTACATACCATGTTTGATAAATGTAATCCAATAATCAATAGAATGTACATTACCAAATGGCTCCACAGCTGCTCGCTTATCTCACCCTTCATTGGTCAGGAACTGACAAGCACATCGCTCCTATTCCCAAGAGGAACAAAATGACTCCCCCGAGGAGATCGCAGGACAGAGTGAGTAGAGGTGAAAGGCCAATGAGACGCCCCTGCAATCCCCACATGCCCACTTAACTGACACACGGCAAGCACACACACACACACACAGCCCAGACGAGCTGTCTCACTTACACCCAGCCAGCGCACACACACACACACACACACACACACACAGCGCTGGCAATGAGCTGTCTCACATACACAGCGAGCTGAGACCCTGAGTGCTACAGCCCACCTGTGCAGCTCTCATCTCCATTGCATTGTGAATTCTAATAAGCTTCTAGCAACAGCGACTCTGCAAGCCAAGGTTAATCTAAGTAGCATCACCTAATGCCGCAAATGGATGTTGTGCCGCAGTGACAGCAACAGGCACAACAATCCACATGCAGCTCATCCCACACGCTCTGCCAGCTCAGTGTGTGTGTGTGTGTGTGTGTGTGTTACTGGCCATCACATCAAGTCAGATAAGATTTCTTTTTGGGTTGTATTTAACTGAAGCTGTGAATTTCTTTGCTATTTGTAAATGAAAGGCATGTTAAATTGATAGTGCTCCATTCTGTAACTTGGGAAATCTGGGTAAGTTAAAATACTTTGTGATTTTTTTTTTTTTTATTGGCTAAATAAGTAAATGTCAACTTCTTTGTGGTAACATCACTCATTCAGACACAGCATACGATCCTGTCAATGATTATTATCCAGTTCATGCTTTATTCCTCTTATACTATAGCAATTTGCCAAAGATTTAAATTTTTCGTTAAATAAAGAATGACACATTGTACTTTTTATCCATTGGGTAGCATTGCCATCAGGGTCCCTGGTTCATTCGTGAGCTTGGGTTACTCTCTCTGTGGAGTTATGTGTATTCTCCCTGTGTGATTCCTCCTGGTTCTCTGGTTTCCTCCCAAAAACATGCAGGTTGGCTATGCGAACCTGGTCAGGATTAAGTGATTACTGAACATATATGAGTGAATTCTGGTTAAAGTTTTGGAACATCCATGAAACAGGGAAAATCCTGTTATCATTTATGTTTTTACAGCTTTAAACAGACATCCTCCCACAAGCCTCTCTATTTCTCACTCTCTTGAAATTGACAAGACAAATAAATGCAGCTTGTCATGTTACCAAGAAATCACAAAGTATAAACTCCTCTGTCCTGAAGACTCTCCCATGTCAGAAAAAAACTTAAAAACTGCAGCTCACCCTTACGCTTAACCATTAGACCTCACAGAAAACGTCACCATATCAACAATTAGATATATTTTAATTATGATTATGTTAATTAATCTGATTATGTAGAGTGTAAGTTGTTACTATAGAACGTTTGCATTAATAAAAACTTGGCTTGCAGCCAGAGCTACTGTTAGAGCTGATGTTAAAGAAAATTAATCAAAACCTTCTGACCAATCACAACTGAGCATTCCGTATATATGGTATAAACCAGTTCAAAGAAATAGTTCAGCTATGTATGATATGCTAGTGGAGAAATATTTACATTTCTTTCTGCACACAAGCTTTTCACTTACTGTTCATTTCATTTACTGAAGCTACAAACAAGTCATATCTTCCATGCTTGAGCTAGTCAGACATCACTGACCTCGAGAACTACACTCAGCATTCTGCGTCCATTCTGACCATTTCCCAGGCCTTTTTCCTAATAATATTATATGTCAAAATATTATATAACATTAGCTCATCGTTAAATTCTAAAATTAGTAATAATAAAAATACACAAGTATCAGCCCAAGAATATTGTTGTTTTCTTCAGTCAATTTTAGAATCTCTGAATATATTTGTGTGTTATGAGATGACAGAAAATCATTACCGTTTGTAAGCTGCTCCAATTTCATGTAATTTTCTATCCAACGTCAAAACTTTCATCACTGCCAGTAATACAGACAGGTGGCTGTCAAGCATCTCTCAACTTTTTATCCATAAACCAAGTGCATTTTAATTGAGGTCTGATTATATATATATATATCAGACCTCAATTAAAATGCACTTGGTTTATCGATAAATGTAATATATGTATATACATACATACATACAAACATATATATATATATATATATATATATATATATATATATATATATATATATATATATATGTATGTATGTAGGTATGTATGTACGTATGTATGTATGTACGTATGTATGTTTATATGTGTATAAAACCGTATCTTGCGTAATCGTATGATCTTTCACACGTCACACTACTTTCCTGTTTTCCTCAGTTCATGCTCCAGCTCTGCCCTGACTCTCACCCGTATGTAGTGTGTTTTAGCAGTGTGTTGTTCTGTTTTCGTAGTCTTTCTAGTTATTTATATTTCATACAACTGCCTCTGGCTCTCTTGTGCCTTTGTGCATATGAGCCTTGTTCGTATTAGAGCTGCAATTCTGAGCCATTTTTCAGAAGCAGCTCCAGTTGCTAGTCTCCAGGTCATCTAGTTCCACATCCCTAGACTCTTACTGACCTACTGTTTGGGTTTTTACATATGGATATGTAATCAAATAATCAATAGAAGGCATATAGCAAAATAGCTCTAGCTGCTGCCTGATTTCAACCTTTGTGGGTTAGCAACTGAAAATGGCTTCACTCCAATTTCCAACAGAAACAGCTGAGAGCTAATTGCACACAATGGCTCTCCATCGGTGGATAGAGGTCAAAGGCCAACGAGATGACCCCTGAAAGGCCCACGTATTCACTTAGCTGATACACACTGGGTAGATGGTTGAGCTTACTCACACATAGAGCCAGATTGGAGTATGGATTTATGTTTCATAACCTAATGTCTACCCTGTCTGTGGATTCTGTGAGTTTTTGACAAAACTAAATAGAGCCTCTACACCTAAATCCAACTGTTACATTATATGTAAACATATAAATACATGCATACATTATTACATATATGACATCAAATTCATTTATATTTGTAGTTTAGGGATTTGGAAAAATGTCATTTTCAGGAACCAGCCATTTTTTTTTTAATTTACAAAATTTAAAGGGTTTTCAGGAATGTTGCAATTTTAACAAATTCAAAATATGTTTGTTCTCATTGAACACTGAATAACACAAAGCCTTATGGGTAACACTTTACAATAAGGTTCCGTAGTAACCCAATAACTATGTAAGAGCACGATGATGAAGGAGTATAGCAACTGTCTGAAATGAATAATGTGTTACACTTCATTACTAATGAATGAATGATAGATTACCACTTTGCTATGGGGATCAGAAATGCTATTAGTAATGAAGGGTTTTAGTATTAAGACATTATTGCTGTTAATGACTCATGTACACATGCTGCGGTTTCAGTAGTAGTAGTTTTACCCGAAAATAATGATTGCAGTTTTCTGTAGAAGTGAATACAGTACACCATGTACAGTTTTTAAGCCATAGCTCTTGAGCAGAGGTGAAAAGTAACAAACTACTCAATTTGAGTACATGGCTCACTGTAATGGCAAATTTCAATATAATTCAATTTTGAGATGCAATCAAAATAAAGCAGTTTCTTGCCAAAAGTCTATATTTCAGAAGCCAAATGCTTTAGTAAGCAGCAATGTCTGACATAGTGGAGATAAATGAGCATCCCTGGGCCAATTTATCAGCTATCTTCAGTTTCAAATGCTTCAACAGATACAACATAACAATGATCTGTAAATTGTGCAAGCCAAAACCCATGGACATATCAGCATTTCACTGCTTAAAATCCGACCTGCGGAAACATGTACAGGTCAGACATTTAAGTTCAAGTTAACTGAGTGAGCTAGACTTGCTAGTCAGATCTTTTACAGTGTGAAAACTCTGTATTAAACTTAAAATATCGCTTTAATATTCAGTAGTGATTTCAGTAGTGATAACTAACAAACCTAGCAAGCTACTGAAATCCCAACAACAATTTCATTAGCTAGTATAAAGTTTCTTTATATACTGTTTATAATGGAGGTGGTGGTCACTTTCAGCATTGCTCACGTGATTAGTTAACATAATTGTTCAAATATGCATTTCTCAGATACAGAACATTTTTAGATTAGTTGTGTTCATTACAGACATGTAAAAAATGGTACAGTAATTACTCCAGTAGTTTTTACCCAGACAACTGGTAGTCTTACTTGAGTAATTTTCTTGATCATTACTTATACTTTACTCAAGTGAAATATTACTACAGTAGCAGTTCTTTCAGTGTCAGTGCATTTTGTCCTCTTTCCACCACTACTCTTGAGACTAAAACCATAGCACAGGGAGGTCAATCAGGAAACAGTCATTTCCACATTGATTAGAAAAAGGCAACAATAAATAAGATAAAATTCTAACTGAACATCAATAATAAAGAGTGCATGAATTAACAGAGTAACATTCCTAATTATGATCTACGTAATCATCTTGCTGTAAGGCTAGCCTGCTCTGAACTCTGAATCCTTAGTGTATGCTTAGACTAACTTAACATTTGGGGAAAAAAAAGGAAATAAGTTACAGTTTTTTGGTAACAATTTGTATGGTGGCTTCTCTACATAGACTATAATAATAAACATGTTGTTGACTGACTAACTTGTTTCACAGACATTCCACAATGTTAAATGTATGTATAGATTTTAAAAAACACAATATGTCATTCGTTAATAACTGAAAAAAAAAAGATTCATCAGCAAATTGCTGATTTATAAGCAGAATAACACACTTCAGGACGACAACAGTAGCAGCATTAACTGTGTTTTGTGTTGGGCCGCATCATACCACCCCATCATATTATTTCCTTACTTAGTATTCTATTTCTAGTCTATTCTGTAATTTCAAAATTGAAAGTTTTCATCATTAATGCTTGTTACATTTTTTTAGGCTACTCATTTTATGCATTAGTATGGTACTAATTATTATTAGTACTTTATCTGCGTATCTGTTCATTCCATAAGTGTGCCAATGTTTAATCCAATGTTAACTACTAACTGAAGATACAAACAATTCATTCTTATGTTTAATCATTAGTAACAAAGCATAACATATTCATTTTTAACATATTCCTCGGTTTGAGCCACTGAAATACTTTGCTGGGTATGCCATTTGACGGCCCCTGATATAATTACTGCCATATATTAGAATTTTTTTTTAATCAAAATGCAATTTCTTATTCAATATATTCACATGACAGTTTCCATAAATCTTTACTCTCTTTGAGCTGACTCTCTCTGTTAATCCCTTTTGTACTCTTCCTACTGTAATCCTTCTATCCGGTGTTCAGTTGATTGTCCGTTCCTCCCAGGATTTCTTCCTAATGTTCTTATGGAGTTTTTCCTCACCATTGTTAGCTTCAGGCCCACTCACTAGGGATCAACAGTGGATTTCTGTAAAGCTGCACTGTTAAAAAATGCGACATAAATATGGAAATGGAAATTATTTAGAAATTAATAACCTTAGGAAATCTCTAAGTTGAAAACAAACGTTGTTCAACATACGGCAAGAAATAAAAGTCTTTCCAGCTGACCATATTTGAATGTTTATTTAATACATCTTCTAAACATACATTTTTCATTTGTCTTTAGCAAACCTTTCCGGTACTGCAAAGAGGCAAGAGAATCGGAAGTTGTCAAAACAGTGACGCTGTGAAAGATTTGGTGTAAAATAACTACAAACACTCCCATTGCAAAAGAACACAGAATTGTTTCGCTACAGACAACAAACACCATGAGATCGTTAACTTCAGATGCAATGGCACTGATATCACGTACTATGAAGATTCGCAAAAACATTGCTTAGGTGGGTGTCATTATAGAATAGTGACACAAAGCTTGCACTGTAGTTTATGTTTTTGGCAAGTTCGAAAGTAAAGCAGTTTACCATTGAATGTGATTCTGCAGATAGTTGACATTTCCTCCACAAACATTCACTTGCCTTTGACTGTCTTACAGCAGATTCAAACTGTAAATGATTTGACTGTAGAGCGCGAGATTAAAGTGATACAATAGTGGTCACACTGAACAATATTTATGCCCTCTCATGGCTGTGTTTAGAAAATCGATGCTACCAACCAAAGAACAAAACAAAAACAAACATATAAAGAAAAAAAATAATTTAAGCTGACCAGTATAGAAATTTACAGTATGTACAATCACATACAATTAAAATATACCTATATTTTAGTATTCTAAAGATTTTTTCCACTCAAGCACTCGTCACTGACAAATCAAAATGGCAGAGTATAAAAAAAAGAAAGGGGGAAAAGCAAAAAAAAACAACAACAAAAAACAAAAAACAGATGCTAACTAGAGTAACGGAAATTTAGTAAGGCTTTGCCGACTATGTGCCAGAGAAAACAACATCAGAAGTCCATCTTGAAATGAAGATCTATCAACAGTGCTAAACACGACAGGCACCCATACCTTCAAGAATGAAACTAAATAAATAAAAAATATATTCATATATGTATATATACGTTTATAAAATGAAACACTGGAAAGCTTTGTTCATTAGATACGTGGTTGCCATTTCAAAGGCAACATATCTTTTACACAACTTCGCTGTCTTTTATTGATCAGTTTTTAGGAAAATGTTTAGCTTTGTAGAATTCTGTACACTATATACTGTACGAGTAAAGAAAATGTAAAAGTTTTCTTTAAATATTTTGTACTTTTTATTCGAGTGTATTGAAAAAAAATGGTGTTGCAGGCACTTAAGTCCATCCCCGACATGTAGGTGATTTTACAGTGGTGCAGTAAGGTTAGGGGCCGTTTGGTTTCTCCTGGATTGTGTTGGCCTCAGGCCTGACGAAGCGCACCAGCGTTAGCCAAGGATGTCCAAGTAGACCGGTGCAGCTTTGCCCAAGGCATACAGGACTTTCTGAATGTCTTTGATGTTCAGTCGCTGTTGCGGTTCTCTCTGCCAACAGCCCAGCATGAGGTCGTAAACTTCCTTGGGACAAAGACGAGGCCGGTCCAGAACACGCCCTTGTGTGATGCACTCAATCACCTGTAGGAGGAAAAGGGGTTAGTAAGTTCAGTTTGTAAAGGTTCCATACAATTCCTTACTTAGAAAGGCCTCCATAAGTAACTAACTGACTGAATAGTGAAAACAGTTACCTTTTAATGCTTAATAATTAATGATTGGCGATAAATAAGACAATTCGAAATGGTTATGTTTTGTTTCATAGTGTTGCTTCATGTTACTACTTTTGACTAGCACCATGGACTCTGAACAGATGAGACGTCTGCTTTGAATTTGAATCAGAAGAATAAACTTGCCCATTTGTGTGTAAACATCCTGTTTTCATCATCAGATTTTTTTTTAAACAAGCCATGTTGTCAATTTGCAGACTAGAGAGAGTAAATCAAATGAAAAATCAGAGTCTATAAAAACTCTCTTTTTTTTGTAACCTAAGGTCTCTAGCCCTGTAGCCCTGTAGTTCAATAAGCTGCCTTCAGCTGAATAATGTACATAAATGCATGTGACTAGATAAAGCACAATAGAAGATCTGCTACAGAAGCAGGTTCATGTTTAGAAGACTGGAGTTGCTGAACTACAGCCAGTTTTTTCTACATTTATCAGTTTGGTCTGCTGAAACGCTATGATGGGTCCACCGGTTGATGACCTTTATTCTAAACTGTTAACTATATTATATAAACTATTTCTGTACTCTTCTATGTTAATGCACATTACACAATAAAGTTTACACAAAGGTCTGACCTTTTTTTTATCACAACCTTTCTTGAGATTTTGAGTGCTCTGATTAATCAAAGGGGGAAAAAAATGTTAACAGCAGTCATGTTGTTACAAAACAGTTGGCATTAAAATTCCCATTGGAGAATCTAAGTTTGTACTGAGCAAATGCTGTTGTTATTGCATCATCAAACAGAAGAGCCAATCACATTGTAGTATGCAAATCTTTTCTGTTATTACACTGCTTTACCAGGGAAGGACAGTAGGTGCAAGTAGTTTGGGGCCATTTTCAATTTGTATATTCACAGTATCTGGATTTCTTGAAGAGGATAAAAGAAAAGAGACTATTTTCTAATGATTTTATGTGGACCTGCCACATCTAGAAACGTACTATTCAATAAAACTACAGACTTCAATACTGGTTAGGATGAATTTGAATTACTAAGAACTCTGTCGGCCCTGTGGCAGTCTTTGCCTATGTTTGCTCTCGTCTTCCTCAGAGATCACACTTAGGTTCTAAATATGTCTGTATGCGTGAAATTCTCCAGCACCTCGTTATTGGACAGCTGAAACCACGGCTGCTTGCCGTAGGTGAAGATCTCCCACATGATGACGCCGAAGCTCCACACGTCACTCTCTGTGCTGAACTTCCGGTACATGATGCTCTCGGGTGGCATCCAGCGAATGGGCAGCATGGTGTGTCCGCCCACCTGGAGGAGAACAGATTACACACTCCACGGTTAGTCAGCCAGCACGCGTCACACTCGCTAACAGCATGATGAGCCGTGCCCCGGATCGCTCGTTGTGCAGTAAACAAAAAGATATAGTCTGATACTGGCTGATTAGAGGTGATATTCGAAAGTGAAGTTGAGAGAAGAAGAATGATGAAGGGTTGCGAAAGAACTCGATAGAACCACACCCATAAAAACTCCCTGGACAAATAAAAAAAAATCATCCACCAATGGCAATGCCTTATTGTACAATGTTGATAGGTTGCACACCTGGATGAATGTAACTTAACACTGACACTTCCAGCCATAGGGGCCAAATCTGTAATGAAACAGAAGGTTCTAAACCACATTAATCAAGCTAACACTCTGCTCTCATTAGGCGGGAATATTCTCAAATCTCTAATGGCTATTACTGGACCCTGGTATGATGTTTCTGTTCTAATTCCCATCCCTCCTGCTGTCTGCTGTTACTTCAGGCTACTCAAACTTAATGTTGTGCAGACAAATGTGAACTTGCTTTGTAAATATCTCCCTCTGCCAGATTTAATTAGGTGCTTTCATCATAATTCTGGAACCATATTGTTCAAACGTGTTCATTTACAAGCCATCGCACAGCGCTCACTATAGCACGTCTCCTCACCTTAGTAGAGTGTGAGCTTCTGTGGGTCGCTTCTCGCCGGATTAAGCAAACTAATTAAGTTAGGATGGTGATTTTAAATGACCTTTCGGTGGCACACACACTGGTCTCCCTACATGTGCAAATGAATCTGAATCCCTGTTTAAGGAAGGCGAATTAAAACCGGTTAAACAGGCATGCAAATGATAGCGCTATCACCTTGGGCTTTGTGGCTGAGGCCAAAGCAATTAGCCCAGCAGGGTAGGAAATTAATACAACAACCACCCCTCCTCCCACCCACCTCAAAAAATAAATGATACAAATATGTGTTAAAAAAATAATCATCTCACTTGCAATTACTCACAAATTTCCTTTCAGTGACATTCTGGAGTGCTTTGCCTTTCACTGGCGTGTAAACTGGATTACAGGCTAGTCGTGGCTGCATGGTGGAAGGTGAGATTGGATTAGTGGCGTGGAAAGTGGTGCAGCATGGCAGAGGATGGATTACAGTTCCTCAAGGGCCACTCACCAGGCATTTACACTTTTAAGTGAAGATGAAGCAGATTGGACTGAGCCGATAGGCATTTTTTTTTTTTTTTTTTTTAAACTCGAGACGAAGGGGGAAAACAGGAAAACAAGTTTATACATTGTGCAATGCTTGTTCTATAAACTCTATAGGACAGGTAGAACATTGGGTCCAGCTTGCAAGATATTCGTTGATTTTTCTTTGCAATATGACTGACATGGCTGAGCTGTGCATTTCGCCTGTTTATCAACAGCCGCCACAGGCAGTCTGAAGCCTGAGCAACAATAATCCTGGCATGATTTGCAAAACTGAACTTGTACTGTTATTTTCTGGGGTCACTGATTTTGCAAATACAGGATGTGATGCAGGCTCTCATGATGAATGTGCCTGTGTGTGTGTGAATTTCTCACAGTAGCTCTCTTTTTACATTCTGTTTTACTGCCTCCTGCTTTCTATTTTCTGATTCCTGACAATTCCTAGGTTATCACTCCTGAGTTCTTCAGTGTGTGCCCCGAAATCAATTTAAGTCCACCACTACCATTATCATCATCAGTATATATTCTGTAAGTGCATACTCTCAGAGTTGTTTAGTACCGAATACCAAAATTGCACACATCAATATTCAATCCTCAGATGCATCGACACAACACAGGCTCAAAATAGTGAGTTAAACGCATGACAAAATAGCTTAAATCCTGCACACACATTATGAATTCATGACTTTGATTTAGTATCTCATGACTCATGACGTCATGTCAGAGCATGATGAAAAATAAATAAATAAATAAATAAATAAAATAAAATGCAAAATGTTAGGATGTGCTGGATCAAGTGCTATTTTATATACTGACTAATAATGAGAGCGGAAGCCATTTTGTTAACTTAAACTAAATTTGAATTGATTAATATGATAATTATAACTATTATAATTATTATAAAAATAATTATAACAGCAGTATTTTTCCAATATACTAGACTCCTGTTAGATGTTTACTTCAGTGCTTGCAATCTTCTCATCCTTATCAATATCAATATCATTGTACTAGTCTTTTCTATTTTCAGTTTTTTCAAATCATCTCTTGCTTTTATGATGCATCCTATTACATTTAACATCAAAGAAAAAAGCTATTTTCAGTTTAAAGGCAAGTGTTTGTATTTAAAGGTGGTGGTCTAGCTTCTATTGGAAAACCCTCTCTAGGATGATTCCACTCAAAAAAAAATCGGAATAATCTGAATTGGGCTGCATAACCCATCTCTGAATAAGCATAACTTTCCCCACGTAAATATTGACATAACTTTTGTACTTAAGTCTCCGGGTCTGAATACAGCCCTATACTTGCGAATCATGCAAACAGACCCTGACTCGTGAAGTAAAGACACTGTGCACTATTACTTCTGGCTCCAGTTTGTTAGTGTTTTTTTTCCCCTGAATGTTCCCTCCATTTATCAAAAGACCTCAGACATTGGATACTTGACACACCATTAAACGCCAGGGAATCAATGCAGCACCTTCAATACCCGCACAAAAGCGTTTGGATTGGCTGTTGGTGAAAAGGCCGCTATCTTTTTCCTCCCTCCCCCTTTCACTAGTTTCTGGTGGCCAGGTGCTCGAGCCCTGCAGGAGCGCCAATGTCAATATGACTAGTGGTGTGTGGATTGTGTGCTTGGCAGAACCCCTGTTTATAATCACTCGATGCAGTGAATATGTCCAGTGTGGTTATGATTTTCTAATCTTTCAGCTGTGTCAATATCGCAGCATGTGTGTGCTGGAGAGATGCTATCAGCTGGTGCAATATGAACTTTCCACTTCCTGCTTGGCCTACATACAGGCCTCCTTCACTTAATAAGGACAGAACATTTCACAAATGTAATCTGTGTGCAAGTAAATGAACTCTGAATTCAAATTAATTAGGAATGTTAAAGCTAATTAAAAACACAAGGTTTGATCTAAGGTTTGAGCAGGTGTATTAATACTAATTGAAATTCAACACAAAATAATTAGACGTAATAACACAAATTAATTATATTATTTGGTCTATAATATAATAAACTACAGTTTAATTATAGGGCAAACATTTGTTCCCCATGTGACTCCTGCTTGGTTTTATAATGCCATATAAATTCGTATCTGAATAAATTCTTTCTAACAGCAGATTCCAAAATTGTTTAGATATTTACCCTAAACCTGGCTTAATTGTCAAAATCTGCACTTTCATTCACATTTCATTTAATCCCAACTAAATTTTCACACATGTGAAGAGCAGCATTCTGTGTCACCGTTACCATGGCAATGAGAATCTTACAATCCTTCAACAGCTAGTTAATGCTAGCTCAGCATGTTATCCAGATATTCGTTCATATTGTTTGAGTTTTAACAAGTCCTTCGTATCATAACGTTCTATCTCTCATTCCTTCTTCAACCAGTCAGACCGTTATAATACTAAGATCACAAAGTGGTAAATGAGTCAGTCTCAGCGAAATGTCCTGCAAATGTCCTTATTGAACAGAAGGTGAAAGGAAGAATTTGCATTAATTGAAAGGTTACTTGGATGCCCTCCAAATTCTCAATTAATTTTAAACGATTTAAAATGCGTAACTCGATCTTTGTTTCACAGCACCGTTTTTTTCACCTGCCATGTTGGCACAGAATGTATGCCAGGCGATTCAGATTTGTGAAGCAGTGATTCTTGCATTGAATACATTGACCTGAATAAATTTATTCCCATTCAGATGTATACACAAGTTCATTGAGCTAACAGTTGGATTATTAACACACTATCTGACACTATATGTAAAAGTTGCACCCTCGCTTATGTTCATATTCAGAGTCAGGGACTTAAGTACAAAATTTATGTCAATATTTATGCAGTTAGTCATATTCAGACTCGGGTTACGTAGCTACTTAAGTTGACTTTCACGCCTCCGAGGTTGCCACACTTTTCTTGAGTAGAAGCATCTCAGATGGGGTGTATCAATAGCATCTAGAGGACTAGCTTCAAACACAAGCGCCTGTCGTAAGGCCAAAAAAAACTGGGAGATAGAAAATGCAGACTGAAGAAGGAAACAGCTAGGGATCACACCTCACACTGAGAGGGGGAATTCAGATGTAGATTATTTTATCATGCTTTTATTTCACTATTTTGAGCTTTTAAATTAATAATGTTTTTGTCATGACATTGTTTTTGTTCATTTGCTTAACAAATTATTTCCTGTAAAAAAAATCATGCTGATGGTTTGAAGGATAAGCTGACCAAGAGCTCATTTAGTACAGTGCTTTAAACTAATTCATAATTTTATTTTTTTTAAAATTGGATCCTTGAGTTAAGCAGTGTCTCTGACTAACAGGCTGTCTACTCCAATGTCCTACATGCGGGAAAAATGTTTTTATTGACTTTAAAAGGACGGAACTATTAATTAATTACAGCCACAAATAAAGTCATATGGTGGTTACATCAAGAATTGTGCAAAAATGTGACAAGCCTCTGTATTCAGCTAACTCCACCCTGTGTACACAACTCTCACATAATTCTGTAGGTATAGTGCTTTAGTATGCAATTTGGACTAAGGTCTGAATACTGATGTGCATAATCTCGGTATCTTCACTACACTATCTTCTGAATACAGCCATTTAAAACAGCCATAGTGAAACTGATACACACCCGGTAGTAGTCCATGCTGTAGATGTCCCTGGACATGCCGAAGTCTCCAATCTTCACCAGGAGGCCGTTTCCCACCAGGCAGTTGCGTGTGGCCAGGTCACGGTGCACAAAGTGCTGTGAGGACAGATACACCATGCCAGCTGCAATCTGTGTGGCAATGTGCAGCATCTGAGAAAGACCAAGTTCGCCATTGCTCTGCATCGGATGGCCATCCACCAAAATGGTGGCGTCTGGACCATGAGCCCTGGGGAACCGAGGAACAAAACAGGAACAGAAAGATTCTCATTCTACTTGCTACAGATTCATCAAGGCTGGTATTTTTCCAGCTTTTCTATAAATAGAGGTAGAGGCAAGGCATAAACGTGCAAAAGGCTTGACCTGGATTGCCGTGAAAGGTCAGACTATGCAAAAAAGTTGCCCTACAATCGCTGCAACCCCTTGAATCTGTGAACGTGCTATAACTTTGAAATAGCTCAATGTGAAGTAAAATCCCTGTTTCCTGCTACACAGAACCCATGTGTTGTTAAGGGTCCGGGACTTTGTTGATTTGCCGGGCCCTTTTTCATTCTTGCTGAATAGCTCTGATGATTGCAGACAGATTTGCATAAGGTGTCTGCTTAAATGTGCTCCAGCGTAATTTCTGCCTTTCTGATAGCCCTTGCAGGGTAAACGCCCCTTCTCCAGTGTGCTGGAGATCTAACAATCAAGCAGTCTTCAAGTCAGAGAAGCTATTTTGCATGTAAAACACACTCCTGCTTGTCTTGTGAGCTGGAAAGTGAATTCTCTTCAGGCCAGCTTTATTCCACACACGCAGTGTCTAGGTAAGGCCTAATTGGAATCGGCGACCAGCATCGCACTATTCTTTTATGCCCACAAAAACTGACTAGCTCCATGTGCCTGCTGCATTTCTGAAAAAAAAATTTCATTATTTGGCATCTCAGAATGCGAGTCGATAGGAAGTCTTTGTGTGTGAGAGATGAAATGTATCCCATTTAATTCACAATTGAATTATGTTATCGTGTTTAACAATATTCATTTAACTCCAAAGAGCACTTTCTCTAGATATGATCAGCTGAGAATTGTAGCATGGATATTTTCACTCCATAGACACAACGGAATTAGCCTGTACGCTACATGTACAGTGAATATTTATGATGGGATAATTCAGACCGAGAGCAGTGTGAGCTGCAAAATACCTCACAGTTGAACTGTCATGCAAGAGCAGAGTAATAAGACCTTTTTTCGAAATGATTTCTCCAGCCATACTACACAGGATGTGAGACGTGAGTAGCAATTACTCTATGTGTACGCCATGTGCAATCTTCCTTACACTTGCATCGTAACCTGGCGAGCTGACTTGTCGCGGTAAATTACTCAGGACAGATGCAATCATCAAAATGCACTTCTGGCACAAGTGGCAGCATCCCGCTGGCGTGATAAACAGCACTTTGCTTCAGCAATATTGAGCATCTCATTGATGGGAAGTTTCATTGCTGCTTTAGCACTGCCTGTTCCCGACGCTCGTTTTCTAAAGGAAGGCATCTCACCTCAGAAACTTATTAAGGTCTCCATGCTTCATATACTCAAACACCATGATGAGCGGGTCGCCGTCCACACACACGCCGTAAAACTTCACAATGTGCTCGTGCTGCAGGTTGGTGAGTAGCTCAGCTTCTCTCTGGAAGTCTTTTCTGGCGGCCAGAGTCGGGTCTTTCAAGGTCTGTGAAAGAGAAACAACTGAATTAAATTTAGGAAAAAAAATGGAACAAAACTACAAAACGCTACTGATGCCTATCCTGAGGCAATTCTCTACATAATAACTCCCATTTTCACACTGATGAAAAAATTAGGATAAATAAAATAATGGTGTTTAGTCGAATGTACATCTATGAGTGTAATTAATATAATACAATAAGTCAACTGAAGAAATAGTTTTTAAAAAATCACTGTAAAAAATTTCCCCTTAGGCCAATTTTCTTGATCAGACATGTTGGCTAATGAGTTATAATTTCTGTAATAAAGGGATAATTGTGTCAATTTAATTTTGGGCCATTTGTGGGTGCAGAAGGACTGTCAAATGCAATGCTGACTTTGTTCAGACAAATGGCTCGAATTAGATATGTTGTCATATCCAATTTCTGGCAAAAAACCCCACATGAACAGTGACGTAGTTAGGGGGTGGATTTCGGGTTCCATGAAATATTTTCCCGTTCCAAATGCTCATTCGCGGATGGTTAAAAAAGCACACATACAGCATGCATCACTGAGATTCCATATTTAACCTCCGCAAACATCAAACGAATGCATTCCTGAGTTTGTTTAGTCACATTTTATTAGCTACCAGCTACTGTGATGAGAAACAGCATTAACCAATCAGAATCACGCCTTTTTCCTGTTTCTGTTTGAATACCAGCCTCTGAACAGAGGGATATCGAGGTGACAGCCGATGAAGTTTGAGGGCTTTACTGCAGGAAGTGGAAAAGAATTACAGTTTGGTTTATAAGATAAAATGTCATTTGGAATTTGGTCACTTGTAATTTTCAATGCAGGCACTCGGTGTATACATCAGATTTAGGAATTAAATCAACTTGTGTCCTGTTCTGTAAACCTCACCCTGTTTAAGAAATAGAATCATACGATCAAACTGTAACAAGAACACTACACACTATCAACTGTGCATTCAGTTGATATTTTGTTGATTACACCAGATTGCAAAACAAACCGTGCACAATGGTCATAGTGCTTTATGTATCCTTAATAAGCAGTTATAATACTGTTGGGAAATAGATATAAGGTTTTATTTTTGGCATCCGCATCAGTCTATGTGCTATGAACAAATGTTTTAAGATGGATTAATTTGGATTTTTGTGGAACCAAGCTCAACAGCACCACCAACGGTACACAGAATGGTATGAAGACATGAGACTGGGGCTGATTTCTTTCTAGCTCAGACTGTAGATTCATGCAGCGTATCATTGACAGCCGTGTCAGGTGATTACACAGAGTCAAACGCCCTCTGGATCTAGATTGGATGTCCATTTGGGCTGATATTTTTCATCCTTCTTTGCTGACACATCCATAACACTTCATCAGTAGTGACTGAGAAGGCGCATGTGAAAGACAATCATGGGTGTAATGAATCTGAACGAAGTAGATTTAGTGTTTTTGTTTGAGCAAAAGGGCTACTTTTCTATTTACTGTGTTTGATATTTGGAAGAAACACATCAGAACTCAGTAGAACATTTTGAATTTGGAAGAGTTTTAAATTAGAAATCATGACAGTAGCTGCCTGTATGCCTTTAAGTGTGTGCGTGTGTGTGTGTGTGTTTGTGTGTGTAATAGTTTGCCCCACATCATTATTCTTATGCCGTCGAGATACAATGCACTGGTCAACCCTAATACTTTCTTTGTTGAGATATTGATAGATATTAGATTTTAGCCCTCTCATCTGATATCACAACCAATATCCTATGTAGGTATCATATTACTACAAAGTCACAGATGAACTCGACATTTTAATGTGACCCTACAATGAATGTAATGAATCTAATCCTAATCTGCTAAAGTAGGTTTGATATTCAGTACCTCAATGCTCAAAGCTCATGCATTATGTTGTGACAGATCTGTGAAATAGCATCAGACACGGATATGCTGTTTTAATGATGCACCATTGTGGTTATCACGAGTGCTCTGATTGGCTGGGAAGATCCTTAATAATCACCAAACCCTCCGATTTTCCCTCTGCAGTGCGCTTTAATGTGCCAGTGCTCATATAAATGAAATCTGAATGAGCCTTTTGAATTCTCTTTAATGACCTTGCAACATGTAGCATTGACTGCGTAGGTGAAAACGGGGTCCTCACGTTGCCACAAATGTTCAGCCTATCCTCTGCAGACATTCAGAGAGATTCCTCGGTATAGCCTGCAGCTTCCTCCCACGCTCCATTACTCTGGGTATTGGATATATCTTTCTGAAATATAATCCAATCAATTACACCATCCTTAAAAAATAGCTGGAACTCATACAGCACATGGGCCGATCTGACTCGATGAGAAACTCTCTGAAACACGCCACGTGGATGTTCAGATGGAGAGCAGCGCTAACACTACAGATGGCACACCATCCCCCCTGTCAGTGAATCTGTTAGCTTCCTGTAGCTCAGTGCCATGTCCTTAACAGTGTTCCTGCCCTGCATAACAGACACCCCATCAACGGTGCCACTGCGGTGTGTGCTGTCTGTCTGCGAATCTGTCTCACCCTCACTCCACAGCGAGGTACTGTACCTCGGGGGCAGAGGAGCACTTGTCTGTCAGTTTATCTTCATGCTGTATTGGTTTTAATTCACTCAATTGAATCAAAAGAAAGAGTTCAGATGCTGAGAGCGCGTGTTCAACATCATTACAGGTCCTAAAAAGCAGCCTGAGACGATATTATTGCTGGCACAGCAAAATATAACCATCAAGAAAACAGGTCTGATGATATCACTTAGGTAATGGAGAGGATCGGCCCTGAAGGCTTCATTTGGACATGTAACTAAATTCAGTGTATGCTCTACAAGACAAAGTAGTGATGCTTGAAGAGATACTGCAGACTTGGAAGAAGATATATGTCACCTAAAACATGCAAAAATCAATACAACCAACAGACCTCTGTGCCTTCTATAAAAAACGGCTAACGACCCAACATCCATCAAAATGCCTGAACTATAAATTGGGGTGAAGTCAGACAGAAATGGTCCGGTATTGCAGATACTCAGCCATTCCATGGAGAAAAATGAATTTGAATAGCTGTCGTACAAGCCTTAACAGTCCCAAATCGAGGGCAAAAATTGTGACCTCTTCCTGAACACGATACAGCAAAAGGAAGTGTACCAGTAAAGTGCCTGATATGTCACAACTGAAAACAGCAGGCACTTCCTTCAACTCTCCTGTTCTGTTCATCTCTTTTAAAGCAAACCTCTTTAGTGCTCACTTTTCTCCCAGTTATTGGCTACCAATTCCCACCCACTGGTTTCCCAGTGTGGGAGGATGAAGGCTAACACATCCTTTACCAAGACATGGGAAGCCAGCCAATGCATTTTTTTTTCATAGATGTATCTCATTCAATGTCATAGAGTGGCTAAACACTCTTAGAGGAGAGCCCTATTTTGAATACTATTTTCAATAAGAGATGCCTGTGGTTGGTGTTTATGACTGTGACTCATGGCTAATTCTTTTCTGGGTGTACTTAAAATGTTTTTTATATAACATTTGCAAACATTGCTGCATCATACAGTATGTAAGCATTAACACGAACATTTCCATAATTGTTTTTGTCTAACTGGGAACATTGTTCTAAAGCCATTTTTATAGTAGATGTGGTATTTTTTTTTTACATTGGGGGAACATTATTCTTGAATACTTACTGAACACTGTAATAACATTTCATGTAATAAATAAAACATGTAATAAATGATATCAAAATAAACTGGGAAAGATCTTCACACATTTGGGCATCTTTTTACTTTAGCTTTACTGACAGGGCAAAATTATATATTTTTTTGTAATATGAATTTGTAAAATTTTTTTTAATTGTTCAGGCTGGTAGAGAAATTTAGCCAAACATAAAAAGGTTTGTGCTTAAAAAAATCAGAAGTTTTAGTATTGCTGTATTCAATAATTCATCTTCAGTGCTTTATCCTGCTCAGGGTCATGGTAGATCTAGAGGATACTGGGTGCAAAGTGGGATATTTGTAAAAATATCTATTGTTAGAAGCACCATACAAATAAAATTGAATTCAATACACCATGAGCACCATGCAGACACACATTTCACACCCGGGACCAAATTACTGTTGATCTATCTATGGACATGTTTTTGGGAGGTGGAAAGAAACCGGAGAACGCGGAGAAAACTCACACAGACATGGGGAAGTATTACTCTACTTTTACTAAAAATTTAAAATATCTCATATAACCTGAGAACAGGGTTGACTGAATAAGACGCTACGCACCTTGACAGCTACCAGCATCTTCTCCTTGGTAGGGCTGAGGTTGTAGCACTCGGCCAGGAAGACTTTGCCGAAAGCCCCTTCTCCCAGCTCCCGCTTCAGAACAATGTCCCTCCGCTTCACATGCTGGACATCTAAGAGAGAGAAAGAGAGAGACAAAGTGAGGCAGAGACAATATTTTATGAAAGATGTGTGGTCTTATACCAGTAAACAAACATATAACCTTGAACAGGAAGACAGACAGACAGACAGACAGACAAACTCAGATTCAAAAGACTGACCATAATACCCATAATACCCAGGAACATTGCAGAGTTTTACCAGCTTTTTTCTCATTACCCATTTATGAGCTCTCGCTAAGAATATTCATTGTTTACACGTTAGTAGTTGCCAAATCAAGCATGAGTATCTATGCATGTGTGTGATAGTGAGTATATGATGTATATGTGTGGGTGTGTTTTTCACACTGTGTGAAAGGTCACTTCCTGTGCAGATGGAGCTCTGGAGGTTTCATTCACTCTTACAACTGGATGTGTTTTCTGCATTCCTCTGAGTGCCCTCAGAAAAAAAAAAAAACCTAAATGCAAATGAGAGTCAATTGTAAAAAAGCCTCTTCAAACCATCTGTGGAAATTCACTTGGGGCCATTTAGGCATCAGCACTCAGTCATTTTCATTATAGTGCTGGATATTAGCGTTTCTAAGAAAACTATCCTCATGCATACGATCGATGCCTCTGGATATAAACACGTCCTCAAATATGACCTTACTTTATGAAAGTAAAATGTGATGTGTTGCATTTTTTGTTTTTTTGTTGTTTTTCTCAGTTTCACCATAAGTAATGTGACTTTTCTAATTTTCTAGAAGAGATCTAAATCTGTATCCATATGTCCCTAAAGCTGCTTTGTGACAATGTCCATTGTTAAAAGAGCTATATAAATTATATTTCATTGTACTGAACCTTTATATATAACACACTACATCATTTCCACAAACTGCTCATTTTAAAACCACAAATTTTTATTTAATGTTTCCACAAAGCACAAAATGTGCTGTTAAGAGTCTTCACACCAGAGCTGTCCTGCCCATTCACACACCATTTCCAAATTTAGACCAACCTTGGACTAAAATCCATCGACAGATGGACAGATTCCTTATAATATGTAGTATGAAGTACTTTGCCTAAAATCTTGCGCTGCATCATAAGTCCATCTCAAACTCTCTGTCTGTCTACATTATTCATTAAAATTCATTACAATGTGTGAGTTTCCTGAAACTCTTTGTACTTAACCTTTTAAGCCAGTCATTATGGCCTTAACTGTTGTGTTTCTGACCTATATCTTGTTAGAACCAGCCAGAAGTTTTTCCTATCTGCCAGAAAATACTTTTGCTCACTATTTTTTTCTCTATTAGAGCCAGTAACAAAAATCTGCAGTTTTCATTCTCACGAATAATAGCCTTTCTCCGGTAGCAGGGTGATCTAACAGAGCAAAAGGCCTCAGAAACAGATCTATACGAAATGGCAATATGAGCAATGCACCAGTCAGCAGGACATAGTTATTATTTGTATAAATGTCTTCTGTAAATTTCTATAAATGCGGAAGTTTATTGACAGAAAGAAACAGTCTACATTGACAAACTGATGTTAGACAGTTAGCAGATGTTTCTAGAAACATCTCTTGGACACAAAGAACATAAAGTAGTGATGATCTAAAGACCGTGATGATCACATTTGTATGTTAAGGGGCTAATGTAGGAAGTTATCTATGTTGTTATCTGATAAAATTTCATCATATATACATTATATATATATATATATATATATATATATATATATATATATAATAAAATCTCAAAATGGACATAAGCCTAATCAATTTTTAGTTTGACTTTTACATCAGGTGATGAGACAGGCTGATGTAGATGATGATGTACTCAAAGTGAGAACTTATTTCACACTGTAAACTTAGAATTCTTTATAAGTAATGGTTTTTTTCATGAGCAGATTAGGTTATAAATGTTGAAGTAGGTGTGGCGTATTTGGAATTGGAATTGGGGGTATTTGGAATGAAATCTTTTAACCCAATTTTTCCCCATTTCACTTTTTCAAAATGTTAAACAGTAACATTACTTCTGATTGAGATATGTGAAAAAAAACAAACAAAAAAAAAACATACATATTTCAGATCAGGAAAATCTTTAGAACTATATAAAAGAAAGTGTCAAAATTGGACCACGTGAAGGGTATTTCCAAGCTGCCACACATATATGATTACCAAGTAGATAACTGTAGATGACTTTGGTTAGTTGCTGATTGTCTTTTTTATGTCTATGCATCTGTAGCCTATACAATATAGCTCATCATTAAAAATTCAGAGTAAGTTCAAATCTCTAAATTGCTAAAAGGTCACTGTTGTGACCTCAGCTCTGTGCTGCCTCCCATGTAAAGCACTTTGGATAATACCATTTGCCAAATGTATAAAAATGTAAATGAGGCATTTCATATGAGCTTAAAATGTACAACTGCTTTGTCCAGTTGTGTGACAGTTATTAAAGGTTATTGTAATTGTAGTTGCTATTTTAATTATAAATTTGATATGCTTTTTAATTTTTAATTACCTTAAATGATAGTCATGTCCTCACAAAAGTAACCAAAACTGCTATAATTTCTTAGTTTTTAAATGTTTTATTAATGTTAATGTTTGCCAATGCTTTTGGCACAGCAACATGCTGGGATATTAAGAAGAAAAGAAGAACTGTGAATTCTTCTGGCTCGTAAAATCAACAGTTACAAAGGCTTTTGGAAAATGCTTGCAAAAGTAACACATTTTCTTTCACACCTCCACCTCCAAGTGGCTCATTACAGTCTAAACTTTATCAATATTGGAAAACCAGTCCACTGCAGACTTCAGTGTTAAATGAACACTTACAGAACACTCACAAATAGCTAGTATGGATGAAGATACTGTATAAAACTCTATAGAATATATCATATGTGTGGTGACCTTGGACATTACTGCATCAGATTTTAAAATTCTATCACTACGTCTGGTTAAGATACATGCAAAAGAAAATTTCGGTTCAGGACAGCCCATAGTTTTCAGAACTATATATTGTAGAAAATTGTTCTTGGCTAATAGGAATGGAATCCAATGTGGTCTTCTGCTGTTGCATCCATCTCATCGTCAAAGTCACTGAGATGAAATTTTTTTCCTAATTCTGATGTTTGACGTGACCATTAACCGAAGCTCTTGACCTGTATCTTCATGATTTTTTGCATTGCACTGCTGCCACATGATTGGCTAATCAGATAATTGCATGTTTGCAGGTGTACAGCAGGTGTATACGTGTTCGAAATAAGGTGATTGGTGAGTGTAGTGTGCTCTCTCTCTCTCTCTCTCTCTCTCTATATATATATATATATATATATATATCTGCACATTCAAACAGTTATCTAATCAGCCAATCATGCAGCAGCAACACAATGCAAAAATCATGCAGATACAGGTCAAGAGGACATTCAGTTAATGTTCATATCAAATATCAGAATGGGGAAAAAATAATGATCTCAGGGACTTAACCATGGCGTGGTTGTTGTTACCAGATCGGCTGCTTGGAGTATTTCAGAAAGTGCTAATCTCCTGGGATTTTCACACATAACAGTATCTACAGTTTATATCCTACATAATGGCTGATTCCCCAAAACACATGAATTCCTTTCCTACACAGTAAAAAGCCATGCTTTATTAATGAGAGAAGACAGAAATGTTTCACAGCTTGGATTGTGTCACAGCATAAAATCACCAAACTTTTGCACCACACTAGTCCATCCTCAGCCAGAAACCCAACATGACTCGTCTCTCACACCACCTTGTCAGAATTCTGACTTCCGCCCACAAATCTTTGACAACAGAGGGCGAACGCACTCGAGCTGTGAATGGCATCTCATAGCCGCTGTTATTGCGTTCATCATTCATGCACAGAGAATGTAGGTGTCTAAGAGGGGAGACGCGAGGACGGGTCAAACCTCCACTTCTGCCTCAAATACCTAATTTATATTCACTTATTTGATCATTAAGTGGTCGACTGGCTTTGTCCCGTCCTCTGAAAGAGTCATTTCACAACACACCTGACAGCACAGAGCAGGATGGGCTGCCTTAACCTTCCTTTTTGCCATCCCTGTTCCCGTTCCCAACACACACTTCTTCCAAAGATTTAAAGGCAACATAATGCCACGATCAAAATAATAATTACACCAAAATCGACGTTAAAACACAATGGTTTGAACTGTATGTTTATCTTTAGCAAAAGAACAACTCATCATGATGCCATTATTGACAAGACTTGATCACTTTCTTATTTTGTTCACTGTGTAGCTGTAATGAGGTCAAGTGCACTCTGGATCAGAGCAGTTGTACAATTATAATTCCTAACAAAAGGCTTTCTGTGGTGAGGTCCACGTTTATTTAGATTCACGTCATCCACAGGTGCTGATGTCTTTGTCCTCTTGTCTTTACTAATAGTCTTAAGTCCTTATCAGTTGTTACCTTGAATAACAGGTTGGGAATAACAGACAGTCCATAGACAGGCTGGTCATCATGAAAACAAAAATAATCACTGTGTTCCTAATTTTCTCCACTTCAACAGGTGCGATGGGGTGAATTTTAGTAAGTTTGATTTTAAAGAAATCATATTCTTCTAGACAAAAGTTAACAAGGATATAAAGATATGACTAACTAAAATGAAATGACATTTCCAAAGGCTCCTTTCCAAAACATTCTTTTTTTAGCTTGGGCTTCTATTAATGGCATACAGCCGGTTAGCTTGATTTTAATCCCTTTTTTATTTCAAAATTGTCTACTTTTAAAAGTGATTTCTGATCTTTAGCCTGCTAATCTTCTTCCAGAATGATCTAAGGCCTCCTGGTAATTTTAAATACATTATAGTGTGAGATGGTAAGTGATGTAATTGGATCACTGATTCAGGCAACAGCTGAGAGGGAAGAAAAAGAGAAATACAAACACTTTACTTGACTGTATAGATAGAAGACAAGCTTGTGGACCTCTGGCAAATGCAAACGTGCCTTCATAATGTATCATGAACAAATGACTACAACTGGACAGACAGAGAAAAGATTCCTGTCTGTTGGCTTCGTCAGGGTGCATAATGATAAAACAAGTGCAATACGTCCAAAGGTGTTTTTGTCACATGATAATTTACTCGAAATTAGGATGTTGACTTTTTTTCATTGACTATGAGTAAAACAGCTTAGGATTCACGGGAATTTCTTGGGGAAAAAAATTACATGTGAGTGGCTTTGTTTTCAAAATCCGCCATAAAGTTGTGTCATGTCTGTTTACACTCTTTGTATAGTCTTATGAAAAGAAATCCAGTTTATCCGGTTAGCTCTCAAATAATGATTGATTGCCAGCAATATTAACAATTAATAATTAACAATTATTAAATATTCAGTCTATTAAAGAAGGTCCCATATGACACACTGTTGAGAAGAGAGAAGACTCTGAGGATAGTTAGCGAGTTAGCTGGGATAAAAGGCAGTTCCTCTGAGAGAGGCAGAGCCCCTGGGGTCTGGCCTCAGGCAAAACACGGGAAATGAAGCTCCAGACAGACGCGGAGAGCTCAGTGCCTGGACGTTGGCAGTACTTCTCTCTAGCTCTTTCTTTCTTTCTTTCTCTCTTTTCTACGGGTATGAAATAGAAATGGGTAAAATGAATGGCGAAGTTTCCATGTTTTTCTAGTGCTGTGTTTTTGTAGTATATTTCCCAGAAGTGTTGTGTCTGCGTTCCACCTCTGCCTGTTTGAGTTTTGACCTTGAGTATAAATATGCCGCTTTTACCTGCTTCTGTCTGTGCATTGATGTCTGCAAGGGATGCGGACGATGATTCTTTGATGAGCCCAAATAAGCCAGTTATATTTAGAGAAGTTTATACAAATTTACACGTCAGACGGTATGTTATGTCTGATCTTAAAACATCAAACAAAATGAATGAATGTTTACTGTTTTCTAATTTGTCTGGACTGAAGAGATCAAAATGGTCATATCTGTAATGAGACTCTGAGGGGAGAAAGCCATGTCTCAGAAAACCAGACATCCAGAATAAAAATTCATTTCAACCTTGTTCCATGGAGACTCAGCATGGAGTCAAATAAATGACACCTGACTGACAAGCTGGAAATATTTTTCTGCTCAAAGAAGCTTGCTACAGCATATAAGTGTGTTTATGACACATCGTGATGATGTTTTGAACAGTGCATTCATGACAGCTGGGAATTCAATATTTTCAGAACTTCCTACTTCCCACCTCAGAGTATTCCTGAGACCTCACAGTAAGCTAGTGCTTATGTGGCTTCTGTATGAATGTAAAAAGTTCCTGAGTAGCTTTTAAAATGCCAGAACAGACTTGTTTAATTGGTGCTTTATTTAAGGAATAAAATACAAAGAGCTGCTGTTATAGGAAAATAATCAACGACAGAGTGGTTTGATGGTGTTAGCACCTTCAAGTTGATTATTTTCCTATAACAGCACATCTTGATTGGTTTTCCTTTTACACCACAGCAAGTTGCCAACACTAATTTATTTTATTTATTTATTTTTTTACTTATTAAAGCCCAAAATGTCATAGTTTTTATCCATTTATAGTTACGTTTAATGCCACGGAACACCACAAAACAAGTTGTTATCAATATGTTATCACTTCTGCTTTTTTTTCTTGAAGTTAGTAAGGGAACAAAAATGCAGCTTTCATGTTGCAAAGAAACCACAAACCCCTCCATCCTGAAGACTTCCCCATATCTGAAAAGATATAGCTTTACACAAGAATGACACGTCATACTTTTTATCCATTTATAGTAACGTCTAATGTTGTAGAACATTTGTGGAACAACTTAGTTCCTGTTCCCTCATCAGCATCTTTTTTTTTTTTTTTCAAAATAAGTTAACAAGACCAAAAGTGTAGCTTTTTACAAAGAAACCACAAAGCCCTCCATAAGCCATTCCTGAATCAGAAAACCTCTGACTGTTACAAAGTTTCGACACTAGAGGCTCCTTCTAATAATGATGAATAAAATAATAAACATCTCTTCACAGGAAATTTCACCATATCAAGAATTGCACGTTTTTACACTATTTATATGGTGTGTCCACAATACAAGTCCTTGTGATAGTTAATATATAATTGATAACGTTACAATGAGCAGATTAATCTAAACCATGTTGAGCTGTGTTGTCATTGAAAATTAATTAACCCCTTCTGACCAACTAGAATGAAGAATTAAATATCGCTCTGGTATAATTATTTTCAAAAAAGGGATGTAGAATGTAGGTTACAGTAATTCTCCATTAATTGCGCTGACTTTCTGAGTAGGAATTACTATTAGCTGGAGGGCTATTCGGTGGTTGGAAGCTTCCCAGTTTTGACTTGCTCATAAGGATTACTTATTAGAACTAAGTTGTTTTTTTAATGCCACCAATAAAATGAATACACTTGTGTTCCTAGGAAGAATGTTTTTAACCCAGCTAACAGTTTTATGTTAGCATAACGTTTTTGAATGTTACAGTTCAAGGAACCTTTGGTTCATATGCTGCCACATTTTACTTGGAGGTACATACAACTAAATACATAATGTTATTTCTTGTCTAACTTGGGATGTTACATAAGCAAAATTCTTTGAAACATGAATTTAAGAACATTAAAACCTAACCATCTAATAACGAAGAAAATTCTAATGATGTTTTCTGTTAGAAGAACATAAGGAGTTTGTGATATGCTTTCTACTTGCTTTTAGTACTAGCAGCTTTCAGGTCAAAGTTACCGCAGGGAAGATCGCTGGTTAACCAGTTAGATGCTAGCTAGCTAGCTTAGATAGCCGGCATTATATGTATCAAATGACCAGACATTTCTTCCCTCTTGTGTTTGGAATTATATTTTAACGCTCCATTTAGTTCAAATCTTAGAGTTCTGAGTAACCGTTGTTATGTTGTTTCAATGAATTATGGCTCAGTCAGCAATGTTTTTTTTTTGAAACAGCTTTAGTCTAAAAGAATTATCAGTAGGCAGTCATCATAGATAGAGCGCCAAGTAGAAAAAAAAAATAGTCCCGCAAAATCCGGATGAAAATATTGGTCCACAGATAATGCACTTTATCACCATGTGAAACATACTGTGTGTTTTGAGCCAAGTCAAGTCAGACTGAGCCAAATGTGTTTCTAATTTTAAACAGCAGTCTGACAGACTTACTGAAATCTAGAGGCAGAAGACAAAAACGTGCATTCCTTTTAAGAAAGTGTCATTGAAATATCACACTCTCGTTTTCATGAGGGTTTACATGCAATGGCCACGAGCCATAAAGAATTTATACAATCTATAATGAATAGTGTGTTAATTTATTCATGAGAGCTTAATTTGAATATCTCTTCCTTCTCTCTGAGATCTCCACATGGCCATCACAGTGCTCACAGTGAACAGACCGCCAAAGTGTGCTGAGAATAGCAATGTGTGTGTGTGTGTGTGTGTGTGTGTGTTTTTTGCAAGAAAAAAGGAATTCATCTCTCTCAATGAACTGGCTTCCTTTTACTGTTTGTATTTGTGACAAACATCAAAAAAGGTTCTATGTGGCAAAAGGACAGTTTGTTCTGATTTATCTGAAAGGATTTAAATGAAGAATCTCCATTAGGACCAGGCCTACAGATGAGTAGGCCACCGGGACTCGGCAAAGCGAAAAATAAATCTTAGCAGCACCAATGATCAAAAGAGCAGCCAAGAGCCTCCATTTTGCCAACAATAGGGTGGTATTTGTGCCAGTACAATTTGCAGTGACAGCAGGTCTGTGCCATCCATGAGTCATCTATTTTTAATAGGAGACATTTCAGCTTATCGAAGCTGCGCTTCCTCCGTGTCCTACATATCGTAGTTTAGTAATGACACTATACATTGGTGTAATGACTAGGGCAAACGCCCACAAAAGTCTACATCAGGGTGTGTTTTTTGACCTTTAGAAAGCCAAATGCAAACAACAACTGTGCGCAGATTTCAGTGCAAGTGAATAATGAGGATTAAAGTATGCTTCTACAGTACTGTGCAAAAGTCTTGAGGCACATGTAAAGAAAGAAATGCTGTAAAGCAAAGATCCCTGACAGCCAGTATTCCCTTCTGTCTGACATATAAACTTTTTTCTGTAAAATATATTTTTTAAAATATTGTTTGTAAATCTAAAAATTGCTCTTTTGTATTGATGTAGTAATGCAGAAGACAGTCAATAAATATTTACTCATTTACTTTCAGTAACCACTTTATCCTGATCAGGGTCACGCATCCACATCTCATCCCGGGAGCACTGGGTGTGAGATGGGAATACACCTCAGATGGGATGCGAGTCCTTCGCAGGACAACATGCATACGCACTTTCACACACTAATTCCCACTTAGGGGTGATTTATCTTAGTTTATCAACCTACTGGCATGCTTTTGGGAAGTGGGAGGTAACTGGGGAACTCAGCAGAAACCCACACAGACACAAGGAGAACATGCACAACAACTCCACACAGAGCTCAGGATCGAACCCGGGTCCCTGGAGCTGTCACACTGCACCACTCTGCTGCCCTCAAATAAACATCTAAGACAAAGTTTGTATAAAAAAAAAAACTTAGAGTGCCTAAGACTTCTGCACAGTAATTCATCTTCCTTCGTTATGACATTTAGTATGCAAGTGCCAAGGAAGCATTGACAAGATTATAAATTCCTAGTTGAAAAACTCCAAAATCAATATCTTCATCTCATATTTCAGCAACACAGACACAAAAGCATGCATGGGGTCCTTCTTGAAGATTGGTGTGTGTACACAGGTGGGAGCGAAATAACAGGTGAAGGAATGTAAAAGCGACTAGAGCCAGCTGGCATAAATGGGCTAGAGGGGCTAAGCTCCTCCTCTCTTTCAAGGAAAAAAAAACAATGTTCAATTTTTGCCATCTACTTTTTCTTATTTGCTGTTTACAAATGGCTTGAAGTGGATTTATTTTTACTTTGGTGGAACAAATAGCAACAGAACCACCAATGGTCATAAGATAGAACACACATGGGAAGTAAAGGACTAGGGCTGATTTCTTTCTAGCCCAAACTGTAGATCTATCAAAGACACTTGGTGGGACAACCACTGGGGCTAATTTATTGCTGTCACACCCATAAACCGTCGTCAGCATGTGAAATACATGTGCGTGTGAAATACAATAGCAAACATGAACATGGTGGATTACTTTCTCGATAATTCTCGATAATAATTTTTTAAAATCTTGTTTTTATTTTCAAAATGTCTTTGGATGAGCTACTAGAAGTAAACAGAATTACAAAATAAACAAAGGGAAAAATGATAGAAGACTAAATTTTAAATTGTTAATGGCAGTTAAGGGCAAGTGCAGCTTTTCTGTTTAGCATGCTTGCTATGCAGAAGAGACACGGCATGATAAGAGACTTGAAACACTTAAATAAAAATATAGGAGGCATGAATGGTGTTGCCTTAATGTCTTTCAATAAAAGATAAATGAAGTGTGTCTGTTCCTGACATGCATAATAGTTTTATGCCTAGGCAATGAGAGCCTGTAGTAGAATATGTCTTGGCCGCACCATTCAGTATCATGACCAACAGTGGCAAAAACTTTTAATGACCTGAACATAATCTCTGTAATGTGCATGCACACTGGAAGTTGAGCACATAAAGAATGAGCTGAGTTCCACTTTTGGACATAAATAAAGAGAAAGTGGTGTATAGCTGACTCACGGGTGGTTGGTTTGTTACAGTTGTGTCCATGCCGGAAGTACTGCGGGTTCTCCAGCACAGGAATACGGCTCATCCCGATCACCACGGCATCGGGACTGGCATCCAGTGTGCAGGGCGTGATGATTCCATGATTGACATGATGAAGTGGACTGGCGGAGTCTTCCTCCCCACTGATCACTGCTACAGGACCTGTGGACAGAAGACAGAACATTTAAAACAAACTTCAGAGGGACACTGAAGACAATAAGGTATGTGACAGCATATCATCGTAAGCAAAAGAATAAACCATGCCGTTGTGTGTCTTCATAGGAAAATAATTAACGAGGGAATGGAGTGACAGTTTGACATTTGAGAATGATGACAATTTTTCATTTATTAATGAATAACATACATATGTTCCCATTATAATTACATTTAATGTCCATGAAATATAACATGAAACAAATTAGTATCACTTATGTTATAGTAGCTACAGTTCCCCCACCAGCCTTTCTTTTTTTTCCTCTCTCAGGAAGTTAATAAGATGAAACACAGCTTGTCATGTTATAGAGAAACCTCAAAGCAAAAAAAAAAAAATCGTTCATTCCTTCTGCAAACTTAAAGTTACAGCTAAAGTTACTCGAGACTCTTTCCAAAATGCTCAGTCCAAATCCATTATGCATCACAGTTTATAGAGTTAGCCCAGGATATAAAAAAAAAGATATAAAAATTGAGTGAAATTCTAACATTACAAATCAAACAGTCAGTTAAAAATAGATATAGGTAATATTGTGCATGATAGAGAAGTGTGAATAATATACATTGTGAAATATACAGTGTGTATAATGTATAAAATATAAACTATGTATAATATACTGCACTATATTATTATTATTATTATTATTATTATTATTATTATTAATGATGTGGAGTGCGAAGTTGTTACTATAGAAAAGTATTACAGGTACTAGAATGAGCATTTTAATATAAAACTTGCAGCAGGAACTACTGTCAGAACTGCTGTTATAGAAAATTAATCAACAGCTTATAACCAATCAGAATCAAGCATTCAGTAGTACTGTAATATAATATGAAATATTTCTATGATTAGGTTATGATGGTACAAAACACACACACACACTTCCAAATATTCTTCAAGATGGCTGTTTTTTCAGAGAGAAAATCAGAGAGAAGATGATTTACAAAAATTTTCTAGGAGATAAATAATGCATATAATGCATAATATAATGACTGTATACATTGTTGCATATGTTGTTTATCATGTTGTGACCTGCCAGTGTTTCTCTCAAAAACACACTCCAGCGAGTCAGTTATTTGATTGATCTTTTTGATGGACCACTCTGAGATTGACAGTGACTTTAAATGGAAAGTCCTCCCCACCTTTGCCACATTTATTCTGTAACCATTTTAAAGATTTCCATGCAATCTGTAGCCAAGAGGCACATTCTGATTCATGCAAACCCACAGGTTCTCATCTATGTTTACTGCTAAGCACAACTGTAAATTGTAGCTTCTTCACAGGGGACAATATAACTATGGCGAGACAAACCAATTATAGAAACTGGAGAAAAAAAAATTTAATCATTTTTGCCTACTGAATTTTTGTTGCAAAATGTTGGTATAAATTGATACAGACAAAAAAATTCAGGCTATTAATAAGTGGTATAATGCAATCTTCAATGACTCTTACAGTGTAAGTACTTTGAATTTGTTAGGAATCTTCAGGAACCTCAGAGGAAATTGCATGCCTACCATTTCCTGCTTCGTTTACATTCTCCGTGATGCCGCATGGCTGCAGCCTGATGAGTAGAGGATAGTCCAACTTCTCAAATGGGCTCTACAGCACTCTGACCTTGTCCTAGTGAAATGACAGTTCTACAGCACTTACCCTCGCACCAGTCACTGCCCTCGAGAAAACCACTTAACCCGAGTAACTCCAGGAGTGAAGCAACGTGGCACTCAATGTTCCTCTCTGCTCTCATCAGGGTGGCCTTAAAATTGAGAATCCAGTTCAGAGTGGTCTCACCCTTAATTAAATGAGGGAAGCAAACGGCATGTATTTGTATTCATAGCAAATAACGTCATAAATAAATAAAAACTCAGTGGTCAATTCCTGGCTTTAATAATATTGCCAGACAATTCTCACTGGCTTAATTAAACAAGGGGAACACATAAACCATACTGTTGTTATTAGTCTGGTTGTGCTTTAAAATCTATAGTCAGATCCTTAAGAATTTTGCCTCTGTACACCACCACAATGGATTTGAAAAGAAGAAATCATGATGTGACTGAAGTGTAGACTTTCCATTTTAATTCAAGGGGTTTAACAAAAATTGCAGCCATTTTTTTGCAGAGTCCCTCCACAGGCTCAGACTCAAAAGTAGTTAGACAAATTAACATAATCATAAATATTAGAATATTAGATATTAGAATCTCTCCATGTTCACAGGCGCAAATGTAATTGGACAAACTAACAGTCATAAGTATTAGGATTATTTTAAATACTTGGATTCAAATCCTTTGCAGTGAATGACTGTCTGAAATCTGGAACCCATGGACATCACCAAATGCTGAGTTTCCTCCCTTGAGATGCATCGCTAGGCCTTTACTGCAGCCGCCTTCTGTTGCTGCTTGTTCATAGGCCTTGGTTTGCTTTCGCGTTATGTTTTGGGTCATTATCCATCTGTACTGTTAAACGCCGTCCTACCCGTTTTGCAGCATCTGACTGACTCTGAGCAGAAAGTATAGCTCTTTACACATAATTCATCCTGTGACCCAGTTCCATTGGCAGCCATACCTGCCCATGCCATAACACTGCCTCCACCATGTTTGACAGATGATGTGGTATGCTTTGGATCATGAGCCTTTCCTTTCCTTCTCCATAGTCTTCTCTTCCCATCATTCAAAACAACAAATTAATTTATAGTGTACCGCTGAATTTGTGGTTGTGTTGGAGTGCATGCAAGCTAGCACATTGCAACTTTTGTTTCCTATCCAGTTGTCAAAAGCCTTACCCTTAATTCAATTAAGAAAGTATACAACCCTTTTTTAGTAAATCTGGTCCTAACTTTGGTTAACATTGGTTAATTCAAGGTTATTTGCACAGTTTGAGGGAATCTTATTTGCTAATTTAACATAAATTTTTTAAATCTAAGTATTCATAATTGAACTAGTTGGCAGTGTGACTTATCCATCTTTAGGGTGTAAAAGCACTGTTAGTGGTTTAAACCCATGATTCACATAGTGGGGTCCATAAAGCATAACTAGGGAGTCTGTGATTTCTTAATTTTGTTACACTGGTGGAAGCCACAACCCACCATTATCAAAGTTGTTATGCTTATAAATTAGGGGTCTCTGTATTCAGATTATAACCTGAGGTGCATATGGCCTGAATTGTAAGTTTTTGGGTTTTTTTTATCAAAAATTGACCCTACCACTATGTCCACAGAAGCTCTCAGCCTGGTCTGTGAATTCTGGCTCTGACAGTTCACAGTGCACAAGACTGTAATTTTATTCTTGCTCATTATTATTATTATTTTAATAAATAATATTATTTTTGTTTGTACCTGCCTAAGCTAATTCATAATGAATTTAGTTGGTTGTTTCCCAAAAAATACACAAACTAGTAGCCTAATTTAAACCACTGTGACCCTGAACAGGCAGTTACTTAGCATGCTGTAAATGCAACACGCAGTGTCACATGTTTGTGTTATGCTTTCTTTTCTTTGTCATATTCACATATTTCATATTCAACTGTTCGCTCATGCCCGCATGAATGTAAAAACCAGATGCTCTGTAAACCTTTCTGGCAAGCTTTCTTAAAAAAGTGTGCCTCCTGAAGCCTCCTATTCATATTTAGAACAGTGTGTCTGTTCATTTCGAATAATGCATTCAGTTACATCCCTACTATAAATAATGTCAAATGGACTCTAATGACTATTTTAATGAAAATGGGTTTCATGGAAATAGTGGATAGTATTTTTAATAATCATTAAAAAAAACCTCTCTGGCTCCAATAAATAACCACGCTATTATTGTGCACATTTAAGTACTGTTCCTAATTTTTTTTAAATAGTTTATTTGTAAAAATAAATCTGTACAGAGGTGGTCTGTGGAGAGGTCCCTCACTGTAAAACGTTTGCACGTCCTTGGGGTAGCCTTTTAAATCACACTAAATCAAAATCAACATGGTAATGTTTTCTACTAGTGCCCTACAGTTAGGGCACCTAGGCTTAATTTTAATTATATAAGATGGACAGACAGTCCTTGTTGGTCTTCCTAGTAATTCCGCTTTTTAGTAAACAAAAAGTCATTTGTGAAAAAAATGTTTTTTTGTTGGTTTCGTCTAGTATATTATTTCCCTGAAGAAACAGCACATTTCTTGGTCTTGCAGAATCAATGTAATTGAGTGTTATTTCTAACTCGGACTGTAAACATCATGCACAAGGTAAATACCTCGGTTATATGTTATAGTACACAGTATTTTTCAGTTTACTGTTTTACGAACCGTTCCTCTGTTTCTGGTTAGACGACCTGAGAGGACATCAATATTTATGATCCTTCATGAAGGAGGCCTCGAAAAATTTATGTTTTCTCCATCAGTGCGATTGTTCATTTTGTTTATGGGGGTGTAAAATGCATCTGAGACATAAGGGAGGGCAAGGAGCACATATCTGTTCACATAAAATCTAAATCTGGCATGCATGCATTTCAGCCGGTAATGGTTTGTCTCAGAAGTGTTGTGCAATAGCCTTATGTGTGCCAAGTAAATGAGATGAATAAAAACAAAGGTGAAAATATATAAACCTTTCATCAGAAGGAATAACGGCAAAAGAATTCAAAATGAAATTTCTTAAACCTTGCTATCTAAATTAAACCTACACTGAATTAACCACAGAAATTAACCAATATCAAGAGCTCCATCTATGCATGTGTTACACTTCTCAAGTGGCATAGTTAATAACTGGCTGTGCATCATAAAATCTTAATGAGAGAGTGCTGACAAGTGTAAGAATGAAGTCAAGCATAAATAAAATGAGTCGAATGTAACTAAAGAGGGTTAAATATAAGTATATAAGTAAAGGGGGAGTGCGAAATCACATGCAATATACAGTAAATGCTCTGTAAGAATATCCAGTTGCTAGAAAGCAAGAACTTTTTCCTTGCAGAAGTGTGACTCGAGTCCTTCGTCTCCGCCGGCATTAAAGTGATGGAGGTTATATTCAGGTGCCATCAGTCACTCGCCGGCCAGCAGAACAGAAAGGTGCTAGAAACTTGATAATACGGCATCGCTCTAGGCAGCTGGGTGGTGTATGCCGATTGAGCTCAGGGCATTAAACATTTACCTTTTATTACCAGCTCAGAGGGAAGGAGAGAGAAAAAATGAGATAGTTGTGCTGGCCACTGTAAAGCCGCCATCGATCAGACCTCGGAAATGCCCTGAAACTCAGCTGCTCCAGCAGAGCGGAGCAAACTCCCTTCACTGAGTCACACTCAAAGGCCACAATACCAGGTCCACAACAACAATACACACAGGTCTAGGAGATTGTGTGTTTAAACTGTAGACGAATATGGTGCCAATGGAGCTATTTCTGCAAATAGCAGGGAGGAAATCATGCATCAGGATTTTACATTGCACATTCCAGAGGCATAGTCAGGCTCAGTCAATCAGAAAGCTCATTTTCACTGGCATTATCATTGGAATATGTATTTGATCTGTAGGCAGGAAGGATCGTCATTTCAAATCAAGAATCATATCCTGTGAAATAATAGAGAACGTTCTGACTTATTTTTTAAAGAAGTGATGAGAACAAGATGTACGTATTTAAAGAACCTAAACTGGCTCTTTCTCTCTCTCTCTCTTATCCTAGAGGTTTATTTGATTTGACCAAAAATTATTTAATTCAGTTAATTCCTTTAGGCGCCGCTGCTTCATGTAAGTTGTTTATTGCTATATCCTTTCAGTAAATCAAATATTTATTCATCACATATCAGGAACTCACGTGTTTATCCAATATACAAATGTAATTGTAGCATGCATGATCTCGGAATTGGTATAATCCAATTGATTGGTGACAATACACACTGGAACTGTATCATTTTTCAAAATACAGGTACATGATTCCATTGTGAGACAGTGCAAGTGTTTGCAGTTTTCATATTATTTATTGTTTGTTCTTGCATCAGCTCTCTTTATGAATTTTAAGAATGCAAAATGTAGCAAAACTCCGTCTTCAGCAGTTTGGAACAGTTAGTGCCAGGGGCTGCTACTTTGTTTCTCTGAAAATCCGGCAATTTCAAAACCTAGGCAAACTTATTTGCAAGCTTTATTTTTATTTATTTAGCAGGCTGAGAGCTTAAGGCAGGTTCACTCTGCATGTAGCATTTCTTTGGCATGAAATAAGTCTGACTGCAATGCCAATGCCAATCAAAAAGCTTTTGGATGCCGCTGTCGTTTTTAAAATTGTCATGATCTTGGATGCGGTGCACATCTAAAGAGAGAAGGTGTTGTAACGCTCCATCTGAACCAGCAGGATGTTATGATATGTGCATTTCATGCTGTTATTTCCTCTGACTATAAATATCACTTGAGGTTTTTGGAAATGTGAGCATATGCTACAGTCTTCTGTTGCCATGCAGGCCAAGAAGGGCATTTGTTCTTGATGTTTTCTAACTGTTTTAGCTTTTGAATTCTGGTTGCTATTTGGGCAAAGAATCCTCTCTTTAATGTTAATGAGGCTAATGATGTAGCATAACAAATGATATACATTTACACTCCATACGCCATAGGACAATATAAATAATTCATGTTTCATATAAGATAGATAGTGAAATTTGAAAGTGAGTCACGGGCTATTTTCTATACATTAAGTTATAAATACATTATTTAATATTATACCATTAGCATTGCTGGCTGCACACTAGGCCGTTCAACTGCATGAAATCCACGTTATAACACTATAATCACATGAATTTGGGCTCATACTGAGGGTCAAGCGTGCCTTCACTGTCGATTTTTTCTTTGTAATGAGCTCTCATGAGCTTTTAAGCTCTAGTGTTTGCATCGTTAGCATTTTTAGCTGCATGGGAAAAAGGGGTACTAAACTGTACCTTTGCTTGTGTGCTGGGGTGAAACCCTCAAGGGTATACCTTTTGTACCTTTAGTATGCATCTTTTACCTAGAAACGTGTGTGTAGTCTAGTGTAAAGCTTTACTCTAAAAACTACTTATGGTACATTTGTGTAAATTAATCATTTTTAAAGGTTTAAAAAAGGGACAGGAAAGGGAGTACCATTAGTACCATTTTTCTTAAAATGTTCCCCAGCACAAAACTCCACATGGTTCTTCTGATACAATCTACACATGATCTGTTTTCCCAATAGCTTGTTACTAGTTCCCAGGTAGCACAGAAATGAAAAAAGTGTAATACATATAATATAATATAATATAATATAATATAATATAATATAATATAATATAATATAATATAATATAATATAATATAATATAATATAATATAATATAATACAATATAATATAATATAATATAATATAATTATTATTATTATTCCAGATGTTAAATGGGTGTTTGGAGGTTGGTCATGTTTTTAATACATGTTCAATACAAGATGTTTTTTTTTTCTCCAGCCATCAGGCATCAAACTTAATATAAAATAATTTTTTTAAAAAAAAATGTATATTTAGGGACCAGAACAATGTGGACCAGGACCAACCACCATGATCAAGGCACCTTTTTTTATGGGCTGATATACAGTAGGTCAGGCCAGTGTAGCTCTTTGGATGGCACTAATCAGTGAGTGCTCAGTCAGATCAGTTGTAGAGTTCTGTGGAATCATAGGCAAGAAAGCACATGACATGTATGACATTCTTGCATGCATGACAGCTATAGATGCTTGGATGGATTTCACATGTTCATTTTGATAAAAGTTCCTCTAAATGTAAATGTCTGTAGTATGAGATCAGTGTTGCATTTAGGAAAACATTAAACAGTCTTGTGTAACTTCCAGGACTCCATCTCCAACAAAAGCTTAGGTCTATAGCTTTCATTGTCCTTACAATGCCTGACTGTTTGGTATTCCACTGGCAATTAATTCTCTGAAACTGTTTTGCAGTATTCACTTAATCGAGATCCTCACAAATGTGCAGTTAACTGAATCATGTGCAATCATGTGAATCATGTGTCTTGTAAAAATAAAAGGCTTCAGGTAGGAGGGCCTGAGGACACTGGTGCAAATTCCACTGGAGAGAATTTAATTATTTATCATTTAATTGTACTGGCCTTTTTACGGCTTAACCTTTAGTACCATTACATTATAAAAATATTAAGGGGAAATATTTGTCCTTTGTGTGCTCAGTTATCCTAGTCATGTATGCACCGGTTCACTTTCATGCTCATACTTGAATGTTTGTGAGCCTTACACTTTTTATTAAAACTGATTGCAGCTAGGTTCTGCCAGAACTGCAAATATTTCCAGATCAATACCAGGTACTACAACTTCATTTACCATTTAAGCCTGTATTACACAGAATAAATATGGCATCCATACTTACTCTGTGCATGTATTTTAATTTGCCATGTTCCCACCGTGTACTGCTTTTGCTACTAAAGCTGGGTGCAGTGGGATCCCACTAGGTGGTCGGTTGAGATGGCTTTTGAATGGTGTGCTCTCCTTTATCTGCTATCCAGTCATTTGCATGCTGATTAATTCAGTTCTATGGCTGATTTATATACACACTCTATATACAAGCTACATTCCGTCAGCCTTGGACCCACACACCGCTTCAGACGAACCTGGCTAGTCCCACAATCAGGAGGATGTAAGTGGTTTATTTCAATTCATTTATATTTGTTTATCACTTTTAACAATAGATACTGTAACAAAGTAGCTTTTCAGAACTCAGTGCTTGGTCTTCTTAAAAATGGTGGTCTGAAGCTTGCGTCCACTGAACCGTGATGCGGTCCACATTGTGTGTGGAAACTATCTGCTCTCAACACTGCATGCCATCTAATGTGATTGTTTCGACTTGTCACATTGCTTCCTGTTTAATTTTCGTGATGGTGCGGAAAGGGATGTTATGGTCAGCTTACTGATATAAAAAGCGACACTTTCATAGGACTGGAGTGCTGTAATTAGCTCACCTTTGTGGTGTGAGTGCTTGCACTGACAACATCGCAAAAAATCTTTTATCCAGAAAGTGCTGTTCTTCATCGCTTGAGTGCTTGTACCAAACAAATGGATGAACCTAGTGTCTACTATTTGGCAAACACGAAAGTGTCACGAAAGTAACTGCAGAACTGTGCAATCTATCCATGGTTTAGAAGAGATTCTCCAATGTGAAAGCAACCAAACCCAGACATCTGTATTTGAACCAAGTGTGAAAATGCCCTTAGACTGAAGACAGTTCACTCATAAGACACACTTCTTCTTCATTTAATGCTATCTCACATCCATGAGATCATGTTCTACAACTGACATCTTTAAGCAAAAAAAAAAAAAAACACACACACACACAGCACATGCACACACGGCCAAATAAAATCTCCCAGTACCCACATGGCCAAACGCTGCTCGGAAAGGTCTGAAAATACAGCTGTAGCAGATCCAATCGGTGAGGTGAGCCAGTGTCATGCTGAATCTGGGTTAGGATAATGGGCTCAATCAGTCGTCAAGCCGAAGCAAATGTAATTATTGTTTGAGTCTACTCAAGTAGCAGTGCAGGTGGCTGCAGGAACCATTGTCTCAGCATTTTTTTTGCCTCAGAGGATGGAGCTGTAGTAAAAGATATGCAGCTAGATCACTGTGAGTCCTTTAACTGGGTTGCACTGAGACTGTGGGAAGCACGCACACACACACACACACACACACACACACACAAACACACTTAAGCCCTCACATTTGCAAACTGTACAGAGGTGATAAGCAATTAAAACAAGGGACTTGTAAAGGCTCGCATAAGGTTTGTTATAATCCGAATGTCTCTGATCTTTAAGTTGTTGCATTACTTAACAGCAAACAGTAAAGGTTTCCATTTCACTTAACAAAGCAAGCCAGATCTAGACGGGTCTTTTGAACTAAATAAATGCAAGCCTGCTGTCAAGTCAATTTCCATGCAAGTTTTATCAGTACAGCTTCATTAATTACTTGATCATACAATACTTTCTACATACGTGTATAATTTAAGACAATACATCATGTCCAAAAGATTTATTTCTCTACATCTGGTTAAGTAACGGAGGTGGGTGGGGGGTTTGGGGTTTATACCACATTATCAAACATGGTGTACAAAAGAGGCATGGAAAGCATGTTTCAAACACAAATCAGTCATCTTTTAAGCATTACTTTGTAAAGGATTGTAACCATCCAGAGGGACCTGACTGATCATAGCCATAGAGATGTTACTGATATCCCAAGCTTTTCCAGAAATCATGGAAAATCATCAATCAGCTTCACACATCCAGATGGTTCTGAAGAAAGATGGCTGGAGGAAACACTATAGTAGGGTGTGATAGTCCATTACTAAGAACTGCTTTTTTACCACATAAAGGACTTTTTTTTTTTCCAAATAATACTCCTCAGGCAAGATCCTACCTATGCTTCACTAATTTAGTACAAACACTATTACTGACTGAAAGCAGTAGCAAAAACACAAAAAGTATAGAGGATCCTACTAGACCTTTAAAAAAAATAGGTTCCGCCCTACACCCTTACCTGTAAGGGTTACTGGTTTATCATCTAGGAACTCTGTAGAACTACAACAGAGGGATTTCCTTTTACAAGGGAAGTTCACTCACTCATACACTCCCTCTCGTCCAGTAAGGTCTGTGAATGAGCTGTATTTCCTGTATTCCCTGCTGAAAAATCTAACTTGATCTAGCTAGCTCTCATCTACCAAAACACAAGTTGAATTGCTCAAGCTGGTAAACCATCATTGCTAGTAAGCTATTTTCCAGTTTCCTTATATGTTATTTTCCTAAAAAAACAATTTGTTGCAGTAGGGAAGCTGGAAAGTAATAGGGAAGCTGGAAAATAATTATCTAGCTGGCAAAGATGGTCTACCAGCTTGACCCTTTCGGCCTGTGATTTGGTAGCGGGACTTTTTCAGCAGGGTACATGGTTTAAAGTCTTACTCCAACAGTTCTCATACATGGTCCCTGGGTGCTGAAACACAACTCTTGAACTCTACCATCTTGTAGAGACTCTTGCAACATTCAAGAAGCATGTCAAGACTCATCTGATCTCTTTTGCCCCTATCTTACCACATGACAGTGCCAGAAGTTGCATATTGCGTGATATTTTAGTTTTTAATCTCCTTCATTATGTTTGTCCTTCAATCGTACAGTCTGCACTTACTGTATCTTTTAGCTCTTAGCATTGAAATGGAGTTTCCTCTCTTAACTCATCCAGCCGTCTTGTGCTATTTCTGAAAGGCAAGCATAGTCACGTAACTCCTGCATCAAAATTGGCTCTTGTCATAGCTCTATATTTGGATTGTATTTACTTCATGTGTAAGCTACGTCGAACCAAGTGTCTGCTGAATGAATAGACGTAAATAAATGTAGCAAATAATAGTCAATGTAGTAAATAATAATCACTTGAATAATCAAAAATGGCAAAACTTAAAGTCCTTAAATGCAGACTGGCCTATCCAAAAAAAAAATCAAAAACATTCACACCTTAGCCTATTTGTGATGATATAAATATTCAGTGTGGAGGCTGTGGAACATTGCCTTAGGCTTATCTGTATTGAGAGAAAGCAAACAGCTCTCGTTTGCTGTTTCAATAAAGCCCTGGCCAGCATCCTTTTTTGCATCTTATTTTGCATGAACACCTTCCAGCTTTCCTTTACAATCTTTTTTGGAATTATTTTTTTTTTTTTTGCCTCTGTGGTCTATTTTGCGATGCATAAACCAAGACAAATATCTTCATCGTCTGAACTGTAGAGTGTCTTAGCAAAGCGGCTTCATTCCAAACTACTCATGTTTCAAAATGAAAGATTTCATATCCACCATCCTATTACAAGCAAGAAAGGTATTAAGATGCTTGAAAAGATAAACAAAGCTTGTTCAATCACATTTAAAAAAATTCCAAATATTTTTTATAAAAGAGAGGGTATTTAACTGAGAAGAAATAAAATACTCTTTCATTTGTTGCTTATGACTGATTAATGAAACTCTGGAAACTCTGGAGCTGGAAACCTGGAGCTTGCTCAGTAACAATTCTCAGTTTTAGGAATTTTTTTTCACATTTTCCGAGCATGAAGTCAGAGGGTGTCTCCATAGGAGATGTCTTTTTCTTCTCTCCAACACCAAGCAAAATCGACATGTTTCAGCCTGAGAATTGATCAGACTGTCTCACAAGTGGCTCCCTCAATTCTGAATGTCATAAACGTACATGATGTACATACCAGATATGTCTGTCTTTTTTTGTCCAATCATATTGAAATCTTTAAATATTGGATATATGTAAAGATATATGAACCCTAACTATAACACTAAGGATTCAATAGATATGGACTTAATTGGGATTATGTGTCATGAATCTGCAGAAAATAGCCCATAATACTAAAGTGGAGAGAAAAATCTATATGGTTTGCAAAATTATATACAAATAAAAAATAAGTTTTGATTGCATAAGTATAAAAAATCTGTATAAAACATTCCAAAATTTAAACACCCCACAAAGCAGCATTAAATCCATTATCAAAAAATGGAAAGAATATGGCACAACTGCATCTCTGCCTAGAGAAGGCCATCCATGGTTGTTGGTCCCAGATGTGCTAGTTTGAGCATTTCAAAGTATTTCAGCTCATCTCCTGGGATTTCAATCTCTAGAGTTTACAGATAAAGGTGCAAAAAACAAACAAACGTCCAAAAAAACCATCCGTGAGCATCAGTTCTGCGAATGGAAATGCCATATTGATGAGAAAGGTCAGAAGAGAATGGCCAGACTGGTTAGAGCTGACAGAAAGGTAACATAAATACCACTCTTTACAACCACGGTGAGCAGAAAAGCATTACAGAATGCACAACACATCAATCCTTGAGGTGGATGGGCAACAGCAGCAGAAGATCACATCAGGGTCCACGCCTGTCAGCCAAGAACAGGAACCTGAGGCTACAGAGGGGACAGACTCACCCAACCTGGACAGTTGAAGACTGGAAAAAGACCATTGTTTTCTTTTGTCCAGATATTAAGTTGTCCAGATAATGACTTCATCATTTAGGATGATCAGGAAGATGCATAGATGTATAGATATGGATTGCATCTTGGCCTTTTGTATGGTATTGCTCTTGATTTAATTCAAAAATCAAACTGAATACATAAGAAGAAATTTTGCAGTAGTGCTCTGAATAGCCACAAGCTTACAGCTCATTTCCCCAAAAACTCCATCAAACACTCGGCTATTTCCTTCTCCTCTAAAAAGGGGATGAATTCCTCAAAGGATTCCGAGGAAGAGACAAGACGATAAGCAACCACCCATTTTTTTATTAACCATCTTGATTATGAAAAATGATTATCCTACTCGTTCTCTTCCTTTCACGTCTCATCTTTTAGTTTCCTGTGTAATGTGCATTATAATTCAACCCCACTGAAGATCAAAATGAGGCAAATGAAAGCGCTTAGACATAAAAAAGTGCCAGAATTGTTCATGTATTCCCAGAGGAGGAGAGGGACCAATCAAAAAGAGGTCGACTAACAATCAGTACAATCCTTTTGTTTGATCCCTGAGGGAGAAAAGTCAGGAGCTGTGAGCCCTCTCACACACACAATCACTGTGTGATGACATCTTTTCTGTGATATATGAGAAAAGAGAAAAAAGACTTCCACCCACATCTGGGATTTAACAATTAGAGCTATTTTCAGGAAGCATTTTTGGTACAGTAGTGCTCAACAAACACTACAGCATTTGTGTTAAATATGAGCAGTGATTTGCATCCGCCCCTGTACCAGGGTGTCGTGTTCTTTTTTAGGAGCACAGTTTGTGTTCAGAGCGTGGTAGATTTATAATTTGTGTTTGCACACATACCGTATGGACTGCTTCTCCTGCAGACTAAAAGTCAATACAATGTTAACAAAATGTCAATAACTGAAATCAAGAAAAGTAAAAAAGGCTGCTACTTGGTAAATTCTGCATATATGTGATAAAGAAATCCAGGAGCGTTCATTTGGAGCATTATTATGTGGCCATGTAAGCTATTTGACGTGTCCTATTTTCCTGTCCCAGCTGGGGACTGTTTTCATTTGATCTGACTTCCTTGACTGACATCTCAATTGACCTCTGCTGTGTCACTTTTCCCGCTCATATTAGCTTCTTAAATTAACTGGCATCGTTTTCTAGGTTGCTTGAGTTAGTTAACTACTTTTACTACAAGTGCTAATCATAGCTCTAAGTGGGAGAAGAAAAGAAGACCTGCACGTAGGGCCAAATTATAACTAATTAGAACTGAGAATTAAAATGAAAGCAAGAATTAATGAGCGATTAAATTACACTGCCCCTTTTAAAAACCATCTCCCCTGTGCTCTGTAATTCAACAAGTAACAATCCTCTGCCATTTTAATGCAAAGCATCACTAAGAGCCTTACTGTGAAAGAAAGTACCAGAAGTTTTTGCACCAGTGAAGTGAACTTGTGCTTTATACATTGGCCACTAGTCCAGAACCAAAAGCTCCAGCGACGGATAATACTGGTTAATTGTGTACTAATTGGTTACACATACAGCATCATGAACACCAGCTGTATAGGCAAACGTTAAATAATGTAACACTGCAATGCAACACCAGATACATAGGAAAACATAAAAGAAGAATAAATATCAGAAAATTCTGGTCCCCTGGCACTATGTTTACATCAACAATGTTCTGTTTTATTTCTCAATCTGCATAAACTGTAAATTTTGTAAGGTATTACACCGGTACGTTGAATATTTTTGGCCTAAATCTTGCATTAACAGATTTTATTTATTTATTTATTTATTTATTTACATTTGCAAGAGATTACACCAGTACAATGTTTTGTGTGGCACAAATAATGCATTAACAGATGGAATTTATTTATTTATTTATTTATTGATTTATTTATTTAAAATCCAACTGCATAAAATGTAAATTTTGTAAGATATTATACCACTACATTGTTGCCTTAACAGATGGAATTTATTTATTTGTGTGTTTGTTTGTTTTTTATTTCTCAACCTGCATAAAATGTAACATTTGCAAGAAATTCTACCAGTACAATGTTTCGTTTTGCACAAATCATCCGTTAACAAACGGAAAGTCTTTCTTTCTCTTTCTTTCTACATAAATTGTAACTTTTGCAAGAAATTATACCATTATTCATTGTTTTGTGTGGCACGCATACTGCATTAATGGACAGAATATTCAATTTTATTTATGTTATTTTCATTTCCTCATGTTTTCTCAACAGCTGGTTGAACTAAGGTACACAGCCTGGGTCACATGGAGTAAAGGCATCATGGCAAAACTATAAATCTGTAAATTTGCTTATGCAGAAATATATATTTATTATATGTAAGGAATAAATCTTGACAGAACGTAATTATAGGGAGAAAAATCAGGGTGACAGGGTGGTCTGTTGCGGCCTGCTGTTAAATGAAGCAGTTATTATTATTAGTTATCATTATAAATTAGTTATTATTAATGAACAACATATTATACTTTTTATCCATTTACAGTTACATTTAATGTTGCGGAACATCTGCAAAATAATACAATAAATCATCTACATTATAACAACTCTAAACAGTCATTCCTTCACTTTCTCTGGAAAAAAAACAAAGGTTAGAGATAAACTGCAAAATGCAAAGCCCTCTGTACAAATGCTTTCCTGTGGTAGAAAAGTTAAAGCAATGATACTGGAGACTCCTTTCATGATAAATATTAAATACACACCTCCTTACCTTCATGTTTCACTATATCAATGGCTATATGTCATTCTGTGTTAAATAACAATGTTTTCAATATGATGAATTGTTACTATAGAAACGATAGTGTATTAGAACAAGCGCATTTATATATGTACGTGGGATTTGCCTTGCAGAACTGCACCACTGCACCACAGTATCAGCACCACTATGGTATAAATACATATACTAGACTTTACAACAAAATACTAGAACGCCACAGTAGAAAAAATACAATGCTATGAACGATTTGTAGATGCTAGCATGCCATTTAAACAAAGAAGCTAACAAAGCACACTGAGTGATGTGATTCATAAAAGAAAAAGATGCAGAATGGATGGGTGAATGCCTATCTCTGTTTTCCGTCGCCTAGGCTAGGGCTGCGATAAACGAGGCTTGTAGTGGCTCCATTAAATCAAGTGGCCAGTCACTGCATGCCAGCCAGGAGTGTGTGGGAGAGTCCTGATGTAGCATGGACATAAAAAGAATTTCTCACTCCCTCTAGCACTCTCGCCGGCCGCAGCCACATCTTCTGTGACAGCCGTGACAACATACCATGATGATCACAGAAATTGGCTATTATAGATGACAGTTCCGCTACAGCCCCCACGTTTTTAATGCAGTGTACAGGTGGTGTCAGCATGCTTTAGAAACCTCTGAGCTTGAGACATACACACTCACACGTGTGCTGATTATTAATTGTTTCTTCTTGGCATTGTTTACGGTTTCGATTTCAAAAAAAAAGTGTTCATATCTTATCAGATCTCCCCGGCGCTTTAGCAAGTTACCGAAGCAACAAACACGAAAATAATATCAAATGCGCTCGCATTGAGAATCTTACCCAGAGGGTGTGCGCAAATTAGCCATTACGGGAGCGTTCTGTAACATTTGCTGCGATCTTAGCAATGGGTAAAAGGTATTTTTTGCATCATGTGAAAAGGGTGTGAAAAAATTAATTTCCTGACAAACTCGTTCTCAGCATCTGTCACCGAGGCGTAAATCTCCGAAGGGTGGTGTTGAGCTGTCTGCATATCATCACGCCCATCATTATCAAAGCATGTGTGCATTACGCCACTCTAAATCATGTTTAATGGTGTTGTGGCAGTGGAGATCGGGCCGTTTTGGAGTCATTAAATTGATTTACTGCGCTTCCTTTGAGCAGCCAGTAATGACCACTCATCTCCACCACGCAACACACCTCAATCTCCATTTCACGCACGTTTAGGATGAAGAGGACGGCCTTGACACCCGCTCAGAGACTGTTTTCTAGCATCCCCTACTCTCGTGTAATGAGGTCAGTTGCAGCACATCCTCAGGAAGATCAGCACCGAAGAGCGAGGTTTTGTTAGCAGACTGTGCATGTTAGTGAAAAGAAAACATTTATATTGGCTTCACAGGATTGTAATGACTGCCTGCAGAAAATATGGCAATCTCATTTTCTGGGCAGGTCAAAAGCATTTATTAATGCTCACATTTCATTAAGCTCCATTGTAAGCACAGAACTATAGGTGAGCCTGGGAAAACCATTAAAAGCTCTATTGATTGATTTGACTTGTGATCTGTAGCACAGAGACAAAGATATCTGAGACTGAAGGACTAACAAAGCCTACATGCAGCTGAACATTTAATAGACTGGTTTTTGAAGGCAGAGTGAGGCTATCGCTTGAAGGCTGAGGATTTTATAGCCAATTAAAAATCTATTGATGTTTTAAATTAGGGGGAATTCAGGTAATTATACGAGACACTAAGAAGGTTTTACAGCCTTGTCCAAATGATATTTGTGAAATACACAATCTAAAGCGTTGCATAAACACCTTCTGACTAATAATACTGTATGTCATGATATACTAAATGTAATGATATCAAGGATGGGGCAAACTTCAAAGCACAGAGAGTGTTTCGTTTTATTTAATATAAGTGTTTTATTGACTGGTTTGAGCCGAGACAAAAGGTATATCAACTCAAATAAGCACTCTTTACAACCATGGTGAGCAGAAAAGCATCTCAGAATGCGCAACATGTCAAAACTTGATGTGGATGGGCTACAATAGTAGAAAACTGCTCCTGAATCTGAGGCTACAGTGACACAGGTTCACTGAAAGCAGTAGCTGAAGACTGGAAAAAGACTAGGAGACATAATGATAATATAATGTGATATGGGTCAGCTATAATACCTCAATTGGCACTATTTCAGTGCAGGCACGGTATTTCTTCTTACAGTCATGACAAACCACTTCAGCTGAGTCTGAATACCTGACCAATGTCCTTCCCAACTGTTTTTATTGCCATTTTAGAGCACTTTTCTTATCTCACTAGAAATTCTCACAATGTGTTGTAACTGCAGAAAAGCAGACAGGATCAAAATCAAGAAAGAAGAGGCTCGGTCTAATATCCACCTGCAGCAAAGTGAGGCACTTATCTTTTCAAAATTGCAAAATGGAGAAGTACAACACCAAAGAGAAAGCTGTATTTATCTAGTGACGCTGACGTGCCAAATGCAGAACTGTTTCTTTATCCACCGTGCAGTCAGTTTATTTCTGCCTCTTTCTTCCTGCCCATCTGTTGATGAAACTACTTTTCACGTTAGCCTTAAAAGCGAGCGTCTCTGTGAGTGGCTTGCCATGTTCTGTGTGTACTGTACCAGCAGCTGACACTAAGCCACTCTCAGGCAGGAAATGTTTTGCTTAACTGGTGAGTGCAAAATAGCCTGTGGCTTATTTGCAGTTCTATAGCGGAGAGTTGGCTAACCTCGCATGACAGCAGTGATATGATGCTGAGAAGCCTGGTGAGGACAGGGAAAACATGCTTACAGTATTTGACCAGAAAATGGTTCTCATCAATAAAGTTCAGCCACACAGTTTCGCCCTTAACCCAAATGTAGTCATGCTTGGTTTCTGCTTCTTTAGTTTTGCACTAGATTTACAGGACTACTGTATAACTTAACAAGCAAGTCTCAAATCAACACAGACTTTTCTTCAAAAGGCACAATTTGGCTATGTTATACATAAGTAGTTTCATAAAATAACAGAATAACGTGCATTTAAAAAAATGCAATAATACGCAGCCTTCTAACTTTGAGGCCACACCTCCTACATGAATGTCAGCCAATCATTTTCCTGTACCAAGAGAGCTAAAAGGACTTGTTTTTGCTCCCTGACTTCTGAATTAAAATCTCGGGTGTTGGTCTGCCCTCTTGTTTAACTGTCAGTCTTTCATCATAAGTATGAGAATCGAAAGACTTTTCTAAAATCAAGTTGACAACATTAGCAATGTCTGCCTTTTCACACCAAAAGGCAGCTAAGCTGCTAGATGAAGAAGGTACTCACAGCTAGCTAGCTGGACCTATAAACAACAAATTTCAGTAATCAAACAGAACTTTATACTTACAATTTATTTACCATACTTACAAATTCCAAAGATAAGATATACAAGGGTGTAAAATTGTTTTGGATTAGGTAACTCAACTATGCACTACTGCGGCTCCAAGCATTTCAGACTGGCTCTGATATGTTTAAGTTTGAGATGTCATTCATGTTCATTACTGTTTCAGTGCTTGGTTACGAGGTTCTGCCCCTTTGAGAGATCATCGAATCATCATAACGGAACAACTTAATGTGTCCAGGCAGGACAAGTGAAGAGTGCACAGTTTTTCTGTGGAAACCCACCCACCCACACTCCTATACACTCCCAGAGAAGTACAGCTTCGGGGCGGGACTTAAAATGATGTAGTAAAAGGAGATTTTCATGCAGGCTGCGCTGACCACCGAAAACATTTTGCTTTAAATGAATGAACAGTGTAATATTGCAGTGAAATATTTGATCATTTGATTTGCTAAAATATTGAATTTCACCAAGAATCGTGAATAACATAGACACTTTGGTAAACATTTCATTGCCACATTTTAATGAAATTTTAGAGTAAGCCCGGCTTCCCATGTAGTCTTAAAGCAATCATCTGAAACATCATAAGTGATCATAAGTGAGTTTATTTGAGGTACTGAACAGCTTAACAGTGTTTGAGACTAGTGTTTTTAATGATTTAGGTGTGCAGCTTGAACAATGCCAATTGTGAGCAAACATACATATAGGGTTTGGGTTACTGATTGGGTTGTGTGTTCAATTCCCCGCATTGCCAAGCTGCCATGGTCCTTGAGCAAGGCCCTTATTCCATCATTCAGTTGCATCCTGTCTCAATTGTACGTTGCTTCATAAAAGCACCAGCCAAATCTGTAAATGTAAATAGCTATAAGCATCGCATACTTGTTAGCTACATTAGTCTTGTAGCTCCAGTACAAAACTAAAGAAGAATCTTCAGGCACCAAATAAGTCTTGGCTGATCAAGGACACTTGTGCTATATTTGTATGCGTTTCATTCCTGAACTGTTATTTTAATATTTGGCCACTACATGTTTGAGCTAGTGTGGGCAGCTCAACAATACAGTTTCAGCATCCTACTCAATTCTCTATCCCATGTCTATAATGACACACTGCACACCCTTACAAACAAGCAAAAAAAAAAAAAAAACATAGCTGAAATAAAATAATGGTCTCGTCGGGTCAGTACAGACATCATCAGGCTCTCTTTCACCTACTAATATTAGCATTGAAGTGCAACATCTGTCCATTGTTGAAAAACCATCTCGCAGTTCCTAATGTTCTAGCCGTGAGTCACTATTAGATAATTTCTGCTTCCACAGTTATTGGACAAAAAGCTCAGCTTCCTGAGACTGCAATATTACTCCAGGCTTGAGATATTATCTAGTCTTAGTTCTGCTAGCTATAAAGGAAACTCTCATGCCATTTTATGACCACAACTTCAAAATCATGCAATGATCAAGCAATGAGATTGAATTAAAGAGAAGAAGCAGGGCCAAAGGATTGGATTCTAATTCAATCAAAACGGTGGCCCACACTAGGCCTATAAAAAAGACGTAGCCTGAAGCTCCTTGAAGAAAAAATAATAATATCCGACCCTGGTAATGGTAGAAATGAATTATATGGAAAGCACTCCAGCAAAGCGTCCCATATGGGAGGAAATCAGTGTAATATACTGAAGGATTGTGCATTAAGCTAATTAGCCTGTGTCCTGTTTGAATTTTTTTTCTTGTTGCTTTATGCACTCTCTGGACTCTGGATGAACAGGATGTTCAGTAGTTCGCCAGGATCACGCTTATTAGCCAATATAAACAAAAGGCCAGATTTACAAATAGATTTTTCTGCATGAAGAAGATATATACAAATGTAAAACGTGACATGTTTTTGGATCAAGACCAATGAGTACGGATAATGAGTAAACCAGCAGGGAAAATAAATGAATATCATTATACCAAACAGTATGAAAATTAAAAGTGTATGTTTAAGAGCTAGTTTTTAAACCAGTATTGTCACTTTTGATGAAATTTGGCTCAAATCAATTTGTTAAAAAACATTTTTAAACAAGTACAAATTAAATTCATAGCTTCTGCTAAGTCTTTTCATTTTGCAGGTGGAAGATAAGTGAGAACTAGCAGCTAGCACACTGTAGCAACATTTTCCCAGCAGATTTGTGTAAATTACAAGGTTACTTAAAACTAAGGCAAGTTAAGTACCTGTGACAATGCAAGACAAAGCTGTAGGCTTAATCTGGACAATCCTGTTGTCTAGCTAACCATAGCAGCTAGCTATAGCCTTCAACATTCTCTTTATTCTGATACTGAAATGTCTACACACAATCCCATAAAGAAAAAGGTTTTGTTTGTATATACTACTGCTTTAAATGACTATAAGGCTTTATAACAGTGACATGGATGTATTAATACCTACATATCAATTGCTAAGGCTGTTTTTCTATACAAGTTGATGTAGTTAAGATGCTGATTCAAACATTATAACAATTCTGAGTGAAGAATATTTGTCTAACATCATGTTACCAACCCGACGTTGATTATTTTCCAAAAACAGCACATCCTGAAGTGTTTTATTACTCTTATACTACAGCAACTTGCCTCTGATTAAAAAAAAAAAAAAAAAAAAAAGCGATTTATTATTAGCCTTACATTCTGTCAAATGGCTGCTATGCAAGTCCCTTTGAATAAGCTGTTACTATGAAATAATAAAGTTGAATTACAGCCAGCACTGCTGTCAGAGCTGATGTTATAGAAAATAATTGATACCATCTGACCAGATGTGAGAATTTAACAGCGCTATGCTATGAAAAGCTTTTAAACTAGGAATATTTTGTGTATTTCATCCCCAAGACATACTTAGTGTAATATATCCTAAGCAAAATAAGATTATATATAATATTAGATAAATAATATGAAAAGTCTGATAAGAAATGAATGCTACGATGAAGGAAAAAATCCCTTTAACAAGACTCATTTTCCTGTACTTAGCCTTCTAAGGATAATCTTAGTGATCATACTGTTATTGACAAGCATGGACACCTTTTTTCCTCTCTAGTCTTATGACTCACATACAAGCTGCTATTATAATCAAACCCCCAGGCACTCAGTACAAGAGAATTAAAGCAGCAGCACAATCATTAAAATGGTAGACGTTAGACAGCAGCCATGTTTGAATGGCAGGTAAATCAATCGTATGTAAAGCTGCATGCAACCCTGCAGCGATTTAATTGCAATCTGGGGGTCTCACCAGGAAAAAAAAAAATACACTGCCACACACCCTGTGTACACACTGTGATTATCTTTGGCACCTAGGAATAGGCTGTGATCAAACTCCAGTCGCCAAAACCAGGGCCCCAGAGCGCCTGAGACAGGCACAAATCGGCTTCATACAGCCTCGGGTAATGACTGCCTAAGACCTCCAGCTGATGTGAGGAGAAAAAACAGGACAAGTGGGTCTATTATTGGAGTGAGGGGATGCTGAAAAAGGCTCTATATTAACGTCACAGTCTGAACGCCGCCTCTTTTATGGCTCTTCAACCTCGATCATGATGAAGTGCAATAATGAGGCGTTCCACTTAAAACACAAAAAAGGAGCTCATATTCTGCAGATTGAACAGGAATGCATCACAACTTGTGGAACAATGGTATCTGATGGGTGTGGAAAAAAATTAAGGGAAATAGCAGTGAAGCTCATTTCATGCAGTCTTTTTTAAAGGGAGAGGAAAAGATGAAAGATGGATGAAGGCTTTGCCAAGATAAGCCAAGCAACAACTGCAATTTTGCTCAAGATTACTTTCATGTTGTCCTGGTTTTTTTTTTTCATGATTTTAGTAAGCAATTAAGATTATCAATGCTGAGTAGATATAAAGGTGACACTGAAATGTCCCCTTGTTCCTCTATGAGAAAGTCTCAGACAAAGATTTTTGTAAATGACCTCAAGCTCCACTGCTCATATTGAGATTTGGCTACTCAAGTAAAAAAGACATGTTGATAGATACATAGGGAATGGTTTCTATATTCAGATTTGTTCCAAGCAAGTGTTTAACTTGATTTTTTAGATTATTTTCATACAATTCACACCTCTAAGGTTGCTATTTATATCGAGTAGCAATCTTGGGACATAATTTTTTTGACTACATTTTAGTCTCAACCTCCGCTTCAGGCAGTCTATACCCACTGTGCACTTATCTGGCCACAAGCTTCAGAATCCTGAAGGTTTTAATCTGATTGGCTTCCTGCACACACTTCTGTTTATATGCACTTGTGTGCACCTATTTGTGATGAGAAAATAAATTTTGAACACTGTAGCCCTGTGAGCTATTCAGAACAAGATATAGTCACACAGTATCTTGCCTTTCAAAGCTATTACAAAGTTTCATTTGAAGCGCTCGTGAGTGAACAAGACGTGTTTGCCAGTGGGCTCAGGGAAAGTTTGGTCATTGGTCATTTGCAGTGTATGACGAATGGACGCCTTTCTATAAATATAGGTAGTTCTTGGCCACGTTTAGTGACAGAAATGAACAAACTCTCTAGCCACAGTCTGGCTGAATAGATTAATTGCATATAGTCTGTCCCCTTTCAAACAAAAAACATCCTTTAAGCCTGAAAATTTGGTGATTTGAATGCAAATTAGAAGCAAGCTTCCACCCACTGGTTAATTTATATGTCATATGGATTCGACACGTCCCAATTTACCCTCCTATCCATCTCATGTACATAAAAAACACCCTAATTTATACAGGTGTTGTGATAAACAACAGGTGTGAGCCAATAAAAGGAGGCTATCCAAGATTTGAGGAAGAGAAATCTAAGAGTAATCCAATATCCAAGAAAAGAAGTAAACATAGACCGTAGAAAAAATACATTTCAGTGAAGCCTCTAATAAAAAAAGACAGCTACGGAAGTGTACTCTATTTAAAAAAGAAAAAAAAAGGCCATAATCAGCTAGCAAACAAAACCGTTTTCGAGTCTCACTTGCAGGCAATTACGTGAACTTTATTTACAGTTAGGTGTTTATTCTTTTTAGAATTTGAATAGCTCAGATTTAACTGCAGTCAGATTTAATTAAAACTTCATTTATAAATAGAAGTGAGCCAAGTTTCCACCCTGTTCGAATAGGCAAATCATTATTTCATATAAACAAAATGCTAAAAGATCAGCGGACTACCAAAATAAAATAAAATTGCATCTGATATGTTTTATTATGGATATCAAATAACCTTATAATAACTTTAAAAATAAGGTCCGATAACCAAAAGCCATTGATCAGCCTAGGCATGTAGTTCATCTATCAAAAAAAGTTTGCATCCAGGTCAGTTTATGGTTTATGGTTTAATAATGTACCTATTATTCAAATGAAGGTCTAATGAACTGATTAAGGTCCGCATTATTATGATCCACACTTTGCATTCTGATGCATAATTACAAATTACGTGTTGACACTAAACCTTCTTATCTATATGTATATTTAGGTTTGAGGTTTCTGTAGCATAAGCTGGGTTTTCAACATTATTTTCTATTTTTATTGTTATTACTTATACTATTCTACCTTCTACACTTACTAAAAATACTGAGTATAATGATTTTGATTATTTACCAGCAAATCAAGCATTTTTTAAAAATATTATGTTACACACAGATAGACCAGATATGTTTGATCATACAGACAGACCAAAGATAAAACTGATAAATAAGGAAACTGTTGGTGGAGTTTGTGTACACTCACATTACAACTGGACTTGACCAGTTCATTAAATAATGGCCCCTGTCCTAGAGTACCCCCTGCTACTCAGCTAATAAACAGACCTTACTGAGTTTAAATAGAAAACACTAAAATGTGCAGGACAGGGGGTAATCCAGGAGCAGGACTGGCAACCTGTGGTCCAAGACATTCATTTAAGATGAAATATTGTGACAACAATCTTTTAAACAGTGGTACTAGACTTAATAAAGCACCACAAGTCCATACATAATTCTGAGGTCTGAATAAGGCCAGGGCCTCTTAATCCAGCAGCCACTCAGCAATCACTTGGGTGCAAGCTGTGATATTGATATAAGGTCTAAGGTAAACTTAAAGAAATCGGGTGAGACTGTGCATGGAGAAACATCTGCCTTCACCAAACCAGGCCACCCGACTCAACAGATGTGAAAACGCAGATGTGAAAACGAAAAGCCTGAACTCCGTCTAAATTTCACACAGCAATATCAACATTCAGCATCGTCCAAATGCCAATAAAGGCGTTTGGAAGGCGTGGAAAGGCGTGGAAGAGAAACCTCTGGCAAGTTCGATTTCTGGGCTTTATTTTAAATGAAAGATAACCTATTTCCTCTGATATGTCTAAGCATTTTTCAGCTCTCGAAGGCTTTCTTTTGAGCCAGTTAACAAGCCTTGCCTACTAGAAACCCTTTACAGAAGTACAAGAAATCAATTTCATTCATTTCACAGACATAACAAGGAGCTGATCTGGTTTAGCGCAAATTAAAACAAACCAAGTTCCTCTTACCTTTCATTCCGTACTTGTTGCGTCTGCCGTACTTGTTGATCAGCACAAACATCACGATGAGAAACACGCAGCCAAAAGCAGCCAATCCAACAGCTATAGACATCTACAGGAACAGAGGGAGCAGCGGAGCGGGTAATTAAGAACAGCATGGTGTCAACGCAGAGCAGAATATAGAAAATGCTCGGGGTGTGAGTAGGAAAGAACGCTTAACGTGCTGAGCTGTAAATAAATGTAACACATAAACGTAACATGTGTCTCACCCCGAATGAGTCCTCGTCCGGCCTGTTCACATCGTTCCCAGGTGTAGGGTCTCCTAGGAAAAAAAAAAAAAAAGCAGGCTCTTAAATGGTGTCATGATACGATATGCAAGTGATATCTGGCTTTGTCCTTTTGTTAAAACCTTCATTATATAACAAGGAAAATGTCATGGTATTAAGGCGAATAATTTTATGCACATGTGACTTTAAGTGCACTCACAGGAAGCTGTGGAAATTAATATGAGTCCCTGATTTATTAAAGAGAAGGAAGTACAATGCAATCACAAGCTGGAGCCAGGTTCATTTTGGCTTGAGAGAAGTGCATTTTGTAGTCTGGCGAGTTCGACACTCGAGATCAAAGGGTAATTCCAAGCTAATTAATTGTCCAATAATGGAATAGGCGCCATGGGTTAAAGTGATATCTATGCAGCTTTGACAGGAAGTGCAGGCCTTCCTCCTCTGGGCTTAAATACTTTGTTCAGTTTCACTCTCCTTTCTATATTTTGTGGTGCGCCAGTCTCAAGCAGCTTTTAATAAGCAGCGATTGAATGGATTTAAGGCATAATCAGCATCCTCTGTATAGGCAGACAGATGACAGGAAAGAGGCTATAACTATTTTAATAGTTACTATTACTTTTCTTATTGCTCACTTGCAACATTTGTGGCAGAACAATAGAAAATGTGTCATTCATCAAATTTAGGCAGATTAGTTGCCAGCAGGAAGAACTTTGTTTTTAAAAAAAATCTGATTTAGAGATAAAGACTATAGTAACACATGAGGGAGCACTGAATAGCTGGTTAATGACTCTCATTTAGTGTTTGAAACATCATCATACTGATCATTAAATAGATTTTAAAGAGTATCACAAGGGTCAAAGAAAGTTCACGTCTTAAATTGCTGAGACACATGATTCTGAAAATGTTCACTGCCAAAGAAACACTCACCGTACTCAATAATTCCTTTTACCGCAGAGAAAGACAAAGAGACAAAAAAAAACATGTTAAATGAGATAAAGATAACAACCTATATGTATGGATTACTACAAGAAGTAATCAGTTTATTCACACAGTATCTGAACAACTAACCACTGCCACTGTCAAAAGTACCACGTCTACATGTGAGACTGATTTTCAAAATAAAATACCATCCTCTTCCAAAAATGGCGGCGCCTCCAGGAAATGGCCGAAGACAGTTTTGGTGACTGAGCCGAGCGAGTTGGTGGCCACCAGTGTGTAGTTCCCGTTATCGTGGTGTGTAGGGTTTTCAAAAGTCAGGCAGCCTTCCAGGTAGTCCTGGTAAAGCTCCATCTCAGTGTGGATGTACGGGGCCTGGATCTCGCGGCCTTTGTGGAACCACTGTAGCGTGGGATGAGGGAAACCTCGCACGGTGAACTCGATGCAAGTGTGGTGCCTGCGTTCCGGCTCCTCCAACTTTATAATCACTGGCGGAACTGATGGAGAGAGAGGAGCAGAATTACTGAGTAAACACAGAGGTTTCTTTAGATCAGACGGTATTCAGCTAAAATTTGTGAAGGTCCAGCTGCACAAAATTTATATAAGCAGATTTGAAGTGGTTTGATTTGCTCAATGGTGCTCCACGTTATCAATTTTAACTAGTGCCACAGACTCTGAACAGATGAGACACCTGTTTTGAAGTGGAGAATAAATGCACGCTTTTCTGTTAAAAACTTGTTTTTTTAACAACCTACAGTATGTCATCACATCACTAATCAGACCAGAGAGGGTAAATGAAAGTCTGTGAAAACTCCTTCCTTTCTTACTGAGCTGCCTTCTGTTAAATAATTTAGATAAATGCAGGGGATTGCAGGAGACACAACAGAGGATCTGCTTGGGGTACAGAAACTAAAGTTTTTGAACTACGAACAGTTTTTTTTTTCTCATATGTTTATTGGCTCTGCTACATTAATTTTTCAAGTACCCAGTTTGGTTCCCTCAAATATTTTGCTGGGTCTGCATCTGGACCGCAGTCCACCATTTTATGATACCTGCTCTAAGCTATAAATTATATTACATGAACTATTACTATATGGACACTTTACTACATAAACTATTAGAGAATGTGAGTGCTAAGCCTGATCAAAGTGCAAAACATGCCACAGCAGTGATTTTTCTGGCTTCTTTTAAGAAACAGGAAGCCCTAAATAGCCCACTGGAAAATCTATGTTGTATTGAACATATGGCAGACAATTGTTATTGCATCATCAAACAGAAGACCCAATCATATTCTAGTATACAAATGATTTTTTGTTGTTATACTGCTTTACCGGGAAAAAGAGTGAGTGCATGTAGGTTCGGGGCTGTTGCATAATCACAGTATTTGGATTTCTCAAGCTGGTGTGCCACAATTTTTTTCTGCTGATACTGACCTACACTTATCTGACTTTATCTCTGCTTCATTTCCTTTGCCTGTTTCCCAACGACATCTAATCACGCAACATTACAATTTATTACATTATTTTCTGCAAGTGTCCCTTTTTATTATAATCCTCAAGTGATGCTAGGAAAAACACTGACTAATCTACTAAGCCTCCTGAAATATGAGGAAGCATGCTCATGCACCACCAAATTGCTAGATTGATCTGCTTTCATATTTCTATGTTGCCTACACTAATTAAATTTAAAGTTGGAATTCCTCTACAAGTATTATATTGTGTATTTGTATTGTTCTTAAATATGTATTGCTCTTAAATATACTCGAGTATGCAGGTTCTTAACTGCAAGACAAGAGATGAGGTAAGTCCCAGAGGACACAAAGATCATAGCCATTATTGGATAGTAAAAAAAAAAAAAAAAAAAAAAAAAAAAAAGCCTTGAAAGAGTAATAAAATCCACCTCGTATTAAAACTTTCAACATTTTATCAATCTAGCAAAGGAAAGCTTTTTCGGCTGAATATGCGCCACTGAACAATGCTAAATTAGGTCTCCAATGGAAAGTGGGTGTTAAATCTAAGAATGTAATCTTGCTGTCACAAAATGTACATTAGTGCTCATTTTTCAGATTAAGGCAGCGTGTGATCTGGCATCAGAATGAGAGAACATCATAACTGCCAGTCGATCGCTCTCGCCCGCAACTGAATTGATTTGATGTTTTCTTTTTCAAAGGCTTAAACTGATGGGCTGATGATTGATATATGCCTCCCTTTGTGCCGGGAGCTGCCCAACACCAACCAAATGATGCTCAGCTTAGGGATTTGAAATCAGCATGCTGCAGCATCCCTCACTCACTTTACACACCCTCTCGACTATATGGGGTGTTATTTACAGAGTCCTGCTGAAGCTCCCAAACACACGGAGAGAGATCCATTTACCTCCTCCAAATCTACAATAGCTGCAGTATCCTTTTATGGATTTTTTATAGCACAGCTCATCTCAGCTAAAAAGAAAATCTCTGGTTGTTGAGTAGCAGTAAGTGAAGGCAGACTTGCAGTATAATGTTCAAGGTGAAATAAAGTGGCTCTTTAGAGGAGAGGAAAAAAAATCAAGATTACACCATAGATGTATAAAAAATAATAATAAAATCAGAAAATCTCGGTACAGTTTATGATACATAATACACCTTGTGTTATTTATGTTTGCTGTGGTGACAATAAAGCACTAGAGCCAGATTCTAAAAAATCATGAGATTAGGAAAAAGAGAAAAATATAAAACGAGCAGCTATGTAGTCGGTGTACTGACAATTGGTCCACAAGTGCCACTACAACCGAAGGCTCTAAGTTTCAAAAGGTTTGTGTGTATAAAAATATGCAACACCGAGAAAAAAATAGGTGATTTGGAGTGTTTCTAAACAATAAGTACAAAATAGTACAGGGTCTATACAAATAGATTACCTTAACACCTTTAGTATGATTTACTGCAGCCTGAAAGTCACTTTATGAAGACAAAATAAAACATTCTCAAAATGATGTCTCAGTATCTCAAAATTATGAAATATTACCGCATTAAAGTTGATTTCATATTAGATATTTGCCACACGTTTGCACCTACGATGCCAACAGCCATGCACTTGATGCATATTGCCTAGGCCTGGCACAAACCATTTAAGAATGTGCCCCAAGGACACACACACACACACACACACACACACAAAACCTGCGAAATGTAAACAGCTGTAATCCATTATAGAACTATAACTCATTCTAATGCGATATTCGATATTGCTTACACATACAGAACTTTTCTTTTCTTTTTGTGCGCCTGACTTATCCGACATCTTAGCAAGCTTGCACGAAGGATCTAACTAATATCTTGCGATACTCTACATGAGATTAAATGTCTGTAATTAGCCATAAATATTTGGAAGCTTTTACTGTGAAAACCCAGCAGACACAGCCATTTTACAAAACGGGAAATATTAACTTATCTGAAAGATGCATAGGCGTAGACCATCATAGTTTTATCAAATAGATGAATTTCAGACAGTCCTATTCTGCATAATGTGTTCTGGATTCCTACACCCGTTCTTGGCCCTGATCTGCTTCTCTGGTTGTCCCACCATGCCGAAGGGGCTGCCAACAGCATTTAACGACAGTTCGTGAAACGGGTTTCTTTACCCAGACCTTGCGAACCGTCCACACTCTTGTCGGCACTCTTTTATCGCGTTCGTATCCTATTTTGAACAGTTTTTCGACACCTTTAATCTGCGTTGTCCTTGACAGCACTTATATAGACGTGTGGCATTTCAGTATCTTTTAGAGCAGAACTCAGTGTTGCTATTGAGAACCATTAACACTTGCAAAAACTTAATCTCCATGTGGCATTATTTACAGTTATTCTTTGTAAAGCACTCAGAATATGCCCACTAACTGCGCTAGCAGTTTATCAGATTTCACACGCAAATTACCGATCTTCATTTGGGATCTGCTCTGTGACGGACTGACATCCTATCCAGGGTGTATTCCTAGCTTGCACACATTGTTCCTGGGATAGGTTCTGAACCCACTGATCAGGATAAAGTGCTTACTGAAGATGAATGAATTAATATTTGGAATCACAGTATTTCAGGGCCTGTTTATTTGCCCTATCAGTGGGAGGTTGCAAGTTTGAATCCCAGTGATGCCCCAAGAGAGTATAATTAGCCCTGATCTTTGGCCAAGAAAGATGTCAATTCTCTCTCCCCTGTCAATCAGAGATTATCACGAGATTATGACAAGAATGAGATTATCACATGATAATCTTGGGAGTCTGTTAGCTCATGTATACAGTATTCAGCATTAGTGCTCTACTCCGAGTATGCTAAGCTGCTCTATGAGGTCACAGGAGCAGCAGTTTGAAAAGATGTAGTAGTTGGTCAGGTGACACAGAGTGAAATGCCCCTGAGGTTTGATCTCCATTTGAGCTGAAGTTTTCTTCAGCCCGCTTTGCTGACACATCCATAATACATCATCAGTTATTGAAAAAGCGCATATGAAATACAGTCGACTTTCCAAGTGAAGTAGAAATGACAGAACTGTCAATTTATTGATTTTGGCTTGAATGAAAGGGCTACAGTTTTTCTGTTTATCGTGTTCGGTATTCAGAGGAAACACAACATGAACTCAGTAGACCATTACGGACTTAAAAAAAAAGAGAAATCATAACTGCCTATCTGTCTTTAAGTGTGTGTAATAGTTTGCCCCACATCATTCTTATTATGCTATCAATGCGACCTCAAAATATAATGCATTGCTCAGTCCTAATAGTTTCATTGTCGCTCTATTGATAGATACATAACTGCTTAAGATAATTCCTAATTACAGACACACCAATACCTTTGGGGGTTGAAGCTGCTGCATGTCATGTAATCACACACTTCAGTCACTCATATCTACCACTGTCATTCCACAATCACTCCTTAACAAGGAAAGCAATAGCACTCTGCATTGTGTTGTCACAGCTAAACATCCCGAGCGCGCCTCCTTGGGTCGGAGATGTCATTTCATTTTACTGTCAATGTCGTTCATCAGGGCGGCGATTAAACTAAATGGCTTCCTCTATGCAGCGGTTTAAATTCATGTGCTATTTATTAAACATAATGTCTCCTGAGCGGAACACTCTTTCTTTAGTGCCTGAAATGTCTTCGGTGGAGAGAGATACTGGCTCTTATGGAAACTACTGCCAGACTGGACACTCAGTAGGGTCACATCCTGGGCTCAGCTCTCCAGCACAAAGCCATACACACACACACACACAGTGTACAGTGTGTTACTGAAAGCCTACGACCAATCATGGAGCATTTCCCAAAATGGCACATCTATTTCTGTAATTAAATTACAACTGGTGTCTTTCTTTTCACCTTCCCTGCCTACTAAGTGTTTCTGATTACACTTACATAAAAGCTTCGGGGTGCTTTCTTGTTAATTGGCTTATCAGTTCATTTGCCATCTTGTCGCCATTTTAAATTTCTTGAGGGGAAACAGTGTGAGATTTTTTCTATATATATGTATATATGGTACTGATGCAAAGAAATGCTTGCAAGGTTTGAGTCAAAGCATTTCACAGAGTCAGTTCATTTCCAAAAGTGGAAAGCCAGCACAGCCGGTAGCATTGCTGCCTCACACAGCCAGGGTTCCTGGTTCCTGGTTCGATCCTGAGCTTGGATTAATGTTTGTGGAATTCTGCATGTTCTCACTCTGTCTACGCGGGTTTTATCTGGGTTCTCTGGTTTCCTCACAGCTCCCAAAAACATGCTAATAGGTGAACTGGCTAGTCTGATCATCCCTAGGTGTGAACGGGTGTGTGCATGGTGCCCTGTGATGGACTGGTGTTGCATTCAGTGTGTATTCAAAGTATTCAGAGAATAGACTCTGGATTCACCACAACCCTGACCAGGATAAAGTAATTATTAAAGATGAATGAACAGGTTCAGTTTCAAATGAAGTAACATACTGCACAAAAATGGGCACTGTTCCCTTACTTTATCATGTATTTTGCATAAAAATCAGAACAGGGATGATTGTTCTTTGTTCAACAATTACTGGAGGCACATGGATACATTAAAAGATTTTTATCTCATATAATATGGCTTATCTAAGAGTGGAATGGCAAATAATTAATCATTATGTTTCAATTAAAGGCACTTAAACCAATCGATACCTTACTAAGGATGTAAGGTAAAGATTTTGTAAGGATGATGTCGTCAGCAGTGTCGGAGTGAAGCACAGTTCATCTAATCTTGATTTCCACTTTATGGGGAGGTGTTAGAGAATAATTGGAAATCTCGTGTGCTTTTTATTTGCAAATTTGGTTCCAATCCAACACCAGACAGCTGAAAATTGGGGAACTGTTGATGGTGGAGCTTTGAGGAATGGTAATTTCTTTGCCATTAACTCAATTCAAGCAATTTACATGAGTACCATTTAAAAAAAAAAAAAAAAAAAAATGTAAGCAGCACACAGCTTTGGAATAAAAAAGTAAACTCTAGCCAACAAACTGTGGGCAGAGGAAGAAACAACCATTTTACAGGCAATTGCAATAAACTATGTAGGAGATGCATTGCTAATCATCATTCATTCATTAACCGCTTTGTCTCAGTCAGGGTCACAGTGGATCTGGTGCCTATTCTGAGCGTGAGACAGGAATACACTCTGGATGGGGTGCCAGTCCATGACAGGGCACTATGCAAACAAACGTTCAAAACTAGGGGAAATCTGGAGTATCCAAACCAGCTGCTGGAATGTTTCTGTGAGGTGAGAGGAAATCGGAGAACCCAGAATAGTAACACAACCCCAGGATCAAACTAGGGACCCTGGAGCAATGTTTCCTACAGATGTTGTAACATAGTAGGTGCACTGCTGCTAGCAACTAAGATATGGCAATGTGTCCACTGCATTAGCAAGCTGAGATTCAACTGCAAGACAATGCAAGTATTTGGTGAACGATTTTGACAAACCATGCCATGTGTTTGCATGGGCTAAATCAACAGTTGAACAGAAATATTCATAAACCAATATGAATGTTTTACTGCTACTGACACATTTAAATCCTTAACACAGTTGTTAAAGTAACTATTACAGTAGCCTAATAATGATAAAGCAAAGTAGAGATAGTTATTTAAATTTTTGATGCTTCCTTTGAGCAGCTACACAACTGTTCATCTCCCAAACCAGTGGAAAGAAAACACAGTTCTCGGTTCTCCTAAACCCTGTGTTAGTGGAAGAGGGGTAATGATATCGGTCGTTGTTCCTCTTCTAGCTGCTCCCATTAGGGGTCGCCCCAGCAGATCATTGGTCTGTGTATATTTGATTTGGCACAGTTTTTACGCCGGATGCCCTTCCTGACACAGCCCTCCTCAATTTTAACCAGGCTTGGGACCGGCACTGAGAGTGCACTGTTGCACGTAATCCCAGTGGCTGGGGATAGTTCCCTGGCTGGGAATCGAACCCGGGCCACGGCAGTGAGAGCACTGTGGTCTAACCACTGGCTCTCCAGGGAAGTTGGGTAATGATATCTGTATCCAGGACAATTTCCCTGAACAAAGACACCAGGTAGACCCTCGTTTGTATGTCGATTGTTTAACCCTGTTCTGATCTGATCTATTTTACCAACACTAAAAATGATTCCCTACTTTAAGTCCCTACTGAATTTCTCAAACATCATGTTAAAAAGTCATATGTACATTACAGTAATATTTTTGCCATGGGCCAATAAGGCATAAAATTGCACAGTAATGAACACAACATGAGAGTAAGTGTGAATTTCACTGTTACCATTTAAACCAGAGACTTCATCCTGACATTTTTTCCAAAACTTCTTCTCAGACAGTTTTCTTTTACTTTCTAATCCAGTGTATTTACAGTAACCACTGTTATCGGTCTGTGGTGTAGAATTTTTTATCAAGTTAATATCAGCCCATAATATCATCACACCCATCACTGCACAAATACACCTACCCGTCCTAAGCTTAGATTACAGTTACAGACCGTTCGCTAAAGATTTCCCACCAGATAAGCTCAGATGACTCAGTGATCTCCTAATGCATGTAATTACACAGCTGCCTGTCACAACAACTGACTCCTGTGCATATCCTCTGCTTTCCTAAACGGCCAACATCTTTAGTGATGTGTGAAAAAAAAAAAAATCAGTCTTGGGAATTAAACCAGTGTGAGTCAAAATTTCTATACTGCAGACTGATAACAGTAGTTACTGTAAATACACTGGATTAAAAAGCAAAAGCAAAAAAAGATTCAGAAAGTTACGGAAAGTAGTAAACAACCACATTCATGCATGTACCAAAGTATTGTTTTGGCAGCTACACAATATTTGCTTTGGGCAGACGTTTATTGCAGGCAGCATCCCTGAATTTTAACAGTTTGTGTTATTATGTGGCAGTTATTATGCAGTGTAATTTTATGCTGTCTATTCTTGTGATGGTAAATACTGGAAACCGCAATTTATGTCGTTTGCAGCTAAACTGAGATTATGTGAATGCAAAACAGTTTTGCAGAATTTTTATGAATTCGCCAAAAAGGATGTGTGGTGGAAAAAAAACCCCAGCAGCATTAAAAGCAAGAAGAGAAGTGCATAATGCTAAGTCTGAGCTGATTTCATATAATAATTCATATAACAACCTTTCGGGACTGTTTGAATATAATAATACTGCTAAAGCTTTTAACATTTTGACATCTTGAATTAAATACTACAGTGCCAATAAAATGATTTCCCTAAAGGCATCTAACTCAGAAATGTTGGAGTCATTATGATTACACCAAAAGGGTGAGGGGCACTTACACTGCACAGCCAGCTGAAGAGACATGTTGGTCATCCCGACCACGTTTGCAGAGATGCAGGTGAGGACGAAGCCGTTGTCGTCCCGGCTTACGTTGACGAGAGTGAGGTTGATGGAGTGAATGTTTGGCCAATAGACGTTTGACTAGAGGGCAGAGGGAAAAAAATGCAAGATAGCATAATAGGGTTATCAGTATATGTGTATGTAAGCATCTATGAGCTCTATGAGCATGTAGCAAGTGAGTGGCCTTCACCTGATGTGTGTTGATAGAGTGAAGTCCTTTCACGGTCCAGTCCACATCAGGTAATGGAGAACCTGAACCGTTACAGCTGACTGTGATGTTGTCTCCCTCCATCACCGTCAGGTTACTGTGTGTTACGCTGATATCAGGGAGGTCTGCATTAGAAAGAAGACAAGATTAAGCTCAGTGTTAGGATTCTTGTAAAAAATAATCTATAGGCACTCGGGAGGGTTGAACGGGGAGATGAGAGATACAACGTATTCTCAGCTGGTTGGACTTGTAACTTTCTGGATTTAATTTAAGATTGTTTAGATTTTATTTAAGATTGGACAAAAACTACATTTTCACTACGACTGAGTGAAATTCTAGACTGTTTCAAGGGTAAATGCTTTAGCGTACTTTCACATATGCAGTGTTTATTCTGTTTGGATCCCTGTTTTGAAAACCTCTGTGTGGTTTGTTTAGGCAGGTGAGACCACAGTAAACACACGCAGGCCAAAAAATATATCTCATTCTGCTTCCAAGAGAACTCTAGCACAATTCAGTTGCAGTGAGAAAGGGGCTCGACTGAAGTGACCCAAGAAGCGCAAGAAAGGAATCAAATTTCCTGTGTATTTTGCTTCGTGAGTGACATTTTTTGTACAAACCAGTTGCTAAACTGAACCGTGAGGACCAAAGGACAGAGCTGTAGCACTGCAGAAATGTCATATGTTCTGGATATATGGATATTTTGGATTTTTTGTACATTAATATCATATATTGTGAAAATACCTTCAGTTGTGGTGATATTGTATTGGATTGTATTGTATTGCATTGCATTGTATCACCATATTGTTCCGTATTGGAAATACCACCGATTTAGCAGTTAAGGCCATCTTGGTTAAAAACCTGCACTTAAAACTGCATGAGCATGAACTTTCAGTGGCACACATTTGGTACAGACTGGTAGACTTTTAGCCATACCTCAAGCGTGAGATTAAACCTAGCCAGATTAAATTTTTTTAAATCCGTTCCTTTCCGCACTGTGTACAGAGTGACTCATTTTCGATATACAGTTTACATTTGCCTTGATATCAAAGCAACCACCGTAACAGCTCCCTGACTATTAGAGGTGCTCATAAGGGGTTTATACCACAGTGAGCGATGTTCATTGCACGCAGGCGGATCTTGTTGGCGCCGGTCTTGCAGAAGAGTTGCTGGGTGTGTAAACCTGCCTCCCCTCTCTGCTGCCACAGCTGGATCCAACGAATCTCACAGCCACAGCTGAACACAATCCCCTCCAGTCGCCTGCACACAGTCAGGTCAAGCAGAGGACAGATAGAAGACTTGGTTAATTGTTACATTACGGTGATAAGGTGCAACATGTTACATAAGTAAGGAATACAACAAACTTTGGGGAGTGCTTTTATAGGAAAATAATCAACGACGTGGAGGTGTGATGCAGCCCAGTACGTACTGTTCCTGTTACCACCCCAGAAATAAATGTCTCCTCACAGAAACTTCACCATATCTATAATTAATGGTTTTCTTTGTAAAATAACAACACATTTATTTCATCAGTGTGTCCGCCATACAAGTACTATTGTCAGAGCCACGCTGTAAAAAAAATAATCACCACCTTCTGACATGAAATTATTCAACACACACATAAAAGTGAATTATGTTAAAAAAAAAAAAAAAAGGTCACATCAAACTACTCAACAATGAGTTGTTCTGAAACTACCCAAACCTTTAGAGACTCTGAAGTACTTTGACTTTATGCACCAGCACTAATAGAGGACAAAACCGTTTTATCTTTGGCTTAGAGGTCAACAAAAGAAGTGTGAAAAGCAGGAGAGAGAATAATTTGGAATAAAAAAAAGGGGTCTAGACACTAATTCAGTTCCCTATAATGATTATGATATTACATTGATAACAGATCTGTAAACATAAATATTTTCTTTATTTTCCTGATTATATTTTCCAGCAAATATTGGGTGGCTTGATGATTTGCAATATTCTATTATCATTAATTCTGCTGCATCCAATATTCTATTGTATAGCAAATAAGAGTAATTTCCAATAAAGCATGTTGAACAAATAAACAAGTATTTGGATAGTCACTATACATCAGCAATTACTAACCTAGAAATAAACACAATTCAACATTGCAACTTACAGAATCAGAATGAAGAGAAACTGCAAACTGCACTGTATATGATTATACATGGGCTTTCATCTCAGCATGATGCCCTTCCACTAATCTCTATGCTTGGGACTGAAAGACAGTACTTCACTGTATGTTTTCAAACCCTCCATCATTTTGCAAACCCTTTCATGCAATCTGAATGAATCTGTAGTGTGCCATTTGCTTGATTTAGTCTGCAGCCATAGTCTAAAGAACCCCGGCTTTGAAGTGAGCTCTCAGGTCTCTCTGCATTTTCTTTTGTCTTCTTTTGCAACTACCAGAGCAACTCGTCAGAAACATCACTGCATTCGCAGGATCAGATTAACATTTATGCCCCTTCGGTTTTGAGCTGGTAATGAGAAAATGAGGCATAATTTGAAATAAAACAGAGGTAAAGGATGAAAAGAGATGACTGGACTAGACAAAAAAATGGTAAAATTACAACAATCAATCATCTGTCTGCGCAATAAATCCGTTTTATTGAAGTACAGGAGGGTAATCCTTTGTGTGCTAGCAATTCTTGGTTAGGCATGATTCACCAAACAGGGCTGCAAATAAAATTTTTAAAATGGAAGAGTTAATAAAATTCTTCTACATTTAAAGACAAATGAAGAAACCAAGTACAATAGGGCTATACACACAGTGTTCGATAAAAACAAGGGTCCTATAAGGATAACTGCTTCTCAGCCCAAGGACCCAGGAATAGATAACTGTGCTGAATGACATGTTGTGCTGGGTAAGTCATATTTTTCCAGTGACCACTTTTGGCGATGTGCCCAAGTATAACAGGAGTAATACTGAGAAATGATTTTTCTGGCAGTGCTCCATGCTTCAAGCTGAAGGCGCAGACCAGGACAATGGCAATATGGTGATATATATTCAGTACATTGTGCACATAATGTGCACTTGCTGACCACACCTGTACATCTGCACGGTCATGCAATTATCCAACCAGCAATCATATGGCTGCAGCACAATGCATAAAATCATGCAGATACAGGTCAGTTAATGCTTACATCAAACATCAGAATGGGGGAAAAATGTGAGCATATGTGAGTAACCTCGAAGGTGGCATGGATACTGGTGTCAAATGGGCTGGTTTGAGTATTCGAGAAACTACAGATCTACAGAACTACAGATTGTCATGCATAGCAGTTTTAAGTGTTTACCCATAATGCTACAACCAGCAAGCAGCAATTTTGCTGATAGAAATGCCTTTTTGATGAGAGAGGTCAGAGGAGAATGGCAAACTAGTTCAAGCTGACAGGAAGGCGACTGTATGGTGACTCAAATAACCACTCTTTACAACCGTGGTGAGTAGAAAAGCATCACCGATTGCGTAACACATTGAACCCTGAAGCAGAACAGCAAAAGACCACGCATGTCAGCCAAGAACAGAAGCTGAGGCTACAGTGGGCACAGACTCAGCAAAACTGGACAGTTGAAGATTGGAAAAATGTTGCTTGGTCTATGTCCTATTTAGGGCCGCATCTCAGACTTATTTTTTCCCTCACATAGTTTTCTTTAATAATATATCCGGAAAAACTCTCACAAACATTAAACACATTGGCCCCTCTTTTGTGTAGCATTTGGACTTGGCTATTTAACCGCCTAGAGTGAGCTCCAGTATTCCGATGGCAGTTTTAGCCATCATGGCGCGTCATCAAATCCTTCAGATGTGAACACGCATATAGTGCCTAAGAGCTTAGAGCACTGACAGGGCCTCTTCTGTCAGTAAAGATAAAGTGGACTGTGCCGGATTCAGGCGGGTCTAAGAGTGCAGGTGGCCACTTTATCAGCGATTCTCATGCTGAGCTTCACTGAAATAATTACAAACAAACTGCAACACCCACCTGGCAAATAAGCCTAATTCACTGTGACTGATGGCGGCTTCAGGTTCGGCAAAAAAAACAACCCTACTTTCAACATTTCACTGAGAATGCAAAAATCTAGTCTGGCACATATTTTCCACACGAATGACTTATTATCAAAACTCACACAAATGACTTCTTTTCAAAAATACTGCTCATTTTTTCAAACAACCATACATACATGCAAAGAATGGACCATAAACATAGACCATAGACGAGACCATTTAAATGTAACACGCCAGAAATAAAAACATAGCTGTAATTAGCTATTAGTTTTTTGTTAGCAACTCGAGTTGTCAAATTTAATATCGAAACCGCAACATCCTGATAACCCATATGGCAACGTTTTGTTAAAAACACCTGTGATTCTTATATGTTCCAACAGAATATCGTAAGGGACTTATATGCTGCAAAAACCACATATAAAAAATGCATAATATTAATGTATTTTCAATCATATATGCTATATATGTCCTGCATTTGACTAAAGCCTGATATAATAACATAGGGAATGAATGCTAATATGGATGTCCACCACATCTCTTGAGACGTGTATAAAACATAGTGCAGTTTACCAATCAGTATAAGGCTGTGATTCACTCATGCCCTTGCTCTTATCTTGTCCTAAGTGGAGCACTATGTCTATAGTCAATCATAGTCATATTCTGTATACTGATTTTCAGCCTTAGATGAAACACAACATTTAAACTACACACACAAGCGCACATTTTAATGACAAAAAGTTTTATTAGAGTGTATTCTACAAGATCCAGTTGCATATTTCACATATCAATATAGTTTTCCTTTCAAATCCTACATCATCAGATTTCATTTTCATTTGTGACAATTTCTTTATCACAGCACTAAGTTTAGTATATACAACAGTTCTATTTTTAACCTACAAACATGAAACTTTCCGAAATGTCGAAGTAATTCTTATGCATATCACCACCAACAGAGTTCATGTCACATATACAAAAATGACTTTCTGTCAATTATATTCCAGCCAATTTTTAACATTTTAGATCACTGATCTAGAAACATACATTTCATTCATTTACAATAAGATGTCCTGATTTGTTCACAAACAACAGGACCAGACTGTTCGTAATTATATTAATGTAAATACATGGTCTCACAATGTCATTGCTGTCAACTGCTCTTTCGAATCCTGTAGGAAAATGAACAGTCTTCATAAAGGTCAGTGATATTTTGACAGTACATCCTCGAACTAGCTTCTGCACTGTACAATTTCCAAATTTGCCAACTGCATATAGGTGATGCTGGTCATCACTGACTCAGAGGAAGTATGAAACCGTGAAAATACTGCCATCTTTCAATATCACAACAGAGTTGTTCCTTTTCTTTGTCTTTGTGTATGTTTGGCTGTGAATGACCTCTCCATTGACAACTATTCTGTAATAGTACCTGCCAGTAGAGGTCCCGGGTACATCTAGCAATGCATGCAGTGCATTCATATCATTTTCAGACACCAGCCTAATCTTTGGCACTCCAAGTGCAGCCACCCTGTCATACCTAGCATAGTTCCTTACATGATGTTTACTGGAGGTCATTTCTGTGTGGAATGATTTCATTTCAGGTGGGACAGCATTAGACGAGCAGGCCTTAGCTATGCGTAGAGACCATGCTACCCTTTTGCTGAAGCACTGCATTACTGCTTTTTACTTGCTTGAGCAAGTAGCCATTATAGTTCTCAAGCATGAAAGCAGATTGGGCCCAGAGAAGACGCAAATTCTCAACAATGGTAGTCAAATGCAGGAGTGAATGCACATTAGAGTACAAAGACTGAACTGATTTAACATAAAGCTCAAGAGCCTCATGAGCATGGGCAATATCCTCTTGGCTAATGTCTGCAGGGGTGCCGCTAGGGTTTCTGGGCCCCCTGGCTAATTTGTACTCCAGGCCCCAAGGCCCCATCCCTCAAGAACGAGGAAATGTATTATTATTGTTATTATTATTATTATTATTATTATTATTATTCACTGAGTGAATTAGAAGTTTCACACACCAGCACACACAAACAGTGACAGGATCGCTGAACTCGAGAAAAATCAGTTCTATTCGTGAATGAATCATTCAGACTAGTTTTATCAGTGGGTTTCTCCAATTCATTGAAACCAACCAACTCAAACGATTCACTCACAAACACTTATTATAACACTCATTTCATCAACTCCCCCGTGATAATTACAGCAGATTTACATGACTACAGCGTACATTTCGATCGATTCCTCACAGAAAACTGTTTCAGTGCTGCAGAATCCTTGAATATACATCACTTTTTATTGTTGCTTGGTGATTTTTCATCTTTTTATGAATGCTGCTCCATTACTATTGTTCGATTGCATGGAAATATTGTTACAACTTCCAGTGGATAAACATGGGGGTGAGTAACTGAGAGAATTTCTATTTTATGTTACTTCAAACAGCTTCATAGAGACTAGCTTCAGAATCATAACATAAAACGAGGAACAATAAATTTATTTATTTATTTATTTATTTTTTGGAAAAACTGGGTGACTAGCTGTCTTCCCTGTCTCGCTCTCTCTCCTCTTTTTCGTGCTTTTCTTTCCTCTTTTGCTATCCTGATTTTGGCTGCACCATCTCTTGAGTCTTGCCATCTACCTGAATGATGCGTGAAGTTCAGCACCGGTCTGTGAAGTGCCGCGTTTCTGAATAACCCGCCAACGTCTTACACACACGCTCTTGGCAGTTTTCATTCATTTTCACATTTAATGTAATCGCGACAGCCATAATAGATTTACAATTAATAGATACCATTTTTGCCCATTTATCTTGATTTTGTGGGGCATTATTATTATTATTATCATTATTTTTTTGTTTTTGTAAATAATAATAATAATAATAATAATAATAATAATAATAATTACTATGCACCCGTTTGTAAGGAAGGTTGTAAATTAACTAATTTCTCTATCCAGTGCTGTCATGTCACGTGACAAAAGAACGCACGACTCGAAAGACTCGAGAGATGAACTAATCAATTCTCTTTCTGGCTCAGACTGCATTGGTTAAGCTTATGGGGCTGTCAGGTGATGAGCGAATGCCTCAGACTCGAAGACTCGTCAGATAAGAGGTGAGGTGAGCTAATCATAGACTAAAGATCCAGGTAAACAATGAATTAAAGTTTTCTGTTTCTTAAAAAACCGATATGAAAACCGATGCCATACGTAAATATGATGACACCAAGGTGGATGACGATGGATATACACATGGAGTGGCAGAAAGGGAAAAAGCCAAAACATGGCTGCCCAGTGTACATGGCCTCTATCAAGTTTGTGAGCAGTAAGTAGACCTATGTAATGCATTTTTTTTTTTACACTGTCAGGTCCAATAAATAATGTGAAGCTGTTGTGATGTGTAAAGTTGTTATGGCAGTTGTGTACGTACCATTGACAATAATATGCACAGGAATAATTACATGCAGTAAATTTAAAATATAGTTTTCTTTACTGTGAAGTGCCTTAATCTGATCTCTCCTCCCACTTTGAACTATTTTTCAGACAATCGATTTCATACTAATGCTAAAATTAAGGAATTTCTGGGGTTGGAGTCTGATGAAAGGAATAAGCCACTGCCTAAGAAAAGGGCGTCAGTCCCGCCATCAAGATATACAGATTCAGATGAAACTGATGTTGAGAATACACCGGTAAGACTGTTTGTGTTCAACTGGCACTGAATGAATTTTAAGCATATAATCACACACCATATCCTTAAGTACCGAGTTGAAATGTTTGCATACTTCAAAAAAGATCATTGGTATTCTTAAACCTAAGTCCTATTGTTAGTTAGAACAGTAAAACCCTGGCAGTGACAAATGGGCTATGCAAAGGAAGTGTACATAGCAAGACAACAAAGTAACCTACTTGTTTTTGCACCTGACTATGTCCAAAATGTGGATGGCATTAAGATCTTCTTTGAGATCTGCCTCCATCCCCTTCAGATTCTCTCACTTAGCATCCTATACTGTACAGTCATTTTACGTCAATCTGTTTACATTTATAGAGGTAGGAAGACAAACATCTAAGAAGACAAATACGTGTCATCTCCATATCCTCTCCAGGGTCATACACTTTTAATAACATTTTTAGCCTAGTAGTTGTAAAAGTAAGCATTACTGTGATGATGCAATGGGCTACACACTTCCATTGTATAGCCCATTGTAGAGCATTTTCATAGCTGGTAGCTGGATATACCACTCTAGCTTAAATGAATGTTTTTGAAAAAATTAATGGATTTCTCCATTGATGTTTGGTCTAGTCTCAGTAAAGAGCTCTTCAGACTTTACAAGTACATTGAGAACTCTAGACCTTCATGGAAAAGCTTTTTATCCACTTGCACTGGATTCATGTTAGGTCAAGAAATCCTACACTTGTTTCTTGTTCCTTGACCGACCCAAAGGAAAAGGACAGTGATTCCCAAACCACAGAGAAATGTTGCCCAAATCATTGTTGATGAGTATCAAGCCACAACCTTGACAAAGACTCAGAAGAAGCTGAAAGAAATGGAGGAGGAAAACGAAAAATTGAGAAATGACAATGAAAAATTAAGAACAATGCTTATTAGAGGCATGTATTGCAGTTATTTTACTATTGTGATTTACATTGTTTTTACTGTCTTTGCACTTCAGACTTTTAAATTATTGTTCAACTGTCGTTTTGTTTGAATAATACTATTTAACTTGGTATGTAAAGTTGAGACAAACAATTTAAAAATTGGTAATGATAATAATTATTGGTAACTGCATTTTTATCAAGTATATGACAAGAAACCTGAAACTTATCCAACCTCTATAACATTTGGTATTACATGGCTTTGTAAAATGCACCACTGACATTGAATTCATCAGCTTGCATTTCCATATGTACACATACGAGGTAGTTGAGTAGGTAAATTGGTATAAGAGATTGTTTTATCATATCTTATTTTGTTTTATTTTTGTTGCTAGAGCTACCAAATCTGATTAATGATGTAAAAATGGCCCTGAAGTCTCAGTGTTCGTCAACGTCGTCGGTCAGCTCTGACTTGGAAAGTGGACAGGGTTTGCCACAGAGTATTACACAGCCCACCCCACAGCCCTCCCCCCAGCCCTCCCCCCACTGAAAGCAGTATCCACAGAACAGGTAGTGTAGTACTTTAATTAGTCAATGAATACTGCACTTTTCAGTGAACCATCTGGTAATCAGTATCTATATAAAACTATTGCAGCGCTTGGCAACACTGCATAATAAATTGTTTTCGTACTCTTCCTAAAACAGGTGGAAATTTCTCCTGGATCTAATGTATTCGTTGACAGACTGGCTCCGCCTCCTGTTTTGTGAGAACACTCCTGACAGCAGTGTTCCCGATTGATGTGCTCCTCGTGAGCAATCTTCGAGGAACATCCAGGGATTCTGAGCCACAACGTCAGGCTCTTGACAAAATCAAAGTGGATGATATCTACAGTAAGTTTCAGATCAGTTCAGAAAATTGTAATTATGTAGATTGAATATCTTTGATCCATATTATATTGCAGCACTATGGGGTATATTATTATTATTATTATTATTATTATTATTATTATTATTATTATTATATCCAAAGTGATCCACTGGGAGTAAGTTTATGCTCTTGTTCAGGGCCACAATCGTGGCAATCCCTATCAAACTCACAACTTTCTGGGGTTCCATTTGGAAGCCCAGATCCCTAAACACTAGACCACCCACCACCCCCATGCTGCTGTTGAGATGTCTTAACTTGATATGTAGTCATTAACTGTGGGCCACCTTGCTTTCTAACAAGAGCAATGTTTTGCCTTTTATTCATTTCTCACAGGAGCAACATTGCAAAAGTGGCCTCATGTGGTGCCCTACAGCATTCTGGCAGCCATCAATGCCAAACGTACTGAAATTAGAGGAAAGAAGAAAACACAGAAACATCCGGATACCTTAATGCGCTTTGATGATTGATGACCATGACAGTTTGTGTTCACTGCTCAAGGTATTCTGTTGTTGCTTTTTTGTGTGTTTTGTTTTTTCTCATGTGGAGTATAATTTGATTGTCACTTTGACTGAGTTGAAATAAAAGTGTTCCATTGCAAATATGTGTAAGTCATTGACTGAAATCATATATGATTAGTATATGCAGAGATATTGTAATATTGACTGAAATCATGTATGATAATTATATGTAGAGTTATAGTAATATTCTTGCTGTAATATAAGCAAAAAAACATATAAAGCTTGAAGAGCAAACACACAATTTCCCTATTAAAACAATATGAAATCTGTATGAAATACATATAAACAAATGACACAAAATATAAATAAATCCTATATGACTTCAATTAGACTAGCATATGATTCAGTATAAGAACTTTAAATGATTTGTATATGAATATCAGTAATTTCCTTTATTTTTTACTAATACCATACACCTTTGCATACTGTTGTCATGTAAAACTCATATAAGGTTTTATGCAGTATTCATATATGACCCAAAAATCCCCTACAAGTTGTATGTGTGCTTTTTAATATGAAAGTGGCCATAATTGGTCTGATTTTGTATAGGACATGTATTGGACTTGCATGAAACACAGAAGGTAATTCTGGCTGATTTAAGTAAGGAAGATATATGGTTGCTGTATATGAATCGTACAGGTTTCATATGGGAATGTAGAGGCAGAATGTAGTGTATATACAGACTATGTGGAAAAACCTCACATTCCAAGACCCAATCTGTAGTATCATCCAATCATTCATTCAATCTAATTATTACTTCTCAGCTGACTTCAGGGGTGTGATGGTCACTTTTCTCCATATAGTGTAGATTTGATATGAATATTTGAGTTTGTGTGAGAACATATAAATTTGAGTGGTTATGAGAGCAATGGTCAGTTTATAAAATGCAAACTAGTAGCATTGCTAGCCAAATCAGCTTGCTAGTTGCAGTAATGTTAGCTAATGTGCCCTGCTTTGGCTGCAGGATACAGGGCACTTTTAATGTATACTTTTCCAGCAATCAGTGAGGAGAAGCAAGAGAGAAAATGAGGACAAGCACACACAGAAAGAGAAAGAGATAACTGTAAAGCAAAATATTTGACTCAATAAAAATTAAACAGTCTAAATTGAGTCAGAACAGTTTATGTAAGAGTGGAAGTAGGCCTGTTCCGAGTGAGGGCTGACCGAGTTACCACAGTAACAGCCCCCCCAAAACAAGTTCCTTTATTGATTTATTTCATGCAAATCATAGCAAGACAGTAGTATTCCCACACTTGAACATAACTGACTGAACTAACTGGTTATGTGATCTACATTAATAGCAGATTTACTGTATCTAGTATACAGTCAGGTCCATAAGTATTTGGATAGTGACATCATTTTGCCTCTGTACACCACCACAATGGATTTGAAATTACGCAATCAAGATATGATTGAAGTGTAGCCTTTCAGCTTTAATTAAGTGGGTTTAACCGAGTCCCTCCATTTTCACAGTCTCAAAAGTAATTGGAAAAACTAACATAATCATAAATAATAGGATTACTTTTAATACTTGGATGCAAATCCTTTGCAGTCAATGACTGCCTGAAATCGGGAATCCATAGACATCACCAAATGCTGAGTTTCCTCCCTTGAGATGTTTTGCCAGGCCTTTACTGCAGCTGCCTTCAGTTGCTGCTTGTTTGTAGGTCTTTCTGCCTTCAGTTTTGTCTTCAGTAACTGAAAAGCATGCTCAATTGGGTTGAGGTCATCAGACATTTAAGAACATTTAATTTCTTTGCCTTAAGAAGCTCTTTGGTTGCTTTCGCGGTATGTTTTGGGTCATTAGCCATCTGTACTGTTAAGCGCCATCCTATCTGTTTTGCAGCATTTAACTGAATCTGAGCAAAAAAATAGCTCTCTACACTTCAGAATTCATCAATAAACACCAGTGACCCAGTTCCACTGGCAGCCATACATGCCCATGCCATAACACTGCCTCCACATATTTGACAGATGTAGTATGCTTTGGATCATGAGCCCTTCCTTTCCTTCTCCATAGTCTTTTCTTCCCATCATTCTGGTGCAAGTTAATCTTGCATCAGAGCTGCTCAGGCTTTTTTCTATAGTTTTTTTTTTTTTTTTTTTAGCAAAGTCTAATCTGGCCTTTCTGTTCTTGAGTGTTACCAGTGGTTTGCATCTTGGGGTAAACAGTCTGTATTTACATTCATGAAGGCATCTTTTGATAGACTTTGACAATGATACGCCTACCTCCTACAGAGTGTTCTTGACTTGGCTAGATGTTGTGAAGCGGGTTTTCCTTCATCAAGGAAAGAATTTTTTTGTGGTCTTCAGGGTCTTTTGGTGTTGCTGAGCTCACCGGTGCATTTCTTCTTTTTAAGAATGTGCATAAGAATTGTTGATTAGGCCACTCTTGAAGTTTCTGTCGTCTCTCTGATAGGTCTGTTTTGTTTTTTCAGCCTAATGATGGCCTCCTTCACCTGCATCGACACATCTTTGGACCGCATATTGAGAGTTCCTATGAATAGCTACCAAATGCAAATTCCGTTCTTGGAATCAACTCCAGACCTCCTTACTTTGTCATGAAATAAGGAGGAAACAGGCCACATCTGGCCATGAAACCGCTTATAAGTCAGTTCTCCAGTTATTTGAGCCTGTGAAAATGGAGGGACTATGTAAAAAATGGCTGCAATTCCTAAATTGTTAATGCAATACTTTTGTTACACCCCTTGAATTAAAGCTGAAAGTCTACACTTCAATCACATCTTGATTGCTTCATTTCAAATCCATTGTGGTGGTGTACAGAGGCAAAATCCCAAAAATCGTGTCACTGTCCAAATACTTAAGGACCTGACTGTAGATCAGATTGTTCTACAAATGCATCTGTTGAGCTTTGCTGGTTGAAACTGTTTGAGTGCACGAGGCATTCTGTGCCTTTTGTATAGGCTAAGCATGATATTTGCCTATGCTAATCTAATCCTATGCTTTTAAGTAGCCTCGGTTATGTGAACATTAAAAAATTTCAACTAAAAAACTTTGCACATCGTTGCCCAGGCTATGGCAACACTGTGGTTGACCTGAGCGCACAACAGTGAGCATAGAAAAATGAGCAAAAGGTGCCGTGAATTGTGCACACACAAAGGTGTTTGCTAGCATGAACAGTCTGTCATGAGTGAGAGCACTTCACGTCTGTGAGTACTGAGCACTTTGAAGTTAAAAAAAGTCATTTGTAATCTTTATTTTATTAGCATGCCAATAATAGCAATTTGCTGTAATTATTATTATTATTATTATTATTATTAATTATATTTAAAAAATATATTATTATAAAAAAATAAAACAAATGGTAAACCAAAGGAAAAAAAATATATGGCCTTCACCCCTGTTGAAGTCTGCATTAACCTCCTCCTGCCAGACTGGTTTAACAAAAAAAAAGTTACAGGCCTAAACAGAAGTATAACATAATGGATAATTAGAAACTAGTAGTAGTACACATTTGTTATTGTGGTATAATATGAAGTGGGTCATGTTTCTGCAATGTGGACCTTGCTAAAATTTTGATCCTTTTTATGGCCCTGAATACAAAGGAGATCTTTGGTAATCATCATGTTGTGACTGGCTGGCACGAGAATGTTAATTCACCAGGAGCTGTATTGTCTTACTAATTCCGGCATGGCACTATGACAGTGCCTCCCTCAATGAACTACGAACAAACTGCACGCTTTATTTAACAACAGAGTGCACAAATATTCATGACAAACAAGAAAATGAGGTCAGGCTCCCAGCAGACAAAACCAATACATTTCACTGCCGTGTCTTAATTAAGTAGCTTGAATGCTTTGCTTGCTTATGATCGTGTGTTGAAGCTCCAAGATCTGATGAAAATACACATTTGTATGGGTGAGCTGTAGTGCTGATGATGCTTGTACAACCAGCAAATTAGCTGTGTCGTAATGATGCATAGTAAATTGTCCTTAATCAGCAAGCGGTCGGGCTAGAAATGTGAAGATGGCCACTGCAATATGACTAAGGAAAAGAATATGAAATTAATAACAGACTGAAGCAATGTGTGCGTCTGCAGAAAGGCTGCGCAATAAATCGCAGACAGCAATCGAAACTGCAATTTTGCCGTTAGTTAATGGAGGACTTTTATTTAGACATATGGACGCTGCTGTACAATCAAACATCTCTAATTGGAAACGGCACTATTTGTCAAACACTAAACAATCACAGTGATTTGTGGGACATGTGCTGTTGAGCATCCTGACCTCTGATATCTGTCTCGAATGTTCCGCAAAAAATATGACACATCGCAGGTTCACACATCCTGACCAAATCACAGGATCTTCCAAGGACTACATGGTGACTGTGAAGTCAAACGTGCTAATCACTGCAAATCTCGCCAACTGTTTGACTCTGTATGATACAAACCTGTATGATAGAAATAATAATAACAACAAAAAAGACACAAGTCAGTGCCTTAAAGAACTTACAGTTCGACCAGCTGAAGGTTCTTGAAGAGCTGCCAGGAGAGAGTGGTAAGTGGGTTCTTGGACAGATTTCTGTAAGACAAGACAAAATATTAATTAGAGCATGCTCATGTAGAACTATTTAAACGTCCATGACAACGGGATGGTGAGATGGGGCCCAACATTAAGTGGAGTGTGTGTGTGTGTGTGTGTGTGTGTGTCTGTGTTATCTTCTGGCTCTCCCTTTTAGTTATGCTGTCATAGCTAGTCTTGCTGGAGTCCCTGCTTACAGTCTGCGCAGAATGTACATTGTCCTTAACCATTACGTGACAATAAGCATACCTAATAATGTGTCTTTTTCTCTCTCTCTCTCTCTGTCTCTCCCTTTCTCTCTCCCTCCCCCTCTCTCTCTGTCAAGCTACACATGCTATTCCTGAGATACCATTGAGTCTGACCCCTTCTGCTTTCCGGACGTGCCTGATCCATCCTGATGCCCTACTTCTGGTTGGAGTTCTCATCACATGGAAACCACTCGCTGTGAACATATATATATATATATATATATTCAATTTAATTCAATTTATATTTTATATATATATATATATATATATATATATATATATATATATATATATATATATATATATATATATAAGCACTGAAAGTCTAAAATTTTTATGTGCAACAGCCTTAGTCCATGTGCTACTAAAGGAGTTAACAAAAGCCAGGCAGGCTTTATGCAACAGGAAGTCAGGGAGAGGCTCCATCACTGCCAAGAAGAGCTGAGAGAAAAGGAACACAGCTGCGAGGGACGAAGCCGCTTCGCCAACTCAATAAGGAGAACTCGAGCGCTTCGCAGTCGGCAAATTCAAGAGGCAATCAAAGGCTAGGGGTTATAAAAGCCAAAAAGCTGACCAGGAACTCATAAATGGCTTCTAACCAACGACATCGGGGTCATATTTTGTGTAAAGGGGCATTAGCAAATGGATGTTCGTGATACGGAGTGAAAGCTTCTCCTTTGAACAAAAATGGAAGTTATTTACCTGGTTATCTATGCCTGGTGGACCATGGGATACTGAATAGAAAGCTATACATAACATTTCCAGCTCCTGCTTTTCACAGATGCTTTTTACCTTTTAGTCTTCAGTCAACTGTCCAAATAGTTATGGACTATAAAAAAGAGTTTTGAGAAGTAAACCTCAAATGATGCTGTAAAAAATGTTAGAAGAAAAATCTTTATGATATTATTAAACAAATATAAGGTTGCTTTTGCTAATTTCAAGCTTAGATATTCTTATTCTATTGGCAATTCTTTCTAGAAATAAATGATTTAAATAAACAAAATGATGTGTCAATGGAATAAGACAATTTCATGCCTGAATTTAGTAAAAGCAATTATCAATATCATAATGAGAAATATATAAAATATTTGAAATATTTTCCCCCTTTATTTTTTTGTTTTTGAATCTTTTGGCTTGAAGTCAATCAATTTAATTTGCAATTCAGTGGATTTCCATTCAATTAGTACATTATGGACTATTTATTTCAATTCAATACACTGAGAAATTTGATTCGGCAGTTCAAGCTTCTTGGAGAAATTTGTATTTGCAGTGTCTGCACACTGCTGATGATTTATTCGAGTTACCCTAAAAACCCCAGATATTTGATTTCGAACTGGGAAGTCATTTACGAAACGCTTGTTCTGCTTTTGCTGTCATTCATTCTTCTGAATTCACAGCTAGCTTCTTGTAAGGGCACTGACATCATTAGATTAATTTTATTTTTACATTCAAAATCATTTTTTCACCAATGTGAATGATTGAATATTATTTTTATTTCTATTGAGATTGAGATTGATATAGTTGCAGGAAATGTGATCGGTGCATCAAGAAACGAAATGAATCGTCATATCCTTACGATTCCTTACGAAGAGAATACAGCGTTAAAACAGCAAACAACTCACCACCAGAAAACAAGCAATTAACATCCTTCTACTAATTCACTGAATAAAACATGCATTTTCCTCCTGTGAATACAACAACGTACATGTTCCTACCTAACAGACAGGTCTGCCTGCAACATGCAATTATGCAATTAATCCTATTAAATCCAGCACATGAAGCTAATTGTTCTTAGTCATGTTGGCCTGCACTTACAAACGCTAAATCCAAACTTATTCTGGATTCCACTGATTCTTTATTCCACTGAAATGGCTCTCTGATGCTGACAGTCAATCCAGAAGCAGTGGGTTGGGTTACGCATGTGTAAATATTAGTTCATCATATCGGAAGTGGTTCTGTATAGTACCAGGAAGGTTGAGGAAGGAAGAGGCGGCAAGGCTGCCTTTAGACAGCCTATTTTGACTACATGACCGGCTCATTTTCAGGGTCGTTGGGAACTCTTATGAGTTTTATAACAAGCACGGCTCACTGCTGAGACCCGTCACCATAGCAACAAGCTCAGCCGATGCAAGCTGATGCAGTGGGAGGAGTTTGCTTGGCTCTGCGCTGGTCTCTGGTGTCATCACCCCCTACACATACACACACACACACTCACACACACACACACTTTCTCACTCCTCGGGAAGTCTGGGCTGTACCTTTTTTTGTATTCTGATGCTTGCTATTGACTCAAGAATTTCTGACAGGGGTTATCAAACCATGTTACATAAATCCCAACATGAAATTGATTTTTCTCTTTTCTGGAACCTGCTGAAGGGAAATGTTCAAGCTGTATTTAGCAGCACTGCATTAACAAGTGGTCACTTGTGATGGTGGGATTATTCTGACGTTGGGGTGACATCTTCAGCCTCAAAGTCATACATATATGCATCCTAGCTATATATATATATTATATATGGCAACATCATAATATAAAACAAAGCCATTTCTAACAGCAGAGCTATCAAGCAGTCAGTTTTCCTTTCTATCCTGTCAACTCATCACACCCACAATGTGCACAGGTAGCCATCGTGAACAGTTTATTTTTGTAGGTTCACTGAATCAACACCTTTCAGAGATCAAGGCCAGTCCGTCAGAGCAAAGCAGGTGACTAAGCAGCGAGAATCATCTGCAGTGTATTCCTGAGCCTCAAGCTAGCAGCTCAGCCAAGTGAAGGAAACATCAGCACTGTAATCAGACAATTGCCTGGTGACATGAATATTTTATTTATAGGGCTGAGAGAAGAAACATGGTTGCGACAGATGTGAAGCCCATGGTATTTACAGAATTTCCTTTAAGGTGGAGTGCTCGAGTGTCCCACCGAGCATTTAGACAAAACGTGAAAAATCTTCAGTCTTGTCTCGTTTTCGGTTTATTTGTCAAAACCACCAACATATTTAAGGAGATGCTCTTTAAAAAGGTCACCTCTCACCACTGTGAAGAAAAATGTCAGCAAAAAAAGAAAAAGAATAATTTGCTAGATGGAAGTTAATAAATTAGGAAATAAATTAATTTGCTATCTGATGTGAAGAACCAGTGTGAAGTTAGGGACCCGGTGAATATTGAAATTGAAAAACTGACAATGTGACAGAGTGATAATAGGATAATCAGGTCAGAGGTCTCCGAGTCTAAATGCTACCAACCTGTTTCTCTTGCTCTTGGATTTCTAATTATGGCACATTTAGGCATTGAGAGGTTCAAAAATAATTAGGCTTATTACAGCGGCTAACGTTATGATTTGCAGTAAATTCACCATTCAACACAGAGAACTAATTTAGAAAAAGAAATATTAGTAATAATTGTAGAGAGGCCGTTTTAGTCATTTTGTAGAACAGATTCAGTGCATGGTAATTTGCCGCAGCTATTGGAACACTCAAGACAACAGCTTTAATATGGAGCTTGAGTAGGCACAAAAATATGCTTCATTTTTGTAATCATTGCCTCATTATGGACCACTGGTGTGGAGCAGAACACAGGGAGTCATTAATCCCCATGTGCTATAGGAGAGCTATAGGAAGTCAGAGTGAATGTTTCTGTATGGCAGCTGTTTGCTTTACTGACTCAGAAGAGGCAATGCTTTGGTATTACTCTTTACTCACAGCTAAATGTGTCAGCTAGGGACATCTGTTGATTCAGTGCTAATTATAGGAATCACATAGCATGGCAGGAGTGCATTATTGGATGCTTCTGGGTAGGTGGATGGATGAATGGATGGATGAATGGATGGATGGTTGGGTAGGTGAATGGATGGATGGACAGATGGATGGATGGTTGGACAGAACATAGAATAAATGCTGAAGAATTGCACAGTTCTAATGCTTTATTTCTGCTTGGAACTTTCAGTGATTGTGACTCACCTTCTGCTGTTGTGGATAATCTCTCATGGATATCCTTTTGGGAAGATTGCATTTACCAAAAACTATCTATGCCCAAGTCTCACTTTTGCTTCAGCAGATACGTCTACATACCTTACATTTGTACATATGAGCTGCTGCTCTAATCATAAAGACTGCCCTCTGCTCATCTCAAGAATCTTATGCACAATATGCTCATCCTGAACATCCTTTCAATAGACTTACTACCATTTGCCTTTACTCTTCTACACCTCTATACTGTCATGATTTATAATTCCACTATCCAGTGTCAGCCTGCACAAAAATTGCAAAAATAATACTGAAAAAGCCCAGAGTACTTTCTACTTCTACTCAACATTTTCTAGATTTCACACCTGCCCCGTAGTGTCGGCTCGCATCTCTCAGTGCTGAAACTCTGGTTAAAATGGTTGCCTATCTGCAGATCGGCATCTAAAAACATTCAGAAACACGTCAAGCATTGGCCTTTAGTGTGAATCAACGAATTGAATTCCTGAAATGTTTTGGCCAGTGTAGAGTGAATGCGGGAGACTAAGGACATGTACTGTATGTTCTTAACAAAGAGATACCTGTGTAAGTGCTTAAATGTCTTTCTTAATATTAGATATTTTCACTATCTTAAAACAGTTTAAACTTTAAACAGTTTAATAAATGTTATGGCCTAGACTTAATATTGCATAAAGTTGAATAGTTTCTGTTAGCTTTTCCTGTTTCCTATTGTACTTTCAGAGCCTAAGGTATTGGTGTTAATCGACTAAATAGGAAATATGTCAAAAAAAAGAAAAATGAATGGCCTTGCATTATGGCTCACAAAAATGTTGATGCGGCCCAGGATAAACCCTCTGCTTGAGAGTCTGGTTCGACTCAAGGTTTCTTCCTAATGTCATCTTAGGGATTTTCCTTGCCACTCTCGCTTACTGGCTAACAACCCTGGACTGTCTACAAACCCACTGATCCTGATATTGTCCAAGTCTAGCTTCAGTACAGTTGTACAGTCTGATAGCTGTCAGCAGGAATGACTTCCTCCTGCACTCCTTCCTATCATCTTTACTAAAAGGTACTCCACAAACTGACAAGTATGCCCTGGAGGTGGTGGAGATATTATCTGTAATATGTTATCTGTTATCAATCTGGACACCATTTTCAACTCCACCACCACTTCTGAAACTTGCCTTATTGATGAGTTTATCTAACCCGTTAGCCTCCATCATTTTTATTGCACTACCCCAGCAGACCAGAGCATAGGAAATGACACTCCTGGCACCCTAAAGTCAAGAGATTGGAAGTTTAAATCATGACAATGCCACAGATGTGTCTTGCTAGGTGTCTAAGAAAGCATAAACAGCTCTGACTATATATAGTATGTATACAGTAAGTATACAGAATCAGGAAATTAAACAAGGGTCAGACCAGGTAGAAATCCAATTCACTTGAAAGGGAAAGGACACAAGAAGTAAAAGATCTTCTTATGATAGCAGTTAATCTAGAAAACAAGAGTAGATTTCAGTGTGTAAAAAACAAAATGGAGGAACTCTGGAGGAAAAGTCACACTGGACTTTTGTTTATGTACTGCAGAAATTTAGCTAGCTAAGGTAACATTTGTACAACTCCATCCGCTCCATCATATATCCGTTCAACCCGTTCCATTAATCATTGGATTAACTGCCAGACATTTACTTCACTCCAGCAAAGAAAATTACAGGGCAAAAATCCAGGGTGACTGGTGCTCCAAGAAAATGACACTTGCTACTATATTACTGATATCATGAATTTTTAATTCATACTGTATATTCTTCTGTCTTGGATAAATATATGCAGTGTGATTAAAAATGAGCAATGCTCGTGTTTAAAAAGTGAACACATACCTCAATATAGTGAGGGGAAAGAAGTATTAAGACATTTTTAAATATAGTATTATATAAAAGAGAAAAAGTATTTGGACACAACAAATTAACAACATTACTTTATTCCAAAGTTGTTATTAGCCATTACAGCTTCCAGACATTAATTACTGGAAAAAGTAATTAACTTTTTTGCAGTATTGTGGTTTAATTTTGGCCATTCCGTCTGGCAAATCCTCTTCAATTCCCCAAGATGACCAGGGGTCCGCTGTTGGACTTGCAATTTAAAAATCCTCCATAAATTTTCAATGGGATTCAAGTCAGGAGATTAGGCCATGGAAGGTCTTGAGTTATTTTGGCTGTATGTTTGGGGTCATTGTCTTGTTAAATCGTTCATCTTCTCCCTAGTTTCAAATTCTTGGCCAATAAGATTAAAATCTCCACTATGTCCTGGTACATCTCTCCATTCATGTTTCCTTGGATGATGTGTAATATTCCAGTACTGTTTGCAGAGAAGCTGCCCCATATCATGATGTTCCCACCTCTTCACTATGGGTATGGTGCTCTTGGGATCATTCACTCAACCTTTTTTTCACTGAGCTGAATTATTGCCAAAGACGTCTGTTTTTGTTTAATCTGAAGTATATTGTTCCAAAAGAGTTCTGATTTGTCTAAATGATTTGTCTGTGCTTTTTTTTTTAGCAGACGAGTTTTGTGTTAGGTGTAGGAACGACATGATTGTGGTGCAGTTCATTGCTTATTGTTCTCTCTATAACTCTTGTTCCTGCTGCTTTCAAGTTGTCCTGCAACTCTTTTCAAGTGGCTGTTGGCTTCTCTCTTAGCTTTGTTATCATTAGTCTGAGAGCATGTTGTGAAATCTTGTGTGGCTTCCACGAAATTTCCACCTGAATATTATTAAACCAGGTGTAATGGCAGGGACGTTTAAGGTCTTTGCTATGGCTCTGTAGCTTTTTCTATTCGACTGTTGTTCAATAATGTTGTTCCTGAGAACTTTTGGAAGCTTCCCCTTCATCTCCTTCATCTCCATCGTCTGCTACCTGAATGTTTATTAGGTTTGTATAGATAAACATGTCTGAAAAGTCAGGAACCAATGAAAGTAAAACTACATATACTTAATTTTGTATTTATTATTTAATACATGCTCTCCATGTTCACCCTTACGCTCTACGCATTTTCTAAGCCGCTATATCATATATATATATATATATATATATATATATATATATATATATATATATATATATATATATATTTTTTTTTTTGGATTTTGCTTAGCATATTCCCATTGGTTCCTGACTTTTTGAACACCCTGTATTTAATACAGTGTTGGAACACTTTTTTCCCTATCAATTTTGTTTTTTAAATATATCATTGATTATGCTTATGAATACATACTTTTTTCATAAGTACAAAGTCAAAGGACATTATGTGTGTAAATGAACTGAAGTGAATATATGGACTGGAAGTATATTAAATAACACAAACAAAAGTGTCTGAATGATTGTTTCCTCCCACTGCACACAGTAGATCGATACATTAGGCATGCAACAATAAACCACATAAAAATGGCAATTTACTACAAAACGCATATGTAAGGACAGCTCTGAATGTACCATAGCTACCAAGATCAACTATTAGAGAACTCATAGAACACTGGAAAAATTAAACTGTCACTTTAAAGGAAGATTCTCCAGGAAAGCATGTCAGATTGCACTTAGACTTGATAAGTGAGAACCCACATCTTCATTATGAGCTGCATTATCTAACAGTTATTATTCAAACAAATAGACGTTAGATATGCTGCAATCTATTAGTGCTTAATAGTTGTTTATTCGGCCATGCATACTAATAAGGTCTTAGAAGTATTAGAGAAGAGTCCTTTTGATCCATGCTAAGGACAATGACTAGCCCTGCATTTGCATGCCAAATAGGGAGAAAAAAAGAACTGAGACCGTGCTCGGTGCCACAGTAAGAGCCGTGGCGGCTACACTGTGTATTTCAATAACCTGATGCAATACCACTCCTTGCGCCATCTGTGCTGTCCCATTTTAACTAACTGACTACTATATTATTCAGTCTTTATGTGTGCTAGAGATATAATATATACAGTACAGTGCAAAAGTCTTAGGCCTGCTGTAAGGTCTTAGAAATGCTGAAAAGCAAAGATGCCTCCAAAAATAATGAAATTGAATATTAATTTCAATATTAAAGAACAATAAACAACTAAACAAAGTCAATATCTGGTGTGACAACCCTTTGTCTTTAAAAATGCATCAGTAGTCTCAGGTACATTTTGTATAGTTTTATAAGGACATTGGCTGATAAGTTTTTTCGTCTCAACATTTGCTTCTGTTCTTGCAGGTAAAACCTGACAGCCATTTTTTTGTCTGAAACGTGGTCTATGTAATATGTTTCTTTACTGAAATACAAATATTTTGCTGTAACATTTTATTTTGGTTAGAAAAGTACTATTTGCTACTGTGACCCTATGATGCAGAAGTCATTAAAAAAAAATTAGAGCGCCTAACACTTTTGTACAGTACTGTATAATATTATACTTTATACCACAGTGCTATTTAATTCTCGAATGTGATTGGTCAGAAGGTACTGAATAATTTTCTACTCTGACAGTAATTCAAATCACAAGTTTATATTAATGCATTTGTTCTAATATGTTTATCATTTCCATAGTAACAGTTCATACACCTGTATAGCAGACCTCCACAAAATCTAAGTCTAATAACAAACAGATTAAAAACGTTATTTATCAATAAAAAAATTATATTCGTTGATGTGGTGAAGCTTTCTGTAAGGAGACATTTATTTAACATTTGGGAGGGAGGGAGTAACTGTTTATAGCTGTTATAATGTAAGAGATTAACTTGTACTAACTTGGAACTAACTCGTCTTGTGAATTTTCCGCAACATTAAATGTACTGTAGCTACCGTACGAAATCTCGATGCGTGTTTTATTTAGTGTAATGTCATCGTTGAAATTCATAGTCTGGATCAGAGCACAGGTAGGCAACATCAAAACAAGATAATTCATATTCATAAATCGCGAAAACAAGCAAGAGACAAACCAAGAAGTTGCGGAGCTAAGAAACAAGACACTGGAAAACAAGGCTCGGGCATAATGTTAGAAATGCATAAAAAAGTACTAATTAAGGGTTTAACACAGTAAAGATGGACACAGTTGGGTAACACACCAATGAGGGAATAGGGGCGGAGACAAGACTAGAACAGAAACAAGAGCACATGGCAATGTAAACAAAAACACATGACATTAAGCCAAAACAAAATTCCATGAAAGCATTTGACCAAGCCATGCCCCGAGAAGGGAAAATTGTGACAGTGTAACTTTAAATGATTAAAAATCGTGCTGTGTTTTGTTTATTGACCAATTAAAAATTGCTATCATTGGCAAATTGCTGCAGTATAGCAAAATAATCACCTTTTGTATGCTAACAGTAACTCCACTTCACATTGGGTGGCATCGGACCACCCTCTTGATTATTTTCCTACAACAGCACGTCCCATCACGTCTTATTCCTTATATAATAAGTACTATAATAAGGACACATTGAGAAAAATAATCTTGTTCCATCTGTACTTGCACAGGTGTAACAAAACTCATTAGTGAATCAGTTTGTGGATAAAAAAAATTACTGCCAAGTGATTTAGAGTTGCTACTACAGTTCAACAGCTTGGCGCTGGTTCAAGTTAGGATGTACTCAGGCACTTGAAATTTTCATCATGAATGAGAAATTCGTCTGAAAAGATCTCTTTGAACTTAACCTTTGAATGAACCATTTCAAATTGCGGTTCAGATTGTTTCACCCCTTTCCGACAACGTGAGACGCAAATGCATCCTTCTGCCCATTCATACTTGATCAGGCAGAGAATTATGTATAAAGCCTCTTCAAACAATTCTCCAAAAGGATGTGACTGTGCCATGAATCAGCCAGAGTGAAACTGCCCACACTGAACCACTGACTAAACGTCGTCTTTCTGTCATTACATAACAGCACAAAAAAAAATCTTACCAGATAACCTTGGAAAAAGGTAAACATAAAGCTGCAGAATAATTGCCTATCTATGGTTCAAGGGCTGAAAAGATTTCTTCAGAATGGCTAGAGCTAAGTTTGAAAAGGCGCTTTGGTGCAGGTGTGGCGCCTCCCATCCCACTGATGCTCCTTTGCCTCTCAATGCACCCAGGCTGAGTCATACAGCTGTCTATTATTCATACCTGCAGATATCTGCTTTAAATTTAAAAACAACACACAAAGTCCTAAAAGGTTTGCCATCATACCAGAAAGAAGAAGGAAAACAGTATTTTGATGTCGAGCACAGGCTGATCTGCACTGATGGGCTATTAAAGGGTGAGACAAATAGTGCTCTCATATTTGGTCTTTCTTCTTCTCTTTCTTTGTAGTTCTTGCAAATTTACCATATCTCTCTCTATTGCTAGTTCAAATGAAAATACTGTATGTATTTGGTGCAAATCAGCTATTATAAAAATGAGTAGGGAAGGGCAGATTATTACGGCCTCAAAAAGACCTGAGTAACTGCATTTGGAAGCTTGAATAAATTATTGAATATTATTATTATAATTCAGGCATTTAAGGATATATTAAGTGCAAATCGATCTATAGGAGTCAAATAATAAAACGTTTCTGCAGTGCAGGAACAAGATTCCAATAACTAAATCTGTGTTATTTTCCTGTCCACAAAACCATAACATTTGTTCTGTTTTTTAAATTGAATAATACTTGATTGCTTGATGTCACGGTTTCAGAAAAGAAAAACAGATAAAGTTAAGGAAGTGCCTACAGTGTTAAGAAATCTATATTCTATGACTATGCTAATTAGAAATGCCCCTGACCTGCCACACTCACATCCTGCCCCTGGTAAACCGGGGCATACTGGAACATGATTGGATCTTATTTTTTATGATGCGATAACACTCGCCTGCCACGTGTTCATTACAGATTTTCAGATCCATGTTTCTTACAGAACCACTGTAGTGACAATTTTCACATTGAGGAGTGTGTGCACTCAAATGAATGCCCCTAAAAGGATTTAATATTGACGTTGAAAGTATGATAACAGAAAATTATTTTCTAGGAATGTTTTCTGATGATGTACTCTGTTCAGTGTTAGAACTGATTGACCATGCTTATCTGTTGAACTGAATGACCGTGCTCTTTATTACACCCAATTATTATTTTACAGGATGCACATAGGATGTCTGTTGGAATAGTTTTGCTTTATCGCAGCTCGAGCAATCTATGATAAATGAAGTCACATATGGTAGATATAATTTTGCTCTTTCTGCTGGAAAATGGCAAGAAATGGGGAGCATTTTCCAAAGGGCACACCGACAAGCAACTCGCTATTCAAATGCTTGTTCGTCTGATTGCCTAGCTTTGATGGAACTGGCTTTCAATGATTGCAAAACGGTTGAAAGAGATGAATTTAGGACGTCGGACATCACGCTTTGAGATATAATCCTGGCAAGAGATGTTTAAAAAGATAGAAAGTGGCAGTGCTGGTGGTGGTGGACGGTGGTAGTGGGATAATGGAACCCTGGAGGGAACAAAGAATAAAAATATTTTAAACATGAATGATCTGTAGCTTTGAGAGTCTGGGTAAATGAAGGATCATCTAAGGTACTGTTCCTCCAGCTGGTCTCTCCCAGCAGGTCGTCACTCCACTGGCTCCTCCATATTAAACTCACGGATCAATTCAACCTCTCATCTGTTAATATTGCTGCACCAATAACAGAAGCCCTTAGCTCTTGGTCGCATGTGGTCCTAGGGGCGAGAATCTGCAGCTGAATTGTTATTTCCCATTGCTTTTTTAGTCTGCACCATCAAAGGCATTGATTGCAAGACCAAAGCTCAAAGAGATTGACACCATGCACAACGAAGGTGTGAGAGGGCAATAATGAAGGAAGAGCTGTTACCGTGAGCTCAATCTGGAGGAGGGCCAGCACCTCTCAGCAGCATCTCAAAACTGTCATCTGCCGAGCTGCTATGCCCTGGCACCTGGGCCTGCCATCTTGAGCTGTTCTGATGAACTGGAAGAGGAGGGCAGATGGCAGCAGGGACTGGCAGAGTTCTCTCTTTTGAGAGAAAAGCAGCACTCCCGTGCAAAATTCAAACCAGCGGGCTATCTTGACCTTACAGAGCTGCTCTTGATGCTCTCACCCAATGAAAGGCACCAGCCAAGGATCCAAAGGAACCTGAGCATGGGTCAAGAAGAGCTAATCATATTCTCCTATGGAGGTATGCTCTTATATGGCTGTAACAACAGGCTATTTTAGTTCTCTGAAGAAAGGAATGTTCACTCAAATTTTTTTCTTTTTGTTGATGGACAGAAATATCACACTCTGTTAAGTAGTGCAAGTCTTTTATGTTTTTATCCTAGCTTGGTTTAAGAAAAGAGCTCTCATGAGAAGAGGATACAGGAAGCTGACCGTATATGTGCAGCATGTGCTTGTGATATTGCACAGGACAAAGATTTGCCTCCTCCATGTCTCTGGCACTGCCTCCGTGGTGTTGGCTGAAATGTCTCAAGAGCTCATCAGAGTCTCCACAAGCACAGCAGACCCGAGCAGATGTCACTCTGACTCTTAAAATATTATGGGTCTCTTCTAAAACAGAAGAATGCTGAATTAGATTTAATTATAAGATGCACAGATCAGGTAAGGAATAAAACAGAACAGGGTGTGCTGTTATAGGAAAATAAGCAACGACACCGTGGTGTGATGCAGCCAGACACAAAGCAGAGTTACTGTTACCAGCCCAGAGTTGATTATTTTCCAATAAAAGCACATCCCAAAGGGTTTTATTCCTCTTAGACCACAGTAATTTGCTAATGATTGCAATTTTAATTTATAAATGTAGAACATATCATCCTTTTTATCCAGATGCTATAGAAAATTAATCTACTAACCAATCAGATTCAAGAATTCAACACGCATGATCAGTTTCCCTGATTGAGAAAATACTTAAGATTCCACAGAATGGCACAGATGCTTAAAGATGTAACAATCCTATAGCAGTGCAATCCCTAATCAACAATAAGCAGAAATTTATTAAGCAATTTTAGTTTACTTAGTTTAAATCCTGCCTGATTCCTGAAAAAAACAGGCACCTTATATGCCTCATTTACAAATTATACCTACTCTACACTAATTTTAGCTTAAACAGTAGTGGTTTTTCCCCCAGTTTTTTGGACATCAATAAAACGTGAAATGAACCACCAGGGCAACTGCTGCATTCAAATGAAATCCTTGATTGTTGCTTTAATAGGAAACCTGATTACTGGGTAAACACTCACAAAAGGCACTAACAGATGAAGCCAGCATACTGAGGGAAAGGATTTTCATGTGGAGGAAAAATCATGGTGCTGCATTCAAAATTATATTCAGACAGGCAATTACAAAGGGCAATACATGACAGATAAACATACATGTCCACTGAGTTATCTGAATCCCAGTTATACCATACATCCTCAAGGGCTGAAGGTCCTTATGGAAGCAACAATTGAGTTTCCACTCATAGAGCTTTGATGATCTTTTGCATAATTGGCAATACTGTGTGTCTTGTAGCTGATTTAATGATAGTTAGCTCATGGGACAAAGAAAGATTCATTACCATGAACATACGGTGCTGTGTGATGCACTTACAGCATCCTTATACCTGCATGTTTGGGATCAAGGTGGTTTAAATTAGGCTACTCGTTTGTTTATATTTCGGGAAATAGGACCAACCGAAATATCATGGCCAGGTACGAACAAAAATAATAACTTGGTGAACAGGATAAAAAAACAGGCCTATGCACGTCTCTAATGCACTAATTATGCTATAAAACTGGAGTAATGTAGCTGAGGTTGAGGAACTGCTGAGAGTGCTGGTATTTCTATCTCTGGGGTTTTTCCAGTGTTTCCGAGGGCATAGTGCTAGGGTTCATATTTAATTAAAAAAAAAAAAAAAAAAGGTTTAAGCCACACCCACTTTGGATTTAAATCCAAATACACATACAGATACTTATACTTGAAGCACTACACAGATATAGATAGTGTCAGTCTTTCATCCATACAATCCACATCGAATTCTGCAAGTACTATAGACAGGAACAGAACAACAGTGCACTTCAGTGTTAGGATTTCTTGCAATTAAGCCTACTTTAGCCATGACAGTGCCACACAGATGAAGGGGCTAAATGATCAAATATTGCTCAGGACCGTAGCAGCTGTATTATTATCTAAGGCAACATTTTACAAGCTAATGAGCATTGTGTGATAGTTTTATGGAACAACCAGGAACGCTGATTCATCAGAAATTTTAATTTCCCACACGTACAACAAACTGGATGGAACATTAGAGGGAGATATTTATTCTGGTTCCGCGTGTTGGTGCAATAAATATCATTATGGGACAAACACAATCGTGGCATTGTGGGAGATTATTGGTGATCATTGTTTAAGGATATAGTTAAGGTTCTGGCCAACTGCTCAGAGTTCAATTCCCAGCACCACCAAGCACTACCACTGTTGGGCCCCCGCACCCTGACCCCAGCTCCCTAACAAGCTAGGATATGCGGAGAATCAATTTATACTTGGAATCACATCGCATAGAAAATGTGGTTGTGTGATTTGAATGTACATTGTTATGAATTAAAACATTGGTTAACATGGAAGTCTATCTATGCTGTGACATAGGTATAAGGCAATTCATAAACACTTGCAGTGTCAATTGGTCATAATACACTAGAGAATGTTATTTTTATCCCAGACTGGTTTTGTTAATGCATGACTGGGGACAGTATGCTGAGAACAACTGGCAAAAATGGGTAAACAACTGCCTGTGCTAGACTCATGTACTCAATCAAGGTAATTACTGGAAGGTCGAGTTTCCCCTTAGGGTGCTGACAAAGTTCTTGTGCTTAGACCAAAATGGAAAGAGAGATGTCCAATATCGACAGAAAGAAGAAAAAGCACACAGGATGCAAGCAGGAGGCGCGTCGCTCCCCGCGCCACAAAAAATCGACTCCCAGCCAGAGTCTGATGAGCAGGCTGGAACAAGGCCCACCTCAGTGGTGATCAGACAAGGTGTGAATGGAAGACATCTTTGCAAGCAACTCCCCAAGGTCTGAGAAAATCTATCTCCCAGTCTCAGAGTTGAGCCGCAGTATTCTTGCCGTCACCTTCTCCAAGCTGTGTACACAGAGCTCCAGCGGCCGTCTGTCAAAGGCAACCCGCCTTCATCTCATCTAGACCTTCAAACGGCGCATTGTTGTTTCAGCCGACGCTGCCACCAGCAGAATGGGATCTGGAGGGATTGACTCATCTGTCAATTACAGCACGACTGTCACTGTTCAGTCAGCAGCTAAGCGTGCTGAAAGCTTTCAAACCAGAAAAAAAGCAGGAATGTGTCGCCTCGACATGACAAAGAAGGAGAAGCAAATTTACAGGGGATTCCCTGCGCGTAGACGTCTCCGAGTTTATCAGCTACAGGGAATAAGCATATCCCCAGAGGCTCATGCATGGTTCAGCGAATGGGTGTAACACGTGTAAAAGCTGCTATTGATCCAAGTACACTGTCACAGCAGGGTGACACGTCCTCCTGTGGGAGAGCGGTCACTGTATCCTGCTCCTGCAGTTGCAGCTATTAGCCCATCACCCTGCAGCGGCTAAACACAGACTGTGTGTTTACACACTGGGGTCTTTTGATGACGGCCTAGAACACACTTGCTTTCTTCTGCTTTAACTGTCTGCCGGAGGCCTGACATGAAACCAGTTCAAACAACAACAATTTGAACGGACAGCAAGTCTGTAGTAAGAAGGTCTCGAGTGTAAAAGAAACCATCAGTGGCATTTAAAGAAGATAAAAACAGAGTCAATTTTCTAGCCATTAACCACCAGACCTTCTATATTTTCACAAATGTCAAACTATTTTACTCTCCTTTTTGACCCATTCCCAGAACTTCAGAAGTAAAATAATTGGTCAAATCTGCTTAAATAAACCCCATGCATCAATTATAAATTGGACACACTGAAAACCCAAGCTGTTTTGCTTCCGTTGTCACTGGACGATACACAGAGCATCCCAGATGGTGTCTGGAGTCTGTCAAAAACACTTAGGAGCAGAAAATAAGGTCATTGAAACCTTTTCCCCTGCAGATTTAGCACCTCATACAGTTCAGGTTGATGTGAGCCAAAAATATTACAGTTACATTCTCTCACATCCTTAGTATTTCTTCTATTGATGTGCAGAACGATCACTGCAGTGCCATAAAAAGGGACTCAATAGCTGTCGCTGTGTTAATTTACTCTCTGACCACTGGCCTAAAATGACCACATTTCCTCTGACACAAACCAGATAGTTGGGTTGTGTTCAAGAGTTCTAATATCACACACTTTCACATTATAAGGTCTACTTCACTCTCATTAAAGGAGATACAGAAAGTTATTAGCATTTTGGCTGTTAGTTGCTGCATTTCCACATAACAAAATAAGTTACAGTTAACTTACAGTATACACAGTTGACATGTGATACTGCATGATCACTCCTTTGTAACAAAAAAACTTTTTTAGCAGGATATTCAGTTTAGAAATACTCAGATACTATTCTGCTAATAAGATATATGTGAATGAAAACCTTTACAGCCTCTCTTTGAATGCTCGTTGTTGTCAGAGATGCAAATGTCATCATTCTGAGAATCTGTGATTATCAAAATTATACCTTAGTAGCTCAAAATAAAGTTTCTTATTATGAAGATATAGCATATGGTATAATTTGGTCTGCAATTGGCTGAAACTTAGCACCTGCCCTTCTGTTTTATTAAATTGTGCATGTAATCGCTCTCCCATAGTGACGTTTACGTTTAGTAAATTACACCGTAGGTGTTAATTTAATCTACAGTGGATATAAAACGTCTACACACCCCTGTTAAAATTGAAACCAAGATAAATCATATCAGATTCCCTCATTTAATGTGATATAGCAACCAACAAAATTCAAGTGAAAAACAAACAGAAGCGTTTTAGAGGGGAAAAAAGGAAAAACCCAGTTGCACAACTGTGCACTCCCCTTAACTAATACTTTGTTGAAGCATCTTCTACTTGTTATACAGCACTCAGTCTTTTTGAGTCTTCTAACTTAGCACATCTTGATTTAGCAATTTTATTCCACTCTTCCTTACAAAACGCTCCAGATCTATCAAATTGCGAGGGGTATCTCCTGTGCACAGCCTTCGAGCTCTTCAAGTCATTCACAGGTTTTCGATTTAGATCTGGGCTCTGACTGGGCCATTCCAAAACGTTGATCTTCTTCTTCTGAAGCCATTCCTTTGTTGTCTAACAGAGACCTGCAGCTTTTGTGCCAAATTAGATTGGTATATCTTCTTCTTTGGGTGATAAGATGTCTTGGTTTTGTGCCAAACTTATCTTTTAGAACTATGCCCAAAATGTTCTACCTTGGTCTCATGGGACCATAACACATTTTGCCACATGGTTCAAGGTGATTAAGGCAGGCTTAGATGTTTTTTTCTTGTTTTTTTTTTTTTTCGTGAGAAAGGGCTACCAACTAGCCACCCTACCCCATAGCCCAGACATGTGAAAAAAAAACGAGAGATTGTTGTCACATGCATGGAGTGACCAGCACTTCCCAGATATTCCTGCAGCCCCTGGAATGTTCCCATAGGCCTCTTTGCAGCCTTCATGATAAGTATTCTTCTTGGATTTTCATCAGTTTTGGGGGAACATCCTGTTCTTAGTAATGTCACTGTGATGTCCCATTTTCTCCACTTGTTAATGACGGGCTTCACAGTGTTCCTTGGTACATCTAATGATTTGGAAATTCTTTTATACCCCTCTCCTGATCAATACCTTTCAACACTGAGATCTTATACATGCTTTGTGAGCTCTTTGAGGACCATGGCTTCAGCGGTCAGATAAAACCAAGAAGATGTCGGGAAAATCCTATAGAAACAGCTGATCTTTATTCGGGGGACATCAGAACCCCTTCACTGGTGACAGCTGCATGATAATTAATTTTGAACATGAGACTGATTGTGAAATAGACATGTAATTTTGTTCATGTGAAAAATTATCCTCCATAGACCCCTTAGTGAATCAGTATGCGTATTTTTTCCAGGTATTATAAAGACTGCACAGGTTTTTACCTGTAACACAGGGTAACACAGGTGTTACTAAAACCTTTAGTAACACAGGGCAGTGGTGATGGTTTGTAGTTTTGTGCCCTGAGTCTCTGATTTTGTTATGGCAGGTGTCATAGCGTATTAAACTCATTACTACATGTCACTGTCAGTGCAACAGCAACAATGCCAAGTAGATTTTTTTCCCCTCATTGTATACTGTAGATATCATCATACTTTAAAACCTAATCTAAATTCAGTGAAATTGCTTGGAAATCGTTCTCGTGAGGAACAATGTCGTGCGGGAGTAGGGCGGCTGAGTCAGGTGGGGGTAAACACTTTATAATTGGCCCTGACTGAACGAGGTGACATTGAAAGTAGTTTCTCTAAAGTGACATTTTCAGACAAAGCATTACGTAGGCCGGGACTGAGTTAATGAGGGACAGACTTTTCAGTCCCCCCAGCAGGACCTGACCTTTCCTCTTCCCCTATGACAACGGGCCCTTCAGATTTATCCTGCTTTAGTGTGAGGTGGAAGTAAGCAGCTTAGAAGCTGACAGAACTATTTAAATATGAATTTTATATATTTATATTATATACATGACATTAAATAAGACTTTTTTTCTGTGATGTATTTCATAAATTTACATTTTTGGAAATGTTTATTTTCTTTGTTTTGAACTTACCAGGGGTAAGATTTGTTTTTTAAAACAACAAAATTTTAAATTATGGATTATGTTTTTTAGGTTTATAAAATCAAATCAGATTTTTTTGGAGGATTCCCAGGGAAAAGCAGACACTTTTTAGGTTCTACTTACATAGTTAGTTTTCTATGTTGGTTGAGCATCAGCAATGACTCTGAGTATATGCCCAACGTAACTATTTAGCCCAACATATTTAGTATTTGCCCAACATAACTATTTAGCTAGTTAGGCTATATTAAAGTTAGCTTGCTGGCAATTATTAGCAGCTAACAGTAAAATTTAGATGCTTATTTGGAATTGCTATTTCACCATTCATCATTCATTAATTTTTTAAAACTGCTTTTTTTTTTAGCTATTTCAGTAGAGCATAACAAAAATTAGATGCACAACTGTGACCAAAACCACTCTGAGTCTGACCACTCTGAACGCATCTACTTATCCCTGGGAATCCTTTGGCCTAATTTACATAAAGTTTTTATTTTTGAGTTTTGAAATTTTGAGATTTGTATTTAGAATTGTGATTTATTTAAAAAAATCTTTTCCGTAATTTGGAATTATATCTTTTTAAAGTCAAAACTTACACCTAGCAAGTTCAAAATAAAGAAAAAAAAAACATAGGCAAAAATGTAAATATATTAAATACACCACAGAACAATAATTGTATTTAATGTAATGTATATAATTGAAATATACAAATGTAAGATGTTTTGTCCATTTTGAAGGAAATGGAAGGGTTTTGGAAGGAGCTGGGGAATCAAAAACATCCATGACAGAGCAGCAATTATCAGGCTTTGGACACCAAACGACTCAAGTACAAGAAGAATCCTGAGTGGACATGAAGGCTAAAAATTGTTATTGAAACACAATCGACTAATCCGCCGATCCATGAAGGTGTGCGCAAGCAGAGTTAAAACCGCTGATTGTTGGATTGATTGAAAGTCTAATGCACTGCCAGTGGGCTCAATCATTACAGTTTAAAGCTAAATTAGCAGTAAATTAAGCACTAAGCGCATATGTGTTAATAAAAGGTCTATTGTGGTCAAACATATCAAAGTTAAATGTGTTATCACAATCACAAACAGGAAAAGCATTGTGTCATTTAGTACAATAGATTAACTGTGACTCTGGCTGTAATTTTCTTAGAGTCAATGTGGAGCTAAAAAGTTCACATAGTTCAAAGCGTAACATTTTAATGATCCTTATTGTCTGCATTGGCGCCCATTAACTGTGACTCTGACACTTTTGTGCACTTTAAGCGTGCAACTTCAGTCCCTGGCATTTCAGAGTCCCTTTAAATCTGCATTGATGAAGCTCCCATCCTCGTCCTTAACGACTCCACAATTAGCATGTCCATCTGCTCCATTTGTGACTCAAGTGAAGACAGCCTCTAAATGACTTTTATCCCATTCATTAAATGCTGATGAGCTACTCCAACTCAGCCTGTCCGATTGCTTATAACGGAGGCTGTTTCCGCCCACTTGGCGCATAGACATGAGCCAGAGAACCAGTTAGAATGTGACTGACCAAATGAATTGCCACTATGTCCAATCCAGCTCTGCTTGATTTAAATTACTAACCAAAATGTAGTCATGCTTGCATTAATCTAAAATCAAAAGCAAATTTGAGATAATACTCACATGTAACGGAGGTGAGGGTTTTGTGCAAATGCACGCGCTTGAATCGTTCGTAGATTGCAGTTCGTGATAGTCCTGGGGAATATAAACACAACTGGCATCAAAGAAAGAACTTCATATTCATATCAAATAAGATGTGTAAACAGGTTTCAATTAGATTACCAAAGATAAAAGGACACAGATAGATTATTCATGTTTTTCATGCCCATATCACCCGTCAACACAGCTGTCCTTTCCATTGTTTCATCCGAAGCCCTCTGTTATTGATCATTTGCAGAGGGTACTGCAGGTTAAACGTTCAGAAATGAGAATGCCACCAGTTCATTAGGAGCTGCCAGGCTGATTTTCAGGGAATCATTAGAATAATGGTATCATCAGGGGCCACAATTTCACCTTGATGATTTCCTGCTGCAGCTGCAATGAATAGTGGCTCCTGGAGAGCGATGAATTGGCAGTCATGCCAGTGCTTTCATTACAGAAAGATCATGCAGAAATTGACTACACTTAACAAGTGATCGGTAGTCATTACAGGATTACCCTTATTACCTCGGCTGTAATGTCTTATAACATTTGTCCACTTGTGTAGCACATGGTAGATAAGATGAAGGAGAAGACTTTGCAAACAAGAAGGTAAATCCTGGTTAAGGTGCAGGAATCTCATTAGAAATTGGTATTGAGTGCATGACAAGCATGTGTTATGATGTCATAAATTATAAGCGCCTACTATTTCCCAGGATGCAAATGTTGGAAATGCACAACATTGTCTCTTCCTGTTATTACCAGGGTGTGAAGGGTTGGTGGCATTTTCATTTCTGAATCTGAATTTTCAGTACCTTTGTTCTGTTGTTCTAGAATCTGTACCTTTTTCTGTTGTTCTAATTACATTTTTTGTGGATCCACCATATCAAGCAATTTATCGAAGAAAATTAGTCTTCAAAATTAGTTTTGGTTGACTTTAAAAGCTTCGAAGGCCTCTTAAGAATGTTCCCATTACAGACGTGCCACGACATACAGTATAAGACCTTGTGAGGATCTCATTTGTCAGAGCAGCTTTATTTTTTTTAGTGGTCTGTACCAAATTTCCACCAGTCAGAAATGGATCGATCAGGCTGGGCTGTAACAGAAAACTATACTGTCACAACCTGTCCTAATACAGAAATAATCACATCTCTGTCTGTCTTGGTATTATCTAATGAGAGCTTGGAGAATATTAGGCACAAAGGAAGATGATGCAGTGACCTCAAGTGGGTTTGGCGGTTGACTCAGAAGCAGAAGTGTGAGTCACCCCCATGGCGTAGGATGCACTAGGAGAGCCCAACAGGGGCAGGAGAAGAGTGCAACGCTAATGAGAAAAATGCAAATTGGAGCGGGGATCCTTCACTTGTTCTTTCTTGTGAGGGATTAACAAGAAAGCAGAGGACTGCACCGTTTTTGGGGTGAAGACAGAACAAGAGAAAAAAGGGAAACGATGAGGAGGAAGTGGGAGGAGTTGACGGCCAGCATGAGAGTGGTTGTGGGATTAAGTGGAGGGATAGGATGGCTCTGCAGCAGATCTATAGAAAATACCTTTGATGTCTGGTATGTTAAAGTCGTCATAATGTTTGGCTTTAGGTTTACATATACTAGTTATTTTCTAAATAAGGGGTTCTCAAACGTTTTGCAGCCAGGAACCCATTTAACTATAAAATCAATTCCCCATCAACATTTACTTTATGAACATAATCCAACTATTCAGTTATGAAGCTCATTTCTCAAAGAGAGCTTTCTATTCACATTATGTCCATGTTATTATTTACAGGCTTGTTTTTGAGTGATTCATTTGGACATAACCTATTAAAAACAAGCTAACAGCTATAAGGACTTTGATAATAATTGGCTATGATTTCGACCATTGTAACAAACTAGAAAAAGGCGGACCCCTGAGGGTCCTCAGACCCCACTTTAAGAACCACTGTTCTAAATGGTCTGATTAATAAGACCTTGGCATTTCTTAATTCAGTACATAACCCATTCAGCCTTAATCAGCCCTTAACTTCTGTAACTGAGGGCAGATAGAATGAGTCCAATCAGTTTTTAAAAGCCATTAGAGTTTTTCCACAATTGAGCTATTTCTGGATGCTATGCCATTTGCACTGCGGGTTCGGTATGCTTGGTTGAGTGTGAAAGCTGTTTTCAAACCCGGATGCTGTCCAGAATAGCAATCTCTCAACAGAGGCATGGGGTTCACTTCAAAAGAAAGGGCTGGAAGTCGAATAATGTGATTGGTTCACCCTGCCATATTATTTCCTGTTTCACAGTGGCGGGTATCTTGAGAGGAAACTGAACGACTTCTAGATGAACACCATTTAAGAACAAAAAAGGAATAATGATCAATTTTGTATATAAGCCAGCATCTTCGACAGACAAGCACAGAACAAAATGCTTGTTTCAAAGATAAAATAATTATCATAACATAATTATAAAGTTATTAGGCATCCACATCAGATTATTTGCTGTTAACAAATGTCTGAAAGTGGATTATTTTGGACTTTTGTGGAAACAAGCGCAATATTACCTCCAATGATTGTAAGAAAAATCCACAGAATGGTATGAAAGAAGTGGGGCTGATTTCGTTCTAGCAAAGACTGTAGATTCATGCAGCCTATCAGTGAGAGTCTAGTCATCTGATTACACAGAGTGAAACACCACCTAGTTTTGGTGTGTATTTGGGCTGAAATTTTTTTGTGAAATACAGCCACTGGTGTTATGACTGTGAATGAGGTGGATTATTTACACTATCACTCTTTTTTTCCCCAAAAATGCCTTTGGAGGAGAAACTCAAAGTAGATAGACTAAGCAAACATTGTCCAATTAAAGTACAAATTACACGAAATGACACAAGACAGAAGCATAACAATCAGTCTTGGGTACAGACATGACTACTTGGCTGTAATCACACGGTATTCAAGTGTGAAAACAAAATTAAGTACGATTTTGTAATAGTAAGTATACAAGGACTGAACATGTTGTACTAGTGCATTTGAATTCAGCTAGTGGTGTACTCACAGCCGCTGTAGTCCCGTGTACAGCTCCATGTCAACGTCCTTCAGGATCTGCAGTCCTGTCCAGTTCTCTATGTGTCTGCAAAAGGAACAGAGAAAAAAAGAACTGAATGCCATCGACACCAATTTATTCAGCAGGGGATGGAAATATTTGTGTCTGCATGTTCCATCGATGCTTGGTGCATTTCTCCAGTGGATGGTCCCTGTGGTTTTGAATAATGCAAAAATAAAAGCCTCTGGAACACCTGTGAAATATATATATATACAGAATAGAGAACAACAGCTGCAATTCTTCCTGGGTGAAGTAGACAGCCTAAGGGAGTGATTGCTGGCAAACCACACAACCACACGAGTAATTAGAGCAAATCAATCAGTTTCCCAGGCACACTGTGAACACTAAGGTCACAATCAAAGCAACAACAAATGCTATATGTTATCAACTGCAGTAAAATGATTGCATTGATTCTTATTCTGTACAAACGACAGCTTTCAAAATGCTCTGCTAGATCCAGTGAATGGTAGAGGACATAAAATGGCTTGACGTTCCATTCCAGCTAAAACAAACACAACCTAGGCAGAAGCAGGAGCCTTTCCTACGGAGAGATCACATATTCTGCTGACAGACGGACTCCACATACCGAATAAAAACCTTCTCAGTTGCATGCACGTGCACACTGCTGTGCTCATCCACTCCTTGGCAAGCCTACGAGCTCCTGAAAGCAGACTCCAGCGCAGTGGATCTGGCAGATTTTAATGTTTCTGTTTACAGCAGGGAAGAGGGTGACACTTTACAAATGAGTTGCACTGCGGTTAATGTAATACAGGAGAGGCCACCGTGCTTTACTGGCCCTCGGTTTCAGACAGCCTCCTTAGGCCTGTAATTTCCCCAAAGAGCCTTGATGGCGGGCTTACTCTAATATGAGCTCAGCAGTACACTAAGCCGCCTGCCTTAAAACCAAATTGCAGTTGATTGCCTGGCCCTTTTTAACAACACACAGTAGTGCATGCAGCTCATCAGAGATGCTCCGGAGATCTGAGTTGGGAAGAAAAGGTCAGTCCATCACAAAACAGGAATATCATGATAAATATTCAACTGTTCCCTGAACCTTAAAATGAGATTAGCATGAGCTTAACTCAGGATGTAACTATACCTGTAAGACAGTGTGGGAAGTACAAATAAAGCTGCATTTGTACTTCATGTGCTTTCAAGCTAGAAATGCTTTCGCTAACCCAGTGGTAGCTAGTCCACTGAGCCAGACCCCCACCATATATATCAGCCAGTCATACAGTCCTCATTCACAAATCCATACATTTGAATTCAGTTGAAATACTAACTACCTCTTTTGAGTGACCAGCCTTTTTTTAATGTTGCTATTTGACAGATATAAGCCAAGGATCCACTGATACTCTTCTAGTATTGTGCAATCATGGTTCAGCGTACTCAGCACACCATCCAGATCCAAAGAATTATTATAGCAGTGGTCAAAATGGGAATCGCAACAAGTGCTAACAGAAGTCCACTGGGGCAAGAATCATTCAGCCCCATGCTCACTCTATGAACATTTTTAGTGGAAAAGGAGTAGCAGACAGAACTGGTGCCCAGGTCACAGTTTTTACAACAAATCGGACTAGTTTAAAAAATACTCCACAGCTGCCAATGTTTTATAGCAAATAATGTGAATTAAATCTAACAGATTTCCACAAACAAAGGCAAAGTGTAAGTGTCTATAAAAAGTATTCACCCACTTGGATGTTTTACCCTTTTATTGATTTTATAAATCAGTCATGGTCAATATAATTTGGCTTTTTTGACAAAAAAAATTACAAAAAAAAAAAACTCTTTACTGTCAAACTGAAAACAGGTTTCTACAAAGTACTGTCTTGCTGGAAAATAAATCTTCTCCCAAGCCATAGTTCTCTTGCAGACTGAATAAGATTATCCTCCAGGATTTCCCTATATTTTGCCGTATTCATTTTGCCCTCTACCTTTATAAGCCTTTCAGGGCCAGCTGCCGAGAAGCGTCCCCACGGCATGATGCTGCCACCACCGTGCTTCACAGTAGGGATGGTGTGTTTGTGGTGATGTGCAGTGTTTGGTGTCCGCCAAACATAGCATCTTGTCTGATGGCCAAAAAGCACCATTTTGGTCTCATCAGACCAAAGAACTTTCTTCCACTTGACCATGGAGTCTCCCACATGCCTTCTGGTGAACTCTAGTCGAGATTTAATATGAGTTTTCTTCAACAATGGCTTTCTCTTTGCCACTCTCCCATAAAGCTTTGACTGGTGAAGAACCCGGGCAACAGTTGTTGTATGCACAGTCTCTCCCTTCTCAGCTGCTGAAGCTTGTAACTCCTTCAGAGTAGTCGTAGGTGTCTTGGTGGCCTCTCTCACTAGTCTCCTTCTTGCACGGTCACTCAGTTTGTCAGGATGGCCTGATCTAGGCAGATTTAGACATGTGCCATATTCCTTCCATTTCTTGATGATGGATTTAACTGAACTCTGGGGGATGTTCAGTGCCTTTTTTGTATCCATCCCCTGACTTACACTTTTCAATAACCTTTTCTCTGAGTTGCCTGGAGTGTTCTTTTGTCTTTATGGTGTAATGGTAGCCAGGAGTACTGATTAACCAGCGACTCGACCTTCCAGACACAGGTGTCTTTATACCACAATCACTTGAGACACATTCACTGCACTCAGGTGATCCCCATTTCACTAACTGTGAGACTACTAGCACCACTTGGCTGGAACTCTGTTGAATTAGGTCAGTCTTTTTAAAGGGGCTGAATATTTATGCAATCACTTATTTCACATTACATATATTTATTTAACTGATATTACTTTGTAGAAACCTGTTTTCACTTTAACATTAAAGAGGTTTTTTTTGAATTTTTTTTGTCAAAAAAGCCAAATTATATTGACCATGACTGATTTATAAAATCAATAAAAGGGTAAAACATCCAAGGGGGTGAATACTTTTTATAGACACTGTAACCATTTCTATTGTAAGATATATTGCAAAGATAGAGAGAGGAAAAAGGGGAGTACAGCATGGATAATGTCCGTACATAAGAAATGCGTGTGCACCACGGTGACCTTGTTTCCCATTCAAAGTCCCTTTTTCGAGTGTTCTTTTGTGTGGTTGTTGAGAGGCTGGAACCTGGCAATCCTGATTCATGATATTACCTCTTCTGTGTTTATCTCACACACTGTGACAAGGGCAACAGGGACATAGTTAAACGTGTAACGCAGTTGAGCATCTAAAACAGTTCGAGACAAGCTGCTAGACTGTATGCCAAATGACTGTATGCTGTTGACTCTCAACTGCCTATTATGGGGTTACTCTAAATATTCACTAGATACTAGTTTTAGCATAAGTGTGATAGCCTCTCGACTTAATTTTGTTTGAGGCTATGTCGTTATGAACATTGTCCTGAAACACCAAAATCTACGGTCACAAGCTGCTGCTGCACTAACCTCCATGTTGGCTTGCTCACAATAGGAATAAAAAACACAAGGGGTGAAAAAAAAGACCACACCAAATCCAAGAGTGCCTTATCTCAGCTATGATTGTGGAAAAGTACGTCTTCTAGTTTACACTTAACTTCATGATTGTTTGTACCATTATCTTTTCCAATACTCACGTCTGAACATGATTAACGACTTTGTTTAAATGATCTATGGCTCAGGTACATATAACTTGATGGGAGAACATTTAATAAGAACAAACTGTCTGCGAAGTGCTCTGCTGGCATTGATCTACGTTCTTTTCAATCTGAAGCCTGGCATTGTGCGGCGCTCTTCCAGGGAGAGAAATTCCCGGATGCTTTGGGGACTGGATGAATTTAGTCTGGAAACTTCAGTGTCACTTAGCAGACAAGTATTGTGAAGTGTTTGACATTTTTCATTTAACTTTTGCTACTATAAGAGCCAAGGTTTTAAAATAGAAACACTGCTCTGTGAAACACAGAAGGACTCAGTACCTGTTCCTAAAGCAGGTTTTTTAATTTTCCCATTGCTCAGTCCTGAAACACTATCTAATGCAATATACCTTCATGATTTTTATCATTAAAGCAATAGTGTGAGCAAACCATGACATTTAAACAATCTTTCCTTAACCCCAAATGCAGTAAAGCAGCCCAAATATGTGTTGAACTCTGAAGTTTGCTTCGTTATTTATGCAGTCAAGCTACAAGGTTTCAGATTGTGGTTTCTGGCATGTATGACATTCTGTTATCTATAAAATGGATAAAAGGATGTTGCAGAGCTAAAAACTACTCTTTACTGAAAGTAAGTCTAAGAAATTTGATAGCATACCTCCTAGGACTTGCTGTAAACTGTATTTTTACTAATATTAACACTTTTATCAGGTTTTAATGGTAATTCTGAAAAACAAACTTGGTGATTAAGGGTTCAACAATCAATGTAGTCTGACTGAAGGAACAATAAAGCCTTTCTTTTATATGGAGGGGTAATGCATCCTGGAAAAGGCACTTCTCCCATTCTCTGATTACAACCACACCCCAAGTACAACGTATGGCTGTGATTGGACAGTGATTGCATTTTGGTGTGGGACGACTGCACTGATGAAAGTGAAATATAATGCAGTGCAGAATTACATTCACTTCTGATGCAAAGTCAGCATTTAATTGAAAAATAAGCAAAACTGCTTATTGTTGAAGAGACAAAGTGAAGTAAGAGCAATGCAATGAAGGTTTCGCTTTTTTCGGGTCTGCTTTTTTTATGTCCTCACATCACAGATGAAAATCAATACTGTCTGTGTATTGCAGCTCATGTTTTTCCTTTAGTGTGATTGCTTTTCTATCTGTAATCTTCTCGATGTACACAGAGTGTCTGATATCTTTTCTACACTTTTCTGGCCACAAGCTTCAGAATCTTGGCTCTCTGCTCTTCCACGTATATGCACTTCAATGTATATGCACTTCGTATATAATTCACTTCACTTCAACTTTTGAACCCTGTGGCACCATCAACATTTTTTTGGAAAGGTTTTTTTAGTCACTGGACTGAAACAAGGTTCACAGAATCCCATCTTTAAAGGTTATTAAAGAGTTTTGTTTGAAGCAGATAATGGTGATTAAACAAGCTAATCTGAAACATACCAGACTCTCTAGCAAATGCTAAACATCTGGCTTGCAACACTAGCTGACACTTTGAAGTCAGAATCACTTTCTTCCTTAACACCTAGTTTGGCTTCATTTATTTGGTTTGGTCTAAGCATACGATAGGTGTGGCCCAAAGTCTGAAGGCCAAACTGCCATGATTCAGATGATAATATAGTTCCAAATTCCTCCGGAACCATCCTTACTGTTTCTTTTCTGGCACGTAACTTGATCTATTCTTATCATTTCTTTTCTACCCTTAATGTAAGTACATAAAACCAAGCTGCACAAACATGTCTGACAAATGAATAATTTCTTAAGAATTACTTCATGAAATTACATCTGCCTTCCATCTGTTCTTGTAGTCATGTTTTGAGACACTTTTTCATTTTCCACCCAAAAAACAAACAGAGGTTATGTGCCACATTGGTAATCTGATAGGCAGTGCTCTAGGGAGGCTGTTCTCCGCATGATTCATACTAATACATGTAGATTACACTATACACATCTGCACATTCATGATTAGCGCAAATTTGTACAGATATTGCATTCAAACTTATCGTCACCAAATTTTTATACAAGACAGAAATTTAAAAAATGTATTTACACTATGATAAACCATTGAAGTATATCATACATTCAAATTCTAATTACTCAAAATGAATAGACAATATGTTCTAAACAATAAAAAATTTTTTTATATCTCACCAGAAAGGTTCATTGACCATCTGGTTAATAGAATAGAGGTGTGCGTTGGTACTGAGGTGTTATAGGACATGCAAGGAGGCGGTTTTCATTTTATTGCACTTGCGAGCAAGCAGTCAGATATGAAGCTCATGCAACAAAAACCATGAATGTGAGGAGCAGTGCATTGTATTTACATTGTTGCTTCATTCATCCTTAGTAACTGCCTGGTCAGGGATGCGGCAGTTTAATTTAAGCCATTAGTTTGTTTAAACTTTGGGAAATAGAAAAAACTAAATTTGTTAGAGAATATTGTAGGTAGGTACAAACAGAATTCATAGTCCGTGCTGACAATAGTGGCATTTATACTGCTGTCGTTTTTTCCCCTGTGTTTTCCAATGTTTCCTGTATTTCTGAGGGCAAAAAAACCTGTATACCACTTTGGTGTAAATCATAATACGTATGCAGGTACGGGTATGTGGAGCACTAAACAGATACAGATGTAGATAATGCCATTGCGTTACACTCCTTATAATGTTACATTCACCATGGACACTTGTGAATCCCACGTATTTATGACCTTCCTCCTGATTTCCTGTGCTTGTGCAAACCTGTCTTGTGTTCTCTTTAAGTAGGTTTCCTATATAGGTTCTGTCTTCCCCCTCCTTCAGTTCCTTAGTGTCTGTTGTTACGAGTATGTGTTGATCCTGTTGTTCTTAATATGCGTCACATTGTGTTTTTCCAAATCGTTACATGCATGTTCTAACAATTTATCTAACCAAATAATCAGCACCTGCACTACTACGGCAGTGTTAGGATAGTCAAGTCATGCATTTTTTAATCATTTATGAGTCACTCTGTGTGGAAGCCTTACCTGTGAAGCACCACACACATTTATCTCACAATAGTAAAGTACAAAGAATGCTTGTGTCAGATTTTGCAACATTCATAGAGTTTGGTCACAAGGCAATAAATTATGGACCTGAATGTGGCTCACGTCATGATGCCTTTCTTGTATTTTCTTGTATTTTTCCTCTTTGAAAAATGTGAAGTTATAAGCCGATCCTGTTATATACTAAAACGTTATATTGGCTTGTACAGTTATGATACTGTGAATTCTTCCATATTGTTTGACCTCTGTTTCTTATCTCGCAATTTGTGTGGTTCTCCTTAGTATTTTGTGCTTTACCGCCTGTCCAAATCTATTTCTAAAAAAAAAAGCGACAGAGTGAAAGACGAAAAAAATAATAAATAGAGAACAGGAGTTTTCCATTATCTCCACTAGGTGCATGTGATGATAAAAAGACAGCATGACATTGTTCAGTAACTCAAAATCACTCTCTCATTCTCTATTTTACTGACTTATCTCCTGTCTAGAGCTGCAATAAGACTAACTAACCAAGTTAAATGTGTAAACAAACCAAGTGGTGCATAAACTTTTAAAATGAACGTCCTACTTTATAGACTAACTGGTTGACATTAGCCTCATATTGCATAATGTTTCATGGAAGCGGCTTTTGAGATTGTAGTAAACTATACTACTGTATGTACTAGTGTGGGAATTTCATAATTCATTTAATCGTTTAATTTCAACTGGTATGGTAATGTCTATGTGTAAGACGTGATTTAGTACAGTTTATATAAAGAGATCCATTGGGGTTCCTGGTTGACTAGTGGTTAACCCCAGCCACTGGGGTTGCACATGACAGTGCACTCCCAGCGCCAGTCCCAAGCCCACATAAAATTGGGGAGGGTTGCGTCTGGAAGGGCATCCGGCGTAAACACTGTGCCAAATGAAATATGCAGACCAGTGATCCGCTATGGCGAGCCATAACAGGAGCAGCCGAAAGAAGAACAACAGATAAAGAGATCCATTGAATGTGTGGGATTATTATTATTGGAACAAGGAATATTTTTTTTAATGTTGACAGATTATTCGATTAGAAATATTGTTTGTTGCAGGCCTATTGTCTAAACCCATATCCAAAGTGCTGTCAATGGTTGTTTGGTGATCAAATTTATATGATTCATGATTGATGAATTGCATTCATGTGATTAACTGCTAGGTACCAAAATATTACCAACTTCTATAGAAAAAAAGGTAATGACTTGCATTACCTGTACAGTAGCAATTATAGTATGGGGAAAGTGGTAGCTCAGTGGTAGCGCCACTGGACTTCTGATTGGAAGGTTGAGAGCTCAAGTCCCAGTACTGCAAAGCTGCCACTGCTGGGCCCTTGAGCAAGGCCCTCAACTGCTCAGTTGTGTAAAAATGAGATAACTGGAAGGTGCTCTGGATAAGTGCGTCTGCCAAATGTAAATGTGTATATGTATGTGCATGTATACAAACAGTATTAATTATAGTGTTAATTCTAGTCCCCTGCAGTAAGATTGCTTAGATCATCATTTTCAGTGATGCTCAGAGTTACTTATTAGAAACCAACAGAAAATAACAGCTAAGTATCTCTATTATTGTAAATATATTATTGTGAATGATAGAGTTTGCAAATATGCTCACTTTAATTCAGAGGCAACAAATTGTTCCGAAATTTTTTGTTGTTTGAAACTTCAGGCAGCAGTCACATTGTGAGTTGAGTAAGAGAGCTCAATAGGTCACACATCTAATTAATGTTTGCAGGTACATTTTCCACATTCTGCATACCCCACAGTCCTTCTTAATGCAAATACCTGAAGGGTCTTCCGCCCAGAAAGGCAAGCGCTAAAATATTTTTTGTCATGGTCAGCTTTCTGTTCGGGAAAATCATAATTCATAATATCTCTGTAACATTGCATAATAAGTTAAAAAATGATAAAGGCTGCCAAGAAAACACAGCAGGCCTCGATAGCTCCTAACAGTCCTATGTTTTGCAATGTATAGTCTGTGGCCAGCAATACAAGGTGGCCTGCAGCTGGCGATGTTCCCAGCCTCACTCTTTGTGGAGGAAATGATTTAATCAGCTGTCTTGATAGTCGATCTGAGATCTAGATCATAGAGCTGAGGCCTCACGGGTCTCTTTGTGTATTTAGTCTTCACTCCCGTACCCTGATGGTAGTGTCAGATGAGAATTACCGGTACAGAATAACAAGGCTTGGAAGCTGGAGACAACTACAAAACACAACGTGACATCTCACTTGCACCTCTTTATCCCACAAGAGTAAGGATATACAATATGTTCAGCCTACTTTACCATAGTACCTTTGTCACAACTATAAATGAAAAGAGCATTTATAGAACACAACACAGAAAGCTCAGCAACACTATAACAGGATCAGAAATCAGGAAGTCTGATCGTAATGAGATTTACATAGGATGGATCTAGATGCTAGTCTTAAAAGAGTATGTAGATTGGGACAGTGTACACACACTTAATAAAAGAGGTTAAGAAGAAGAATTTTAAGAATTGATTAAGATTATTAAAATTGTTGTTTGATGATGCGACAGCTATCGGTGGCCGGAAATCCAAGACAGCAAAAATCGGCCATGCTCTCTGGGTGGAAGGGATGGCAGTACTCTTTCTCCTGTCAGTCAGAGTGACATTAGCCAATCATCTGTGAGTTCACATATAGGGAAGTTAGCACTTTTCTTATAATAAAGAAATGTTAGAATTATTAACCTTTCTTCTGCTTGCAGCCATTTGCCAGTGCTGGTAGGAAATCTAGATTAGCTGTTTTTGCTAACTACGTTCATTAACAGGGGTGAGAATTACTCATAAGCGCAAGTATATTGAGAGATGCAGCAACACTGTGATAAAATCTGCTGTAACTCACGTTATGCACAACTTTTTTATTATTATTTATTTTTTTATTATTATCATTTACAAAATGTGCTTCAATACAAATGTCATACATTTTGCATACTGCAGGTGATGTAAATGCACTGCTAATAATTTGATTACTGTAAACTTTGAGTTGTAGTGAGATGTAGGTTATCATAAACCAAAACCTGCCCTGAGCAAGTGTTTTACTGCTAAGGATTCTTTTAATTCTACTACACATTCATAAAAACAAGTATAATAATAGCCTAATAATATTTAATCAGGCTAGAGCTTTTAAATCCATATAACAGGAATTAGCAATAACAAGATTACCTAAGACTACAAATCTAATAACTAAAGTAATCTTACCGATCCTCACATGACCTACCACAGAACATTAGTTAAGAGCTGTGTTTGAACTAAAGAGAAGCAAAACAGTATTAAACAGTAATAAGCTGTAAATCCTGCCTCACCAGTCTGCCTTAACCCCTTCGTAAGTCCCTGATAAAATAAAAAACACATTCTCTGAGCTTTCTCCTGTGAGAGTAATCCCTTTTCCCTTGCTTTGAGGTGTTAATGATTCTTACGTTCAATTGCTGCATAGTGTTGCAAAAATATTCAGTTTAACTCAGTGGGACAATCTGGAAAATCAGTCCTACCATGAGGGCAGCACCTTTGACGTGCTGTACTTACATACATCTAGGTTTCTTATATCTACGGATATGACATGTTAAAAAATATGTATTAGTTATTCTGAGAACAACACCTTATAACACCTTATAAGATAACGGCTTATAATAAATCTTGTTATAATGGATGAATTTGAAAAAGTATTCCATTAAACAAATCTGATCGGCTTTGCAATCATTTCAGTTCTTCCTGTTAAGCATGTCCAGACAAAATGCTGTTTCCACGACAGGAAGTAATCTAACTATTAAACACTATCAGCATGCTAGACTTTCTCATGATTTTTAACATTTTATGCATGTCATATCTGCATATAAGTATCTGAATACTAACACAAATTGAACCATTGAGCCATACCCTTTTAGCAGTTTCTTGTGTATCCTGTCATTCAGGTTTCCTGATCTGTACTCTGGTTTTTTTTTTTTTTATTATTATTATTTTAGATTTTGGCTCATGGTTTTAAGAAAAGATCTCACTGTTTGGATTTCCAGAAATAAAACCAGCACTTGGATCCTTGGTTCCTGCTCACTGCTTTATCACATTGTGGTGGTTTGGAGAAATTTAGTTGAAATAATCTGGAATAAGTGGTCATGTGATTTGCTGCTTTAGGACAGCAAAACACATACCATTGCTTTACTAATGAATTTAAATATATTTAAACGTGCCATGGCAAATCTAACTAGGGTTAGATATATGTTGTATATTCATGAATACTAAAGACACCAAAGGCTAAAACTACCTTGTTAATTTCATGTTGCCTTCTTACAGAAACTCTTCTCTTTCTGCTACGTTGGTGGATTCAAATTAGACAAGGAATAATTATTAAATAAAGTCATGCAGCATGGCTGTTGTGTTATAATGCTCTTGGCAGACAAATCAGTCATTGCTAAGTGCTTTCTCCACTAGCATCTTTCCAAAGATAGGCATGGTATCAGCAAATAAATAGAATAGAATAGAATAGAATAAAGGACGGCATCAGAGCTCTAGAGTCCCCGGTTCGATCCTGAGCTCGGTTTACCGTTTGTGTGCCGTTTCACGTTTTCCCCCACTTTCCTCCGGGTTCTCCAGTTTCCTCCAACCTCACAAAAACATGCAGTAAATGAATTGGTGACTCTGAATTGCTCCTAGGTGTGAATGAGTGTGTGAATGTGTGTGTTCATAGTGCCCTGCAATGGACCTGCATCCGTTTCAGTTTATTCCCACCTGGCACCCTGTGATCCCGGGATAAGCTCCGGATTCACTGTGACCCTGACCAGGATAAATGGTTTACTGAAAATGAATGATGAATGAAGGAGAATAGAAGAGAGACTTTACTGAGTGTGTCCAAAACGCTGCCCACAGACTGTAATCGAAGGCAGAAACATATCCCATATCCCATAATCCAGCCCATCAAGTAGAGGGATATATTTGTGTACTAATAAATGTGTAATTAGTTATGTATTAATGTCTGGTTTTTGATGAGATGGACTCTTTGTTCTATTATCCCCCACAGTATTCTATTTCATCTAGTATAACTTTTATGGTTGGCAACATTAGCATAAGTATCCTGGCAATGTTGTGATGCCTCGATGCCTTCGAAGCATGTTTTAAACATTTCCTTTCAAGTACCTTTACAACTCACAAAACACTGCCTTCTAGGATACTGACTTATGAGATAGTGAAGGCAGCAAGGCACCAAGCCAGCTGTTTCAAAGACATCCACTGTTCAGCTATGCTGGAAATTTATGTTTGGTCTTACTGCGGAAAACCATATAAACAGACAGCACAAATTGTATACAGTTAGATAAAACATGAATAGCAAAGAATTTCATGATATTATGATCAAAGGACCTTGTAATTTTTTTCTTATCAAGTATAGGCAGCCAAAACATCACCTATGTGAGGGCTATATTTTAGGGTGAGATCAAATTCAGAATGACAGGGGTGTCTTGGGTCTTGCATTAGTACAAGCCTTGAACATTAAATCAAACTGCTTTTGCTCCATGCCTATAAATCTTTCTGGTAAAGTGTGCCTTTGTTTTTGATATTTAGGTTTCAAAACCTGAGTATAATAATAAAAAAAAGATGCATTCCACAAGGCTGATATAAACCTTTTTGTTTATACTTTGACACACCAAAAACTTTATGCTTCCTAATTAAATCAACCTCTGGCTGGCCTTCTTAAAAATGCTTTCTGTATTATCCGTGAAGGTGAGGTTGTCATCTAAAAGCATTGGAGTAATTCACAATTTCCTTTGGTTGGCTATAGAGAAAGAAAACTGTAACAAGGTTAGCTCAGTTCCATAAATTGCATAGCAGACATTCACATATGTCCAGGAACACCCCTTTCATATGTGAATACACATGCACATGCATGTACTAATCAATATTTCAATTTAATAATGGATAATTGATCCAAATACTTGGGTCCAACTTCATCAAAGAAATAGCCCTGCTATGAACATTAACATAACTGCACTTCTGGAAAATTAACTCCTCAATTCATAAAGGCACAGATTCCTTTCACAAGTCCTCTGATGTGGCCTATTTACTCTTTCATTACAATAATAGCTCTAGGTATGACTAGATTTGTTGTGGGGGTCAAACTGGTACAATAATAACACTCAAAAGTAATTGGACAAACTATCAATCATAAATATTGGGATTATTTTTAATACTTGGATGCAAATCCTTTGCAGTCAATGACTGCTTGAAATAGGGAAGCCATAGACATCACCAGATGCTGAGTTTCCTCCCTGGAGATGTTTTGCCAGGCCTTTACTGCAGCCATCTTCAGTTGCTGCTTGTTTGTAGGTCTTTCTGCTTTCAGTTTTGTCTTCAGTAACTGAAAAGCATGCTCAATTGGGTTGAGGTCATCGGACATTTAAGAACATTTAATTTCTTTGCCTTGAGAAGTCCTTGGGTTGCTTTCGCGGTATGTTTTGGGTCATTATCCAGCTGTACTGTGAAGCACCGTCCTATCAGACTCTGAGCAGAAAGTATATACTCTGAGCAGGATGAATGCTTCAGAATTCATCCTGCTACTTCTATTAGCAGTCACATCATCAATAAACACCAGTGACCCAGTTCCATTGGCAGCCATACATGCCCATGCCATAACACTGCCTCCACATGTTTGACAGATGATGTGGTATGCTTTGGAACATGAGCCCTTCCTTTCCTTCTCCATTCACTTCTCTTCCAACCATTCTGGTACAATTTAATTCAATTCAATTCAATTCATTTTTATTTGTATAGCGCTTTTTACAAAGGTCATTGTCTCAAAGCAGCTTTACACAAACAAAAGTAAAGTGAAGTGTGTGTGTGTGCCGTCTCTGATGAGCAAGCAGGGCGACGGTGGCAAGGAAAAAAAATCAATTTAATCTTGCATCAGAACTGGTCAGGCTTTTTTTTTTTTTCAGCAAAGTCTAATCTGGTCTTCCTGTTCTTGAGTGTTACCAGTGGTTTGCATCTTGAGGTAAACCGTCTGTATTTACATTCATGAAGGTGTCTATTGATTGTAGCCTTTGACAATGATACGCCTACCTCCTACAGAGTGTTCTTGACTTGGCTAGACGATGTGAAGGGGTTTTTCTTCAACAAGGAAGGAATTCTTTTGGTGTTGCTGAGCTTGCCAGTGCATTCCTTCTTTTTAAGAATGTACCAAATTGTTGATTAGGCCACTCTTAAAGTTTCTGCTGTCTCTCTGATAGGTCTGTTTTGATTTTTCATCCTAATAATGGCCGCCTTCACTTGCATCTTTGGATCGTATATTGAGAGTTCCCATGAACAGCTACCAAATGCAAATTCAACGCTTGGAATCAATTCCAGACCTTTCATCTCCTTAATCTGTCATGAAATAATGAGGAAACAGGCCACAGCTGGCATTGAAACTGCTTATTAGTCAATTGTCCAATTACTTTTGAGCCAATTACTTTTGGAGGGAGTCTGTAAAAAAATGGCTGTAATTCCTAAATGGTTAATGCAATATTTTTGTTAAACCCCTTGAATTAAAGCTGAAAGTCTACACTTCAATCACATCTTGACTGCTTCATTTCAAATCCATTGTGGTGGTGTACAGAGGCAAAATTAAAAAAAAATGTGTCACTGTCCAAATACTTATGGACCTGACTGCAGATCACTCAGAATGGTGGTGATGAGGCTGAAGTAGTAGGAGTGAATCAATTGAGTAGTGAGCTATTGAGCAAAAAGCTGATGGATTAAAGGATCAATCTACAGCAATCCACATTTTTTAATTAGAAATGAAGCTCAGAAGAAGTGAAAAGAATTCCTCCAGCATGATAATGCAGTTAGTTATGTAGTGTGGTTGTATATGGAGCAAGGTTATATATTGCATTTGTCAAATTAGCACCTGCAGCCAGAATAAAACAAAGCAAACACAACACCTTCACTGACTGCTTGTGCACTGAATTCGCTAATAAGAAATGAAATGCCTATTTTAGTCATTTGTCTTATGAGCCTAAGTAAATACTTGGTAAATATATGATATGCAGAGCTATGAGTTGTGATGACACGTCTGCCAGAAATAGCTAACTGTAGACCAGGAGTGTTAATCTCAGATCCAGCAGTGCCACAGCTCTACAGAAATTTGTGATTTGCACCTTCTAACACAGTAAATTCAGCTCTCAGTAATTAGCTGATGAACTGAATTATATATGGAATTGTGACCCTGTCATTGAGTCTTTATATGGAAATCGGAGAAGCTCTGGTCATGTCATGAAGGCATGCTTTGGCAAAAGTTCATATATTGAAAGTTGCAGTCTATCAGAAATGCTTTTGACTATAGCCTCCAGTATGTAAGAGCTTTAAAGAAGGGATGAAATTCCTGGCTGAAACTGAATCCCAAGATACTCTGGGCCAAAAACCAAAACCGAAAAGTAATTTTTAATGAATGAAATTTTTTTTTTTTTTTTTTTGACAGTAAAAATGGCAATATAAAGCACTCTTTACCTTGGTTGAAAAAGCATAGCTCAATATGCTCTGTTAGCCTACGAAATCCAACATCCTCAACAACAGAGAATGGTTGGTCAACCAAGGCCACGAATTTCCATTATATTTTGTCACATTTGTGAATTTGTTCTCTTTTCAAAAACTGTGGCTACAGATGAATTACCAGAATTTTTTTTAACATAATCTAAATTATTTAAAGAAAAGAAATTATTTGTAGTGTCAGATTGGAGACTTTGTTGTACGCTTTCTTCTCAGTCAAAATTCTTGGGTCTATTTTATGCCTGCTGCTTTATCGTGTCAGTAGGAAAGAAAAAAAATATTTCCAAACACTATTTTTTCCCCAAAATTTCAAAGTTAGAGAGAACATTTTATACTTTATTAAGTAATGGACCACACTTATGATAGACTGTCTGGGATTTTATCTGCAGAAACAGAAGAACTCTAGAAAGTTCTTCAAGATGTCTGGAACTCTCTACTTGTCAGTTTCCTTTCCCCCTTCACAGTACTGTATGCACATGTATTTCCACCTTATTGTAAGCCAGCAAGTTAGAATACGTTGAGGATTTCTGAAGGAAAGTGATAGTCAAAAATCTTTATAATCTTCACCACCAATGCTAGTTAGATGGCTAATATAAGCTTACTTGACAGGCTAGCAGAGAAAACCTTGCTTTATTGAGTGTAAGTGCACATTACAGTCATAAAACTACTTTTGTGTACAGGGTGCTACTCAGAAACATTACTCAAAGATAGCCCACAAGTCCTCCTCCAAGTTTGCAGTGCTGTGACACCTGGACTGGAGTCTGACACCTACACTGATTGCCTGTCCAAATTTAATATCCCATCTGGTCCTCTGGAACCAGATTTTGATTTCCTGAAAGTCCAAGGAAGTAGACATTGGTTTGTGAATACTTCATGCCAAGAAAAGCTCTTTACTGAAAGCATAGTGAGGCCCAGTGGTCACCTGTTATGTTCTTTGTGCTCTAGAAAGCTTTCATGTTTACATGAATAAGTCAAAGACTCCAGCTGTAACGATATCACGGCCATTACTCCCTCAGTCCGTGGTTGCATAAGCCTCAGTCTGTAAGTTTACATTTGTTGAGCTTATCAGGACCCTTATATACACGTGAATGGACTGTTTTATAAGACAGGCCTGCGTATTTTCATCAGTGTGATGTTTCTGCCACTTAGCTCTGATTAAAAATTTTAATTCATTCATACTGTGCGACGTCACACCTAATTGCAACACGATAATGAAAACTCGCTTTGAACTTTTCGGTGTCTATGTTTTGAGTAATGGGTAATATATCTTAGCTGACAGTCCTATCATGTATGGTGTCATCCCAAATCAGGGCGTATCATATCACAGAATCATATCCATGGAAATTGGAGCTAAAATTAAAAATATTACTTCATTGCTTAGATGTACTCTGCTTAGCTATGGTTTTCTCGCTCTGTGATATAAGAGGAAGCTGACAAATCTATTAATTTGCACCTCAGCAAAGCCTCACAACTTTTTTTTTTTTTTAAACAAAGGCTCCTCCTGTGTAAATTCATTTGACAACGTTGTGGTCCAGCACTCACAGACAGAGACTAAACCCCTATGACTCCCAGAGAGAGTAATGACCGAGATATGATTACACGTAGAGACACTGACTTATTCATGTAAACACGAAAGCCTTCCAGAGCACAAAGAGCATAACGGATGACCACTGGGCCTCACTGCACTCTCTAGAAAGAGCTTTTCTCTGCATGAAGTATTCACAATCCAAACTGCTGCTGGCGTGGTCATCAAAGCCAACATATGCAGGCACTTTACCTTGCGTTCAAGCTCTTTGAGGGGCACATTCTCATTTTTTTCTCATATATCAGTAATCAGCAGTGTGAGGAATCAACCTAAGCCTCCCTGCTGTGCTTATGAATGCTCCTTAGCTGTGGCTTGGATTGGCACGTTAAATGTAGGCACACAGAAGCCCATTCTGAACTGTATCTGCATTCTGCATTGTACTTTTCACCTCCTTCCGCGCCCACCTTCTGTCCAAAATTAAAATGAGTTGATGTGACATCACATGCCAGAAACGGAGGCGAGCGTCTGTTTCCAAACCTGCTCCTGCCGGTAAATTAAATATCAGTTTTCAAATCATTTATGGAGGCACCAGAGGTGGTAAAGTACCGAAATTCTTTACTCGAATAAAAGTGTAATTACTCATCTAATAAATCCTTTGGTAAAAGTTGAAGTAAAACTTCAAGTTAAATTAACTTAAAGCCTGAAACTAAAAGTACAAGAAATGCACAGAAAACATCTGCCTCGAATCACACTGATTTTAGTTACTGATGGTAAATTAGTGCTTCTTTAAAAAGAGCTGGGGGGGTCAAAACTTTTGAACAGAATGGAGATGTGTACATTTTTCTTATTTTGCCTAAATATCGTATTTTTTCATTTAGTACTGCCCTTCAGAGGCTACAGAATATAGTTACATGTTTCCCAGAAGACAAAATAAGTTAAATTTACCCTGATCTTCAAATTCAAAAAGTTTTCACCCCCCGGCTCTTAATGCATGGTTTTTCCTTCTGGAGCATCAGTGAGCGTTTGAACCTTCTGTAATAGTTGCATATGAGTCCCTCAGTTGTCCTCAGTGTGAAAAGATGGATCTCAAAATCATACAGTCATTGTAGGAAAGGGTTCAAAAACACAAAAAATGCTGGAAAACCAAAGAATTTGTGGGACCTGAAGGATTTTTCTGAAGAACAGCGGGCAGTTTAACTGTTCAGGACAAACACGGCACTCTTGAACAACTATCAGTAAACAAAAAAACACAGCTGTGGATCATTCAGGTAACAACACAGTATTAAGAATCAAGGGGATGTAAACTTTTGAACAGGGTCATTTTTATAAATTCAACTATTATTTTCTCTTGTGGACTATATGTAAACATCTTTTATGTGAAATATCTTATTCAGGTCAGCACTAAATAAACAATAACATGCATTTTGTATGATCCCTCTTATTTTGGTAAAATAATAAACATTTTGCAGATTCTGAAAGGGGGATGTAAACTTTTGACCTCAACTGTAATTTTGACAATGCACATTAATTGAAGCGCTAAGAGTTAGCTGCCACAATGCAAACTGTCTTGATAAGTACAAAGTGTACGTAGCAGCAGATTACAGTGAGCAGAATTACTCATTACTACAGACAAAACCAGACTTAAATTCAGTAGCAAAGTAATTGTACTTTGTTATGCCCTACCTCTGAGAGTCATCCACCTTCTATCAACGTAATGGCTTTAAATTGTCCTAAGGAAATGCAAGGTATCAGAGAGTCATAGGCAGCTTGTAATTTACATCAGCACCTTCTCAGAGGTTAAATAATTCCAGCAGCAACAGTCAGCGAGAAATTTGTTTGTCTTCCCGAGCTGTTGTTAGCTACTGGAGCCCTGTCAACGTTCACCAACTGAGCAGTCAAGGCAAGAATCCCTTTTGATCTCATGCCGCATAGTGCACTCTTTATAATGCTGGGCGCGCCTGGCCTTGAATTTAGAGTGTAGATCAGCAGATTTAAGATTTTTGCAGTGTAAACAAGAGATGCCTGCAAGGCACATCAGTTTTCAAAGGAATAAATAACACTATATTAAGCCTGCTTATGTATGACAAATTAGAATTGGTCAAGTGGATCCATGACCATTTAAGATAGGCTTATAGAAAAATCTTTAATATGGGTTGCAAAAGCGTATCCCATGACCATCTGGTATAAATGAGCTAGCAGGGCAAAGCCCTCTCTTTGTTGAAAGGAGAACAATAGATAAAAACATACCCCCTATTTATTATTTGCTGCTGACAAATGGCTTAAAGTGGATTATTTTAACTTTTGCAGGACTAAGAACAAGACCACCAATGGCCATAAGTAAAAATACACAGAATGGCATGAAATAGATGCTGGGGCTGATTTCTTTCTAGCACAGACTGTAGATTTGCACAGCCTATCAGTGGCAGTCATGTCAGGTAATTACACTGCAAGCATAATTACCAAGCAAACATTGTCAGAATCAAAATACGAAGAATCAAACACTGTCAGAATCAAAATGCGAAAAAGAAAACATCAGATTCAAAATACGAAAAAGCAAACATTGTCAGATTCAAAATAGGAAATTACACAAAGGAACAAACAACAGTACTGTGTTGTGTGCGTAAAAGCTGACTAACAGCAAGTGCAGTTTTGTGTTTCGCATGTTTACTATTCAGGAGAGACATGACATTATTAGGGACTTGAAACACTTGATTTAAAAAATATATATCTATCACAAATGGTGCTGCCTGTATATCTTTCAATGGGTGTTTTTCTGTTAGTTTTTATGCCTATGATGAGACACAATGCTAAAAGGCTGAACCATAATGGTTTCATAATAGTAACACTGAGTTACTGATAGCTAGTACAATTTTTGTCTCTCCCATTCAATAGCATGACCAAACATCACTGGTGTGTCCACGTATTAGTCCTAGAACACTATGACTCCAATCTCTCAAATATTTCAACAGAATCCATTCCTGTGATTAAACCTATGGAGCAAAAAACCCATTTTGTCTCCTCACGGCAAGAAAAGAAGAGAGACAAGCTGTGTACAGCGTTTTTTGTACATGACAAACAATCACATTCAGCCCTGTTACCCGTCCTTCTGTTGTGCTGCACATTTTCATGTTAGATCTCCTACAAAACGGGCCCTGTGCGGCGTTGGAAGTTTTTAATTAAATAAATGCTCATATTGCACTGGCACAAGTCCAAAAAGCCTATATAGCATGCAGATCTGTGAAGGGTTAGGGAGTAGAGTGTGGTTAAAGCACTTCCCATCTGGAATCCTTATGCAAACATGCAGTGGCTCATCATTTGCACACCAGTGACTACCTCGCAAGCTGATATACAGTGTGAAGGAGGAAATGCTTAAACTCATGTGACAGAGAGAACTCTAGTAGCCTTTGGTACTAATGGTGGGAGGACAGCATTCATTATATACACCTTCTGACTTTAAACAAGGTGCATTAAAGGCACACTTGAAAAATCTTTTATTAACAACAAAGGAAAGCTAGCAGGAAGGAGTTAGCATTAATTAAATGTGAACTTGCTAAATGGATCTCAGTGGTGTTTAAGACAACTTAGAAACGTGTATAAACTCTTATTCCAACAGACATCCACTATCATAATGACTAATTTTGTTAATTTTTATGTCAAGTTGACATAAAGTGACATAAGGTTTTGTTATGACACTTACTTTAGGACATTATGACAACCGTCTTTATCACTCAGTGTACTTCTAGTAATTTCATTTGACTGTTTCATATGATTTTTTTTTAAATGAACATCTATGACAATGTCATGACACCCTAATGACAGAGTTGCTCAGACATTTATTTTCCCTTACTCAAGTAACTTGAGTTGAATTTTTACTATTATAAGCTGTATATATATATTTTTTTTTTGGCCCTTAAGCAAAGTGAAATTCATTTGTCAATTTATATGGGTTTTTAAAGTGGTTTAATGACAATGACAATAAGAAAATGACAATATGACAATACCATGACATAATAATGAAAGAGTTCTGGGTATTTGTTCTGACACACTAAATTAAAGTGGGTGTGGTTTTGAATGTGGTCATTACCATGATGAATCTGACATATCATAGTACCAAATCAGCTGTCATAACAATCCAATACATGTCAGAATACAAAGTCTTTCGTCAATAAAAAAAAAATGTAAAAAAAAAAGAGAGAGAGAGATCAGAATTGAGAGAGAGAGAGAGAGAGAGAGAGAGATCAGAATTGACAAAAGCAACCTTTATGACAGCTTGGAATAAGCTTTTATAAATGTCTATGTAGGCTTTATGTCAGTTGTGAGGACACCCTGATATAGGTCATGCAGCCTTATAAATGCAGCCTTTAACTAAAGTATTACCTAGAGCTGTCTTTATTATTAGAGACTGGGAAGTTTTACCACTCAATGTTGAGTAGAGTAGAATTGAGAAGAGCAAGTTCAGATAGTTTGGGCACTTTACAAGGACACCATGATGTGACTGCTGATAGAAGTAGGATGGAAAATATGTTTCAGGCCGAATTCTGAAGCATATAGAGCTATAGTTTCTGCTCAGATTCAGTTAAATGCTGCAAAATAGGACGGCGCTTCACAGTACAGCTGGATAATGACCCAAAACATACCGCGAAAGCAACCCAAGGACTTCTCAAGGCAAAGAAATTAAATGTTCTTAAATGTCCGATGACCTCAACCCAATTGAGCATGCTTTTCAGTTACTGAAGACAAAACTGAAGGCAGAAAGACCTACAAACAAGCAGCAACTGAAGGCGGCTGCAGTAAAGGCCTGGCAAAACATCTCCAGGGAGGAAACTCAGCATTTGGTGATGTCTATGGCTTCCCTATTTCAGACAGTCATTCACTGCAAAGGATTTGCATCCAAGTATTAAAAATAATCCTAATATTTATGACTGTTAGTTTGTCCAATTACATTTGCGCCTGTGAAAATGGAGAGATTCTGCAACAAAAATGGCTGTAATGCCTAAACGGTTAATGCAATATTTCTGTTAAACCCCTTGAATTAAAGCTGAGAGTCTACACTTCATTCACATCTTGATTACTTCATTTCAAATCCATTGTGGTGGTGTACAGAGGCAAAATTACAAAAATCGTGTCACTGTCCAAATACTTATAGACCTGACTGTATCTCATGGTTGGCTTGGGAATGTCAGAGGAATATGGAATCTGGAATCTGGAACAGAGAAGTTTTTTTTTTTACCTTTTCAGGGACCCTGCCTTTGCAGAGACCCTGAACCCTGGGGCATTTACCTTCTTCGTACATATCTATCACACTCAAGTAAAGACCAAAGACAACCCTCCTGAGACGGCTTGCAAAAGGTGGTCTTGGAACGCTTCCAAATCCTATACCTTTTCAGGGAAAAAAAAGGGCTCTTTAGATTGGTAGTTTTTGATCGTTAGCTTCTAAGAGCTTCTTAGCGTCAAAAATACTCTATTTCCAGTCACACCTGACAGAGAAAAACTCCATTGTAGGGTTCTTTCAAGAACCTTATGGGACCCCTAGCATGCTGCAAATCTGGAAAACCTTTTTTATTTATATCATTCACAAGAAATTTGGAGATGGGATTTTGAACAAGCTGTACATTGGTGTTGTACTCATCAATGGCAGCATCAATAGAGATTATGGAAATGATGACTTTAAGAGGGATGCAGATTTATAGAGTATAGTGCAGTTCAATTGTAGGGAGAACATGATTTAGTCCTGACTGCAATGAAGTAAGCAATGACTAAAAGGCATTTTTATGTGTATGTTTCCAGTCCAGTATCAACTGCGCTTTGATTCAGACTAGGAAAATAGACTAACAGGTGAAAAAGTGCCCTAAGACAATTTCTTCATTTTAACATGGCTCAAGGTCTATAAGCAAACACTAAAAAAGCATTATTCACATATGCAGTGACATTCAAATGTCTGTGGAAAAAAAACAGCCTGGCTTATCTAGCTAGCAAAAAGCTTGCCTGGGGGAAATAAATGAAAGGTTGAAGAGAGTTCCCAATACACTGCAGCAGCACCTGAGTACCTAGGATTGGAGTAAAGGCAATAATGGATTAGCATATTTATATCATCCATGAGAAATTCGGAGATGGCATTTTGAACAAGTTGTACAGCTGTTTCACCCTCATCAGTTGAGCACTGTTATTATAGAAATTATGTACATGACGACTTTAAGATTCGGTCTGTGAGGTCGAATGTTCACTTTCCTGAAATGCAAATCAAAGGAAAGCATTAAATCTACAAAATACAACTATCATCCAGTTATCCATTAGTCCTGTATTATACACTTGACAATAATATATTCATCTCGAGTACAGGAAAGGAAGCAAAACATATTATTTTCCATATATAACATTAAAAAAAGGAAACCTTTTTAAGAATGTCTAATAGAAATCCAAACTTTTTTTTTGCATTTAACACTATTATCTATTATATCTAGTAAAGCTATTCTACTCCAAATGGTCTGACATTTCATTTCATGGTCTCAGCACCTACGCACATGCACAGTGTGGGCTGCTACATGCAAGAACACACTTCCCCAGAAGGAGGAGGAGTAGGAGGAGGAGGAAGAGGAGGAAGGTGCTCAGCCCGCTCAGGGAGCGTTTCATAATAGACTATCGACTGCATTTTTTAAATTACAGCCCTTGAGTGATTAGTTTTAAAAAAATTATGTGTTGCCAGCAATGAGAGCAAATTAGAGAAAATATTAATTAAATTGAACCTAATTATAAATGTGTTGGCATAAGGAGTTTACATCACACTTGTCTTTTACATGACCTAGAAAAGGAAGATCAAAGGAATTTTGTTCATGGATTGGAAGAGTTCAATATTTTATGGTGGGGGGAAAAGTTCGCTTGAAAGGGGGCTCCAGTGGCTCACAAAAATGATGCAGGAGCAAACACATCTGTAATACAAATACCTTATTTATTACTATTATACATAACATACATGTCTTTTGGCTTTAAAACAATATATATATAATTCAAATATGATCATATCTCATACTTCTGCTTGTTTCTCATAATTTCTGATTCATTTTGGGGCCAAAACCTATGAACAAACTTGAATCCTAATTGGCTTTCAGCAATTACTGAGTATGAGTTTTATCATATCTTTTATGAAACAGGATGAGCTTCCCGTGTACGCATCTTAATCAGATAATAGCCTGTAGAATATCCTACTTCCAGGTCGACTCTGTTCATGCTGACATTTCTTTATATTTGGATTCATGAATATTTGATTTCTAAACTTTGTGTGATAGAACAAGGAGAAACATTTTAAAATACTTTCTTTTTTTTTTTTAATTCCAAAAATATTCTAAAAAAAAATTCTAAAAATTAAAATCTATAGTCAATATTTTAATTTTTTAAATATTTTTATTTTAAAAAAGTCTTTCCTATTTTATAATGTGCCAGGAAAAACAAATCAAAAGCTTTATTTTCCCATTCTCTTCAACACAACACACATACACATACACACACTATGTCTTTGTGCAAGTCTTGTGACAAACCTATAATGTAAGTTTAAAAAAAAGCCCTCATGGCTTTCATTTAGGATTTAATTGTTGTTTGGATGTGAGTTAATCATATACGTAAATGATAATGCCTTTCTGGTCATTTCCACCTGAAAAACAAGCCCACAAAGAAAAACTTTAATGTAATATTAATCTCCCGGCTCCTCTCTCCCTCTCACTCCACGCATAAACAATTAAGCGATGATTATTTCATGATGTGACCTTTTTGTCAGATGTTTTGCACACATATTTCCATTTTAACTGTCAAAAGCCAGCATAATACCTATTCCCGTTCACTGCCTATACTCTTCTTATGTTGCCGGAATTATTCAGAACAACAAGACAACAACAAAAAAAAATCGATACTGAAAGGTGCTGCTCAGGCAACACGCAGTTGCTCCTAATTGTGAGTGCATGCTGCGTTGTGCATGCTGTTACATGCTATCAGTGCCAGCGATGCACCTCCCTGTTCTTTTGAAACCTAATTTGCCGCGATAGAGGTAATGCAACATGGCGGGGATGTCATTATGCACCTGTAATCTGGTAGACAGCACCTAAGGGCCCTTTGAAATCAACCATGTGTTCAGGGGTCATAAAGTATTCACATTGATCTCTTTAAAAAACATGCCGTTACTTGACACTATTTTACCACTTCTGTAACCTCATGTAGTAAATTGTAAAAAATTTGAGCTATGAATTACTAACACCAGTGTTTTTGATGTTGTTGTTATTGTTGAAACAGTGGTGCAACATTGCAATATTGTCATGGACATCTGATAGCTTGGCATATTGTTCCCACATCCATGTGGATTTCTTCTGGGTTCTTCCAGTTTCCTCCCCATCTCACAGAAACATGATGGTAAGTGGATTGCGTACTCTAAATTGCCCCTAGCTCTGAATGTGTGTGAATGTGTGTGCATGTTGCCCTGCAATGAAGCAGCGTTCCATCCTGGATGTGTACCTGCCTCGTGTTTCTGGGATAGGCTCTGGATCTACCATGATCCTGACCATGCATGAAGAATGAATACATCCAGCGTCACAGTGGCTCTTGAGCAGTCCTGGTATTTAAACTTACAACCTTCCTATTATTAGCACACGGCAATCCATAAACACTTCCAGTATATTTAAAAAGAGGCCCATAGTTAAAGGGGCAATCTGTAATATTCAGCTTCTTATGAGGCGAATTGCAATTGCTCCCCCCTACACACACACAAACACACACCTCTGTTGAAACTCCATACACCTCAAGAATTGTCTTTTTAAGGAAAACAGGCTGAGCTCAGTTCTGTTATATCTGGCATAGCGTCTGTTTCTGGGTCAGAAAATGTAAGCAGAAGCTTACGCTGCATGGCAAAAAATGACAAATTGCCCCTTTAATCTTCCTTGCCTATTTGTAGAAGGCAACACATGCTACCTCTATGCCACTGAAGCCATGTGATGACCCTCACCCTGGAACGTGAGCATACTGCTCCTTTTCTCTGTGAGCAATTAGAGAAGTACGTATGGCACACAGGAAACCTCTGGTGGGGGGCATGTGTGTTGACCTAGCTGACCAAACTGTCTAGACTGTAAGCAAGAATAAGGGGGATGTATCTTCTTTTTTTATACCTAGACACGTATAAGACTGCATGTAACATTCCAGCATGCTGATCTTTCCTCAGGTATCATCTCTCTTTTTTTGTATTGACTAAGTTGACTAAAAGTGACCTTTTAAGTTAAATTTGAAGGCTTTTTAACTTATATTTAAGCCAATTGGATACTGAAATTGCAGTTAATAGAGGATATTGTGCTGTGTATATTGTGGGGAGTTAACACAAGACACTGTGTGGATAAAAATAAAAGCTCCTCAGCTTATGTAACATTTTGCAAATTCATTTGGAACAGATTAATGTGTTTTCTTATGCACTGACAGTTTGTGCTTTTTTGTACACCCACCCAGTCTTGCAATAACCCTCACCAAGGGATTATTACTTTGGGGTGGCTTAGAAGTCTCAAGGCTAACCTAACTAGAATGTGTAAATAAAAAGTGGCCCATCACACCTATTTGTAGTCCACAATATATATCAATATGCTACATGAAGAGATTTACTTCCTGAATAAGATATTGCTAATGTGGACACTTTTTTTCTATACTCTTGAATGGACGTTTGAGAGTCCAAATCCTCGGAATCCCAGATAGCAGAAGCGGCTCCAGTGGCTTACTCATTCCAAGGGATATGCAATGAAAGCATTCTGTTGTACTGCACATATAGCAGATCTAAAAAGTCTACACACCAGTGTTAAAATTGCAGGTTGTTTTTGATTTTTGTGTTAAAAAAAAACAAAAACCAAGATAAATCTTGCCAGATCTTTTTTCACCCTTTTAGCAACCAACAAAATTCAAGTGAAAAACATCAAGACAAAACACGTTTTAGGGAAAAAAAAAAGAAAAGAAAATGACAATAACTGTGTTGCACAAGTGTAAATATCCTTTAATGATACTTTGTTAAAGCACCTTTTGCTTGTAATTCAGTGCTCAATCTTTTTGTGTAAGAGTCTACCAACGTAGCACATCTTGCTTCAGCAATTTTATTTCACTCTTCCTTATAAAAATGCTCCAAACCAATCAAATTGTGAGTGGATCTCCCATGCACAGCCTTCTTTAAGTCATTCCACAGGTTTTCGATAGAGTTTACACTGGGCCATTCCAAAACATTGATCTTCTTCTTCTGAAGCTATTCCTTTGTCGACTTGGATTTGTGCTTTGGGTCATTATCATGCTATAAGGTGAAAATTCTCTTCATCTTCAGCTGTCTAACAGAGTCCTGCAGGTTTTGTGCCAAAATAGACTGGTATTTGGAGCTATCCGTGATTCCTTCTATCTTGACTAGATCCAGCTGAAGAGAAGCAGCCCCATAACATGATGCCGCCATCACCGTGCTTTAGCATGAATATGATGTTCTTTGGGAGATAAGTTGTCTTGGTTTTGCGCCAAACGTATCTTTTAGAATTATGCCCAAAAAGTTCTACCTTGGTCTCATCACACCATAAGACAATTTGCCACATGGTTTGGGGTTTTTAGCAGGCTTGGATTTTTCTCCATGAGACTCAGCTTCTGTTTAGCCACCCTACCCCTTAGCCCAGATATGTGAAGAATATTAGAGATTCTTGTCACATGCAGGGAATGACCAACACCTGCCAGATATTCCCGCAGATCCTTTAATGTTGCAGTAGGTCCCTGTGTTTTCTTCTTGTCTTTTCGTCAACTTTGTCAGGGCGTCTAATGTTTTGGAAATTCTTTTGTACCCCTCTCCTGATCGACACCTTTAGACAGTAACATCCTGTACACGCTTTGTGAGCTCTTTGCGGATCACGGCTTCAGCAGTTGGATAAAACCACGAAGATGTTAAAAAAAGTCCTACGGAAACAGCTGAACTTTATTTAGGATTAATCAGAATCACTTCATTGATGACAGGTGTATAATAATTATTTTTGAACATGAGTTTGAATGTGATTGGTTCATTCTCAACACAGTCACATGCTCCATTATAAAAGAGTGTGCACACTTACGCAACCAGGTTACTGTAATTTATTTTTCTTTTCCTTTCTTTTCATTTTTTTTCACTTGAAATTTGTTGCTCGCTGTATCACATTAAAGGTGGAAAAAGATCTGACATGATTTAGCTTGGTTTCATGATTTACATCACAAAACGGTGTGTGTAGATTTTTTATATCCACTGTATGTATATAATGACATTCATTTGAAACACAGTGACATTACTTCAAACCTGCCAGCCTCATTCTGTGACCGTAACCCCTTCCCTCTCAGATTGTGGTTGCTTCCCCTCCACACAGGTTATCAATGTGTCTTTTGATTGTTGCCTAAGAAGGTTCTTCATTTATATTCCTGAGTAAAAGTGGAGCCTCTGCAGATGGCTCATAGAAGGTCTTTCATAGTGATGTAGGAGCAGCTTCCACCAGCCACGCTGTTACTTCAGTCATTATAACTGAAAATGGTGCAAGGCCGAGCTCATGAAGGCAACTTCTACCAGCACTCTACAGATGTGTGTGGGTGTCTGTGTGTATGTGTGTTTGTGTATGTGTGTGTGTGTGTGTGTGTGTGTGTGTGTGTGATGGTACATGGGATAAGCAGGGTCACATGCACAGACAGTTTTCGCTGCAGCTTGGCTTGCCAGGGAGTTGAGCCCCAGTGCTCCTCCTAATTCTCAGATGGCAGCCCTGACCTAGTTAGCAAGATAACACAAAGATTGACTTGAACAAACTTTTACTTCTACAGGCAGCAGCAAGAGCAGTAATTACTGCACTTGGGCCTGACTTTCTTTTTGAATTTGACTGTGCTTGCCTCCTAAATTGAATAGGAGATTAACCCCTTAAACTCTGACCTGAAAATACTAAATCTACATCCGGATTTCTGTAGAAGCTGCTTTGTGGCAATGTGCATTGTTAAAAGTGCTATATAAATAAAATTTAATCAATTTATTTAGCTATTCATGTTAAGCATATTATTTAGTAATTACTACAAGTGACAGTGAAACTAATAATAAAGGTTTGTAGCTTGGGGAATATAAGTCCACCAGGTTGTCCTGGGAGTTTAATAGGGATAAGAAAATAGTATTGAGATTTGGGTTTAAAGATAGGAAAATGTGTGTGTTATTTCCTATAAGTATAAAGTAAAATTATATGTTTGGATGTGTCTTCTTCGATCTGGATCATGACAGCAGCCATATTTTGGTTGGTGTCAATAACTGGTGAGCTTTGGTTCTATAGATTGTTAAGCACCGCATGCAAGATATTGCAACAATGAGATATAATTTGGGACTGAAGAATTAGCATAAAAAATTTATTTTCCGACAGGAGTATTCTTAAAGTTTTATTTCTTCCCACATTTCAATGTCTAAAGAGGCACATGATGAATTAACACATGAATAGGCGAAAGTGTAGACATCTGGGGATGTGACATACTTGCAGTTTTACAAATTGTTTTATAACTCGCCGGCTGTTGCGTACGAATGCACTCAGCCGTGCCAACACGCCAGACTCTATAATTCTAACACATCGCTCTTTATTCTCAAATACAGCATGGTAGTCCAAACAAAGTGTGTTCACAAGTCACAAGTACATCACTTTCATCTTGAAATACTGTACAGCAACGCACAATTCAGATAGATAGATAGATAGATAGATAGATAGATAGACAGTCTTTGTATGGGGGAGCTGTCCATGGTGTTGAAATTACAGGCAAGCTCCGATTCTAACCCAGGAGAATGTGGCCATTTATTAAAAGATGATTAATAACACACAGATTTTCAATGTTCCTTTGACATGTTCATATTAAAAGGCCTAAATTACTCGGGAGCCATTTTGGTGATTTGTCAAGACATTCATCAAACCGCTCAGGGAAAGACATCCACACAGGAGCACAGCTTTGGTGTTATTCTTAACATTAGAGTAGATTGTTTTGAACTTAGTGAACATTGTCTGTGCTGAAAGGTGAATCAGTTTCCCATTTGCCATCCAAATGCTCAGCATACCCATTCTAGTGGCTTTTTATGATAAATAGATTACTGTTACTTTGATAATAATTTGCAATAATGAATCAGGAATGCTAGTGGATAGTACTGGAGCACCCAGATTAATTATATGGCTAACAAGCAACAGCACTAACATCATTTATGTTTACATGCCTGGAGAGTAAAGTTGGAGCTCAATTTTCAACCCAAAGGCACTTAATGTGTAATGTGCACAATCAAAGCTGGTCTGGTGAGGATTATATCTTGAATTAGCCATGTTGGATTAGGAAAATACTCTTTAACACCAACTCTTTCAATCCAGTTTTCTATTAACAGTGAATTTAAGTCCTGCCTTAAACCAAATTTCAGGAGCTACATACAAGTGGCGTCTTCCTGTTTGCTTCCCGCTCTTTCTTATTTCTGTACCAGCAATTTTGAAATTATATAGTCATATCATATAGTAATAATATTATATATTATAGAAATTTATATAGTCTGCCATGTTTGTGTCTCTTAAAGAAATGTAACAACATCTGGTTGACATTTTTGGGAATTACTATACGTTCAAGTCCTCCTGGGAAGTTCGTATTTACGAGTTGGGAAGTCGTAATTACGACGTCAGGTGTGTTCAAGTCACTTTGGTCGGAGCAAGATGGCAGTGTATCTTCTCTAAGTTAACTACAAAAAATACAGCAAGGTTTTTTAACTGTACATCTAGAAAATTAAGAACAAAGACTGTGCATCAGGAGTGATTTTTAATCAATTTATGAAGCCACTGTAAACTTTGTCATTACGCGTTATATCGTAATTGTACAATGCTCTCGTATGTTGTGCAGGCAGTTAGCTTGTTTTATTGTAAATAAAAAAGCCTGACAAAGACATGTCACTGCTAAACACCCATTCACTTTCAACCAATTTACCATCAACTACAGACATTCATCGAAAACATCGATTCCACCATGTTTTCTTACTGACACGCCCCCAACTCGTAAACTCTGAGCTCAAAGAAAATCCCGTTTCCACTCGTAATTATGACTTTGTGGTAGCGTTCATGTGCATTCAACTCATAAATACGATCTTTCTGATATGGCTTGAATGCACCATTAGTTATGTTGTTCAATTCAATTCAATTTTATTTGTATAGCACTTTTAAGAATTGTCTGTGTTTCCACACATCACTGTGTGCATTCAAAGCCATAGTTAGTTAGCTAGTGGCACTTCTCTGGCTAAAGAATAACAGGCTTCAGTAAACCACTCTCTAACTCTGAAATGAGTGGCATTGTGTAGTATCTGTAGGCCATAGATTCCCACTCTTAATGCCTTTGTGACCAGTTGGACCACAGTTTTTACCCTTAATGATACAGTGAACCATTCCCAAAATTTTAAATGAAGCTTATGGAAGGATTTACATTTTGTTGTTTAATATTGAACTTCTACAGATGATAAGTGTATTTTATGAAGTTGCAATGAATGTTCATGTACATATACTGTACTGTGAATGGTATATTGTATTGTGTACGGTCATGACAGACCATAGCTATCACTTATCTTTACTGGATGTAGGAATTCTCTAAATATCTCTTAGTATTGCTGTAATAACACAAGTACAGTTACTGCGGCTGTAAGATGGATTTTAAAAAGTTGCAAGTTTGTCTTTACCAAGGCCTTGTTTTTTTTCCTCTTAGTTTTACTTCCTTAATTTACTAATTCTCCTATTTTTAGTTCATCACATTAGATTTGACCTTTTCCTACCTGCTGTGATGGTGATTATGACTTCCTGTCATCCTTTTGTTTTGACCCCTGCCGTGCATTATGGCTATGTCTAAAAAATGATTCTCAAATGGCTCAGAGCACCTTATTTAAGTGCATTACCTCAGGTATGAAATAATGGCTTCTATACCATATATAGCTGACAATATGTCCAACAGGGAGCCATTTGGGGAGAGCCATTTGGGGATCCTCTACCACATTGGATAGAAGGACAAAAACAAAAAACATAAAATATCATTATGCTACATGGTATTGCTGACTGACCAAAATGTTCTGCTTATTTGAAAAGTACTCTTGGAAAAACCCTAATAAAGAGAGTCAGCATTTATGTCTATGCATATGTTACAGGTAGACATCCTAACAGAATACACTCAGAATCCTTTTTTCTCATGTGGAACTGCACTGAAGCTGCACGTTTAACCAAAATCATCATCATTCAACCTACACCAACAACATGACTTATTACCACGTATTCTTGGTAAAAACACTATTCAGACTTGCCATGTCTCAAACTAGACCTGTATGTATGTTTGCATTCCTTGTCTTCTAATGTTGGCTACAATCCTCCGAGACAGCATGCAAATTGAAATGCAGCTGAGAGTCCTGAATACATCAGCAGCGTAAACTGCTGCTTTCTGCTCTCTTGCTGGAGATATGGGACTTGTTGCTGATTGGAACGAAAGCAAAGTCTACCTACAGACAACGAACATTATGTAATACAGTGCATTTTAACCATCTCAAAGCACATATTTTCAGCAGATGGGTTCTGCTGCGTTAGTGGAATAAAATATATAAAAGGCTGCATACAGGAGTTATGGGTTACCATTAAAATAGAGACTAACTAATAAAAGAGCATTACAACGTCAGGCTATTTCAGCACATTGTAAAGATTTAATGCCTATTTGATAATTCTAGGGGGATATTCGGGGATGTGTGGATGTCATTGTGCTGCTTTTAGCATAAAAAAACCTAAATTAATCTAATTTTTGTTGAATATTGGAGGCATAGAATGTCTGTTTTGTGTCCTGGATTGATGCACATGCAAAAAGTAGTAGTAACAATAATAATAATAATAATAATTTAAAAAAAGGGGTAAAAATGTGCAACCTGCCTATTGTTTCAGTCACATTGACATGAGACCTAAGTGAAAGCAAAGATAATGGATCAGCATGCTGTGGTTAAGTGGGAGTACACAGCAAAAGCCCAGTGTTCATTTAACACCTACTATTCCCAGCATGCCCCAGACCTTTGAGCAGCAATTACTGCTGAATTAACACATTAAATCAAATGTGAGATAGATAGATAGATAGATAGATAGATAGATAGATAGATAGATAGATAGACAGATAGACACACAGACAGACAAATAGATCATTTCTCACAGCCTCTCTTCTAGTAGCAACACTTCTGTCTCAAACAGCTCCTACCTCTCTATCTGAGTGCACTAAGAAGGGTATGTAATAATGGTTTCTACATCATACCTAGTGCATGATATGTGCGACAGAGAGACATTTGGGATTCAGCCCGTGAAATCACTCGGGGTTAGCTCTCAGAAGGGATGAGTATTTTTCCGCAGTGGAGAGAGAGAGAGAGAAAAAAGAAAGGAACTAATGGCACGTAGCGTTCATTATTATTAACACAAAATTCTGTTTTTGTGTCAAACTGTTCAGTTTAGACGCTGAATTATGAGATATTTAACCTAGCAACCATTATAGGATGTATTGGTAAAATATTAGGCTACCCAATTACACTTATGTTGAACAGGTAGTTGTTGTTTATGTAATAAATCAGTTGTTATGATGGCGCTACTTTTTTTCAAGCTTGGCTTAAGCAGATGCTAGCGAATAGTGATGCTGCTAATTTTCTTCCCCTCGACACCGCCAGGCTACACGGTGTCAATAACCCACCAAAACTCCCTGACGGTTTAACTGTTATTTAAACTAATATTTCACTGAAAAAAAATCAGTATTTCATCATAAATAAAATATAAAACTACTTTATGTAAGTAATTCTCGTTGTTGTAGCCCACAGCGGGAAGCTAAATGTGTTGCTATAGTGACCAACCTGTCAGAAAAAGGACGGAAGAGAAGTTCGCACGCGCGCCAGAGGAACCTATAACGCCAGTGGAGTTAGTTATGGTTGGCGCTGAAAATGAGAATTTCGATGTAAATGAGATTATAAGGAAAGCATAATTACATGGTGGTGATGTTTCTGAACAGGTCTTCGATGTCTCCGCCGCCGCTGCTGCCGTTGCTGCTGTCCTGCAGAGCGAGCAGAGGGAAGAAATTCCCCCCGTCCGATTTATTGCAGTGAATGTCGGTGGAGGAACAGGTGCAGGCCGGCGGGCAGTCGAGCACCGAGAACACACAGCCGTGAAAGACGCTGGAGAAGAGCAAAATCCTCAAAAGCGCCACGAAACACAGCCCAACATCCATGGTCCAAAACCGAGTTAACGAATCCGGGGGAAAACAAAAAATAAGGGAAAATGTGCGGCGTGTCTGAATGCGGTTTGGGCTACATAAGAGCGCCTGTGTACATGCTGAGATGGGGTGAGAAAGATTAGTGAGGGAAAAAAATCCTTAATGTCTTTTGGAAAGTATTCCGTTATGAAGACAAGGTGAAAGAATAGCACCGGCTTTTCTCTCCACAGTCCATGACAGGAGGAGGCTGAGGAGCGCAGTGATGCTGAGAGTACTGACAGCAAGCAAGAGCATGAAGACCCACCTCCTGGCCAGAGAGAGAGAGAGAGAGAGAGAGAGAGAGAGAGACGGGGGTGGAGAGGGAGAGAGAGATGAGGTGGAGAGAGAGAGAGAGAGAGAGAGATGGAGGGAGAGGAAAGGAGGAAAAGAGAGAGAGAGAGAGAGACGGGGGTGGAGAGGGAGAGAGAGATGAGGTGGAGAGAGAGAGAGAGAGGGAGAGAGAGATGGAGGGAGAGGAAAGGAGGAAAAAAGAGAGAGATGAGGTGGAGAGAGAGAGATGGAGGGAGAAGAAAGGAGGAAAAGAGAGAGAGAGAGACGGGGGTGGAGAGAGAAAGAGACAGGGTGGAGAGAGAAAGAGAGAGAGAGATGGGGTGGAGAAAGAGAGAGATGGAGGGAGAGGAAAAGATGAACGGAGAGAGAGTGGAGACAGATGGACGGAGAGGAAAGGAGAAGAGAGAGAGAGACGGGGTGGAGAGAGAGGCAGGCTGGAGAGAGAGAGAGAGATGGAGGGAGAGGAAAGGAGGGAGAGAGAGAGATGGGGTGGAGAGAGATGGAGGGAGAGGAAAGGAGGAACAGAGAGAGATGGAAGGAGAGGAAAGGAGGAAAAGAGAGAGAGAGAGACGGGGTGGAGAGAGAGATGGAGGGAGAGGAAAGGAGGGAGAGAGAGACAGGGTGGAGAGAGAGAGAAAGAGAGACAGGGTGGAGAGAGAGAGTGAGAGTTAGAATTTGGATGGAGAGAAAGGGAGGAAGAGAGCGAGAGAGAGAGATCACGACTGATGTTGTGAGGGTCTAAAGTCAGCACCGAAGCATAAAATCTCTTGTTGAATCAACACCTGCTGTGTTTATAAGTTATAATTTCACACAGGAACAAAGAATATTTATGATTTACTGCCCACCAACAAGCACAGACTAAACAGAGTTCAGAGATAATCAAGTATTTACTTTCATTTCAGTTCAGATTCTGTTGCATCATTTAGTTTTAAAAATGGCTTAACAAATCATTGATCATAACCTCTGATTAAAATCTCTGATTTATTAAAGCAACATTTTTACTCCTGAAATCAATAAGAGTAAAATTCAATTTAATAATTTGTCCTGGGTTTTTTTCTAGCATAAAAACCTTTCCATGTATTTATTTAAACTTGAGTTTGAAGCAGTGCTTGAAGAGGGCCAGTGGTCCAACAATTGTCCTAAAAGGGTTTCTGCACATAAACACTTCACAACTGCACTATTGCATAAATTCATGCTTCAGCATTAATATATATATATATATATATATATATATATATATATTAATGCTGAAGGCATTTTCTGATGTAGTGGTGTTGTTTTAAGAAGACCTATACTGTAAATGCATGCTGTGGTAGGACAGTTTGATAAAGTAGGATGAATGGATTTGAGTATAGAGTACTGGCACTTCTTCTTTTGCGTACCAGCACTTCCCAGAAAGGTGCTCTGCTTTATACATACCTAATAACATTAACTAAATTTCATTATCCTTGTGCACAGCTGTCGTCTACTGTACGTTTGCAAGCAGCTAGATGTCCTACCTTTCTCCTGCCCTGTCTTCTTTCCTCAAATATAAACCAAAAAATGTGGATATTTAATATTTTTGAAATTTGGGTTGTTTCTTTTTAATAATTGAATAGTTTGTCTTTGTAATTCTATCTTCTTTATTAAAGTTATATATGGAATGTTTCAAACTTTGGTTTAAAGTAATTGAGCAACAGGATTAAAGTCAATCTAAATGTGCTGTCCAATTAAAGGTACCAAACTGTACTTTTCCCACCAAGGGTATCTTTTGTAGCCAAAGTGTGTATCTTTTACCTAGGAAGATGCATGTGGTGTACCTTTAATTGACTTTTAGAGTAAAGCTTTAAATGTACATAGGTTGTTATGGTCCAATTACGTAACTTTATTGTTAAAGTTATAAGATATGGGGAGCACGGTGGCTTAGTGGTTAGCACTGCTGCTTTACACCTGTGGGGTTGGGTTTTGATTCCCACCTCCGCTCTGGATGCTCAGAGTTTGCATGTTCTCCACGTGCTTCGGGGGTTTCCTTCTGGTACTCCAGTTTCCTCCCCCAGTCCAAAGACATGTGTTGTAGGCTGACTGACATCTCTAAATTGTCCGTAGTGTGTGTGTGTGTGCGATTGTGCCCTGTAATGGGTTGGCACCCTGTCTAGGGTGTCCCCCAACTTGTGCCCCAAGTCCTCTGGGATAGGCTCCAGGCTCCCCCACAACCCTGTGTAGGATAAGTGGCACAGAGAATGGACGTAGGGATGGTATAGGATACATACTAAACTTACAAAAGATGTACTTTTGATGGCATAACCCCAGCAACAAGGACAAGGACAATTTGGCACCTTAATTTCTGAAAGTTAATTAACACCAGGATTAAATGACGCTTTAATGCAGTCTTGATCATTTTAAACAAGGTTTAATATTTGGTGCAACCCTGTCTATAACAGTGAATTCATCATGATGAGAGTAATCAGGGTCAACCTAACTGCCACTCCAAATGCCACCTCAACTCGAACCTCACACTGCATATCCTATCCTGGAAAGTCCAGTTACTCCTATGCAATTCATGCAGACTTAATGAAACCTTTCTCATTTTAAACAAATCTTAGTAATAGAAATTTCAATGCAATACAGACAAAACAGTAATGTCTTCATGTGGTCATTCATTTTACATCAAATAATGCAGCATTGTCCTAAACATAGGTAGGTGGACCAGCCGCTGACAATACCCTGCATGTCCCATCATGTCCCCTAAATATTGTGTATTGTATGCTTGCTATATTTGAAATAAAAATAAAAATGAATAAATTAACAAATTTACCTTTAATCACATCTCAATATGCACTATATGGCCAAAAGTTTGTAGACACCTGACCATCCACTGTTTTGTACTTTTTGAACATCCCATTCCAGATTTAGTCCCCCTTTGTTGTTATAATAACCTCCACTCTTCTGGGAAGGCTTTCCACTAGATTTTGGAGCGTGGCTGTGAGGATTTGTGCTCATTCAGCCACAAGAGCATTAGTCATGTCGGGTACTGATGTTGGGTGAGGACATCTAGGGCGCAGACTGCATTCTAGTTCATCCCAGTGGTGTTCATTATGGTTGAGGTTAGGGCTCTGTGCAGGACACTCAGTTTCTTCCACTCCAAACATGTTTTAATGGATCATTTTATGCACAGGAGCATTGTCATGCTGGCACATGTTTGGGTGAGGCTCCTGGTTCCCGTAAAGCGAAGTTGTAAAGCTACAGCATATAAAGACATCCTTATACAATTCTGCGCTTCAAACTTTGGGGAAGAACCACATATGGGTGTCATGGTCAGGGGTCCACATACTTTTGGCCGTATAGTGTATACACACATCTCAATTAGTAGGCTCAATAGTTTAGATATATTATTTCAATATATTATAGTTTATTATAGAAAAGCTTCCCAATGTTCTCATGCAACGTAGATGTTACAAAAATTGATTCATTAAAATAAAATCTCTCTAGTATCACTGACCAAGTTAGGCTAATTTAGGTACTTTTGCTAGTGATCCTCTATTGCAGTCCTGGATCACAGTCTATACACATACAGTATATCAGGTTTAATATTGATTATTAACGTTGTTTCTGTGCTATGTATGTTTTGGGATTGATTAAGTTTTGCTCTGGCTATATGAGCATGTTTTTTATGTTTGAATAAGGAAATACATGTGGGCACTGTACTGATTCCTGTTTTGGTATTTATGGATAGTGTGTTCAGTAAGAATTGATTATATTTAATATGCATGTAAAATTTAAATGGTGTCTGTGTGTGTTTGTGTATATTCTCATGTTGCCTATTCCATATGTTTTTCCTATGTCCCTGAACTGAATACTGTAGATGTTACATGTTTGTAATTGTTAATTGGGTATTTGGGGGATTAGAGAGTTTGTTGTGTGAGGCAGGGAGAAAGAAAAAAAAAATCCAAGTGCTATATTAAAATAGAAGAATTTCCATTGTAGCTTGACAATAAAATTGTAGCCAGCATGGTGTCTTGCAGACTCCTACACACAGTGGGATTTTTTTCCCAGTCCTTTTCTGCAATCCACAAGTTGGGCCTGTCGGACTGACACCGAGGTTGTCTATCCAGCCTATAAATAAATCATCATGAATACATTTGCTGCTTTTAGGATAGTCACACTCTAACTTACAGTGGAGCTGCAAAATCTGTGCAGAAGGGAATCCAAAGCTGTCAAAAGCTACATGACAAATTTCAAGATTGATAACTGCACACTGTATAATGCTTACACAGTATTATGAAAGATATTTCGACTTTTCATGGCTCTCTTTTACTATATATCAAACAGGTACCACCCAATAAGAGGCTGAAATGATGATCAGGATTATTAATGTTCAGTATTGAATTACAGCTACTAATAACTTTCATGTTATATATTATAACCTTGTATGGCTTTTACATGGATAAATCTGTGACTCAAAAGCAGACTGGCTATAGGTCATATTCAGTAAAATGTAATTTATTTTATTTTATTTTATTTGTATACAACTTTGACACAAAGCAGCTTTACAGAAATCCCTAACAGTCCCTAATGATCAAGCCAGAGGCAACAGTGGGAAAGAATAAACTCCCTGAGATGGAATAAAGAAGTGCCCTTGAGAGAAACCAGACTCAAAAGGGAACCCATCCTCTTCTGGGCAGTGCCAGATGGTGAGATTTTAATAACTACAGTAAACGGTCCTACAGTCAAAAGACAAAAGGTACAATATTCGCTGAACAGACAACATTAAAATGAGTCTTCTTTAGAATGCTAAATATAAACACAATTGGGAAGCATGTGATAAACCACTAGCCAACCCAACTATATAACTTTAACTAAAATCACCAATTCATTAAAAAAGCCAAAATCCATGGTCATGATTAAAATATGATTAATTGTGCTGCCTTAACTATATGTTGGTAGCTGGAATTAGCTGATACTCTTTTAATCAGTATTCAAAGATCTGATAACTGCTAAAGAAATCTGTGAAGGTTACAATCTACTTTTCTATATCTGGTCAAAAGTAACTGATCAAAGCAAAGCATTTGTTCCATTACAAAGATTTGATCTTAGACCTGAGCACAGCTACATCGTCTCTTTTAGGTCACTTAGCACAGTGGTAGAAGGTGTGTGAGCATTAGAATTGTGAGCACCAGACCACACAATGGCAGGCCACAGTGGAAAAAAAGACATCTTGCTTTTGAGTTTGACATAAAACCAGACCCAGAAAGCCTAGAACCCTGAACCGTCCTGTTTTCTTTACATTTTTATGGAAAGCTTGAATGCATCTTCAATTCGACTTTGCAGCACTTCTTCCAATGCAGCAATACCTGGTGTACATGTCGATTTAAAAATGCCAATCACAAACTAGCAGGTAGGCTGATGCAATCTCTTGATAAGAACGTGAAAATAGCGAGGACTGTATCAGCCAGTGCGCCAGCTTGCTGAGAACGACATTGCACTACTGGAGACGGAGGTAAAAGTGCTATTTTAGGGACAATTCTGCAGGAAACCTCACTTCCTATTCCGTAAAGAAAACATAGTAGCTTTGTATCAGTCCTGGTCTTGAAAAGCAAGCGTGTCAGAATCAGTAGTGTCAATATTTTTGTTCTCAACCTACTGACACCTTCTTTGTTCTGTAGAGAGGTTTGGAATCCAGAGTACACGCCCCCCCACCAGGTTGAATCGGAGTTATGACCATTGTGAAATATTCAGGCCTTATTCAACCAAGCCTTTAGGCACACAGTGATAGCTTGGTCCTGGCTGCAGTATATCACACCTGCCAAACATGGGCAGTAAGGTACGCATGCATGACACGGCAGCTGCTAACAACATGGCCTGGAGGTACTGTTCTCACTTGGAAGAATCCCTTGCTGCTTATTTGGCACCCTCCATTAACTTGACTAACGCTCCCGATGGTGTTGCCCATGTGCACGATTCGTAACCTGACTGAATTCATAAACCCTTGTGACATTTGTTGATTTTTACCATACTCAGTAAAATGCTTTATATTACCTTACTGTAAGGGAATGCAATCATAAGCCAATATGGATGTTTTAAAAATAATAATATGAGGAGTTAAATAGTTTATTTGGTTTTTTAACCATCAACATGAACAGGTATATTGTATACAGTTACATTTTCACTATAATTGTTTTATACCTACCTATAAGTGTTACTATTATAGTAATGGATTTAAGCCAATGTGCATAGATGAAAACTTTTTTCCAGGAATTGCATTTTGCAACAGGCCGCATTCTGCCATTGTGTAGACTGGATGATTATGGACATATATCTTTCCCCCAGTGACCAGGTTCCACCCACATATTTACTCATGCAGCCACTACCAATAAGAGGGAGTAAACAACTGCAGATGTTTTAGTGCAAAACACATGGTGCACACACTGCCATTTGGGTGTTGCGTCTGTGAACAGCAAAGGATAGTATTTGGACATGTCTGAGTTCTTCTTTACATACCTGAAGCAACAAAACACCTCAGGGAAATTACAAGAAACGTACAAGAAACAGAAACTTGTTAAAGCCTGAATGCTGACGGCATAGTACCGTACTCAATTAGCCAAACTTTATGAGACAACAGGGTCAAGCTGAGACTGGAAATATGGGGTAAGTGATTAAAATAACATTTTCTGTTCCTCTGTATGTAGCCAATTACAGGGTGTATGCAATTTCTACACCGTGAAAAAAGAGGACGTTTTTTGCAATCTTCAAATGCCCAGTTTCAGTAAGCCTGTGCAGCCTTAAGCTTCAACATGTCCATACTGAGTTGCTTTTCAGCCCACCACAGATGTAAAGAATGGTTATTTGAGTTACTGTAGACTTCCTCAGCTCCAACAGCCTGGCCATTCTCCTCCGACCTTTCTAATCAACATGGCATTTCTGTCTGCAGAACTGCCATGAACTGGATATTTTTTTCTTGCACCATTCTGAGTATCTGTTGTGTGTGAAAATCCCAGGAGATCAGCGGTTTCTGAAATGCTCAGACCAACCCGTCTGGCACCAACAACCATGCCACAGTCAGAGTCACGGAGATCACATTTTCCCCCTTCTAATGTTTAAGGTGAACATCAACTAAAGCTCCTGTCATAATTAAATGGTTAATTAATTATGCTGCTGCCATCTGATTAACTGATTGTATAATTGCATGAACGAGCAGGTGCACAGGTGTTCCTAATAAAGTGGACAGTGTCTTTATGGGTGTCACTAACTAAGCTTAAAGTGAATTTGATGTCAGATTTCCTTGTTATACACTGAGTTAACACAATATTATGCCTTTATATTGTAGATAATTTAAAATGGAGCTAAATAAATCAATATTTAGTTCTGTTTTCTTTTATTTTGTTTACTCCTTTGCTAGGTAGGGTTTCATTACAATCACTGGTTATCAGTTTAATTTTTATTGTTCAGTCAATTATTATGGCATGTATTTTTTTCTGCAAACACTTTTTATTACAATGCACAAAGGCACTCAACAACATAACACTGATCTCAGCTTTTTTGTACATTTGTATACTATAGATCGTTCATAATATATAAAGGGGGACATAACTCAGAAATGGTAAGCAATAACAATACACAAAGCCCCACAACAATATATCACTGATCTCAGGTTCTTGCTGAAACTCTGTAACTAGATCCTGTGCCTTTACATGGTAGAGTTCTCATTCCTCATTGCAAAAGAATCACACACCTAGTGTCACTTGCATTTTAAGGATTTGGGCAACACTATTTGGATGGTCCAATGTAGAACATCTACAAACAGTCAACAAATCTATACATCCAGTCTGGTGATTGTCATCAGTCAGCCAATCTATTCTTTCTAAGCAATATGTTAACAGTTAATCATTGCTGATGTTTAGTAAATAATGTATTCACACTCTTACAGACTATCAACATCTCTTTTCCTTTTATTTTATTTGGATATTCTAGTTTATAGCTCTTGAGGCTATAAAATTCTACTGACTTTACTTAAGCTTTTGGAGTAAGGTTGTAAATCCCATGCCAGAAAGCCACTATTGTATACAGATGGAGTAATGACAAATTAAAGGGAAAAAAACTGCTTCAGTGAACATTGGCATGGATTCTACAAGCATCTGGAAGAAGACCACCATTCTTCCAAAAGACATTCCCTCAGTTGATGTTTTGATGATGGTGTCTAAAATGGCTGTCCAAAATCTCCCATATTGGGAGATCCCAATTGGGTTGAGATCTGGTGACTGTGAAGGCCATAACATGTCATTTATATTATTATCATCCTCTCCAAACCATTCAGTGAGCCCCTGTATCCTGTGTGTGAGGGTGAGGTTATCCTGGATGAGACCACTCCCATCATGATAGAATGCTTTGTCATAGCGTAAAGGTGATCAGACAGGAGAACTTTGGGAACTAAGGGAACAAGTGGAACCAAACCACAACAACGAAATGATTCCCACAATACAAAAAAGCCACCAGTGTTTCCTTTGGACACCCATCTACATGTATGTAAACTCACCAGCTACTTTATTAGGAACACCAATCTATAACTATGTACTAATACTTTTCCTTAGGTATACTGATGACATTTTTGGCATTGTTACATGCTCACTTGAAGATCTCCAGCTGTTCATTTCTTCCTTCTCCACATTTCACCCAGCCCTGGCATATACATGTAGCATAACACACACTGGCTCAAACATAAGCCTTTTGGACATGTATGTGAATTCAGAAGATTCCTCTTTGAAAGGCTCCATCTATTATACATCTACAGACTCCAGTTCTTACTTACTGTACTGCTCTTCCCATCCAAAGCACTGCAAAAATTACTTTCCTTATTCACAGCTACTGAGACTGAAACACATTTGCATTGAAACCGATGACTTCTCCCAGGAAAGTGAGCAAATGCATGTTTTTTTTTATGTAACCATTGGTCCACTATTGAGATAGTGGATGCAGTAACCTAAAAACAATTCATAGGGAGAATTCCTATGAATTGCTCACTTATCATCCTACTAATTAAACAGTGTCTTATAACTTTAACTTCATAATCCTAAAGGCTGTTTCTCTTCTGCATATAGCTGTTCAAGATGTTCCACTTACGAATATATTAACACAGCCACCAAAATCATAGGTCCTAATCACAGGCCTGTTTTTTTTTTTTAAATTAATCATCACTCCTAATGCATCAGAAGGTTAGCTAGGGGGAAATTTAGGTTTTAACCCACCTGAAATATTTCTGTTCCAAATGCCTATTTGTGGCTGGTTAATATGACACTCAAAGAGTACAGCTAATTATATACCGTATATCTGTACATGTCAAATGAATTTTATAAATGGTCATTGAAGACATCTTTTTGATTCCTCTATATTTAATCATCCAGACATCAAATGAACACATTTGTAGTTTGTTTAATCAGATTTATTAACTACCAGCTGCTATGATGATAAGCAGGATTAACCAATCAGGATCGTGCATTTTTTGCCCATTTTTGTTTAACTACATACGAAAGGTCTTCCACATACATCAAATATAACAAAGAAGAAGTCAAAAAATAAAATTGAAGGTTTCTAAATCAGTAGTGTATTTTGAAGAAATTTCAGTGTGACAAACAGATGTGGTAGGCATGAGCATTAATCGAGAGGACATGAGAAACTTTAATGTGTCCTGTGTAACGTGTCATTGGAATATGACTCCAATGCAATAACATTTCTGTGCAATATTTATCTTTGCAATGTTCTTCTTTTTTACTTACAGTGCAATAGTTGTATTTAGTATCTGCTTCTGTTGATAGCAAACGTGATATATTACCAGTGTTGTCTATGTCCTTGCCTTACTTGCTGCAGTCAGTAGTTTGTAAGCACAACAAGAGCTCAACAACCTTGTATACACTAGTGCACTTGGCATGATTCTGATTCCAACACTAATTACACATGACTTTATACTTTTGTACAGTACTTCCCCAGTGAGTGAAAAAGTGAACTAAGTTTTCAGCAGCACTGGATTAATCTTGGCTAATTTCTGAACACCAGCACCACAAATGCATGAGCATGTCACACCAATCAATTTAATTTTACAGATCACCCAGTGATTTTATTTAGCATATTTCCTAATCCCCCTGAAATGAATTCCTGGCTACGCCACTGCCATGCATCACAGCAGGAGTTGTTTATTGTCTCTTCTACAAGAGATGCAATCAGCTGTACACTGGAGAAACCAAAAGAAGACTGACTGATTGTGTTGTCGAGCACCTTTGTACCATTAGAATGAAGGATTTCTCCATTCCAGTGGTGAGACACTTCAATGGACATACCGTTAATGACATCTCTGTTTGCACTGCTGAGGAAAGTTAAGGAAAAAGAGCTCATTTACACTCACTGAACTTCGGAAGGTCATGGATTGAAAGTCACGCCTTGACAACAACCATTACATCATCAACCATTTTGAATATCCACTGGTTTTATGTCCTACAGCCTATTTACCTTCTTTACTAGCACAGCCAATGGAGGATTTTTGTCCAAAAGCAAAAGTGTTTTTTGTCCAAAACATTTAGATTTTAACTTTAAAAGCATTTTCAAAAGATATTTGATCCTTTATGCAGGCCAAGACTATCTCTCTTTGGATCGGTCTCTTTTGATGACTGAGACCATGGTACATGCTCGTATTTTTCATTTATATAGTCTAAAAATTGTATTATCTAATAAATCACTAGCAGCCATGTTAAAAGAGAATTCAGATTAAGAAAATATCACTGTGAATATCTAATTCCCTTTTCCACAGAGACATTGAGAGCTTCTCAGTGTTCTTAAATGAACTTTTCTCTTAGTGTTCAGCTACCTGTCATACTCCTACATACAAATGCAGAATATATATAGAATGTGGTTTGATGTGAACATCAAGCAGTGCATCACAATATGTTTTTCCCATCGCTGGTTGGAATGACAGTGTTCTGCACACAACCAATCTTTTTGAAACTGTTTGTGTGAGATCTGTCCATTTATTTATTTATTTATTACTTTTTAATAAATAATGGCATTTCGGTTTATTTGGGTTATCCCTTTCCGGTGGGATGCGGAAAGGGATGAACTTTAACATGCGACTTTACATGAAAAATGCCTTACTTAATTAATGACTGTGATATTTGTCCAAGCCATGGATTATACAGACTTAAATAAGATATGTCTGGGGACATCAATTACAAAAAGTAAAAACAGACAGAATCAGATTATTATAACATGTTCTATTATTTCTATATATCGTTCCTTGTGAAAAGAAATATGTTTAGGTTAAAAGTAAGCTATACCTGAATTGTATATTTTCGATACATACAATACATTCAATATATTTTAACACCCAAATACACCTAGAATATTCTTTTACTGTATGTATTTTTCAAATAATTTTTAAATGATTCCCTAATTTAAAGTAGTGAAATTCAATGATTTTTTCCCCTAATATATTAACACACAATTACACAAAAGTATGATTAAATTATAGCTGAATAATTAAGGTATCTAACAATACAATTATAACTATGATATACTATAATATACTTCAGTGAATACATTTTATAAAATATTAAAATGTACCAATAGAAGTATACATTAATAAATAACTAAAAGCATATCTGTAAACAGTGATATAAATAGAACTTTTGTTTTATTATTTTAGGAGGTATTTTGAGGTAAGTTGCCGTATCCCAATGTCAGACAACAAAAGAAATAGGCCTATTGATTTTTTTTTGTAAATCCTTGCAACCAGGTTTTTTTGCACTTTTTCTTTGTTAAATGGAATTTTCAGCTTTCAAACTGGCCTATACTTGCTTTCATTCAAAACCAAATTAATCCCACCCTTTCAATGAAATATGAGACAGATATTTTAATTAGACATAGGAATTTACACTGAACATTCCTCAAAGCACATAACTGTCTCCTGTGTGTCTATTAAAACTCATTTCCTGCATTATTGGTCTGTGCGTCTGTCACAATTGAGAGGTGGGACGGATGCAGATGAGCGTAACAGGCAGGCAGGCAATTCCAAAATAAAAGGCATCATCAAGGTCAATAGCCAGGGGTGGGTCAGGCCCAATTGGTAATCGTCAGAGGCAGATACGCAAACTGATTGTGAGACCTTTTTATGTGTGCATGTGAGCTTGGAAACAGCTGAGTGTGCTCGATCCGGTGATTGTAAACGTGTCAGTGGTGCTGGATTCTGGGTAGCGTAGTCAGAGACGCCCATGTCTGTAGGCCGCAGTGTATTCCGGGGAACTGAGTTCACAGGCGGAGTTGACTTGACAGAGCCCCCCAGCCCTGAAGTTAAGCTGACAGTCACTCCCAGGTTGTCCATAAAGCTGGACCAAACCCGAGAGGTAAACTGAGTGCGTCAGTCACTGACAATATTTTCCGGAATCCCGAAGTACCTGAACATGTGGTTAAACAAAGGCTGTGGGCAGGCCAGGCAGCGGAATGAGGTGTAACAATTTAGCGAATCTGTCGATAATGACTAGGATGACGGTATGGCCCTGGGGTTCTGGGAGGTCAGTGAAGAAGTCCACAGCGATGTGGGACCATAGTCTCTGTGGTACAGGCCTAAAGGCAGGAGCTTACCAGCTGGTAAGTTTCTTGGGATCTTAGTTTGGGTGCAGGCAAAACAGGAAGAGACAGTTAGGTGCACATCCCCCAACATACTGGGCTACCAGTACTTGTCCCGTAGCAAGTGATATGTGTGCTGAGTCCCAGGGTGCCCTGTGGCTACAGAGGTCTGTGCCCATTGCATAAGTTTTGCTTGCAGGTTGGCAGGTACGAACAGCTTGTCCGGACGGCACGAACGGGGAACTTGCTGAGGAGGGGTCCAGTTCCCAGGTGACTGACCCCATGAAGCAACAGGGGGAAAGAATGAGCTCTTTGTTATTTTCACGAGGACTGGCTGCATGCAGAACAAGGTGTCTGTCTTAGTATTGGAACCGGGTCTAAAGGAGAGGGTGAACGGAAACCGGGCAAAAAACAATGACCAACAAGCCTGGGGTTAATGCAGGTTAAGACGTTTAGCCATCTTGAGATACTCAAGATTTTGGTGGTCAGTAAAGATAGTGAAAGGATGAGTGGCCCCCTCAAGCCAGTGGCGCCATTCCTCGAGGGCCAGCTTGACTGCCAGTAGCTCCCGGTTGATATAACTGCCTGATATCATAGTTCTGTTCCTCTGTGGAGAGTTTTTTGGAGAAGTGAGCCACTGGGTGCAGTTTAGGTTTTTCTCCAAATCGCTGGGACAGAATGGCCTACGCCTGTTTCCAGCACAAGGCAAATCACTGGTTTATATTTATATAATCATTCTAATCCAGTATCGTTTCTATAGTAACAGCTAATGCGCAGGGACTCTCAGTGTAGTTTAAGCCTAATAATAAACGGATTAAAAAGTAATCATTTAATAATGATTCAGATCATTTCAGGATAATACAAAATTGCAAAATCTTTAGCAAATTGCTTCAGATTGCACCACATTACTTTGGATGGCATCGCACCATCCTGACATTATTTTCCTATAACAATATGCCCTGTTGTGTTTTATTCCCTACATGAGGAGTGCAGTAGTGTAGTGTTTTAAAATTACATAATTCAATTTAAGTACAATTTAAGTTCTTAAAAAAGCACAACTAAAAGTATTTAAGATATATTTCAGCATTACCTAAGTATAGCTTAAATATGTTTAAGTTGTAATTACTATCTGTTCCAAAATAATACATTATGTACATACTTAAAGATGTGTGAAATGACACTGAAATGATATGCTTTTATAATGATTCATATTAAGTGCACTTAAATGCACTTTTTAAGCACAATTGAAAGTAGCTTTTATCAGCATAAACAAATCTGACTTTGTTTTCATGCTGTTGGAAAGAAAAGTCCATTTTAGCAGAGAAGCTTGTATTAATGTTTATCACTGGAGATAAAAGAAAAGAAATGTGCGTTCAGCTGTCGCATCCCTCAGTTTTTGAAATGTTCCATTCACGATTCGATATCAAATAATAGTTACAGCATCCAATAAGGGAGCAGTGAGTTGACTCAAACTCAAATTGTGTTTGAGGATATATCAAAAGTTCTTGAAAACAGATGTTGTGTGTCCCAAAAATTGCAGTAAGTCACCTTTGGGGCTCAAGACACCTGGAACATTACTGAGCACTGAAGAGCTGCAACTCCCTGAGTCTGAGTCTGAGTCATGCTGCAATGACACCTGATGATCTGAGAGCGCTATTACAGAAGCACTGGAAAAAGAAGGCTGCAGGAAACAAAATTACAACTGAGTGTCTTTATGCTTTATTTGTGCTTTTTTTTTCTTTATTTGTGCCCTTCCAGCTGGTGACCCATTTTACAGAGAGAGAAAGAGAGAGAGAGAGAGAGAGAGAGAGAAGGAAGTGCAGTGTTGGATGAAAAATCCAGATTTTCAATGTGTCATTCTTAATTAAAAATGGATTAATCAGAACTAGGTGTGGAATGAGTCCGAGGGGAAAGAAGAGTGGAGATATTCAATTCATCATCCCAGTCTGTCTGATAAGTAATTATGTAACAGTTCTCTTGTTCGCACAGAGGTCTGGGACTTCACATAACTGAAATGAGCTCCAGAGAGAAGCAGATCTTTCACAAAGAAAAAAAATACAAATATTTTTTTATCAGCCATTCAGGGTTTTCATTTCATTGCATACATTCTCAGAAACAGCGAGTTGTAAGCAAGAGCTTGTGTAGGCTTTTTACTAAACTTAGAGAAGTGCGGGCTCTTATGTAATGCTTCTTGTTAGAGATCGCAGTATTGCAGTATCTTATGCTTAGAATATTCATTTTTGTTGATGTTAACCATTGTTTTAATAAAAGTGCTACGGGGAGGTCTGGCAGCAGATATGGGGCTGCTCAGTAGCAGCTTCACATATCCGCTCCCACACAGCGGTTTAGAGAGCAGTGCTTTCTGGGAGTAGGCGTAGGGCTCGCTGCCGGAGGCTGCTGGTTTCAGTGCCAGGAAGTACAGAATGCACTGAATGCTCGCAGGCTTATGTTGGAGGAGAGGAAGCACAGATATGGCAATGTCTCGTGTTGGCCTCAAGTGTTTTCTGTTGGTTGTGGTCACTGTGACAAGTACATAAGTACATAGGGAAGGTGGGGCAGATCAGCAGTTCGCCAGATATTAATCTTCATAAACTCCTCATAAACAACTGCATACATTTCAGTTGAAATATTAATTACCTCTTTAGGATGATCAATGTTTTAAAAAAAAAAAAAGACCGATGTTGCATTGGTAGTCTTGCATTTCTAGATGTTGCACAATTATTGCCCCAGTGCCCCATTTAGCTCTATACATTTATTATTGCACCTAGTGGTCAAAATGGGAACTGCAACAAGCACTAATAAAGGCCCATTGCTGAAACCTGGCAACCCTGGTTAATGATATCATTCCTTCAGGAAACACACATGCTGTATCAAACACATTTGACCAAAAGTACTTTGTTATAACTGTTCAAAACACGCTGCTAAACCGTATGCTGTATGACTCCATGCTGGATGAGTCTCAACTGCCTATTACAGGGCTACTCTTAAAATTCATTAGAAATTCATTATTAGCCTATAGCATAAGTCAAGTGTTAATAGCCTCAACTTAATTTTGTTTGAGACAATGTTCTCCTGCCCCACTAAATTCACATCCTAGTTTTCTTTGCTAGCTATCCCAATGTTTCAGTTTTTCTGGCAATTGTGTTATTCACGACGACTCTTAATTATAGAATGGAAAGAGATGAACTCATCATGATCAGAGATGTTTGCTAAATCTCAAATCATGTACTTTTTGTCCAAGCAGCCTGATCACACCAAGAAACATAGTGATGCTATTCATACCCAAATGAAATACTAGAACCACCTCGAGGGAGATAGAATTTTTTTTTGCCAAGTGAGAATGCTGCTTCAGCGCAGATGCACATTATGTACAAAATCTGTTTTTTAAATAGGCACTTGCTTCTGGGGAAGCTGTTCTGGTGCATTTCAATAACACGAGGTACTGTGTGATCATTTTTTGTTTCCATTTTGTTAAAAATCATCCTTAAAAAGGATTCTAAGGAGCCCCCCAAGTAGAGCCCTATACACTTAACTATCCAAAGGACACTTGAGAAGCACTTTTTTTTCCCAAGAGGGTAGTGTATGGTCTAAGAATACAGCGTATAGAGAATGATTTAAGACAAAGCAAGTGTCATGCCTTCCTACCTATGTATGTTTGTTCTACATATTAATACACATCTTGCCATTTGTTCCTAAGGTTTGTGTGTGTCAAGCCTCAATGTCGCCATGATTTTTGTCATGTATTGTGGACTCTGGCTTATGATTGCTTCACACACACACACACACACACACAAAAACAACTCTGGGTGACACTGGGGGCCATTCTGTAAGTCAAGAAATTTTTATGGTTTGAAATATAGTGCTCTAAACTATATTTTCTTAATAATCAACTAGAAGATACTTTTGATCAGCTAGTATGGATATGTTTATTCTGTTGGCCTGTATTGCAAAAATATGTATTTTACTCTTGGTCATCTCCTCAGGCTCTGTTGCTAAACTTTCCAAAATTGTCATTCTTCTCCCCTTGAGAAACGAACAAATGAGATTCACTAAAAATCTGATAATTTTGGCAAATATAGACTCCTCTATTGGATTTTTTAAAACTTTTTTTAGATGTTCATCCACTAATCAAATTATTTACTATATTATTAAATGCTATATTATTTACTATATTGTACTAATTGGCCTAATGGTTAGAGTCTCGGACTTGTAACCCGCAGGTGAACCTGAAGGTCGTGGGTTTGAGTCTCAGGTCCGGCAGGGATTGTAGGTGGGGGGAGTGAATGACCAGCGCTCTCTCCCACCTTCAATACCACGACTGAGGTGAGACCCTTGAGCAAGGCATCGAACCCTCAATTGATCCCCGGGCACTGCAGCAAAAAAAAAAAAAAAAAAAAAGGCTGCCCACTGCTCTGGCTGTGTGTGTGTGTTCACTACTGTGTGTGTGCACTTGGATGGGTTAAATGCAGAGCACAAATTCTGAGTATGGGTCACCATACTTGGCTACACTTCACCTCACTTCACTAATTGTTAAGCCATCTGTTTTTGAGTACATCATTTCATATCTGGGTTTTTTCCCCCAAAAAAAATCAGAGATTTAAAATACAGAATGAAGAAAGAAATAGCATTTTTTTTTCTTTGGTGAAAAATATAATAACTCAGAATGTGGGGCTAATTGAAAATGTGATTGTTATTATGGCTCTAAGTATGAATATTTTGACATCTGTAACATGAAAATTTTGAAATTTGAAAAAGATAAAAACCTCTGAAAATGTAACTACATCTTGAGTCCTATCATTTGAGACAGCAGGATTGTAGAGGATCAGCACTTGAACCGTTTGTGACAGCTAAAGGTCACTTACAGTACTTGTCACAACTGAGAACGCCAGACTTCATTTGTTATGTCTCTCTCAAACCATGCCCTGCAGAAAGCCACAGAGGAAAGACAACAAAGTACCATGAGAAGATCCTGACTAAGTGCAGCTGGAGAGTCTTTCTCAATTTCTCTCAGCTTTTAAACCAACCACAATTTGTGCCACTTCAGCCAATTGAAAAGAGAGGTGCAAATGTTCCACCTATATTCCACTCTGAGATAAGCTGATCAAAGTGGGTATAAGATCGCCCTTGAAATGAGGGCTAGGACGTGTTCTGGGTTTAAAACGCGAGCTGCGACCAACTGACTCTCTGATTTACAAGAATCACCATGTTCTCTTAATCAATACATCCAGCAAGCGGTCATTCATTTGCAGTAGAAACCGTTGAAGCATTCAGAACAAGTTTGTTCATTTGTTAAAAAAGAAACCTAAAATAAATACTGTGTTCAGTTTGCAGAAAAGCCTTACTATGCCACAGACAGAATGCTTTCAAAGAGGTTTCCAAAGATCATCGGATACGCTTGTGTTAGGAGGAAGGTTATATGAGTGTTATTTTCCACTACTCTATTTCCACACATGCACTTTCAGTGTAACTCACGGGCCAGTAGGGCAGGTAGAGGAGACAGATGAAAGCCTCAATCCCATTCTGGAAACTTTACAGATATATGTACGTATATACAGTACTGTTAGCAATGAACCGGACAACATGCTGCTGAACTCAAGTAGGTCAAGAATTTATTCAGTTGAGACAGAACATTCAATTCAATTCAATTCAATTTTATTTGTATAGTGCTTTTAACAGTGGACATTATCACAAAGCAGCTTCACAGAAATAAATACATTCAAATTAAATGAAATCAAAAGAAATTTTAAGTATGTGAATTTATCCCAGGTGAGTGCTGGAACAATATTTGTTCATCTAAACATACTATTAATGTGATTTAAATACAAAACAGCCAGTGCATAAAAGCAGATATTACTGGCTCTTATTCAGTTTTCAGTCATTATATTAAGACTTATTACTTTGTAATTACACTTCCAGAAAAATGGATCCTTAAGGGTTTTTTTTTCTTCCTAAAGGAGTTTGACTTGGAATCCTCTCTGACAGGTATGGTATGTTTCTACATCAAACCTTTCCACCAAGACCCCCACCTTCCACCTCAACTAAATATTCTCAGACCCACAAATACCCCCAAACAGCTAAATGCTTGCACACCCACAAGCCCTCTCCCCAGCTAAATGCCCAACATGCACTTATACCACTGTCATCATCAAATGCCCACACATTTTTAGCCATCATATAACCATCAACCACAGTTAAAATCCCCCAAATTCATAAATACCCCCACAACTGCAAATATTCCATACACTTAAATGCCCCCACATTCAAAATTCCTGCTTCAACTGTAAATAAGCCCACATTTACAAATATTTCTCTCACTGCTAAATTCCTCTACACCAACAAATGCCTCTTATTAGGGCTATATGCCCCAACATTCAACACTTTTTTCTTTTTTTATTTTGTTCTTTCTTTCTTTCTTTCTTTCTTTGTCTCTTTGAATTATTTGTTAAAGGTTTCTTTGGTATTGGTGATATTATGTGTTATGAACACTACTTATACAGTATATGCATTATAACTATTGTTCTACAATGTAATGCTTTTTTCATAAGTAATTTTTACATTGTGTAAAATGTCTTATAAAATTATTATAACACGCTATGAATGTATTCATAGGTCATTATATTGCCTTCATAGAAAGCATTATTAGCAATTTACAGTATATTATCTTTAAATTCATATTCATCATTTCCTAACTGTTTTCATTTCTATGTCTACATAATCTTTTTTTATTTTTGACTAGAAATGCAAAACCCAATCATGGTTTTATCAAGTTTGATGAAACTAGGACTTTGTCCAACCGAAACAAGACCAGATCCTTTTCCTTTATCAGAGATGGCATTTGAATCAGCAGTCTTTAAGCTGGCACTGTCAGGTTCTTTTTAATCAAATTGGGTGTCAAACAGAGAAAGGGACTTCAAGTTGTCAGTTAATTGTTTTCACTCAATTTTGAATTTTCTTTTACTTTCCCATTTGGGTGGAAATTGCAGGAGCCGCAGCAATAATAGGAAGACATTTTTTTTTAATATCAGAAGATTTAGGTGTTGACACTGCTGGTGTAGTAGTAGTAGTAGTAGTAGTAGTCGTATACTTTATTGTCCTGGAGAGGAAAATTGTTGTGGACTACATGTTGCTGCAGACATACGATTAACAGACAATAATAATAACAATAAAAACAATGATAAAAAGATAAACTCAAAATAAGATCAAGATAAACTCTTGTCTAATATCGATTAGGAACGATATTCCATGTGAGATTATTTATCCAGTATCTGTGCAACATTATAGAAAAGGTTAAGCATATTCATTAGAGTAAATGTTAAAGGTTGAATCTGAATACTGACATATGAATACAGTACACAGCTAAGAGAGACTGGACTCTATGAAGCAATGTCCCTTTGTCATTAGTCAGTATAACCCTATGTGTATACTGTACTTTTATATCTGCTGCTATCGAGACAATTATGTATGCAGCAACAAACTCTTTACCCAATAATCTTCATCACTATGAACAGGAACATACTTCCTCTTAATCAAGGGAGGCCATATTTTTTATCTTCCTGCATTGAGCACTCTCTTCAGCGTCATCAGTGCTGGATATTGCATAACTCTGGATGAGTCAGAAGCCCAAGGCTGGTGCTTAATTCCTCCCTCAGACAGATCTCTCTCTGGATCTCAAATCTGTGATCAAAACTTAATACAGACAGGTTGTGCTGGTGAAGGCTACATTTCCACCTTTCATTCACTCCCAGCTTTTCAGTCTGAACAGTTCCAAGGACAGCATCCAAGTCTTCCACACTTACTGCCTCAGACTTGAGAAATTAGGCACTGAAGCATTTGGCTGTTGGGGTAAGTCACGACCATAAAAGCAGAATGCTCCTTTGATTTGGCAGGGAAATGTGACATAATGACTAAATCAATAACACTGAACAAAAATAGAGGAAGCAACCACTTAAGAGCACCAGAAAACCTATTTTGGGTAGGATGAAGTAAATAACATATTTACTTAATATATATATACACTATATTAATAAAAATCTACTATATATAATATTAAGTAAAGAATAAAAATTATTCCCTGGCATGCAAAGCTGGTGTCAAAGAGACGACCTAGAGACTGGAATCAACTAATAACTGCCTCATCTTCTGTGAAAAGCATTAGAACGCACAGCTCATGCATGTACATGCTCCCACTGTGTGAAAGGAAATAACTTTCTACTAATAGGGGTGGTAGACTGTATTCTTTTTGGAACCCAGGAAGTGATCTACTCGAACAAATGGGAGCTGACAAGGGCTTACTTGTGCCACTGGAGAGGAAATGCTGCAAAAATGGTGCCTCTTGGTGTGTCAGGACCCAAGAGTCAAGCACTAGTATGCACTAAAACTATTTTAGTGTGTAATTTAAATTTTCATTTAAAAAAAAAAGGCACACAAAGAGTTTCCAGTTATACTGAGGCAAAAACCACAGTACCAGACTTGTAAATCAGGAGGAGTTTTGTAAGACCTCAAAAGCATGCCACACTGAGTCGGGCTCTGAAGATGTCTTCTTAACCAAAGATGGCATGCAAACTACCGACTACTTTGTTCTACACTGATGTGAGATATTCCCAGGCTTCATGATGCTATCCACTGTTCATTTTGGGGTTCGACCTATCTATAATATCTCATCTTGGTAATAACCTTATTAGATGAAGCTCCTGTATTAGCACAGGAAATGGGGTCATCAGGGCTGGGATTGAAAGATACTACCCTACCCATTTACTCAAAACCAAACTGCTAATACAATTGGTAAAAAGTTGCTAAAAAGTCAGTATAACCCTATGTGTAAAGAAAGACGCAGGAGGAAAATGGAGCTATAAAGCAGAAACATTATTAGAAGCAATGGGAAATAAAGTCATGACAGCCACTGGCGCCATGTCTGTGCAGAAGGATTTCCTTTGTACTTTTTCATTTTTATGGTATAACTGTATATTATCTCCAGGCTTGTGGTAAGTCCTCACCGTCTGCCTTCCTCCATTACAGCACATAGGCTGCACCTCCAGAGAAAATTGAGGAGAAAATCTCCTTCACAGCAACAACCCTGGAGTTCAATTAGAACTCTATACTATATGCAAGTAAGGTCAGAACCTTGGCAGAGATTAGCGCACACAGGCAAACCGCAGTTCATCAGTGTCAAGCAGCTGAGTGGGATTAGGATGGAGGAAATGCTGAGTAGACAGAAATAACCCTCTGTCATTTAGGTGTCAGGGAGCAGCCCGTTTCAAATACATCATCTGCTCAGGGAGATATTAAGAAGCAAGGATGCTGAGCCAGCCGAGAGATGATTATCATATTTCTGCATTAAGACCTACATTCTTCCTTTGCTAAATATGTGATTTCTGCAGGGTTTTGTCACAGGGATGCTCTGTAGGTATTGGCCAAAAAGGAATGGGCATGAAAAGGTCTATTTCAACTATTTTTACACTACTTATATCTGAATTAAGAAAAAGTGCTAGTTCCAGAAAGTCCAATTTCCGATGTGCATTCGGAATGGTGCATTAAATATCAATAAATTCCTGAGCAAGCTGTATATATTGTTACCTAAACTATGTTACATACTATGACAAACTTAAACTGTACATTGTTTGAGTCTCCTGATTTAAGCCACTTTTAGACACAATTACAGCAGTCATTTAAGATTATTACTTGTTACTCTACACAAGATGATCCCAATAAAACCCCATCAGTATTCTATAACAGACGGTTCGATAAAATGTGTTCTCCATGTCAGATCATATTTTGAAGATCCTCTAACGATAAGATCTGCGATTAAAGAAAATTACTACCTCCTGTTTACGTCATCAATCAGCACAATCCAGGTTTGTGCAGAAAATGAGGTCATATACATAGAAACATTCTGTGTAGTCTGTTTTGTTTATGTTTTGCCATTGCAACGACCGTATTTGTTGCTGTTCCATGAGTTGCACGTAATCCTAGGTCATCCTCCTTTTAGACAAGCGTTGTAGCAGTACTTAAGTTAGCACTTACAAAAAAAAAAAAAAAAAGAAAAAAGAAAGGATTGTCTGAGCGCTTGTCTATTACCTCTCCAACAGAGTTTTTGGACTGATGGTATTCCTAGTTTGTGACCTAGTGAGCCAGTATCAGAATGTATTTTTTCAATTTTTGATAGACTTCAAAGCACTTTTGTAAGTCGCTCTGGATAAGGACGTCTGCCAAATGCCATAAATGTAAATGTAAATGTGGTCACACTCTGAGATTTTAATGAAAAAATTTTGACACTGCCCGAACTTTGTCATTGGCTATCTTTGGTTGCAATGGCACTAAATCAGCTGCCCGTGAGCGTGTCACATTAATGTGTTCAAATACCACCGATTTCAACTCATGACCAGAGAAATCTTTTACAATGCATGTGATTTTTGCCTGAAAAAATCATAGAGTGTAAACCTGGCTTTAGAATATTGTGTAGGGCTTTGAAATTGATTTGAGGCTTACTCCAGAGAAAACCAAGTGTCATACAAATGTATATACAATACAGGAAACAGTACATTAGAAACTAACCATGTATTCTACTTCCATCTAGTTATCAGTTAAAAGCATTTTTAGATGTAGGGATGAGTCAGACACCCAAGGCTGGTGCTTAATTCCTCCTTCAGGCAGATCTCTCTCTGGATCTCAAATCTGTTATCAAAACTTTATACAGTCAGATCGAACTGGCAAAGCATCTCCCATTTATTCACTCCCAGTCTTTCAGTCTGGACAACTCCAAGGACAGCAGTCAACTCTGCCACATTTACCACATCTAATGAGAAAAAAATAAGCATTGAGGTAGGTTAGATCCACACCATTGATGGTTTTCAAAAGTTTGCATCTATCTTTATTCCTAACCTCTCAGTTCTAACTTTCCAATATTTGCCTGTCCTTCCTAAAATATCTGTTATAACTGCCAAGTCTCAAACACTGCCTAGTTTAACTTACGTCTGGAGATTGGAAAGGTCATGGCAAAACTTCAGACTATTTTCTGCTGATTGTTGTCTGGTTGCAATATATAAATTATAAACAAAATTGAAATCCCTATTTGAAATCCTGCGTAGCAAATAATTGTACACTCTCAGAAAAAAGAGAAATAAACTGTACCATTGCTTGTCTCTGGGGTGGAGTGTCTCTGGGGTTTTGCTACACTAAATAGACCTTTCTAGGTATACATATGAAAAAAAAAATACATACAAAAGGCACAAAAGTTGTACCTATAATTATTTCTCCAAATAATTCTCATTTCTTCAATAATGTTTCAATCCAGAGTTATTTGGATGCAGCTTACTGTTATCAGTATTCATTTTAATCCATAAACAACCTGATCTATTTTTCAAAGCTCTTCGTTAATCTAAATGCATTACGTGGCCTTTTACAACGAGACATGCTTTTCTCCAGAGAATGAAACTTGTTGGTACTAATTGCAAGGCACAAAGGGATCAAATCCACTTCAACAGTAATTATGAGCCACCAGTGTGTGTGTGTGTGTGTGTGTGCATCATAATGGCAGATGACTTGACCCATGGGTCAGAAACTTTTGTTGATTGCTATAGTAAGTGGAAAACAAAACAACATCAAGGCTAAAGAGGGTCAAACTTAGCTTCACACACATCATCTGCTGGGTTTGGCCTTAGGTGTGACTTCCACATGGTCAGAATTTATTCCTTCTCTCCCATTTTCTTTTTCTTTCTTTCTTTCTTTCTTTCTATTTCACACACATTCATACACTCACTCTCTCTCACGCACACTTTGAGGCCTTGCCAAGTTCCTGAGGCTCGTTTATTCCCTCCTGCTTCAACCCCACTGACCACCTGCACTCTTTATTGGAGAAAACAATGTTTACACAGGAAGAGAGTAAAAACCTCTTAATTGAGCATCAATTATAAAAGATTCAATTAACAAACGTGGTGCTGAGAGCACCACTGCATGCATCACATGCATGTCTAATTAGCCAAACTGTTTAGAGAACTCCTTATAACGCAGTGTCTCGTTATGGAATAATATTCATTGCTTAATAGTTGCCTATTACGCTACATCAATGAATACGACACTCTCAATATAACACCCTTTTATTACGGTGCAGCAAGCCGTTTCCTAGAGCACTACACAACCAATGAGAACGATTTAAGATCTTAAATGCTTTCTTTATGAAAATTAAAGGTCATTTAGGAAACACAGCTTTAATTCCCTCCCTAATGGATTAAGCAATCGTTAGGAACTGCGGCTTGAAAAATGTGAGCACTGCAAAATAGCATTTCGACTTCTGACAATACTTACGACCTCTCACAACCTGTATCAGTGGCACACTACAGGAGAAACACCATGAGTGTGTGGGAAGTAGTACACTAATGAGACATCACATGGCGTAGGAGCCTGAGGGTGGAAATTACGCTGTAAGGGTACATGGGAACGCTATAAATACAAGCTCAGTTTCCAGATCCAGCACCCTCGCCAGAGACAGAGCCTTTTTTCCACAGCTGAGTCATCTACGGTACTAAGAATAAAGCCTTGTTAATGCACTTTAATCACTGTAATATAATAACGTGGATTACTTTTGTTAGAAGAGGAGGTGAATTAGTTATCTCTATTCCAGCTTATAAATTTAAATCATGGGAGAATGATTAGGTTTTAGGACTACCTGTAAACATTATTAACAGGCATCCAGGGTTTTTTTAAAAAACACTTAGACAATTTAAATTTGTTGGGGAAAAAAACTGCTTCATAAAACCATGATACAACAAATAATACAACCAATCCTACAACACCCAACCTAAGACTTGGAAGGAAATTTAGAATTAATCCAGGACTGTAGGGAGAAAGAGAGAAATAGACCATAGGCGAGGCGAACGGTGAGGCAGATAATTAGCACTGAATTGCCTTGTCAGAATGTGACCCAAGAGGTCGAGCACATGATGTGTTGAAAAACACCCAACAGTGCGCTAAATCTGGGCAGACAAGGGCCAAGAGACAAATCACCCAGTTCCCATAAGCTCCCTGCCACCCTGAGCAGCGAGAAATGAAAACCTTGCCCCTGTCTGAACTTGATTACAAGCTGAATTCTAACACTAATTGCTTTGCCTTGTGAGCTGTTCTCTGTGGTGGCCACACCAACTGATAATGGGTTAAAACTACCCTCGTCAGCACTTTTCCAGTCTAATCAAATGTACAATTCGGAGTATTTTGCATTTCGATTTATTGAGCATGTCAGGAAGGACGAGACTTTATCAGATTATCTTGTGAAATCTATTTGCTGCTTGTTTATTTTTCCCTGTCTAACATGGCACGGCCAGAATAATGCACTTCAAAGTGCTGAGTCAGTGTTTTAAGTTGACGCTTAAACAGATTATAAATGTATTTTCTTGCTCTTTAGCAATTAGTGGTCATTCATGATAGTCAAGATGGTCAGCCAGCCTCTGACGATGCGTCTATCCCAAGGCCCAGTCCTTGTCTGCAGCACCTTTATATGCTGTCCAACAATTTTAACAAGTTAACATCATGAAATATGTTTGCTGAAGTTATAATGACATTAGGATGGGATACATTTCTGGTAATGGACCCTTGTGATTTTAAAAACAGCTTAGCCACCTGGTGAGTTTGTCATAAAGCTTAGGAAAGTGCTAAGCATTCAGCGTTCAGGATTCTATAAAAATTGAACAATACAAAGATTGTAACATCGACCACAGAAAGAGGATCTAAAAGGTAGTAATGCCATTAATTCTCTGTATATGCTGAAACCTATAACCACCCAATTTCAGAGCTTCAGTGTGGTTTTCAGCTAATCACATAAAATACACCAATTCTCTCTGTTTTGGCTAGAACATAGTGGGTGAATGGAAATTGCTCATTCACAGCACGCACATCCTTACTGGCACTGGAGAATCAATCTAGCGTAGGACAAAATTGGAATTCAGATTATTGCTCTCTGAATTATTTGACTTTATGTCTGCTCCAGATAACAAAAGCCCATATACACTGATCAGGATCCTGTGTTGAGTAGATTATTCATGAAATATAATCCTGGACTGATTCCAGATTACATGGTTAAAGATATAATCACTTATATTATTTTTTATATTAATTAATTATTATATTAAGAGAGATTTGTCTTAGAAATGCTGCCAAATGTGTGTATGATAAATATCTGAACTTCTGTCTCATTAAGCAGAATATCCAGTGAATTTTTACAAATATTCTGCTTAAAATTTCCAAAGCTTGTACAAAAATTTGAAAATAAAACTTCCCAAATTCTTTAAACAATCGTAAGACCTTCTCATGTCTAAACCTGGTTTGCCATTTGTTTTCTTTCATTCGGAGACTTTTTTGTGAGGCTCTGACACTTTTGCTGTTCTGATGGATCTTAGTCGTTACATGTCAGAAAAATGTATTCATTAAGACCCCGCCTCCTTTTATGAGAAAACAAATGGGGAAAGAACATTATGAACAAATGGCAGACGCAATGCCTGAATTACTGTGTAGCATTTTGTACAGGAAATAAACCTAAAAATCTGAAATATACAGATTTGCTTATTTGCATATCAGATGGTTAAGAAGACTTCTATGGTGGAAAACCATGGGGCTCAGCAAGTGCACATGCATTATCTCCCAAAAGACATATGTTATATTAACTACTATTATGGAAAAAGGGTGGAGTAGCAGCTGGGGGGTCACATGGTTAATGCTGGACATTTTTAAAGGAATAGCACGGCCACCACAATTGTTCAGAGTGGCTTCATTAGGATAGCTGGTTTTACATACTGTAGTTTTGCCAAAGCATAACAATGACAGCAGTGACAACAAAAACAACAGCAGTGCAATGCTAGCAGGAAATGACCCTTATAGCAGTGATCACTGACAATAATACTGAAACCGTGAAGGAAATCAAATAAAGTGGTTTCACAGAGTAGCGATCTGTTAAAAATGTAAATGAGAGCTGCTAACGTATGTATGGTGGTCTGGGAAAACCTGTTGGATGTCGTTGTGGTTGATTCCTGGCGACTAAAAATCATACTTTACGACATTACAACTTTACAACTTTACGAAACCACAACTATTTCATAAAACAAAATGGAACTATGTGTTTTTTATTTATTTACTTTTTAATCTTACCTAGGCTATTCTGCTGTAAAGCCAGGCTGGGTAAAACTGCTGTCATAATGTTACACAGTTGTCATAAAGCAACATTAACAATAACCTACATGCCAGAACAAATATAAGCCTAATCATTACAGTTTGTAATCAGATTCTAGCTGTCAAATGTCAGGTCTGTCAAACTGACGTTTGTGAAATGAAAGCTGGAACTGAATCTCTAAATGAGATTTTCTCTTTTGGGGTTAAATAGATTTTAAAATCTATATCTTTACATGTGGTTGAGACACAAAAGAGAAATATATTTCATATATTTATGTATTCCAGAACTATAAATATTATGTATTTTATATAATAGTGTTTAGTAATATATTTCACTATGTATATGGTTTCCCAGGCCACTATCATACACTCCACTTATGCTAGCAGGCTATCAGCAGCATTGGACTACTAAAGTTACCAAATTAATGCAATAAAACCAGTAAAAGTAAAAATTTTAGGTATAGATAAAACCTAAACACTGTGAATTTAATGTTACAGCTGACAGCCACATAGACAGCCCTGGAGTTTATATTCAGTAATGACAGGGACAGATATCAGGATATGAAATCTCTGAGCACTAGGCTCATTTCAGAAAACTGAAGGGACCTTGAGATTTATTAGTTTGCAACTTTTTTTTTTTTTTTTGCAGGGGTTATATCAGTCTTTGGATTTACCCTCTTCACCCTGGTTAATTTTTGAGAGGCAAAAAGCCTAAGAATAAAGAGAAGTTCGAAATATTCTGCTTGGAGAAGGGTCAGGATCCCGCTACACATCTCCAACTGTGTTAGAAACTTTACGGAAAGAAGCTAGGTGCTGTTATTCTTTCCAGGGGACACATCGCCCACTATTAATTACAGAGTTGTTGATCATTTTGAAACTGTAGTTTTACAGTGCATAAAATTTGCACTATTCACATGCCTTATGTTTAAGCTAATCATATTAGATTCATTTTTGCTTATTATTCATGAAGGGTGCCAATAATTCTAGACTTGCTTTATATGGGCTGATGGGATCTCCTCTGGTGTTTTTTTACTCAGGTTTGAACCTGAGCCTACATACAGTGGATATAAAAATTCTACACACAAAAAATGGCAGGTTTTTGTGAAGTAAAAAAATGGAAGTAAGTTAAATCAGGTCCGAACTTTTCTCACCTTTAATGTGAAATTGCAAAGTAATCTCACATTGCAAATAAAGTGAAAAACAATCAGAAAATTAAAAAAAAAATTTACAATAACATAGTTGCATAAGTGTGCACACCCTTAAGCTAATACTTTGTTGAAGCACCTGTTGATTTTATTACACCACTCAGTCTTTTTGGGTAAGAGTCTGGCACATCATGACTTGGCAATATTTTCCCACTCTTTCTTGTAGAAACAATCTAGATCTGTCAAATTGTGCATCTCCTGTGCACAGCCTGCTTCAGGTCACCCACAGATTTTGAGTTGGATTCAGGTTTTTTGCTCTGGCAAGGCCATCCAAAGACATTGATCTTCTTTTGGTTAAGCCATTCCTTTGTTGATTTGGATGTATGCTTTGAGTTATTGTCATGCTGAAAAGTGAAATTCCTATGCCACCACCATGCTTCACCGTGGGTATGCTGTTCTTTTGGTGATGTGCTTTTTTTTGTGCCAAACATGCCTTTTGGAATTATGGAAGAATTATATCTTTTGGAATTGGTATCTTCAGACCATAACACATTTTGCCACATGGTTTAGGGTGATTTAGTTGGGCTTGGATATTGTTTTGTGAGAAAAGGCTTCCGCCACCCAACCCCACCCCACCCCACCCCACCCCATAGCCCAGACATGTGAAGAATATGAGAGATTGTTGTCACATGCAGAGAGTAATCACTACTTGTTAGATATTCCTGCAGCATCTTTAATGTTGCCGTTGGTCTCTTGGCAGCATCCGTGGTAAGTTTTTGTCTTGTCATTTTATAAATTTTGGAAGGATGTCCTGTTCTTGGTGATGTCACTGTGGTGCTCTATTTTCTCCACTTGATGATGATGGCCTTCATGGTGTTCCATAGTATATCAAATGTTTTGGAAATTCATTTATACCCCTCTCCTGATTGATATCTTTCAACGAGTGAGATACCGTACATGCTTTGTAAATTCTTTGCAGACCATGGCTTCAGCAGTCAGATGAAACCAGGCTGTTAAGAAAACCCTACAGAAACAGCTGGTCTTTATTTAGGATTAATCAGAATAATTTCATTGATGACAGCTGTAGGATAATTACTTTTGAACATGAGAATAAATGTGATTGGTTCATTCTGAACACAGCCACGTCCCCTATTATAAAAGGGTGTGCACACTTATGCAATCAGGTAACTTTTTATTACCTTTTTCATTTTTCCTATCTTTCCCTAAAATGTTTCTCCGTTTCATTTTTTTCAGTGCAAAAACCTGCCATTTTAACAGGAGTGTGTAGACTTTTTATATCAGTCATGAAAAGGAATTATATAGTTTTCTCCAAATGTACACACCGTTTTCTTCTGCCACAGCCTGTTGGGTTTTTGGATTTTCATCTCGTAATCGATTCATTTATATTCAGAGATTTTTGCAATTTGGAGACATTCACCAATTAAAGACAGCAAGTAAGAAATAAAACACAACAGGGTGTGCTGTTATAGGAAAATAATTAACTACAGTGTGATGTGCAAAGCAGAGTTACATTTACCAACCTTTCTAATAACAGCACTTGCCATAATGTTTTATTCCTCTTATACCACTGACATTTGGCAATGAATGAGATGTCATCCTTTTTAACCATTTATATTTATGTTTAATGTTTTGGATTGTCCTGTGATAAGTTAGTTCCTCATATCACATACAATGTAGCAGTTATCAATGGTCATTCCCTCACCAAACTCTATAGTTTCCCTTCTTCAAGTTAATAATACCAAAAAATGCAGTTTGTCATGTTCCCGAGAAACTTGGTCCTCTGTCCTGAAGACTTTCCTGTGGCAAAAAACTTGGTCCTCTGTCCTGAAGACTTTCCTGTAGCGAGAAACTCGGTCCTCTGTCCTGAAGACTTTCCTGTAGCGAGAAACTCGGTCCTCTGTCCTGAAGACTTTCCTGGGGTGAGAAACTCTGTCCTCTGTCCTGAAGACTTTCCTGTGGTGAGAAACTCGGTCCTCTGTCCTGAAGACTTTCCTGTGGCGAGAAACTCTGTCCTCTATCCTGAAGACTTTCCTGTGGCGAGAAACCCGGTCCTCTATCCTGAAGACTTTCCTGTGGCGAGAAACTCTGTCCTCTATCCTGAAGACTTTCCTGTGGCGGAAAACTTACTGACTGTTACAAAGAGCTGGCATCTGGGACTCCTTACAGAAAGCTTCATCATATCAACAATTAGATGTTTTTCATGGTTTAATCACAACATGTTTTTTAATTTGGTTATTATTAGCCTTAGATCGGGTCCCTGGAGGACTAGTGGCTAGGCCACAGCGCTCTCAGCACCTCGGCCCAGGTTTGATTCCCGGCCAGGGAACCAACAACAGTGTGCTATCAGTGCCAGTCCCAAGCCTGGATAAAATTGGGGAGGGTTGTGTCAGGAAGGGCATCCAGTGTAAAAACTGTGCCTGATAAAATACTCGGACCATGATCCACTGCGGTGACCCAAAACGGTAGCAGCTGAAAGAGGAACAACAACATTACTAAACTTAGATTGTGTGACATGTCTGCTACGCAAGTCCGTTTTTAGAAAATGCACATTAATATAAACCTGTGATTTGAATTACAGCCAGCACTGGAAAATTCGGCAACACCCTCTGAGCCCTGAGCAATCAGAATTTCATCAGCTCTGTGTTTTAATAACATTTAGCCAACATGATGTCAGTGGAACCTCAGACCTATAACTGCAAGGTCACTGGTTCAAATTTCTGCATTGGGACCAAATAAATGCCAGAGATGATGAGGTTATAAGATTCCTGTCCTTCTACTGTACTCTGTTATTGTATGCATAGAAAGCTTGAGTTATGAGAGGAAATAAGGTTGCTCCCTGGCAAGGACAAAGTAAAGAATACTCTTTCAATCTAAGATAGATTAAATATCCACAAGATATCCATAATTTGATCATTCATGCAGTGATATGGACGACTCATTTGGATTCATGAGTAATAACGAACACTTCCGCAGCAATGACACTCAACAATGACATGCTTCGGTTATGGGAATTTAGCATTTGCATAATGTCCTTCATCATGGTACACTGGTGTCATTTCAGACGTCTAACAGGGACACAAGGTGATGTCAAACTGACACTCAGAAAAGCCTTTAGAGTTTTACTCAACATAGCTGGTGTGAGCGCCAGATGAATTCGGCAGACTTTGACATTTAAGTGAAATTCTTGAGCAAGTGAAAATATCCCATGGAATTATTGTGAGGTAAAAATAGTCCGTCTGGAACGTTAAGACAATAATTACAGTGCCAATACAGAAGAGGCGGAGGAACTGAGAATGAAAAGGAACCTGTGACACTTTCATTAACTGCTTCATTAATTATTATTTAACAGGATACAATAAGTGACAGCAGCATTGTGCTTTGCAAACACATATTAATTTAAATTTATTTGTTTGCATGTTTTTCATACACTAATGGCAGCTACATTTTTTGCCTTTTTTTCTTGATTACATCTTGCTTTTTTTTAATGTGAATGCATCAACTTGTTCATACACTATATTAGTTAATTCAGTGTGTCACAGAGCATTAAACTTTATTTTAAGGTCCAGTACAAATTGAAGAGTCTTTACTCATCCTTGCATTTTGTACTGCAAAGTTAATTGGCCTGTTCTTTCCACTCAGCAGCTTAGTCATTGGTTTATACTGTTATTTGCAAAGCAGTTTTATGAAGACTCTGCATTAGGAAGAATTTGGATTGACCTACAAACGTTCTGACTGTGTTGTGCTTAACGAATTTGAAATTAGTGTAAAGTCTATGGGATTTGAATCAATGAACTGTACATGTTTTGATAGAAATGGTTGTGCAGTTTATTGACAGTCAGGTAGTTACTATAAATAATATTTACATTTTTCATTACAAATTATATTATAAGCAATAACTTGGGATGAGTAGAATGTTAGAAATATTAACATGAATTACAGAATTTCCTAGTATTTGGTATGTCCCTTTTTTTGTTTTAATGACAGCGTGCACTTGAGCTGATACAGACTTCACAGGTTCGTGTAAAACCTGAGGATCCGTATTAGATCAAAGCCAATGGAGTGTCATCAATGGAAGGGATAAGACTCATGGAAAATCAACATGGTCAATAGCACAAGTTTAAATAACCCCTGTCCAGTCATTGGTGTATTAGTCTACTGTATCCACTGTTCTGTGTTAGCTCACTGATTAGTTTGTCTGTGTACAGTATACCCTGTTGTTGTGTATCTTTGTCTCTACACTATGTCTTACTGTGCATTCATGTGATTTAGTCATAATTCCTTAGTGTTTGAGTTTCTTGGTCCATGTATAGCATTTCCAGGGTTTAACCCTCACCCGTTTTCTCCATCTTACGATTATGGATCATTCTAGTTTGTCGTTGTCTGCCTTCGCCTTGACCTCTACTTAGATTTCTGACCATGTTTAATGGGTTGCCTTTAATAAAACACATCCTGCATCCCACTTCTATACATTACACAATCATTTCATTCAGTTCACAAAAAAAAATCATTTCAAATTGCACAATAAGAAAACTGCTAAAATGAATGAGAGTAATAAGAAATGTGACATAATCAATGGGTCAAAGTCCTGAATACCACATGGAAAAAACAAGAAGTAGTAAGTTATATGAGTTTATATAACTTACTACTTTAGTTTTTAGGATTACCTAGCTAGGTTTACATTACCTAGCTTTAAACTGTTTGGATTTATCCTGTTGTGCTAAAATAACTGAAGTTGTGCAAAACTTAGGATGACAAAATAATGTGGGGACAAAATGAAAAATGTAAAATCTAGCCAGATGTGGTTCCTTTGCTGTTTCAGGCAAATGTTTTTGGTGCCTAGATTTATAATAAAATTAATGGTACTGCATGTTTTATTGTGGTATTACATTACAGCCACAACAGTATTATATACTTAGCTATGTATATAATAAGGTTCTTTGATACAGTGTAATCAGTAAATATTTTTCCACAATGCCAAACAAGCTGCACTGAACAGTAAAACACAGTATTAACATATTAAATTGGTTTGAACACATTTTATTGTAGAAATTACAGAAATTCTATAGTGTACCTTTTTGCCAGGTCTCCTTTGAAGAAGAGATTTACGTTTACATGGGACTAATAACGATTACTAACAATAAGGTTTAATTTAATGAATAACATGTTATTATAATTCTCAAACTAGATAAGCTCCCTCTCCAATACCATAATTTTATTCTAATATTATTCTGTTATGCACTAAGCCTGAACGCCATTATTCAGTCCTTTATTCAGGACGTTTTTAATATTCAGGATAAAAGCATTCTAAAAATCTATGATTGCTAACATGTTCCCTGCTTCACTCGTTCATACACTCAGAGAATAATTGGTACTTCAAGTTTCCTTTGGACAGTTAAGTGTTCACAACTTTCTGAAGGAGTACTGTTTGGAGCACTCTAGTGTACTGTAGATCTTTAATGGGTCAAACCAAAGAACCCCTATAGAGTTGTAGATGTGACCTTTTACTTTCTCTAAGAGTGTGTGTTTCAGTTCTGTCCTTTTATATCCTTCTATATCCCTCTTTTTCTGATTTTACTGGTGTTCATATAAAACCCAGTCCCCCATCCAGTGGTCAATTGGATACAGTAGTGTATTCCTTTCCTTTGACAAGGTGAAAAGTGTTTTGGGGGAAAATATAACACACAGGCACCAACTCAAATGTTTTATTGTCATCAGAAATCATTCCCCTCTTATGTGGTGATCTTTCCTTAATACACACTTCATAACACTGGGTGTCAAGAGGCTGTTTTTGTACATCGCTTTGTCAGCATATTGGAGCAGATCTTTTACCTCCACAGCATTTTGTGAGATTTTGATGGTAGCTGGTAGTCTGGAGGCAGTAGTCTTAAGGACACTTGTACCACCCAATATAGGCAATCACTAAATCTATTGACTCACAAAGCCTTTCTAATGAGTACAAGATTGGGGGAAAGAGAGAAAAACAACATTAGCGAATGAAATTGAGGACACAACAAGGAGAATAGACAAAGATTATGTGTTAATTCTGCTCTTGAATTTACCCAGGGTGGACCCAGTACTATCCACTTCTACTACTACTACTACTAATAATAATAATAATAATAATAATAATAATAATAACAATAGGCCTTAAACTGCCCTTGAAAATGACCTTAACTACCATGTGTCATGACAAGTCCGTAAGTCTAATAATGCAGTATATTATCCCATACCTTCAGAGAAGCAAAGTTCAATTTAGTCATCTTCGCCCACAGCCTCCAGTTTTGCATCATTAAAATGAATCCTCTCCCATGAAATATTGCAATATTGCACAGCTTAAGGTTAGAAACATTATGTGCTTTGATGTCTAATGATCCATGAAGTGCCCGTAATATCACCCTGCCCAGGAAAATGCATTAACATTTGTGAGCCTACGAAGGCTTTAAAGAAAAAAAAAAACTTTTATTAATATCCACTGTCACACTGTTGATTATGTGATACCTTTGTTAATAGCCTGCTCATTTGAAAGGAGAATTAAATCATTATTTTATTCCTTTTTTCATCCTTTCTGAGGCTGTGAAAGACCATCACTTTCCATAATATGATTATATTTCTCTCTTTTTAAAAATATGATCCAAAAATGAGCCTCTATTCCCTACACTGAGAAAGAACAAACAGATTGTGCTGACAGATGTGGGTATGTTTAATCATTGCCATGGAAGAATGTTAAGAGGCAGAAGGAGAACCAGAGAAATGAAGGATTAGAGTTAAATCAGTCACAGCTCAAGCCCAGTGCCACTCAAACGTAGGAGAATTTCTCTCTGTCAAAAAGAAGAGTGATATTCCGTGGACTTTAGTAAACACTTCTGCATCAATGATGGCGATGTCACACACATTTATAAATCTGAATATATTTTTTAGGTAACCATGTAACCATGGAAGAGTCTTCATCATGGGGGACTTTGCAACTTCCGGAAGTTTTCTGTCTTATTAACTCCAAGAGAAAGAAAAAAAGAGACATGAAAGAACGACTGCTTATTGCTGATATAACATAAGTGCTCACAGGAACTAACTTGGTTTGTGGATGTTCTACAACATTAAAAGTAACTATAAATCGTTAAAAGCATGGCGTGTACATTAATAAATAAAAATTTGTAATTGCTGGCAAATCGCTCTGGTATAAGAGAAATAAAACACTTTGGGATGTGGTATTATAGGAAGCAACTTCTGAGTGGTAACAGGAACACTTCAGACTCCATCAGTAATTATCTTCCTATAACAGGACATCTCTAATAGTTTTATTCTGTACAGAAACAAAGATAGTTCTAATATTCCAAGACAGTAATAATGTTCTAATTAAGCAATATCACATGAGCAAGAGTGCGGTTATACTAAATATCACAGCCGTGCCAATATTCAGTATAACTGGACAATTGCAAGTGCAATATTGCTTTTATACAACAGTTCTATAAACGAGAAATTAATATTGAGTAACTGACATTTCGGACACAATATGGCCCAATGTTTTGTTTATTTTTGCTCCACTAGCGGTTGCCCCCAAATTGAAATGTACATTCCCGTTAAAGGTGTAGCTAGTGAAACTGACTTCTTCTTTTCAGAAGTTATATTCAGTTATATTATGTAAGTTATATTCATGAATTTATAAGTTATATTCATGAATAATGTATCGTTTGCCATGTCCACTGATGACGTTCCTAACTCTACTATAGTAACGGTTTCAGTGGGACGGTTGCTAGAATTGGAATGTCACGTGTTGAACACACACAAGTGGAGTGACACACACAGTGAAACGTCCCAGTGCGATTATACTAAATATAAGCACACTTGGAACGCCAATCATCCAATCAGATTAGTGAACCAGAACTAACTGTTGTATAAAAAGATAGTTAAGAGGGAAAAAAATCCAAATTTGGTCAAATGTTTATTGTTTTTACTGAATGACAATATTTGACTACTTAGCATCTTTTGTCATGGAACTGGAAATATGAGGCTAATGTATGGATGTTTTTTAAATTATAGCTATTAAGTCATACTGCGTGTACATGATATTTACATATATTTACATATATTCCATATATTTGTTTGAGATAGACTTCTCTTCCTTCTTCTCTTCCTTCTCCTTATTACACTAACAGCTCCAGGGCAAAATTAAAGCAATATCAGACACCAAACGTGTCTCGGCTAATTAAAACGTTTGGGGTAGGCGGGAAATTATGTAGATTTTCATTTTCAGCAAATCATTCCTTTAAAGCTGTGAAATGCTGTAACACTGCTGTGTGTTTTTTCACCTGAAAAGACTAGCATCAGGTAAACTATTTTGAGAAGTGTTTTGAATCAAGCCTTCTAATCTTATTTCAAGCGATAGACACTCAGACCGTTGTTCTCATCAGTCATATTCCCACACTAGTTCTCTCCAGCTGTCAGCTCAAAGATTGATGCCTAGACTCCCATCTCTCTGTGTTCACCAATAAAATCTGACCTCCTGGCAAACTCCAGGGTCAGGTTGTCCTGGGGAAGGAGCCACAGCGCCTCTGCTACTGCAAACAGGTGTGGATTTCACACACTATTTCATCTCCATGTTTTCAAGCATGGTGCGTGGTCGTCATTAATAATAACCGTCTTCATGGATGCTTGGCATCCCTCAGTTGGGGCGGCCCCGGGTGAGGGGATGTACAGATGGCAGCAGGTGAAGAAGCCATGGATCATGAGGGATTCATGGCACAGTGCTGACATCTACATCAGTCACATCCTGAGCCCACTACCCACTGTGACTCACGCTGAGGACATTTTCTCACTGTCAGACGCAAAGGGAAGCACAATGTATCACGCTTTTTGTTATGACTACAACATCCACGCTGGGGATAACACACATTTATAAAACTAAACTTTATGTCCAAATTGCCTTTAAAATTTTATACCAAAAAAAAAAAAAAAAACAAGAAGGATTGGGACATGACCTAGTCTGTGAGTCATGAGATTCTCGGATCCAACTCAAATTTGTAAAGATCCAGTTACATAGAATTCCTTGCTTGACTTGTTTAACATGACTGGATGGTGACAACAGTTAATTTTTAGTGCTTAACCATTATATACCCTATATACTGCTATAAATAAGACAATTTGAAGTTTTTGTTTTGTTGTGTAGTAGTGCGTCACATTACCACTTTTGACTAGCATCAAAGAATATCACACTGGGAGAATAAACTCATACTTCTTTGTCCAGTCATCTTTAAATATCACGTTTTCATCGTGACCTTTCTGTAAACAAGCTTTCTGTAAACAAGCCATGTTGTCAGTTCACTAATCAAACCACAGAGAGTAAGTAAAATGGAAAGTCTGTGAAAACGCTAGCTTTTCTGACCAAATGTATCTACCCCTGTAGATAGTCTCTGGTCTGATGAGCCGCCTTCAGCAAAAAAAATGTACATAAACGCATGTGATGCAACATAGCTCGAAAATTAGAGTCTCTTTTTTTTCATCCATTCATCGGCTCTGCTGCAGGATTTTCCAAGTACTCTTTTCCATCTGTTGAGATACTTTTCTGGGTCTGTATCCAGACTGCAGTCTGCCAGGTGATGACCCTTGCTTTAATAGTTGCAAAGGGATCGTTGGAGGGGAGAGTGTTGTAGTGAACAAACAGTACATTCTCACAAACAAAAGGAAGCATCCCCAAAGCCATTATAACTCATTTAATACAACTTTTCTAACACAGATACTCTAAAACATGTCTAATTCCTCTTAGCCTCTACACCTCCCAGAGATTTCAGCTTCCATGTAACCTGCACCAGGTCAGCCAAGGGGCTCGGTCCCTGGCCCCTCACAGTGTGCAATAAGTGTAATTATGATAGATGGGACAATTTCTGCCGGCCCTTTTTTGCCAAGAGCGTTATACTCATCTTGCTTCCCTGCAGCTGTAATGGCTTTTTGATGGACTTTTTAACTCACAAAAGCACGGCAAGAGCAGAGCAGACCTGTGGGGCTTCTAATATAACGGGTAATAGCACCCAGTGACACTTCCAGCTTTGTCCTCAAGTAGTCAACCCTGCTTCTCTTCGGATTTATTTATTTATTTACTTAGAATTGTGCAACATGTTGCCTTAATGGCTCTCTTTATAGCACTGACACTTTTGTGTGAGACAATAATATCTCTTCTGACATCACTATGTGAGCAGCACTGTCCTAAATATAGCTGTGTATGAAGCAATAAAACTGAACGCTCACATCTAAAAATAGAAATATGTGAAGTTCAGACATCAAACTAGGGTTTGTAGACCTCATCTTGAATGCTAAACAACACTGATAAATGTTTGATATATGTAAAATAGCTACAATTTAAAATGATCTGCGTTTCAGGTTGAAGACATAGGTTAATCAATAAGTATTTAAGGTTAGAAGGACAAAACCACTAATTTAATATATTTGTGATAGGGGCGTAATGGAACGCCACAATTATTTACAACACAATTATGCTTATTGAATTCAGAAATACAGATGCTGTGTAACAGCCAGAAAGGAAAATTTGAAAACGTATATCTTGACTGCTAAAAGTTTGAGTTTGTAAAGTTGTCATCTGTCTTCAATCCCCTTATGGTGTGTCTGGTAGCCCTGCACCATTTGTAACCATAAATCCATGATGGAGACCAAACAAGTATTTCCGCAAAGTATTTGCTGAATGACTAGAAAAGCCTCATTGGGATAAAAGGGCAATGCTCCTAGACTGAATCAATATTTTTAAAAAATATACAGCTCATTTTTCATTTGGAAGAATTTCTAACCTTTAACAAAGGTTAACAATCTGAGACTAGCACTTCAGTGCCTGCTTCCTTTCCACATTCCCGGAGTTTTAATGGAATGTTTCTTTAAGAGGCAGGTTGTGACTTTTAGAATTATTTGGTGCCATGTTTTAAAAAAAATTCTAATGTATAAAACAGTTTGTTTCCAACCATGTGATTCCAACCATGTTAGACATAAACAGGAAAGGCTAAGGAAAAAAATTATTGTGTTAAACCTGTACAGCTTATATCACCCACTGCTAGTGTTATTCATTTTCTGCCATTTTCATGAAGGGTGCTAATAATTCTGGAGCTGACTTTATTGAAGGAAAAACTCAAAAGACATTATCTGTTGCTATTATATTTAATTGATTTCTCATTACATGATCCGGAGTGACATGGAGATAACATAAAAGTATCCAGTTCAATTCATTTTGTATAAAGCTCTGTAGTATTGTGGTACTCGAGACAGTCTTGGTTTTGAGACTGGTCTTGAGACCACAAATCAATAGTCTCGGTCTCGTCATAAACTAGGGCGAAACTTTATTTGGCCTTGTCTTGGTCTTGACCTAAGAAGACTCTAAACATTATACTGTATAGTGCCTAGACATTTCAAGTGACTATGTTTCAAAATACTTCATCTTCTTATGTTCAAAATAATATCGCACAAGTACTCGTAATGCACAGCTGTATTTGGTCTCAGAAAGTTGTATGAGCCAAAACTATTCTAAATTCTAGCTTTGAATGCATTTTATTTACCTGATGTGTGCTTAAATCAAAGGAACTGTGGTTTGATTTGCAAATCTTTACATATGCTGTTGTATTTCTTTAAAAAAAAAAGATATTTTGTATAATTAGCAAACTCATATATTTCATTTAGTTTGCACATGTGCAATGATATAAGTTAAGATTACACTGCAGCGCTTGCTAGAAGAATGGCCTATGCTTAACATATAACATGTATGTCCTGTGTACTTACTGTATAATATAATAATACCAAACTCGATGGTTATTTTAGTTAATTCAAGAGAAATTTCATGCCAGGTTAGGAAGATTCTACAACCAGCATAATACAATAAACATACTACAACTCCAGTGGTTATGGTCTTGGCCTTGACTCGGTCCTGACTAAGGTGGTCTTGAACCCAACACTAATACTACGCTTTTAACAATACACAGAAGGGTGACAAATTAAACCCATTGGATCTGTTATGCTGTGCGGGCATTTTATTGGCTTCATTTGGATCTACAGGGTGTCCAAAGTCTCCGTACATAGGGGTAATTAACACATTTTAGCAAAATGTAACATTTCATTTACAAAACATCCTCTACATTACTGCCACTTCTTTGAAGACACACACACACAGAGTTGTCTCTCCCAATCATGATGAACTCATGTTAACACATCTGGTGTTATGAATGTAATTGCATGTCCATCGCAACCTTGTGACATCTTGCCGATCCAGCCATGAGAATGATTTCGATACGTTCTTGTTTGGTCAAAGGTATTCGTAACTAAGTACGAAAAATTTTGGAAGACATTTTGCTAGAAAGTGTGAATTTCCCCTATAAATGGAGACTTTTGGGACACCCTGTATTTATATCCATTTCCAAAGTTGGAGTGGATCCAGAAGTGAAGTGGGTCCAGAAGGAAGTGTCATGCAATTCAATACAAAGTTATTCTAACTGATCACCTTTATCCTATGATGAAACAGTTATATCTTGGTGGGAGTGGTCTTTTTCAGGATGACTCCACTCCCATCCTCAGGGCACAAGAAGTCAATGAATGCTTTCATAAGGATGAAAATGATATAAGTCATATGTTGTGGCCTTCACTGTCACCAGATCTCAACCCAAATGAACACCTATGAGCCGTTTTAGAGCCAACACCATCACCAAAACACCAATTTTGATCATTAAAAAACTATATACACAAAAGATAAAAAGTACAATAATATACAATATGAAATATACAGCATTTGGGATATAAGCATATTGTAATTTGGGATGATTTTTAAATGAATCAAGGCTCTGATATGAACCGAGAACCTGATTATGTTCCTGTTGTGTTTATAATACACTGAATGGATAATGATGTTATGAGAAAACACATTGTATTCCGACACTATTGCAAGGAACGTAAGGATGAAGGTGGATTGGGTTACCAGTCAGCTAATAACTGTAGTCTCTCAGTAGCCCCACTTGATCTCATCCTGCTGATTTCAGCACCTGTGGTTTTTAAAGTGCAGGACGGTGCATCCTCATAGCCCATTTATTACATTCCAGGCCCCGTTTACTTGTCTCTTAAGACCTATAAGGCCCTGGTTTACCCCTCAATTAGAATGTAAGCTTTCAGGCTTTACCGTGTTTATGAGCTGAGGCCGTCATTGAATTTAATGTGAAATGGGATTCAGGTGGAAGAACATAGTGCTTACATCTCTAACATAGTGCTACAAACAACGATAGACTGTACAGTTTTTCTCTATATAAACAACTTGATTGATTTCATAGATGGACATGGTGACACTAAATTTCCGCTAAATTGGTGTGAATGTGTGCATGGTGACTTGCAGTTGACTGGCGTCCCATCCAAGGTATATTTCCTTACACCTTACACCCAGGGTTCCCGGGATTGCCTCCAGATAGCCTGTGACACTGACTAGATGGATGAATGTAAGATGTGGTCTTGGTCTCAAGGACATTTTTGGTATAGAAGTGATTTCTTTACTCCTTATAAATGAATCTTGGTCAGGTCACATGAAAGACACATATATGTCAACTATATGGTGCTCTTTTTCCATTGATGGATGGGCTAGAAGGGGCTGAAAAATGTGTATAGCAAAAGTAAACAATTGTACACCTACAAAATGAACTGTATGGTAGCTGTAACTAATAAGTTGGCAGTTAAGTTTATTGAGTATATCGAGTTTAATCTAATTTAGTATCACTAAGTAATTCCATACATTGAATTACATTAAATATCAGAAATCTATTGTGGTAATATCAAAGATCCTTACAAAGCTCATAAGCACCACTGATAAAGATCTTATACCTTCCTAGTACAGCAGATTGTAAAGATGGAAATCGATTGAAGAATTTATCATAGTTGCATGCAAACCACACAGAGCTGCTTTGTCTCTACAAACCGAGAGGGGCCAGTCATAAACCTGCTGTGTGTAATGCTACAGCCATCTGTGACCAGGAAACCATGAGGGTACAGTTGGCTGTGGTCTTATTAGATGGGAAGGATGGCTTCCTGTGGAGCACAGACTGGCCTGAGACATCCATTACTGGGCCAGTCTGGCTTATAAAAGATATTATTAGCAGTGTGCTTTAATGTGATAATTTGGTCAAGAAATAAATGTATATAATTTTCCTTCAACATAAATTGGCAGATGATTGACGTGGACATGGTTGGTGTCTGAAATTTGGAGTTCTGACATTAATGTTTCCAGAAATTAAGGGAAGCTTATGTACGCTATGAAAATTATTTCATAAAATAGCTAAATAAGTTCATATTAAAAATATACAAATCACATTTAGAATCCAGATCACTTTGTTGGATTTTTACCCTATTTTGCCCAGTTTGACAGTTCCCACCCACTAGCTAGCTCTTTCCTATCTCATGACAGCTACCATCTGGGGAGGTCATGCTATGAACTGCTGGTCATGCTATGTTTCAGGACAGCTAAACACACTCGGAGCAAAGCTGTAACTGCCCATTTCTACATACATGAGCCACAGACATCCATGTTGGGTTAGTGTTGCTGTGATGGACAGGATATGGAACATACACTATATGGCCAAATATAGTTTGTGGACACCTGACTATCACACCTGTATGTGGTTCTTCCCCAAACTGTTGCCACAAAGTTGGAAGCAGACAATTTTATAGATAATAGATAATATGTATATACAATTGACTTTTTTGTATGCTGTAACATTACAGTTTCTCTTCACTGGAACAAAGGGCTCTAGTCCAAACATGTTCCAGCATGACAATGCCCCTGTGCACAAAGTGAAATCCATGAAGACATGATTTGCCAAGGTTGGAGTGGAAGAACTTGAGTGGCTTGCACAGAGCCCTGACCTCAACCTAACTGAAAACCTTTGGGTTGAACTGGAACACTGACTGCACCCCAGGCCTCCTCACCCAAAGTCAGTGCCTGACCTCACTAATGCTCTTGTGGCTGAATAAGCAAGTGCTCACAGCCATGCTCCAAATCTAGTGGAAAGCCTTCCCAGAAGAGTGGAGGTTATTATAACAGCAAAGGGGGAGACTAAATCTGGAATGGGATGTTCAAAAAGCACATATGGATGTGATACTCAGGTGCCCATAACCTTTTGACCATACAGTGGCTATTACTGCCACAGCGAGGAAAATTTTTTATCTAAGAAATTACCATTATCCAAGAAATACACCACACTGATGTTCCCATTTTGTATCAGATTGTCAATGTCTTCTCTAACAACATGCCCTAGAAAGGAATTCATGTAAAAATGAAAAACTGCATTTACTTCAAACAAGGGCAATGCTAAGCTCTTCCCAATTGAAGGGAAACAGCAAAATGGGTGGACAAGGAGAAGATGGAGAAGCTGTGTGGATAAAACCAGAGACATATATAAGATAAGGCGTGTTCTTATAGCTGGCTGTTCATCTAGTGCAGGTCTGATCTTACTTAGGAAAGGACGAAGACAACCTCTGTGCTCCGGCACAGGGGTGAGGTTTCAATGCAACATACAGTGTACAAGAATAGCAAGCCATTGAGCCAGCTAGAGGGCATGCAAACAAGCAAATGCTTGTACCCTCCATCAAATGGGGGCCCCAATGAATGTCAACCTGAGGATGAACTTTATTCACTTAAGAATTGTTAATGGAAGCTGTACTGCCACTGATATAGAGCTTTTTTTTTAATAAAGCCACAATAAAGTCAAAGTGTGATACACCTATCCTCTCTGTCTGTTTAGCATTTTCTAAACTTTTTGCCTGAATGATCTTAATGTAGAAAAAAGGCTGACAAATACATTTTATGTCATATGTTATTTTCATATTTTTTTTTATTTCTGTTTCAGCTTTCTAATTAAACTTGCATGCCAGCAAAGTTTTCTGTATGCCTCTGGAAAACATGTTTACACTGTACTGTACTGAATGCATGCTTTGTATTTAAGATTACAAAAATTATGAGTCCTTGGCTAAATTTATGAGTCCTTGGCAGAAGTTATGAATTCTTGTAGCTTGTTTAATGCTGATCTTACCTTAAATGTTTGATTAAATTCAAAATGCTGCAGTTTGGCAACTCATTTGGCGAATAACCAAGAAGAGAACTAAGCAGTTCAGGGTCCTTGTTTAAGAGTCCAACAGTGGCTCCCTGGTAGTTCTGAAAGTCGAACTTTCCTGATGCTAACACAGAACCATAATGAACTAGGTCTATACATGGCTGACAGATGACTTCCTGTTGCCTCACCACAGAAGACAACAGCGGGTCATCAGTTAAGCAACAGGAGCTTCACAAAGATTTCAGCTGATAATGTACGATCTGTACCAGTCAGGAAAAAAAATAATTACTCCATACCAGGAGGTGGTATTAGTCTGTATTCATAATGTAAAAAAGAAAGGTAGAAGGCCCAATTTCCCTAAAGGACAAAGTCTACTTCTCAAATCACATACTACAGCACTAGTATGTCAAAATAGAACACCACCTAAGGTTTACCAGTATCAGTACCTATAGTGACCATAGGTATATTTACTAGTTATGACAGTATTTAGTGAAGTAGTATGTGATTTGGGAAGTACAAACCAAACAAACTAGCCCACCTACCCCTCATTCAGCTAACCACATGGTCAGATACTTTCTCATCACTGGCCTGTGATGCTGATTCAGTTGGTGCCAAAGTGCACTGACATGGACAATTAGTGCCAGTGGTGTGGGACTCACAATCGCAAAAACTAAGGGTCACCGTCAGTTTTGTGTGTCAGGGCCCCGGAGTGAAATCAAGTACAACGTGGAACTGGAACGTGGAACAAATCATTTAAACTTTGGACATTTCAGAAAGAAAACCACAAAACTTCTGAGATTCACAGTACCTTTAATTTTACCTCTACCTGGTACTTGACACAAAAATCGTATTAAATTCATCATCTCGATTCGTTTCTCAATGCAGTTTGATTTCATAAAAGCATCCATCTATTCCTTCTTATTTGCTATGACCAACAACCGTAGACGTTGTACCACGTGACTACACGCATGCAGCTGAAGGTTGGTGAGTCTACAAAAGAAAAAGTGGAGAAGCAACGCCAGATTGTTGTGCCTCAATAAAAATAAATGCTTGTAGTGAGAACGAACAGATTTGTCCTAACTAAATGTTTAATATTATGTACTGAATATTAAATTCCTGTAGACAAACAACAACTAAAAGTATGAAATGAATTCATGTGGTGAGTGAGTCATGACTGCACATGGTGGTTATTTGTGCTCTGGATTTAGGATATCGCAGTACAAATGTGCCAGTAAATCAGTAATTCATGCAAAATGTAGATGAGCCATCATTCATAAACATCTGCTAGGAAAATGTAGCTACCACAATCTGTTAATGTAAGAATTTAATAAATATAAAATTGGTTAAAGAATCATGATCACTTCAAAGCCAAAAATTTCATATTCCTATTTTCATCAAGAATTGTTCTGCCCTACCTCCTCCTCCGGAATTCTTACACTAGCCTGCAGTTGATTTTATTGACTAAGTCTTTGACCTTGGACGTGTTTATTTAATTCTTGAATACGGCTGCATTAAACCCTGAGTGCACTCTGGTGTGTTTGTCTGCTGTCGACTGTCTGCTCTGTCGTGGTTTTGGTAATTTATGAGTGAAAAAAACCTCAGTGGAAAATGGAGATATTGGAGTTCGGAAAGATGTTCGTACACACAGGTGATATATCAAACTTATCTGTCACACACACACACATGCACACACACAAAGGCCGTCACAAATCATCACCATACTGTTTTATTGTTTGTGTGTGGTTTTGAAAACGTATAGTTAATATATACTAGAACAGCCTGTCCCGAAATGCTGACTAAAATATGTCAAGCTCCAATTTTCTGACACCTACACAATCGAATTGTCCAATAAGTCATCGTTTCACTAATCCCTGTTTGTGCACATTCAGCACAAAAGCTATTGAGTGTTTGATGCTCTGGAGTGAGCTATATTAAAAGCATGTTCTGTAGGTGTTTGATGAGGGAGGAATTTACCGTCTGGGTGGTAAGGAAAACAGAACATCACTCTTATGTCCTCATACTGCCTTTCCTCAATTCTGCGACTCACTACTGCCTCCCTGTGGGGTTTTGTAGAGGAAGTTGGTCAGTAAATCAGTGGCATGTTCAAGAACATCTGCCTATTCCTTAGAGGGAAAGGGCTTAGAATTTCAATAATACAAAGCATTATTTTTCCAACATGAACATTTGTGTGGCAGCCTGGTAAAACCCTTTATATGGTGAAAACTTTGACAACTTTGACAACTATATGTTCTTCTTTTATGTGTATCTCAACCATGAGTAAAGTTATAACATTTTAGATTCTGGTTAGCCCCAAAAGTGAAAAGAGAAAATAATGCATTTAAAGATTCCATTCTGGGGGACACGGTGGCTTAGTGGTTAGCTTCGCACCTCCGGGATTGGGAGTTCGAACCCCGCCTCCGCCCTGTGTGCACGGAGTTCACATGTTCTCCCCATGCTTCAGGGGTTTCCTTAGGGTATTCCTGTTTCCTCTCCCAGTCCAAAGACATGTGCTGTAGACTGATTAGCATTTCAAATTGTCCGTAGTCTAAATGTATGTGAATGTGTGTGTGATTGTGCCCTGCAGTGGGTTGGCACCCTGTGCAGGGTGTCCCGCACTTTGCACCCCGAGTTCCCTGGGATACGCTCCAGGCTCCCGCTTGACCCTGCGTAGGAGATATATATATATATATATATATATATATATATACATACACACACACACACACACACATACACACACAAGTCTATAAATATTTAGACAAGGTTGTTGTTACTTTAGGTGTCTACCCCAGTGTACTGGAATCTCAGTGACCACGGTATGGTTGTTGGTGCTAGACAGGCAGGCTGGTCTGAGTATTTTCAGAAAATGCTGATCTACCAGGGATTTTCACTCACCAGTGTCTCTAGAGTTTATGCAGAATGCTGCAAAAAACATCTAGTGAGTGATGTGGACACACCTTGTTTATGAGAGACATCAGGAGAATGGCCAGACTGAACTGGCAGGAAGGCTACAGGAAACTCAAATACTCAACCACTCTTCACAACCATGCTGAGCAGAAAAGCATCGGTGCAGGCCACTCAAGTTCTTCCACACCAGCCTTGGCAATCCTCATGGCCCTCGCTTTGTGCACAGGGGCACTGTCATGCTGGAACATGTTTGGGCTGCGTAGTTCCAGTCAAGGGAAATTGTAATGCTACAGCATACAAAGACATCCTATACAGTTGTGCGCTTCCATCTTTGTGGTGACAGTTTGGGGAAGGCCGATATACGGGTGGGATGGTGAGGTGTCCACAAACTTTTGGCCATATAGTGTATGTGTTTATAGCAAGTAATAATGTACGTTATAGGCAGAAAAACCCCGCTATGACCCAAATCCGTTTTTTTTTTCTTTTACTGTTTTCCAGAATTCAACCACAGTGACATCCAGCATGTTTAACATGACAAATCATTTAAGTATTCACATTTGCATTACAGAAATGATGTTTAAGGTTTGAGCTGAGAGTAACAATGTGAAATTTTTTTTTTTCAAAAAGAAATTTCAAAGAGATAATTGATTTGAGTCAGCATTACATGACTTCCATCCATCCACACCTGGCATTAAGAGAACCGCCCAAGCATGGAAAGGTTACAGGGGCTCTATTTCCATCAGTATTATTAATATTGATGATCAGTGACACAAAAATGACATAAAACATATCACTATAAAATCTAAAAAGATGGACTGAGTCAACGGGACAGAACAACTGAAGGTTGAGAGTCAACTTCATGTGGCTTTTTACTATAAAAGAATGATGACATTCAATTTATTTTTCAATACATGACAAAGAAATACAAGCGAACATATTTCGAACTTTAGAAAAGACCGGATTATTATCTTTAATATACATGTATAATGTGAAAAGTTATTCTTCTGTTTCATCTGTGGTTATGGAACTGGAACAGAATTCAATCAAGATCAAGACCCCCGCTTCACTCCAACACACACTGTCCATCACACCTGATTCATTTAATCAACTCATCTGGAAATCTGGATTTATTTAGTCAGGTGTGTCAGGCTTGGTCACAGAGCCATAACTGATTATAGCGTGAAAATGGAGCTGCAAAAAAAATGAACATTTTATTTCTGATCAGCAGACGAGGCATCTGATTTGTGACAATCCCACTACACCGAGTCAGAGCAAGCGTCTTACATAAATATGTATGACATTTCTACATGGGGTCCAGTGTCTCAGCATGTCACAGATTTAAAATAAATCGCTTGACCTGCTTCAGGTATTCCGGCTTGAGATAATCCTGGAGCTCATCCTTTCTCACCCACGCGAAGGTGTCTTTCTCCAGTGGCAGATTGTCGCTACCAGAGAGCACGGCTTTGAAGAAAAACACCTTGGCTCCTATTCTGTTCTCGGTCTGGATGCTTTCGGGGAATTTGTATTTGTAAAATCCACATGGGGCATTGCCAAGGAAGGTTGCGTTCAATTTTGTGCCTAAGTGCAGAAACAAACAAAAGCACTAATTATTGTATTTAACATTATTTCAAAATTTCCCCCTATACTTACGCAGCTTATACAGCTAAACAATAAACACTTATACACACAGAGTAGTCTTGATAAACGCATGGTATTGTTTTGAAAATATATATAATATATGTATATATAGTGGTTATTAGACAGTAAGGAGAATTTGGAAAAAATGTGAAATCTGTAATCTGTATTCCTTTAAATGTCATTGTAATTTTTTTCCAGTGGCTGAAATTAACAAAAACCACAATCAACTGTGACACAAGATGCTTTTTTACTAACTCACTGAGACTGGATCAGCAGAGTCAATCAGCATACAGCACAACCAACACACTGGCTACATCCCAAACGAATAATTAATAAATAAACCAGCTGGTGCCCACAATTTTTACATACTGTTTATTGCTCTAATAAGTGATTTGGGATGATACACACAGCTCTCTTGTTAGTGCAAGTGATAACACAAACGCATAGGCATTGTTTCAGTACTCTTTAACACGCCCTTGTCAACGTGCCCTCACCACTTCCCCTTGGCAGAATCCCGATGCCATCTTATGGGTTGGTCCATTCCTCTATTAGCTCTAATTAGCGCAAGTGAAGTTGGTTAAATGACCCTTTGGAGGGATGAGGGATCAAGTCAACATAGACGTAGACTTCAGGAGTAGAACTTGCCCGGAAATCATTGAGATCTGATGCCATTTCATTTTTGGTTCCAAATGAAATAGTGAGTAAAGCTGTTTATAGGTCGAAATCTGGGCAATAAAAAGTGAATTCATAATGTATGTTTTTCTCCAACATCAACTAGTCAGTAATCGTACCTGCAAAGTGAGTTATGCCAATGAATGTAGCAACAAGCTAACAAATAAACTGGCAAATTGCTACATGTTATAATTTTAGCATTAGTCTAAAGTTGTGCTTGGCTTATTTTTATCATTTAAAACTTGATACATAAATTGAAATCCATGTATCTATTACACACTCAGTAAACACATACATTAAAATGAAAAACACAATGAAATCATGCACTTAATTATCACACAGCAAAACAGTTTCCATGTGTAGGTGCATTATCTCCTACACATCATCTGCTGCCAGTAAAGAGGTTACTGTTGTATCAGGCCAACAGAAAGTATTTACATGGCTGAAGTGTAAAATGTGCATATAAATATTGTGTAATTAGCAGGTAGTTGTGCCAGTTATATAAAGAAGCAGCTCTGATTAGTTTCCATAACCTGACGGAATTTAGTAGAGTGTGTCATGTGTACACAGGAGCGACTTATAGTCTGGAAAATATGTTAATTCCTTAAAAAAAATTAATGATGCATGTATTACAGAATCAGAGAAAACTGTGTTAGTATGATTAACCACCTACAACTGGATCCCTTGTGCACCTGGTTAGTCTTCACTGCCATTACAAAGCAGCTCACTTGTATCGGATCATTTTTTTGCCTTCTTTTTATATCCAGCACAAATATTTGTACTCTCGTCTGAATATTTTATCTGGGTGTTATTTTGCTCTTGGAATGAGTAAAACCCATTATAAAGTTCATATCAAAATGACCGAGTTAAATCCTCCTCTTGGCGCGCACACACGGTGTAAAGGGAAGTGGGCACATTACCTGGCAGACTGGCGAGGGCACGCTCTGCGGTCTGCCTCAGCGTCTCTCCCGCCTCCCACGGCAACTGAGGCAGAAGCCAAACCTTCTGAGAGCCAACATCCTGCTTCACCAGCAGCACCACGCTGTCTCCCAGGCAGCGCTCAGCCGAGCTCACATCTGTGGTGTCAGAAGCTACAAAATGTTTGGAGATCACTGACTCAGTATGACACACTTAGCGCGAGTTGTGCTCGCTAATATTTATCCTCTAAATGGCTGCAGTGTGGGAAGAAGACCAAAACCATCTGTGGCCCGTGATATCACTGTTGTAGTTCAAATTATATCAGGAAGAAAACAATTACAGCATAGCTATTTTATCAGGACACACACTGCTTATGGATTAACTAAGGCCTGGGCTGCACGGCATGATTTATGTTATTTAGACACCTCTATTAATGTAAGAAAGGTGAAAGACTCCAGTATGCTTGTGCGATATGATAATTTAATCGCCTCTACATGATTTTACATTGCTACAATATCACTCTAATTATATTATATTTCCAGACCTTTATGCTTTTTGCTTAGAAGCACTACAATTTAATATTGGAGTACACTAGCATGAGTTATCACTCAAATACACCAAAAGAGCAGTCTTTTTCTCCCCAGCAAAACGGGAGATGAGCGAATTGATGGACTGGACTGGACTTGTGAGGCACCTTCACTTTCTATCTTGGGAAATCTATTATTGTATCTCTGACTTAGCTACCTTGAGTCGAGTATATAGTAACATCAGTTAACTATATTTATTAGGGAAAAATAGTCAAAAACGTTACTTTTGGTTTTCAGCCGAAAGAGGAAAAAAAAAAAAAAAGGATACAATTTTTGAACTAAAGATATGAAATAGGCCCACAACAAACTGTCAAATCTAACACTTTACAAATAATGTTGATGGAAATGATAATTATAAAGTGATTACATACGCTGGGGTTTTTTTTTTTGCTCTCACATGCTCTCAGTTTAAACACTTTGAGCAACAGAAGCTCAACAGTGAAAAATGTCAGCCATGTGGACATTAGAAAACTGATTTTTAAAAGGATTATGTTGAAAATATACTGCTATTTTTTTTACTGTTTGCAGTAATCATCTAAAAAAATTCCATCATACAGGTGAGTTTTTGCCACTGCCATCCAGCAGTTCCTGACTACACAGCTAAAAATATACTGCTGTGTTCGAGGCGAGGTTGCAACTTGTAATTCCCGGCCTACAACCAGTAAAAGTCACCAAAAACACCCGTCACATTTGAAATATCTACTCATCAACTTGGGGAAGTCTTTTCCACTACCAGTTCCTTTCCTGTTTACAGAGTGACATCAAATCAACATGGCTGCACACCCTGTGAACAGTGTAAACTTTTAAATTAGTTTATAGCAGTATTGGCTTTAGATCAGTTCATATACAGACACAATACATGGCTAAATCTATAACGCTGACCATACTAATCACTGTTTTGCATCATCAATAACACTTGTTGCTAAGCTACGTGCTATTGTCCACTGGCAAGCTTGTTGCTAACACTATTGATGCTATTGTCTGCTGTTGAAGCTAATGCTATTGTCCACTGTTGATGCTGTAAAGGCATTTTAAGTCCAAAATGTTGCAAAATGGTGGGAACTGACATTGTTACAACCCGCAAATTACCACTTACAAGGCAACACGAACGCAGCATTATTACACCCTCCCATAGTCCTCTTAAGCATAAAATGCTGGAAATGCTTGTTCACTGTCTTTATTATTAAAAATGTGTTAGGTTTTTTTTTTTTAACTGTTTGTGGCACATTACTACAGAATCACTTAAAAATCCACCATCCACATGAGCTTTTGCAACTGCCACAGTTCCCGAGCTGGTAATATTATTACTCCTTTCCTACTCTCCTTAAAACGGAAATAAAACATTGCAATATTTTAAAATGGAAAAGCATGAACAGGAAAAATCAATATAGCATAAACCTATTTGAAAACTACTTGAAAATTTATATTAGACTCTCCTATATTAGACTCTCCTAACCTGACCTGAGACACAAAATGTCTGTTGTTGTCTAGAGTCCAGCACTAAAAAATAAAAATCAAATCAACAAATACTTCATTAGCTCTAAACTTAATTTAATCATTTAATCCTCGTTGGGGAGACCCATCCTACGAATCATGTCAAGCAGAAACTGGCTTGGACTGCTGGATCAGTATCCACTGATAGATAATATATAATTGCCAGTTATCTATGTATGTATTTACACACACACACACACACACACACACACACGCATAGTACTGTGCAAAAGTCTTAGGCACATGCAAAGAAATGCTGTAGAGCAAAGATGCTTTCAAAAATAATGAAATTAAATATTTCTACATTTAAAAAATACTATAAAGAGCAGTAAACAACAATAAATGAAACAAAGTCAATATTTGGTGTGACGACCCTTTGCTTTAAAAAAAAAAAAAAAAATAGTAGTCTCAGGTACCGTTTGTGCAGTTTTATAAGGAAATGAGCTGTAAGTGTTACTGAGCATCTTGCAGAATCAGCCACAGTTCTTCTGGAGACTTTGACTGTCGCACTTGCTTCTTATTTTTGCAGCAAAACTCAGCAGCCTTCATTATGTTTTTTGTCTGAAAAGTGTCTCTTATGTAATATGCTGCTTTCTTTACTGACATACAAACACTTTTCTGTAACATTTAATTTTGTGCTAGAAAAATAATGTTTGGAAATCTAAATGTTTTTGTACTGAATCAATAATGTAGAAGTCATAAAATAAAACTCTATAACAAAGTTTGTACTAAAAAAAAATTGGATGCCTAAGACTTTTGCACAGTACTGTATATATATATATATATATATATATATATATATATATATATATATATATATATATATATATATATATATATGTGTGTGTGTGTGTATTTGTGTAAAATATTATATATGTACACAAAAAGATTTGATATTAATTTGATCTGCATTTTAGTTTATGATATTTTATCAAATTGTTTAAGTACAAATAGCATCAGTGAGCCATTACTTCCAAGACAAAAGTACATTGCAGAACTAAAACTACTTCTCTGTTCTGGCACCAAAGCAGAGGAATGAAGTTCCGCAGGCTGTCTGAAGAGTCGATTCACTGTCTGTCTTCAAAAGACTGAAAGTCCACCACTTCACTAAACACGTATTGAGCAATAAATCTATACTTTAAATAAAAAGGAGGGGAAAAAACTCGACTTGTACTCTGTTCCCTATTAAGGGCATCTATCAAATGCTGCAAATGTAAAGCGCAAAATGAAAGCAAACTTCAGACAAGAAACTTTTTGGCTGTTTAAAGACATTTGGAGTACGAGGAAAATTCTGAACTTTTCATTTTTGTCTTTCATTAGGTTCATCGGTGGCTGAAAGAGAATAACAGCAAACAGTGTTTTCTCACTGCATAGGAGTGGACAAATCTCAGAAAGCTCAGTCTAGCTTGTGCAGTTATTAAAGTGAAAAGTAAGTGGATTAGTATCAGATTTCAGCAGATATTTGCCATTACATCAGTGCATGCCTATTTCATTGCTACTCTGAATTATATATTGAATAGAATACATCCCTTTAATTTCATTAGAGAGTCTCCACACCTTTCATTCTCAGAGCAGGTTGGAATAGCTTGAGTTTCTGTTCCCATGTGTCCTCCAGATCCTGTGCTGTGACGATCTCTTGACCTCCGTAGCCCTCTTCATCATCCGAATCATAATCGGCATCCTGTTTGCGGCTCATGCGCTCGGCGTCCTCCAACAGCCGCAGCTCGTGGTCCGAGAGTAGGCTTCTCTCCAGCTCCATCTACAACAAGACCCACAGCACAAGGTTAAAACTTTTTTACAACAAAGAGCTACAGCAGGTTGAAGTCTGGACAGAGCTATACAATGTTGCTGAAGGGCTTTTAAACTTTTTTTAGACATGTATAAATATATACATGTCAAATCCCTGGAAAATGCCCTTTTAAATTGAAGGAAAAAAGCGTGATGTACAACGTGAGCAGCGTTTGTGGACAATCTCACCACTATCAAGTCTCTAGTGTCAACTGAAGTCTGCTTTCTATTGTTACTACAATACTAAATATTGCGTATGAACTAATAGTAAGAGTCCTGATATCTGTATTGTAGCAAAAATGGACTAAATGTGATTCCATTATTCATTACACAGTGATGTATTCTTCAGGATTTAGGTGCTTGAGCTGAAAAGCTGAATCCCAAATGGCTTCATACTTAAATGTGCACTACCCAACTAAGGTCAAAGAAGAAGTCACGTGGGATTCAGCATCCTTTTAACTACATCACTGCACTATAATATATAAATAACAATAACAATCACGCCTTATACAGTGCAATCTAGGGCTGAATGTGGGGATTTAGCCAAAATGTAAACAGTTGCACAGCAGCCACACTGTAGAAAATATCAAGCTGCTCATGCTGTCACTCTAAACTGTTTTTTTTTGTTTGTTTGTTTTTTTGAAGATGACCTGGCGCATGAGCTCCATGAACTTCTCCTCCACCGGGCTCGGGTCCTGAGAGATGACCGGAAGTCTCTGCAAGCACACGGCGCCGTGTAGAGCCCAGGGCGGCGGTGGACTTGCGGTCTTGACTTTCTGAGCGCTGGAACAAACATATCGCACTGCAGCTTTTAACCTCCCTGGTCCTGAGGTAATTTGCCATAACGGTCTCCAAGCATACCTCCAACAGGGCGCCGCCATTTTTGAAAGTACCCACAATGCAACGCTGAGCGAGCGTTTAGGGATGTGTGGGCTAACAATTATGGAGATGGTGGGTGAGACTAATGATACAATGTAGTTTTAAGCTAATATATTAAAGGCTGTTTACAGTGTTTATAGAACATAACAGCGCCTAATGTATTACAGTGTAAAATTAAAGTGTACTTGGTGCCTGCGTTTGCAAATAATAGTAAAGTTCGTGACCTGGCATAACGACCACCCCTCTGATTTTAAAGAATGGAACATTCCAGATACACGCGACCCCGCAATGTCATGCCGTTCTGTTATTTCCAACCCGAATTCTGACAAACCCCGTCTACTCGCCCATGATTGGTTATTACACACAGACTTCCTCAAAATACCTGATACTAGCCAATCCTTGTCCAGAAAGCAGGAGCATACTAGCCAATCATAAGAAGGGAGGCGGGATTTATCGGAAAACGGCTAGGGAAAGCTAAAGTGTGCTGTCAGTCGTGGCTAGTTTTAAGATAGTCAGTAAATGGCGTAAAAGCAAAATGTATAAAGTAAATTCTGCGTTATTGTCGTTCGTAAGAGGGGCATGTCAGCAGCTTCTTGAGCCTTTGAATTTATCGGGAAGAACAACGTAAGTTGTGTGTGTGTGTGTGTGTGTGTGTGTTCGGCTAACTAGCATCCTATAAACTGCTAGTTGGATAATGGCATGTCTGTTGTTAGAAAACTAAACATGCAGTGATGTGAAATGACTTGAATTAACTTAACGTAGCAGTGCAGTATTCCACGTACTTGGTTAATAAAACAGTAAAATAATAATTTAACTGGCAAAAGTGTTTATGAGAATTACTTTAAAAGCTGAGTAGATAGTAAGAGAACCTCTGCAGCCAGTGTAGGCAACTTCTTTCAGGGGTAAGTATCAACTGCATGCTCAAAAGCTACAAGTCACCAGATGACCTCATAAATTAATTTGCATATTTACTAAGTCGACACGACTTGCGTATCAAAAACGTGTTACATGAAGAAGGTTTTCTGAAGTCAGTCTGCTGTCTCATCTTGTATTACCAGTAGCTGTGATAGTAAGCTGGAGAGCTGCATCCCGTGCAGGAGAGTTGCTAACATCTCAGGATCAAACCAGGGACTCTGGAGCTGTGAGGTGGCAGCGCCACCCTCTTTGCCACCATGACGCACATTCTCGTAATATATCAGTCCCTCCAGGATTTTGCGATCGCAGAAATTAACACAAAATCAAGCAAACTCTGCAATATTCGGAGGTGCTTGCGATTTTTCAGAATTACTGCAGATTTGAGCCAAGACTCATCATTTGACGTCATCACAACACACATTCAGCCAAAGTCATCTATGATTCATGTGCGTCAAACATGAGTAAAGTTAAAAGGTCTCATTTACCAACAATCATCACTGCAAAAGACCAGAACAATTTCATGCAATTGCAGTTTCCCCAATTCAAGTAGCTTTCTGCAAAAAAAAAAAAAAAAAAAAAAAAAAAGCAACTCCGCAAGTTGCACCACAAATTTTGAAAAAAGCCGCAGCAAAATCAAGCATTTTTGGCCACGACAATCAAAAAAACCTCTGTGAAATCCTGTACAGACTGATATATAAGCTCTATATTCTCATGTTTAGCATTAAGGCCAGATTTTAACTGGTCAACAACAATGAACTGTTCAGTATTAATTGTCTGCTTGTTTCTAATGCAGAGGAGGAAATGTTGTGCGCACACTTTACTCAAGTTCTGTCCGATTACAAGAAGCTGAAGCTCAATCACAAGAGCTCACATCCAGCGCGACTTCTCCAAAAAGCTCCAAAGAGTTCAGGTAGGTCATGAAACCAGTGCAGAGTTACCTTCTTTGACTCCTAATGTTCCCACAGTGACACTACATTAGAAATTACAAAAGGTAGAATGGCTCGAAGGATCCAAACGCTGTTCTGAGGATGTAAAAGAGGGTGGAAATGGTTATAAAGACAAATAGTGGGTGGTATTATGTTGTTATTATTAATTAAATATCAGTTCTCAAGTCTGATTGGTCAGAGTGTTGTTGACTAACTTGTATTGCTCCACATAAACAGATTTTTAAAATGTGTATGATGGTTAATATGGTGACGTTTTCATTAAGAAGACATTTATTTAGCTTTATTTTTGAAAGGACACTCCAGTGTCCTAACTTTGTGACAGTCAGAGAGGTAAAACTCTTCTTTAGGTTTTCCACAACATGTAAGTTTTCAGGAAAGAGGGCTTTGTGCTTTGTCGTCTCTCAGAAACACGACAAGCTGATTTATTTTTTTTTGGAATATTAGTGATATCATAAGCAATGTTTAATGATAAATATCTTTATAACCCCTATAGCCAACTATACAGAAATTTGCAGAATGACATGTTTAGGGGGTGGGAGCATTTTTGTTGCTAACTACTTTTAACTTTACTTGGTTAAATAAGATTAGGTGTAAAGATGCATGTTGGACTTATTTAATTTCAGTGTCAGAAATGACCAGTTACTTACAGACTGCATGGAATGTGTATAAAGAGCTTAAAGAAATAATTCATGTTAATTTATAAATGATAGACATGTCTAATTTTAACAATATAGTACAATGTGCATAATTTTTCCTAGCATGCCTAAATAATCACAGTTTAGTGTCATATTCTTTCTTTTTTTTCCCCCCCTCAGTGTTTATCCTCCTTTTCCGGGCCAGGACAGTGGTTTAAGATGGGGCGGCAAAAAGTTTGAAGAATTACCAATAGTTCACATTAAAGCCACCTATAACAAGTAAGTTACTGCATTTTCAGCACATAAGGATTTGGCCATGTGTGACTCCACTGAATTTTCCACTGAAATTTGCAAACTTGTTCAGGTTTAGATGTATTATGATGTACTGTAATACCAGTATAAATGACCTTGCAAAACACAATAGCTGGTAACATCTAGGTACCACCTTTTAAAATATGCTACATGATGTTTGAGACTTTTTCTTCCACAATGAGACGTACTTCCTCTTCCTATTGAAACTGCATGGATTACTTGGCTGGGAATAATTATACTTTATACACCGGGATTTGATTTGCTCGTAAAAACAAAATGTGGAGATGTAGTCAAAAATCATTGTCCATTTCGAGCCTGACAAAAGTTTAAGCATTTTAATGTTAGATTAATGACAAAAAAGGATATTATCTTTCAGATTTACAGGATGTAAGATTTTGAAAATGGTCCCTCTTTGGTGGAAAAATGCTCGTGCGTGCTGCCTGAAAAACATTTTGTAACATGGGTTGTGCGTCGTTCTCAACTTTGCATATTAATCTCCTGGCTGCTAGTGCGCACATTCAGATAGAATTCACGGCTGTGTCCTAAACCACATACTGCACAATGGGTAGTATTACTGGCAGAGCAGTGTTTTGTTTTTCGAAGCTACTGAATGTAACTAGTCAGTTTTTTGTGTGTTTTGTGTCTTAAGAAGTTGGGGCGTGATAACGTTTAACAATGTATGATGTACAGAATTACAACCCAATCACTGCAAAAAATGACATCAAGTGGAAAAGTCATCTTGGAAACACCTTGAATATAGTCACATTTATCTAATATTTCCTATTATAAGATTACAATAAACCAAATATAAGATTATTAAACCTATTTCAAACATTTATTTCTAAAAAGAAGCAAAATTATCTGCCAGTAGAATAAGAAAACTACATGCTTGAAATGAGTAATAATGTCCAGAAATAGGTTTAATGATCTTATCCGAGGTTGTCTTTTAAACATTCTAAGGCAAGATAAGAGAAAACTGTGTGTCTATAAAGGCTAAGAGCAACATGTGTATAAAAGATGAAAATAATTTAATCTTAATATGTACCCGAAACCTTCGCTCTCCTGTTGAATGTGAGATCGAGGATAATCAGAAGAGTGTAAGTTCAAATCCCAGAGCTGAGCAAGACCCTCAACCCACAACTGCTCAGCTGCATCCTTGTCTCTGTTTCTAAAACGCTTTGGATGAAAGCATCTGCTGAATTAATAAATGGAACCTGGATAAGTGTATGATAGATCTAGAGAATCAGGCAGCTGAAGCCAGGGTCTGAAAGAGGACCTCTGATCAAATTCTCCTTCTTTTCTGCAGCACTCACATCCAGGTGACGGACAGTGAGGGTCAGTCCTTGGCCAGAACCTCGTGTGGGACAGAGGGCTTCCGTAATGTAAAAAAGTCCACTCCCATTGCTGCCCAGACCACCGGCATCTCAGCTGCTGCGGTAAGATTTGTTCAATCAAGATGAAATTACCCCTGTTAGTTTGATCTCGTTTCCTAAACCGCAGTTGGCATCCACTTTAATTAGCACAATGTGCAAATCAAGTGCAAAATCACAGGCAGGTCAGAGAGCTTTTCAGGCTGATGAAGACAACGGGAAAAGAGCGAAATACGATAGATATCATATATAATATATATCACAAAGAAGATTCAGAGAGGAAACACTTTACCCCCGTGGTAGATTGATCATGCAATAGGAGATGAAGTACAATGCAGGGATAAAATACAAAACAACTGAATGATCTTATCAGCGTAGAATAGTGGATCAGAGGAAATGACATTGGAGAGAACACACCTAAAACCTTTATTTAACTGTCAACTAAACCAGCACGCAGTTCAGACAAAGATTCCCTGTAAATTAACTATTAATACACAAATAATTGTATGTATAATAAAATATAATGTCATATATTGTGCAGCTACTGAGCTGATTAAGGAGAACAGCAGATGTAGACTTGTATATTTGCTGAGAATTTGTGTAAATGTCTGCTTTCTTAGTCAGCCAGGTTTGTTTAAACTGGTTAGTGTGGATGTTCCACAAATAAAAAAAACTCATTAGACGACAGAAAAAAAAATCTTCTTGTAGGTCAGGTGTAGCACTTTCTACATTTGCATATTGAAAAGTAATAGTGCATTTAGTTTATAGTGAATTTTTTTAAGTTTCTTTAAGTTTTTACACTTTGACCATTCTGATTAATTCCACTAAAGGATTTAATAAAAAAGAACACATTTTTTATAACATGTAAGTGACTTTAAATATGTATGCTGTCCACTGGATGGCACCACTGTTCCTTTTAGCAATGTATCGAGGCCATATGCTATTTAAAGTTACTCAAGACTTAAATAAAAAAAAAAAATTCACACAGTTTATCTGAATTATTTATTTATGGTTAGTTATTAGCCAAACACTGCATTAAAATCACACTGGGTGTTGTATAGGCTTGCATAATGTAGATGTAATTAGCATATATTGATTATGATTCTCTGTATAGCAGATACAGTATTCTTTGCATTATGCAAAAAATAAATAAGTAAATAAATAAATAAATAAAAGAGTAAAGGTCATGGTAGAAGGGGGGGAGAGAAACAAAGGAGAAAAGAAAATGAGAAAAGAGACTGTTGAAGGTGGAAAGAGAGAAAAAGGAAGAGAGAGAATGAGAAAGAAGTAGAATAGGAGAAAAATGAGGAAAATCAGAAAGAAATCCTGTGAAATAAGCAGGTAGGGAGAAAAAGAGAAAAAAAAAAACAAAGTGAGAAAGTGGGGAGAATAATGAAGAGGAAGGAATGGGTGAGAGAAGGGGTCCTACAGCATGTATCTGTGCTGTGTGTGAGTGTAAAGCAGAGCTGCTGATTGGTCAGATGTGGAGCTCATGTGGACATCACCAGTGGCAGCTGGAGTTCAAACTGACTGATATTCTGTTCATTTATTTCAAAAGGGAAACTATCAAATAAAATATATATATGTGTGTGTTTTAGTATTTCTAAAATTGGTCAAAAAACAAATTCCTCTATTCTTGCTGGAAATATGTTTGGAATGCAGTTTATACAGAGCATTTTAAGCTGAAGCTGAATAAATTCCCCCCCAAAAAAAACGTTAGGTGAATAACAGTAAGAAGTATAAAAAGCACGAGGAATAATAGAAGGAAAATAATCCAAACATTTTTTATTCCTCTTATACCACAACTATATACCAACATTAATAATTTTTTTTGTTTTGTTACAAAAAAAAAAGACACGTCCTTATGTTTGTCATATTGTAGATATATTTAATGTTGTGGAACATTGTGCAAAACAAGTTCCTGTTCCATCACTTATGAAATTATAGCAGCTATAAATCGTCGATCCCTCACTAGTCCCAGCCTCTCTTTATTTCTTTCTAATAAGACAATAATGTAGGTTGAAATTTTACAGAGAAAGTGTAAAGTGTAAAATCCTCTCCTGGAGACTTTTACTGTGTAACTGTTACAAAGTGCTGACACTGGAGGCTTCTAACGTAAACGCTAAATAAACGTCTCCTCACAGAATACATCACCATATCAACAATTACACAAGTTTTTTTTTTTTAATCCCTATATATGGTGCATCTGCCATACAAGTCCCTGTGTAAGTTGTTACTATATAAGCAATAATATATTAGATTGAGTACATTAATATAAACTACTGTTGTCAAAGCTTCTGTTACAAAAAAAAATCAATCAACACCTTCTGACCAATCAGAACTGAGAACTAAACAGCTCTGTGGTATAAATAACAATTCTCCAACAATATATTATGCAGCAATGGCACTGGACTTTCTGATTAAGGCTTGTTTTCCTCTTTTGCCTCCTTCTGAGAGGATGTGTTTCTCCATCTATTATTGGCGGTATGATTTTCCTCAGACAGAAGTACCTCAGACAACTTTTTCAAATGTGCATGTTTTTTTCTATTGAGAAATTTCCTGTACATTGAGTTAATGCACTCATAAATCAGACAATTAGGCCGATGGACAGAAATATCATTCAGTTATACTTATCCTTCACCTTCTAAGCTACCTCTGTGGTGTGATCGTAATTTCATCAGCGTCTGCGGTGGGGGAGTTAATGAGAACCCCGCACTGCAGCTCCACAGATAATAACTGCATGACTTTATTCTCCCAGCCCTTCATTTACTGTGCAGACACAAGCAGCATTGTCTAAATCAGTCTTTTTCCCCAAGCCCTCACAACACACCCCCTATGGTTTTGTTTTGCTCCTGTCATTTATTAGCCTTTAATAGAACAAGTGCCTTACTTTGTGATTGTTTCCTTGTAACAGAAGGCACAGGCGAAGGGGGGTGACGTTTGCGCGTGTCCTAGTCAAAGGACTTGGTCCAGGGCGCTTGGTGAGTATTGCTAATTCTGGATTTTATTGAGATGTGTATGAACAGGTTAACTGTGTGTGTGTGTATATATAATATGTAATTTTCATATAACTCAATAAATATAGGGCTGTGCCTAGCGATGGTTAACTGAGTTACCACGGTAACAGCCCCCAGTGATGGTAAAAACTTGTTTACCACCAGTTTTACAAAAAAGTAAATAAATCAGATTTATTTCATGCAAATTATAGCAAGACACTAACTAGTATTCCAACATATGAATAACTTTTAAACATGTTGGTTGATGTGAACCCTAACCCTAGCATAAATTAATACTACATTTATCATACCTAGCGTAGATGAAATTGTTCTAGAAACGTGTCAGTTGAGCGCTTGAGAGGGCGGGGCATAGTGTGCTGTTGCGGTAGTCAGGTATCATACCTAACCTACACACAAACTCATCTCCTGTCTTCTTAATTAGCCTAGGTTATGTGAACATAAAAATAAATAAAAATTTTTTAAAAAAATTAAAAACTATCCGCAGTTTTGTCGTCTTTTGCTGACCTGAGCACACAAAGCAGTATCAGTAAGTGTGGTCATTAAAAATGGGCAAAAAAATTACACACACAAACATATTCACAGGCATGGAGCATTGCAGAGAATCTGTTGCATGTGAGCACTTCAGTTATGCGAGCACTGAGACACGTGCGCTTAATTATCCCTTGTTCATCAGAGTCTATGCTTTGCTTGTGAGTCAGGTTAATTAATGTAAAACAGCCATGGCCTAAATTTTAAAAAGTTAATGTAATCTTTATTTTAGTACTCTGACAATTTGTTTAAATAGTACACTAAAAAGTTGAATGAACATGCATATTTTTATGTGATTTTTATTTTTTACCTTCACCTTTGATAGCAGTTTGCTATTATTAGTTGTTGTTTTCTTTGCTGCTGCTGCTCCTGCTGTGTGTAAATACTTGGCTTAACAGTTAGCTTAACTGTTAACTTTTTACCGCAGTTATTTTCGACACAGTTACCCAAATAATAAGTATGGTTCTTTTAATGACGTTTCTATATATATTTCTATAAACGCACAGTTTGGTTAAATGTAATTTGCAAATTAACTGTGTTAATGTGGGAACGGTGTTAATTTTTTTTGTGGGGAAGAAAAAATAGATGTTGATTTTAATTATATGAAAATGGCAAACCACTATTAACAAGTGGTTGAAGCGAGAGGAGAAATTATAGTCTGCATGGTGTCTGAAAAATCAGGAGCCAATGGGAATATGTTGATTTAATGCAAATATATTGAGCAACAAACATGATACAGCGGCTGAGAAAATGCATAGAGTGTAAGGGTGAACACGTAGAGCTATATGTTGTAAATAAGAAATACAAAATTAAGCATATGTAGTGTCAGTCTCCTTGATTCCTGACTTTTTTGGACATCATGTATATACCTACATTTGAAAGGACACCTAGCATATGAAGTGAGTGTAGAAAAATAAGAATAACCTTGTATGTATCAAACTTAAGCTTAAAACCAAAAGCAATTGGACTATAAGGGACAGAACCAAGGTGCAGAAATAAGCATCATACTGTCTAGCACACCAGCATGGTACCAGTTGCTCGAGAATTGAAGGACATGGTGAGTGAAAACTGGTTTCATTTGTTGGATAGAAGAAGAAAAGAAACCATGAAGCAGCCGCAGCAACACAGCATCAGCTAAGACATGGCATATACATCAGTTATGGCCTTGAAAATGGAAGGAGAGCTCTGTAGTAGTTGGATGCTTTATCTGAGTGGCACGGATTTGTGGAGAGGTGGGGGGGGGGGGGGGGGGGTATTGGGTAAAACGAATGATTAAACAGAGGGAACGAGGAGAAAGAAACTAAATGTACATTGCTGGGTATTAGCTTGACAGATATTTGGACGATAATGTTTTCAACAGGTCTGCAAAACTGGAATGATGCAATGACTTTCAGGCTTAAAGTGACCTGACCCCTTTAAATTAAAGTACTTGTGTTCATATTGAATGAACCTTTTAGAAGCACTTAGAAATTATTCATGTTCTTCTGGATCAGTTCATGGCTGTTTTTATCAGTCGGGTGTGTTTTGCTGCGGTTGGCATTCACAGTGTGCATGAGTCAGTATTAACCACAAGTGCGTTTCTGGCTCTGTTGTTGATGTCCAACATCAGATAATGTTTTCGAATTTTGTTGCCAGTAACTAATTTCCATTAAAATTACTTTTTCAAATACCTGCCAATTGTAAGGTCAAAAACATGTTTCTGAGGGTAAAGCAGAACATCACTATAATCGGAATAAATTAATTGCAGAAATCATGGCAACATAACAGGTTTTCAGAACTGACTGTTAAATCAAAGCGTAAGGATCCACTGGTTGACCTCAGTAATTAATCTTCTAGAGCAGGAGTCATCAATTAGATTTGACCTGAGCCAATAATAATGTGTTTAAAATGAGTACCAACACTGAGTGGAAGCTTATTACATTGCATTAATTTTTTTTTAAATAATGCTCTGCTTTTGGTGTTACCTAAATGTCTTTACATACCTGTGTGAGTAAGATTAAAAATGTTATCCAAAAAAGCCGCTGCTGTTTTACAAAAACGTAAGATTTTTGTAACGTAAGATCTGCACCAAACTACAGATATCCTTCCATTTTTCATCACCAGTTACTCCTCCCTTTCATTCCAACTTTGCCTTGCTGATTTTGTGCATTATGTTTTCTGGTTGTCTGTCCATCCGCCCGTCCCTCCGAGATTCTCATTAGTGTGATCTCTCAAGAACTAATGGTTGAATGTTTGTAGGATTTACATGGAATGATCATTGTAATCAGCATATGAACTGACTGCATTTTGGAATTGATCCAAACAGGGTCAAGGTCACAGCAAGGTCAAATGTCTGAAATAGTTTTTCTTCAATAGAAGCTATTCCTGTTTAAAATATATTTTAAAGGTATTTCTGACATACAAATTAGTAACAAGAATGACTACACTTGTTGGCAGTGGAGTTCTGCATATTCTACTTATTGTTGTGTGTGTGTTTTTTTTTTTTTTTTTTTTTTACTGAAACTCAGTGTAACACCACTCATCTGTTCCAGTCTAATAGTTGAAGCTAACATTTTTGGCTGTTCACATTTCACCTGAGTATGTTTTTCACTTAATCTGATGACATCATCTGTGCACAAACATCTCCAATTCAATACTAATTCAATAATTCAATACTTTATAAAACGTTACCCTTTTTTTCCCCCCAACATGGGTTGTGGAGAATTCACTCAAATGAGCAGACGATCCTGGTTTTAGTTAGAGGTGGCACTGATCCAATACCCAGGATTAGTTTCAGTCTGATACCAGCAAAAAATGTCAGATACTTGAGAAAAAAGAATGACTTCAATTTGCTCCTGTAACAAATGAAATTGTAATGGAATGGTCCTGTAACAAATATTGGAATTGGATTTAGAAAAGATTTTTTTTTTTTTTTTTTAACTGGAAATGTTTACATATAAAGAGACTTGATTTGTATTTTTGTTAGGATTTATTATTATTATATTTATATTTATACTTTTATTATTATATATTTGCAGTGTGTGGGATTTTGTGTGAAAGACCTTAAGTGAGTTTAAAAAAGGTGTATTGATTTCAGCCTGTATTGTTGTGCTTCAGTTAAAAAGATTTTAGTACTTAGCAGATTTTAATAAAAAATGTCGGATGGGTATCGATAGGGCTGGGCGATATTGCAAAAAAATCTCAATATTTTTCAACTTCAACTAAATTTTAACCATTCTCGATTACTATTTGATTTTTTTGTTCTTACATAATGCAATTATAAATAAATTGCATAATTTTTCAAAGATTTTTATTTATTAGAATGGACTTCAGAAAATTTAAATGTGCAAAATAGTAACAGCACCATCTATAGCAAATAGTACAAACAATGGCTCTTTTAAATAAAGAATATTTAAGGAAAGGATTTAAGGAAAGAAAATCATTGTTTGCACTATTTGCTATCGATGGCACTTTTACAATTTTTGCACAACTTAGTTAACCCTTCTTTCTCAGCAGAGTAAATGGGGGACCATGTCTTTTGTGACATGAAATGCCACGGCAACTGAGAAATCAGCTTGGGGTATTCTTCTCAAATCCGAGTTCCTTCCCCGTTTACAGAGTGACGTCAAATCATCATGGCTGCACACAGCATCAGAAATAAACAAAGTAAAACTACTTCCCTTTAAATGGGTTATACTGTATATACAAGTATTAGATTGAGATTAATCAACATACAGACATATTTGTTTGTTAAATATAAAATACTGACTAAACAGTTCGCTGTTTGAGAAAGAAAATATACATCACGTATCCGAGTTAGCTGCCTAGATTGTTGCTTACAAAATATGAACATGGGTGCGTCAATTTTCCCACTTCGCCTGTTGAACGTGCCGAAATGACGTAATTCTGCTGGGCGAATTACCGCTTAGGATATAATGCAGCATTATATTTTTACATAAATTTGTGCATCTGACTTTTCAAACCTGTACCAATTCCATATCTCTGAAGTGATATTTGAGTGATATATATGAGTTCAGTCCTTGGCAAAGTGCTCCCTGTTTATCTTGGTGGTTTTTTTTAAATAAATAAATGTGTGTAGCGCAGGCTATAGGAGGCGTTTATCAAGTTAAGAAGACTGTGTGTGTGTATTTATATATATTATACAATCTCGATTAGAACATTTTGAAAATCACGTTAAAACATTGATTCGAATTAACCAAATTAATCGTGAAAATCGTGAAGACCCCTGTTTCAGATCCAGAGACTTAGGGATGTATTAGGATGATGGGGAAACTGAAGGTTTTAGACAGGGAAAAAAGTGAAATTCCCCTGATCCAAAGCGTACCACCATCTGTGAACCATTGCTTGGGCATGTGTAGCTGCCAGTGGAGTTGGCTTGTGACAGTGACAGCAGGGTGAATTCTGTAGTGTATGGAAAAAAGCTTGTCTGCTCATGCAACAGGATTGTGTTCCAAAATGAGTTCCTGAAAAGGAACCAAAGGTGAGCATCGCTGTGTAATGACGAATGTCATTACATCCTTCTTCATACTGTAGATGCTCATTTGTTTTTGTCTTCAATTTTATCGTTAAATGAGTTGACTCGGTTGACTTTATTTGATTTGGTTAAAGATGTTTGTGCATTAGTAGAGTTCTCAGCTGTTAAAAATATTTAGGATGCATAATTAAATGCAGTGAGTGTTTTTGTTGGTGGTGCTGAAAGGAATTAACTGAAAATTAAGTGGTCTGGAAGTCGAAATACCAATTAGCATGATACAAAGCCACCTATTAGAGATTTATTACTGACATGTTTCCTGTGCTGACTATATACTAAGGTGTTGAATGATAGAAACATAGTAGACATTGTCAACTATAGCTACATAACTGTCCTATTTATGGGCTCTGAATAAACAGTATGGCCGCCACAGGCCAATCAATCCCAGTGGGACAGAGCTTGGTTTACTCAAACAGCTCTAATTTAGGACTGACTGTGGAACTTGAAAAGGCATTTTCACTACAAGATTCTGAGGAGGGCTGCAAAGTTTGGTGATCAATAGGGGCGGAGTTAAGTTTAAATAGCTGTTTCTCAGTAACCGTAAGTCTGATTGAACTCACGTTTGGTGTACTTCAGGGCTACCATCCGCCAATCAGATTTCATCTGGCATTTCACACATTTAGCACTAAGCTGTTGTCACAAAACTTGATAAATATCTATCGACTCTTTATTGTTCAGTGTAAGTTGCCTAGCACTGGACTAAAAATGCTAGGAGGTGTGAAAATAACAAAAAATAATAAAAAATGAATGACAAATACAGTGAGAAGTAAAAATCAAGCTAATCAAAATGTAAGTGAATTAAATGAATGAGTAAACAGCCATTTGATTTAATAAATTTGATTAAAACAGTGCAGATTTTTATAAAATATGAGCTTTGATCATCATTTATCACCACTTTCTGTCCATCAGCATTTAGCATTCAAAATACAAAACTAGAAGTCAGGCAGAAGGATGGAAGTAATCTTTAATTTAAAAAAAAAAAAAAGAAAGATGTTCTTAGAATTATGAGTTGATCATCATTTATCATTTGAGTTATTTCTGTTATCTCTGCATTATTTTATCATATAAGTATCCGTCCACCTTGTTAATCATTTGCCTCAGGTAGTTTTTGTTACTTCTGCCTTGTTCATCAGTTGGCCTGGATAATAATGTTTATATTCAGCAATGCTCAACTAACCATATTTCTTCTGCACACCGATCGATCAGCATTCAGTCCACACAATCTCTTACAATTTAAAGTAGCTGGTAGAGTCAAAAGTAACAGAAAGGTGGAGGAAGTAACAAGATGTACCAACATTAAATGATAAACAAGGCAGACCAAAATGATAAAATGACACAAAGGTAATAGAAATGACATTATAAAATTACACTGTTTTAATTCACATCTTTAAAAAAAAAAAAAAGAATACTGTGCATATTGTCCAGCCTGAATGTTAAGGGTAATTTTGTGGTTTAAATGATTAAATGAAGGATAAAATAATGATGATAATCACAACTCATATTTTATAAAATTCTGCTCTGATTTAATCAAATTGTCTTGATTTATGAAATCAAATGTCACTTGTTTTTCTTATTCCCTAGCATTTTGATCAGATTCATTTTTACTTCATGTGCACATTTATAAATACACTTTAATCAACTAATATTTGTTGCTTTCACCCCCTTCTAAAATATACCTGAAAATACCCCTAAAGCTTTATACTGACCGGTTTGTTTGTTGTGGGGAGAAGAATAGCAATGGGACCAATCTAGAAAATTGCCTGATGTAAAGACAGTTGGCAAAAATGGAATAAGTAGAGGTGATAATAAAGTAACTTTAGTGTATTTTGAGTCACATAAACCGTTGTGCAGAGATTGACAATTGAATATTCTAAGATTATACTTGCAAAGAGAGACTCGTTGACTCAATTGTACCAGCATCTCAATTCAACATGTTTCGATGCATTGTGCAGCTGAGGCTAACACTGTTCATCTAATGTGTTTTATCAACCAAAATCTTGTTTTGTTTAGCATAATCTGTCCATGACATCAATGCCTGTCTCTTTCTTTTTTTACCCTCGTGCCCTGTAAGGGAAAGCGGTTTTTATGAATGCTAATTTTCCAATAAATAATATGAGCCTGACCGTCGACCTGATTGCCCGCAGCAGGTTCACTGGCTGTCGAGTGTAAGCTGGGGGGTGGACATTAAGGCAGGGCGAGAATATAATGAGCTCCTTCAGAGCCGCAGGCAACTGCAGGCTTTTAAGACCTCCATGCCTCCCTTTTTTTCACCCTAGAATATTCAAGAAGCGTCTAGAATCGCAATGTTTTAAAGCTAATGTTAGTCTGGACATGCCAGTGTGGGGCCTACAGCAATGGCTAATATGGAATCGAACCTCAGGGGGTTTGGATAGTGTGATGATGGTTATCTGGTAGGTAAAATGTAGAAAGGATGATGCTTGACATCAACCAGTGAATGAACGTTCATTCATTCAGCTTCGTTAACCGTTTTGTCTTGGTTAGGGTTACGGTGGATCCGGAGCATATCGCAGGAACATAAGGTCTGAGGCAGGAATACACCTGGGATGGGACAGTATTCACACAAAGGGCTAATTTAGAGTCGCCAATCAACAGGAAAGGTTTTTAGCATGTTTGAGGATACCGGAGAAACCGGAGGAAACCCATGCAGACATGGGGAGAACATGCACTGAACAGAGAGTAACCCAAGATCAGGATTGAACCAGAGACTCTATAGCAGTAAGGTGTAATGTTAACCAATGCACCACCATGTCAGCCACAAGAGAACATACATTTAAAATTGTTTTGTCGAGTTTTTTGACATCAATTTAATGTCTATTTACATTCATTACACACCCTAAGAGTAGCTCTGAGTAATATATGATGGCAATTTCTGGCAAGGCAGTGATGGCACAACAGGCATCAACACTCCGGTTGGTCTCAGGACCAAGGCCTTTAACTCTCAAACTGACCAAATCCCATCCATTCCGGCATATTTAAAGTAGCCACTGTTCTTTTACTGTCTTTTACCATCCATGCCCCTTATCACCACTAGATGAATATGATAGCCATGTCTGATGGCAGACATATACCATCATATTCATCTAGTTGCACCATTAGAGCTTTTTATTCCTGCACATTTACACTCATCTAGATTTGAAACACTGTGTATCATATTAACATCATTTGCTGGTTTAAATTTTAAAATTGCAGTTAGAGTGAAGTTAAGGTTATTTATGCTTGTTTTGGAGTTGAGACTAACCTCTTTCATACAACTATGGCTTGCAGCTGTGATAATTAAATAATAACCATAACAGCATTGATACTAGTTGATGGTAATATCATGTGATTCACCCTCATACATCACAGACCCCTGGGGGGTCCTCGGTCCCCGCATTGAGAACCATGGGTATAGAGAATAACGGCCATTAGGGACATTTTTTCATCTTTCTGTGATTCTAATGTAATCCTGCACACAAAGATTCAAGGAAAAAATTATTCTGTTATGTTAATGTAATCCTGCATTCAAGGAAAAGGCTTTTTAAATGGTTAATTCTTCTCGGATGTCTGATACTGATTAGATTGGTGTTTAAGGAAAATTGTGTTAAAACAGTGCATGTTTTTTTTTAATTAAAAGGGAAATTTTCTATTAAATGGTGAAAAAAAAAAAAAGTGTATGTAGAAATTTTTTTGTTTGTGATCACAAGAGAGATTCAAAGGCACACAAACTTATCTTTTATGAGAGTAAAGGTCTGTAGATGTTCTTAAGCCAACGTACCAATTTCTTGGGCAAAAAAACTATTTATTATTTAACACTGATTATTTGTAGTGATTTAAATTTACAGCCATACTCTAGAAGGAGTCTGGAACTTTGCCTCATCCATCTAAAGTTCTTTCAACAAATTTGAGAAAGAAATAAGTGTCCAGTGGCCTGAACAGGATTTTGCAGACCGTAAATACTTGTTGAGTACCTGAATAATATTTGTGTCTTAATCAAGCTAATTTTTCATGTTCATTTCTACAGTTGAAAATATATCAAGTAAGTAGTAACAGTATATTAATAGTGTAAAATGGTGATGGTGCAAATAAACTGAAATCAACCATGTATATGAAAACTATTACTATTACTAAACTATCGCACAAAACAGAAAGTCAATAACAAATGAGTCTAAACAAATAATAAGCCAAGATACTGCATCTGATAAGACACATAAGTTGTGGTTAAAATAAAAATGTGTATAACAAGAATAGCTTGTATACTTTCAGGGAACTTAAAAAAAATAGCATGCAATGCAATAATACCTTTGATCTGGTGTAAAAAAAAAATAATAATAAAAATGTTATATTAGATTGACTATGATGCAGAGACACACATTAATAGGTTTCGTTATAAAGAGATTTAGGACATATGACCCGGAAGTTATCTGTGTTTGGGTGTCCCACATATTAAATTTCATTAGGGGGTAGGAAGGTAAAGATGAAACTTCCAAATGCTACATTGAGAAATGAAAAACAGCATCACAAATGAATATTCCAGTATTCAACTAATTCGGCCTGGCCCTGCTAGATAGTAAATAAAGTAGCAAGGTTGTGGCGTATTACAACATGAAAAGCATTGTGTTACTGTAAACGTTTAGTGGGTGGTTCAATCTTTTCTGTTTCTGTGTTCAGTCTGCCATTAAAGGGTTAACCATGGGAGGACTGGAGATCGTGTCCATCACCGACAACACGCCGGTTCCACACAATGGCTGTCGGCCTCGTAAAGCTCGGAGGATGTAAACCCCAGTAATCCAGTCCGTCTGTGCCGAAAGCATCGACAGCTGAGCCTGCAGTCTGAGCAGAGGAGCTGAACACATTGCTCATTTCCTTTACACAGTATGACGTATCACACTTCATGTAACTATTTGGGGTAGATTTTTTGTGGCTTCTTTGTTTTTTTTTTTAATGTATTAAACCAATGGAATTAAAGAGTTAATTTTTTGTCTTTCCTTTTCCATCGTCACATATCTTCAGCAGCTGTTATTCTGTGCATGATAAAGACAGTCATCACTGCCATATGAAGGTGCTAGTTATAGAAAATAGGCGAAAGGCACCTTTTGATGCTCGTTCAGTTCGAACAATGGTACCCATCAGTCTAATGCACACTTAAGAATGTCATTTTTTTTTTTGCCATCACTGGTATTAAATATGTCAGATCCGCCTCTCAAGTCCGTTTTCCCAGTTCTGAGTGAGAGGCACAGTGCAAAATAGCTCCCTATAAATAAATGGACTGTTGTAAGGTTATTGCCCTTTCCTAGTGTTACATCAGGTGCTTCGTTGCCATAGCGACAGCAATTAGCAAGGACTCGGGCGGGCGGTTGAATACGAGCCTGTCCCTCGTACCCATGGCAACCAAGGTCAGGCCCGCAACACACATCTGCTTTTCATTGCTAACCCACTTTCAGCGTGCACTAAAGCTAGAGGGTTAAGGGAGCATTAGGCTGTGTGGGAGGCCATTTCCAAAATGTTGTGGCACAGTGAGGCTTATGGCTTCTATTTAGACCCCAATTAAAGCGGTAATTAGAAAACAAAGTGGTAGTCTTACTATCATTGAAGGAAGGGCCTTAAGCGCATACTGCCATCTTCAAATTAATAGCGTTCTTAGGAAGGTAAGAACCAATTGCCAGTGACCTAAAGAGCCACTTTAACAACAGTCACTGTTGTAACAGACTGTTCATTTCCAACCTGTTGAATCCACCTTGTGATATTTTGGCTAGAATTAACAGGTGCACTATACTCTGATCATAAAATCGAACTGTCTACTACTATAAGAAGAAGACGAATTAGTCAAAACATTGATTGTCAGATTTGACCTAAATGGTCAAGTCCAGAGTTTTTTTCTTTCAGTGGTAATTTTTAGGATTTTATGATGCAGATCTTTATTATTGCATTTACTGCCATTTTCAAACTAATAATGTTTATAGCATAGCAATAGCTAAACAACACTGACCTACAGAACCATGTTAAATCAGTCCATATACTGTTGGTTTCCAACAGTGGACCCATAAATGTGTGATATTTTTGTGAAAAGTCGTAGATGTGCTCTTTCATCATCAATAAAAATATATGCTTAATAAATTAGGAAATTTTTGGGAGATCATAGGTTAACTTTTCACACATCAATGAGTGTTCAAACTGCAAGTACATATGGCTTTATAAATGATCCATGGCCATGACTTTAGGCACAATAATTGGTCTATACATTATGACTGCTTGTTTTTTTCTTCCAGTGATTATGGCTAAGGTTTTACTTTGTCTCCTATAACTGAAATATGAAACAAGCCATAATCTGGATGTATTCACAGGTTACTGCTGTCTTCAAATTAATCGCTTTCATAAAAAGGCAAGAACCAACAGTCAATAACCTTTACCACATTAAAAGCTCTTCATGTATTGGTTTCTGACGGTGGAATTAAAAGCATGATATTTTGGCTAACAAAAATATCTCACAGCTCCACGCTCCCTGGTTGATTCTGGCGCTCGGGTCACTGTCTGTGTGGAGTTTCACGTGTCCTCCCATGTCCGAGAGGGTTTCCTGTGTTTTTTTTTTAAAATATGCATCTGCCAAAACCATTCTGAGAGATGAATTATTACATTATTACATATAAATTCACATATGTGAATACGTCACACCCCTTGTGTTCCCATGATGTGTAAAGTACATACACCTTAATAAATAAACCCCTAACAACAAATCCCTGATCAAGACTTTCAGGAATAATAGCTTAATAAGGCAGGATGTTATTTTTGTCTCTTATTTATTTCCTTTCAGTGCTTGTTAAGGGTTTTACTGAACCTAAAATATGGAACAGGCCAATATTTAATGCATGTATGAGATCTTAATTAAAATTAATTAAATTTAATAATATTCATAAACCATATTAAGAGCTATAATACTGCTGTCTGACAGTAGACTCAAAAAAAATCAGTTTGGCTAATAATGTTGGTTAGTTAGTTGTTATAGGTTTACTCTTGTAATTGTGTGCTTAAGATGAATGTAGACCCTGATGATCCCTGAACACGGCTTTAAGAATAATAATTCATCTACTGTCGGTTTAATCTGATCTTCCCGACAATGGTTATTGTTAGATTTTTTGTTTGCACAAGCTATATATATTGCGCCTTGCATTAACTTCATCTCCATTGCTGGCAAAATAGCAGTATTGCTAGTTTATAGGAAAATCTAGTTAGGATATTTAGCTAATAGGTGTCTTCTTTGATCATGAGTATAAAATGTGTACTTAAACGTAAAGGTACATATGACTTTATCTATCCCAGGCTTTAAAAAGAATAATAATAATTGATTGAAAGACTATGATTGTCAGTAGACCGAATAAAGAAAATGTGGAGTATTCTTTCTTCTTGTATTTATGCGCGTGATTTTGGGGTGTTTATAGAAACTAGAATAGAAAACCATTATTTGAACACATTTATAGCCTACAAATCCTGCATCTAGCATTACTTCCATCCATTGCTGGCAGAATATCAGCATTGTGATTAAGCAGAAGGCAGTTGTGTTCCTGCCGCTCATGTGGCATTCGACACTTAATGTCACTGTATTCTTCATTGTGATTCATTGAAAGCAGAAGTGTATCAGCACAGCTGCTGTGTCCTCATCCTCATAATTACAGCTTTCACACACACACACACTAGTCTCCCTTTCAACCAACATGTAATGACCTTTTTTCCTCATAAACTTAGAAACTCCTCACTTCTCAGTGAATCGCTAGATGACCTTATATTGTTTCACGCGTTCACATCAGTGTAGTGTGAAAATCACAATAGTCACACAATATATAAAAATATATTATGTGTGTCTGTTAGATGTATGATTGTGATATCTGGAATGAGACACTTGAATTTGAACATAATTCTGTGTGAAATGAATATAATAATGCTCTTGGATAAGTAGGTTTAGTGTGAAAGTATTATTAGCAATTCTATACACCATGTAGGGAGAGTTTGATCACAGAATATGTAGCATCCTGGTGTTTGGGAAAGGGAAATCAGTGCAGACAATACAATGTATTTCAGACGAGGTTTTAGAATACACACAAAGATATGACACCAAATATGTCATTAATTCATTCATAGTAACCATGACGACAATGACAGAAAATATAGGTTCCGAATAGAGGCAGAAAAGCCACATGAACACCGTGCTGCTGGTTCCATGCATTCTAGCACAAAGAAATTAAATTCATTAAAGAGAATTACCCAGGAGGAAAACCTTCCCCAAACTAAATTTCAGGCTGATGGGGCAGTTTCCCAGTCACTGTTCTAAGGTCAGCCTCTTTATAACCTCATCTATTCGGGCAGAAACAACAGAGCCGGTCTTCGATCAGCATCCAGGAGCATCGAGTGTTTCACCCAGATGGCCAGGCGTCTCAGATGTCCTCAGTTAGCCTTTTACATGCAGAGGCTGAGCACAAGTGGAACCTGAGAACGCCTGCTGGGGTTTTGTGCTCTGCTTGATTAGAAAAATCCTTAAAAATACCCCAAAAGACTGAAATTGAACTTCATTTATTAAGTTAAGCCTTTTATAGACAGAGAAACTGACCTCAACACATCGTATACTGTATACGATCATATAATCTATGATAAAATAACAATGCTTTCCGACTGCTTTCTCAATCATTTTTCTATGTGCTTTTTGGTTCTTCGTGATACATTTGAAATTGGTTACTAATAAACCAATTTCACCAATATACCGATGTAAAAAAAGAAAGGAAAAAAAAAAGGTGTAATGACGAGTTTGGTTTAAAAAAAAACAAATTTAAGAATGCTGAAAAAGACAATTCTGAAAATGGCTGAACCTTTTGAAAGGCTATTTATGTAATTACAACTCGAAGTTCTCTTTTGTGCTGAAATTCTGTGCCTGCATGAATCTTGTGGGGAAAAAGGCTAAGTGCACTGAAATTATAACTCCTTTAGCCTTTTATTTCAGTTTTGATGCGTTTAGTGGAATGGTAAAATCAATGTGACCAAGATGTTATTTATCCAGATGTCCAGTTTTCATGCAAACATGCCAGATTGTTTTCCCATCAAAATATCCATCCACATCAGTACATCGGACTTGTAATCAGTAGACATCTTGTTTCCTTTTCATTCTGAAAACACACAGTGTGACATTTCATTACAGGTTCAAGGCCCTGTCTCTGGGATCATGCTTGTCGTTCTCGCTTGCTTGCTGGAAAAGTCAAGGTTCCAAATGATTGCTGTAAATAATACTGATGCTCTGACTCTGGTAAGACCTCAGACCTCAGTAATCCTTGGAGATATAATGAGAGCTGTTCAGGAATCCATTTGCACTATTATAATCAAACATATTCATACCACTAAGTACACCCTGCAGTGTTGAATATGGATTTTGCAACCATTATGAGCATTTTCCGTTTAATTGCATCTGCTTATTTAAAGGAGGTCATCATATGGAAGGCACATATTTCCCCCCAACCAAAATTTAAAATTGCAAGCAATTCTTTGAGCAATTATGTGTTCTATTTCTCCCCATTATGACATTTTGTTATTAATGCCACATCCTTATCCACTGGTTCAGCTGAGTTTGCTGAGGGGGGGAGAATCCGACTGATTGGTGTTTCTCTCATGAGACATGCTGCATGTTCTGGAAAAGCCTAAATGAAACTAACAAGCAATGATGGAGAGGTGGCTGTGGGGTGGCTGGAGCTGTTCCTGCAGCCTTTTTGCACGTCGTACGTTTTTTTTTGTTTTTTGTTTTTTTTTACAGCAAGCATGTTGTTTTTTCTTTAAATCCAAAAAAAATAAATGTAAAGAGCACAGAACTAACACATTAAAAGCAGGAAAGAAAGCTCTGTGTTTGGCCATGAGTGCTGGATAATGGCCTTCCAATTATCCCTGTTCGAAGAATCTAGACTTAGTTGTAATTTACTGTAATAGCAGGCTTGGAACATGGACGTGGAGCTGTAGTTTTACAAAAATGTGTGAGAAGACTAGGAGTTGTGCTAAGTGGATTCAGAGAATGTTTTCTGGTTGTTGGGTTTTGAGCAGCAGCCGTTTGGTCCTTAATGTTCTGCCCTTTTGAAATCTGCCCATACCTTTCTCAACCAGGAGGATCCTAAAGACAACAGCTTCGCCTTTTTTGTTGCCTAATATTCCTCCTACTCCACGCCCAAGCTTTTAGCAGCTGCCAGTGATGGTACATTTTTAAAATGTAATGGGGCAGAGACAGATAGACCGAGGGAGAGAATGAATTGAGAGATTTGAATACTCATTGGCTATTCAGTCAAGAAGGCCAGAACCCACTTGAGCTCCATTTGGGTGCTCTTAACTGCCCTGCTGCATTCAATAGCACCTTTGTTCTAAACTAAGAGAGACTGGAAGGACTCGGCTCCGCATTGGCCAGCATGCCCAAGGCTTTCGAGATACAGTATAAGATGTTCAGAAGATATACAATAGCATTATTAAACCCAGGAGTATAGACTGCTAATTGATCGTGCCCTTAGCCTGGCATTACTGGGCAGTTTGTTTACCTGCATACTCTTAGTTCACAATGAAGCAGTTTCAGGTTTTGATATATGCTCTAGTTATTGATAGCTGTCTAAAATATTTTGACCGATTTTATTTGAATGAATCGCTGAGATTTATAATAATTGCTAATAATTTCCGTTAATTCGTAATATTTATAATAATTATTAACCAAGTTGGATATGAGTTTTAGGGGCTTGTTGTGCTGGGGCTGGGTTGATTATGGGAGGTTGGGTGTTGAGTGTTTTTTTTTTTTTTTTTTTTTTAAACCCTGCATCATGACCATATCAAAAACACATCATGCCAGTGGTCATGTGCCATCATTAATTGTTTATATCCAGTGATAATGTGACGTTTGATGGCATGACAGACTATCTTGCATCTAGTAATCTATTACATATTTCATGACAGGTCCTTCATGCTGACTACAGCACCACTGCAGGCTTTCAATATGTGACATAACATATTGCACTATAATTGTACTAGCATAGCTAATTACAGTACATCTGTCAAAAATAGCACCATGATAGCTACATTATGTCATAGCAATTGCCAGAAATGGTAAAATGACACTGTTATGTCACTGGATATAAATAGTCATGACAGCTGAGGATCGCATCTGACATCTGACACAGATATGACACAGAGTTCTGTTAAATTAAAATTTTCTCTAATTTCTGTTTTGTTTTGTTTTTTGTTTAGAGGAACTCAGTATTATGAATCATCACGAAACCCAAATTTTGCACACAAAACACGTGGAAAAAGAGAAGCAACAAGCGTCACCTTAGACGCAGAGAATCCTGGGTATGAAAGACATGCACAGAAATAAACAAACAAACCTCTCTACAGAGGCATTTGGTTTGACTAAAAAGTCCAACAAGGGATTGCTCGGATGATTAGCCGTCAATGTGACAGGCCTCTGTTGCTTAGGAACATGACTATTCTGCCTTAATTGTCGCTTCACTTGGTCTGTGCTGCATGGCTTCAAATTGACAGCAGTTGTAATTTCCTCTCTAAATATGAACGTTAACACGCCTCATCTTCTGTTGTCTCCGTTTTCGTACCTGCAGCAACGTTAACCTTGCACTAGTAAAGGTTTGCTATTTATTTCCTTTTTTCATTTATTGCTTTTTTTAGGCCACAGCTCGCATCCCTGTTTGCTTACACGGGATATCCTGACAGCCTCAGACAAAACATTTCTCTGTACTTATGGCTCCCTGATACTTGTTGTCATGGTTACCGCACATTGCCAAAGGAAAGGGGGAAACAGGAAGTGGGGTGGGGGTGGGTGGTCGAGGGGCGGCAGACGCCCACAACAAGCAGGTGATTGAGTGTGCTAGCTGCGTGTAATTTAGTTAGTGAGTCAATGTAAATGGGGGGTTTTAGTCAGGGCTGGTGCATGTGTGTGTGTGCTTGCGTGTGCGTGCGTGTGTCTTTGAGCGGGAGTGGGGGGTATACGCCCGGTGGCGTGTGTGTGTGTGTGTGTGCTATGAGTTGTGTAAGGGCAAAGAGGTTAGGGCAGAGGTTAGATCTACACACAATGCATAAATGTAATGTATTTTGGGTCCACAGGAGGGCAACAATTTGCCCCCAACTGTGTACCACCCTCCTTCAGTAACAAAGGGCATTAAATTGCTCGGCTCCAGTCCCTAGCAAAACTTAGCAAAAAACCTTTGGCACTTCAAACATTGTTTCCTTATGATGGTAATTTGCTTTATACCATGTACCTACGAGGATATCTACTACATAATCAAATGCATATCAAAAATAATCACCCAGGCACCTCCTGCACTACCTCTTATGTCTTAACAGGTTGAGAAATGTGCTACCAAAACCAAAGACACAGGTTTAATTATGAAACATATATACTTATAAGAATTTATACCTCTCCAGAAGAATGTAATCCTGCCAGTACATGTGTTTTCCTAAATTATACAGTAAATCAGGCTTCTGGGGCAGTACACTGTAAAAAATAAACTGCTGTAAATTTACAGTATGTATTTTACAGCAGAATACTGCTTCAGGATTTCACTATTTACAATTGTGCAATATGTTTACAGTAAAATATCAGAAACTGTAGTCGTGGGATACATAATGCTTTAAGCAGGGGTGAGAATGGTAAAGATTCTCTGTGTGTAGACATCTAAAAATTAGTGGATTTTTTGTGTCTTTTATTTTAGTGGCTATTTTAGACTAGCACAAACCCTCTTTGAGTTATATACTAGTAAACACTTGCTAACATAAAGCACTGAATTTTGTCATTTAGTGCAATTCAGTTCAATGGTAGAGGTGTTTGAATCAGTGCAAGCTAGTTAAGGGGAAGTGGTGGCGGCGCAGTGATTAAGGTTTTGAGCTATAGGTAAGCGGGTCGTCAGTTCAAATCCCAGCACCGCTAAGCTGCCATGGTTGGGTCCAACAGCAGCACCCTTAACCTTCAACTGCTCAGTTGTATCCTTTCTCATTTGTAAGTCACTTTGGATAAAACTGTCAACCAAATGTACTGGATAATATATTCATTAAAAAATTTATTTTAAATTTATTGTTTATTACTGGACACATGCAGTGATACACTAAAACACACAGTAATTATCTGTAAATATGTTACTGTAGTTTACTATAAATATGTTTTATAATTATTTGCTGTAATTATACCGTACTTTACTGGTACTTTACTCTGCTGCCAGTAAATTTGACAGTAATTTTTTTACAGCGTAAGTTTCGATCTAGTGATTTGACTTAAAAACCCCTGCAGGCCAGAGAGGCACTGTTGGGCCCTTGAGTGAGACCTGCTCAGTATCTCTTTGGATAATATTTACAATCTCTTTGGATAATGTTAATCTAGGTAGGACAGCAGTACGCTGTCTGTTTTAGCTATAATAATATAGTGTGTGTTTGTCTGTAAATAAAATACCTGATATGTTAACTTTTGAGTAATACATTCTGTGTTATTATACATACTTTGAGCACAGTCTTATTGAAACTGACCCTAAATCGTATCTGTGATCGCAGAGTGAACTCTTAGGAAAAAGATGTATTAAATTGTGCATTTCAGGGTACAAGACGAGTACTTTCACTGGGGTACTATCTTCAAAGGTAGCCTTTTGTCCCTTAATCTGCAGACCTACACATTTAAGGTGCATATTTGGACCTTTAGGACCGCTGTTGTACGGAGAAGAATGAGAGAAGGAACGAGGGTGATGTGTATCTGATTGTTTACGAATGAATAATAAGAAACAGTGCAAGTGCTGACCCCACTCCAATGCTAACCTTAAATTGTGTTGGCTATATTTTCGAATGTTTTCCTTTCAGCACATTTAGCACTGCTTGACTCTATAGTATACAGTTGTGGAAGAGTAATGACTCATAGTCACACTATCCAGTGTCACCCAGAAGAGGAAGGGTTCCCTTTTAAGTCTGTTTCCTCTCAAGGTCTCTCCCTTAGGGAGTTTTTCCTCGCCATCGGCTTTTGAATTAGGGATAAATTTCAATCTATATCTGGATTTCTGTGAAGCTGCTTTATGACAATGTCCATTGTTAAAAGTGCTATATAAATAAAATTGAACTGAATTGAAATGTTTTCAGTTCAATTCAATTTGTTTAGCACTTTTACAAGAGACAGCTTTACAGAAACCTGGTGATTTTGCTTTGGATCAGTAAATGTGTGCGAGTGGCAAGGATCCTCCTGGTTGAGACAGGTACAGGCAGATTTCAAAAGGACGGAACGGCTGCGGCTCAAAAACCAACAACCAGAAAACATTCTCTGAATCCACTTAGTACAACTCCTAGTCTTCTCATGCATTTTTTGTAAAAAAAAAATGATAGCGGTGAGAAAACGGGAGAAAGCAACACTGAGAGGAATTCAACAGAAACCCCATCTTTTCTTCTTAGGAGTGTTGACAGGATGTTCATCATAGTCTTTATGATTACAGCAGCAGTCCTTGGGTACATCTGTACATCCGGATGAAGAACGAAAAGGTGAGACTTAGGTATAAACTGTTTTTTGGTAAGTGGAAATCTTCGAATATACAGTACATGTACAGTATTTTTTTTTAACAGTGATGAAATCATAATGCCTTTTTTTTTTTAAAAAAAAGAGACTGGGTATGAGTTTGAATCCCATATCAGCTTTGAATGAACCCCTTTCCCCCTTTCTTGCCTTTCAGACATGCCCCCTCCCACCCCGCAGGGTCTCTTGCTATGAAGGTGCGCGAAGGTTTTATTTCATTTATTTGTTTATTTTAAAGGCGCTTGCGTGGCGATGACGTCACGCGGGGTGAAATTGCCGGGCCTTTAAGAAGCGGCGCTGGCGTGAAAGCCGGAGCTTTTTCATCTCACATGGTGCAGAAGGAGCGGCTTGTGCAAACGCAAGCGAGATTATCAGTGCGATCAGAGATGGGCGATATGCGGGGAGAGAGAGAGAAAAAACAGCCTTTTGTCGTTTAAATCAGCGAATAAACGCGATGACGTGTGAACACCAGGAAAGGCAAATGTCGGGGGAAAAGGGAACTCGATCAGACGTGTGTATCCCACCTTCTTCCTTCCTTCATGACGGCTTTGCTGACGGGTCCTTGTGTGGCTCTATGCTCATGTGTGTGTGTGTGTGTGTGTGTGCGCGCAGTTCAGTGGCATCGATGCAACAGGTAGATTTTTATATTTCAAGCACGTTTTCAGTCGGAAATCCGATATTAGTTTTCTTCCTCTGTATGTTTGTTTATTATTATTATTATTATTAATAATAATAATAATAATAATAATAATAATAATAATAGTAGTAGTAGTAGTAGTAGTAGTAGTGGTATTCAGATAGTAGACTATAAAACAATTATTGAGATTAATCTTCATATAGACTGTTTTCTGAACCTGTGCTCATCTCCATGTATTTTTTGCTAAGGATAATTGTATGTATTTTATTCTCATATTGACATGTATTTTGTTGCTGTTGTTGCTGTTTTGTTTGTTTGTGCTTTGTTTTTATTTTAACTTGCTCTCCCACGTGTGCCTTATTTTTCTTATATTTCATTTCTCTGATTTATCTTCTTTATAATCTTTTATTTATTTATCTTCTTTAGCTCAGAAGTCATCTGAGGATTTTAAAAGCACTATATATATATATATATATATATATATATATATATATATATATATATATATATATATATATATATAAAGTCTTAATCTCTCTTAATCTTTCTATAAAATTAATTGCAGCTCATGGAAGGCAGATGAATGCTTTTGGTTTTGGTTTAGCAGTAATTGTCAAATGACATATTAAATATCCAGTGTGTATTGTTGTACAGGGACATTTCCGTTGCTCCAGCAGAATTCATTTAGTCAGATCATTGTATACGATTATCATTAGTGGTTATTCTGTTAGGTTTAGGGTTACATGGGGGTCAGAAATACAGACCTTAATGCAAGACCTCAGATCTCAGTATAAGGGTGTTTCAGCACCAAGAGGCGGACAGCTCCCAAAACCAAAACAGCTACTCATCTACTCATGAGCTACTCATAAATCTACTCATGCTAATAAGGCTTGCTTTTTTTTTTTTGCCAATAATTTATTTAAAGTGATGTTTTATACTTCATCTGACATGCAGTACTGTAAAGCTTCTGGTTTAAAGCTATTTACAAATATGCTCTTTAAATGTGTCAGTCGATGAACTACTGAATGAATTCCTATTTGACAAATTATGACATGCATTATTTATGCATGCCATAGTTTTGGAAATGTTTGCTGTATTGAAAAGGACCTAACTGCAGCTGCAAGTAATACCCTGCACGCTGTGAAAGGTCAGGGTGGGGAGCAGATTCACCTGATTAAATCAAATCGACAGTAAATAAGCCAAAAATTCTTGCTTGATGTGTGCGTGTGCTAACCTTTACCTCGAAAGGTTACATTAACAAATTGCATTCAATTAACAGATTGTGATTTGATAATTGTACAGTTTAATCCAATGGTAAGCTACTGAAATACAGTTTCAAACCTCCACTTCAGCTTTCATTATACACATCATGCACAGATGATATTAAATGGAGTCGCTTATGATTCATTTAGGTTTATTTAGTGCTGTCTCTTGTGTACAGTGAGCTGAAACTGCCACCCCTGCTATATGTTTATTTTTGGGTATTTCCTGGTATACTGTAATTATAAGTGCATGACACACACAGGCGCGCACCACTTATAGATTCAGCCTGCTGCAAAAATGCACAATAAACATAGCCTGTGTGGATGGATGACTTTAGACATGGAACTGCAGCCATCTTTGAAGAGGCCTATGGTCTTTTGAAGGAGACGACTGGCTCTTTTGACACACCAGGACACTGGGGAAAAAACTGAGATCAAAACATGATAGAATGTGTGCAAAGGGACTCCATTTAAGGACACATTTAATGCACTATTACAGTCTGTGGTGGAGCACTAGACCGGCAGGGCTTGTGGTCCCTAGAGGCTGTGGGGGGCACAGACTGTTTTTGATGTGGTATTATAAGGGGAGAGGAGGAGACACTAAGGCTCTTTACTGAGTCAAGGAAATATTTAGGATGCGCAAGCTACCAAGTGACTTTTTCTGGTTTAGAAACACCATCTAAAGACAGCAGGTTGACAACAGCTCAATATGAACATGAAAGCATTGTTAGAAAGATTTCATCAACAATTTAAACAAGGATCATTATTAAATGTTTGAATGTATTCATTTAAACAACAGTCTTGGTCAGAAAGTAGCTTTGCAGAGATCCATATGGAGAAGCCTAATGAGAAAGCTGAATGTGATAGAGGCAGGAAAAACTGAGAATAATTAGGAGAAAATGTGATCACCACAGTGAGTGGCCAACGAAAGTAGGGGTGGGGTATGATGCCCACAAAGAGTCCCTTTAACCATGGTGGCTCTCTTGTGCCTTGGAGCTGAGTGGGCAACAGGAGTGGGAGGCCAGATCCGTCCTTACCTTGCGCTGAGTCAAGGTCCTTCACTCAATATGACTGAAAAAAAAATGTGATAAGTGAAAGATAGTGGGAACCAGCTAGGATGGCTCAGACTTCCTGGTTTTCAGCCATTACTATTTTCCTTTGCAGAGGTTAATAATCTTTTAATAGACACTAAGCAATCTCTTGTTCCTATCCTTGACAACACTGTGAAAGAAAGTAATGTTTTAAACTGCATTTTTTGGACATTTAAATGGTTGTTCAACTAAACCAATAATGAAACTCCAAAGCGTTTTTTTTAATTAAAATTTATGTTATGTTTTTCTCTTTTCTAATGATTATTGACTTTCACTGCAAATTGGCATGGGTGTCCAACTAATCCAGTTTTCAGCTATAGCTCAGTGCAATTTGTTGACAGAAAGTCCATGCAAAAATATATTCGCTGTGATTGTGTTTGTAGTTATCACAACCATTTAGAAATGTTGTTCGGAAGCAAATACACCAGCCAGGCACCACATTACCCCTAACGAACGGTACCATGGCACCAACTAAACTGATAAGAAATGTCACCATTATTTTTATTGTCATCTTTCATTAGGGTTAATATGGAGCCTGCTTGGTGCATCTGATGGTGCCGGCATGGTGCTGCATCTTTCTCTTTCTGCCTGTACACACACACAGAGGGAAGGAATGCTGCGGGTTGTCTGGGCTGATTGGTTTCTTCTAAACCTAATCTACCTCCTGTGTGTGAGGGGAAGCATTCAGAGGGGGACTGAGAGAGAGAGAGGGAGAGAGAGAGAGAGAGAGAGAGAGAGAGAGGCCAAAAGAGAAAAAGATTGAGTGAGGTGCCATTGCTTATTTCCATAAATCCATCTGCACACCAGAAACAAGAAAAAAATTAATGAAAGAAGCATCGAATAAAAAAAGCTGTGTAAAATATTTCTGTCACATTCTCCCAATAGCATGCTTGTTTGATATGTCAGCATAATCAAATCATGGCATAAGGGGAGGAATGTGTTCTGCCTTAAAGGCATGATTTTTCAAAGTAAATGCTATTACATTATTTTGCCTCCCCAGCGAAATATTAATTTCACTTCATTATGTGTACTGTTATCAATCTGAGCCATATGTCATTTTTTACATTGTATTACCATTCCAATAACATTTCAATTTACCTGATGCACAATTATAACTACAAGTGTAGAATTCTGGCCACGTTTGCATGGAGTAAAGTGTGTGAAAGCATCCCAAAATTTAGGAAATGTTTCTTTGCCTTTTTATTATTGCTTGTCAGGTTTACTGACCCTGTACATGAAATCTGTATGTGAGCTCTGATTTTACTGATCAGGTTTCATAAAAACATATGTAACAGAGGTTTGTTACATATTTGTTCTCATATTTATTTTTATTGCTGACGATATATGAATATTCCTGCATCAGTACAACATCAGCATGGTGACTTTAATAAGCCTCTAATACAGGTTAATCCATATTTACTGAATGCATATGAAAGCTTGAAAAGAATAATAAATCTCTATTGATTTTTTTCTTTTGATGAATGTTTGTGATTAAAACACCCTTGACATTGCCACTCATCTTGACATTTCATTTTGGTCAAATCCCTTGTGGCTGAGTTGGTTTTCTTAAAATAATTTATTTCAATTTTAGCTTTTGTTTTTTTTTTTTCTTTCAGAACTGTGTTCTGTAGCTTGCATTGTACTTCCCCTCTTATCCGAAGTGGTCATAAGAAAGATTGGCCGTGCTTTATAAGTCATACGTCTGCCAAATTGCATGGGCACTTATCGTGGTCATTAGTTTCCATTCAGATGGTGGAGGGACGGAAGAAAACGCTGCTGTGCTTGGCCGTCTCTGAGCAGCCACATCAGCAGTCGAGCAGAATGTAAGGCTTTCATCGCATCTAGGGATATAATTTCTCAGCTTTTAATAATGCAGTACTGTTCAGCATGGCAGCCATTATATTCCCCCAGGACCCTGGTTGTATAGTCTCAAGAGAACTATAGTTTAAATCAGCAAGGCATATACCAGGATTTGAAGGTGAAGTAAATTTCAAAGCTGCCTTACTTTGACGAGGTGTTTTTCATTCTCTAGATTTTGAGCACTTCACTCATTTTTACAAGTTCTCACTTGTGTACTTTTTTTTTTCTTTCTGCAGAGCTCTTAACAGTTCATGTAAATGATATTCAAACAGATGAATAGCTGTGGATGAACACATGCCCGGAAGGCCACAAGGATCCAAGAAAAATAAGGTAAGCAAAAAGAAAGAGAGACATCCATCTTTCTGAATTTGATTACAATTGTTCTGTGCTCTTATGATATTGTTTGCTGAGCCACAGACATAATTACACAGTTGCTGGAATTAGAAAGGCTTGGCGCAAACCAATAAATGCATTTTATACACATTAATTACCTTCAGCAAAATGAGTCAGAGTGCTGAAAAACGCAGAACAGACGAAGGACAGAGACGGAACTTTGACATAAAGGCGAATGTGGGACTGGACTATATGGTTTGTGGAAAGGGCATGTGGCTCAGTGGCATGACATTATTAACTGGAGATATTTTTTCAGGGCTGCGTAAGTCACCTTATATTACAAAAGGCTCTCTCAGATCATTCGTTTAAAGGTCTTTCAGCTCTGGGTTGAAACATTTCAAGGAGCATGTGACTGGTATTCACCTGAATATAAATCTGTATGTAATTGTGGGAGTATATGAAAATATACTCATATAAAATGTATGGAGTCGAGTTGATGGGAATGGTATGAAATATTCATGGTATGATACCCAGGTAAGCCCTGCATCCCAGGTTTCAGTATGTCACTGCTTTCAAAAAGACAATAAGATATCGTCTTTATAACTCAGCAGCCGTGCAAGGATTTGCTTTAGGGATTTAAAAAAAAAAAAAAAAAAACAGACATCAGTAGTTTATTCAGTGGTTATTGGTTTCATCCATTTGCATTACATTTCAAGTGATATATTGGACCTGGAATTATATTTGTGATGTCAATACCTTGACTGCTATACTATACTATACCATACCATACCATTAATGATACAGTTATTTCATGTTTATTTATCATGATACACCATAATGCTAATATATAATCACACTGCTAGTATGCAGTATGTATATCAAATTGTCTCCTGAATTGTAATGAAATGATATTTTCCTCTTTTTATTCTTATCCTTTAATCCAAGTCTCTCACAGTCTAGGAGGTCAAAGCCTTCCTTCAAGAAACATGAAACCTCTGCATATTTTTAAACTGTTGGTTATGTAACATCACAGGACTGCTGGATGAATGAGGAGGAGATGCTAACTGCACAATTCTGTATACATGAGCAAACAGATACCTTTGATTGCCTAATTTCACTCTCATCAATAGTGCACAGACAGCCAGCAGGCCAACTGGGTTCTTTTTCTTCAAATAACTTGTCACTTGATGAACTTGTTTCCAATAAATATGCACAATACATTGTGGTATACATGATAAACACGATCTACATATTGATTCTGATATAGTTCTGGATATTGTGGAAGACTAGTGATTTTGTTGTTGAAAATATATCAGTGGCAACAACAAGTCATAGTCTACCTCAATGACCAGGACACACTCGCATAATAGTGTTTCATTCACAAGGAGTATTAACAGCTGATAGAATGATAATCATTACTAGCGTAAAGGTTCGTTATCAAGACCTGATAGAACTGGAACATTTGAAATATTCTTTTTAGCATGCTGTTAAGAGACAAAGAAATCCTTGACTTTTTTTTCCTGTCATTATAGGTAATTATCCTTTCCTCCTCTTTTTCATGGCAAACTTCTTTTATGTGCAAGCTGAAAATGTTTTTTTTTCCGACCTGTCAAATAAAGACAATTCACTGAAGTTTCTGTCTCATTCTTGACCAAACAAATAACGAGTGATTATAAACCAAAATAATTTCACACACAATAGAATGGATCATATTATTTCCTTTGTCAGCTTCTATCACAATTCAAGCACAAAGTCCTCCAGGCATTAAAACATAAATCTCTCTCTCATGGCTGTAACAATGCATGATAGGATAGATGCATACAATACAATATCATTCGGCATCCATCAGTCTGAAGATTAACCAATAAATGGCAGCGTAGTTTTAGAAACATAACTGTCCTTTTTTATATCAGTGTAGCATTTATCATTAGAAAAGATGAGAGAGGTTATAATACATATTCACATCACGAGTAGTCATGGCTACCACTCTGATTGGTGTGGTGTACAAAAAGAGACAAGTGTGTCCTTGGCAATTCTTGAGAATCCATTATTTTTCACACTTCATGTCAGTAGACTACAGTTTAAATAATATTAACTGTGATGGATTTCAAAAGGCAACATGCCTATATATACCATATCTGAGAAACCAACACACTAAGCTGTTCAAGATTAAAGAAAATGTAAAAAAAAAAGAATTATATAATCAAAATTTCAGAATTACACCAGGTTACATCAAATTCATGGTGCAAATTATTGAGAAATAACAAACATTATTTGGTGTTTCATTCAATGCATTTACATTCCCTCCTCTTCCCTCCAATTCTTCATTTCGTAGCAATAAGAGGTGTGTGTGCTCAGTCTGAGGCCTTGCTTCATACAAACACTCATGTAATACACAGCATAGCATATTACAATGGGACATTCTTCCTTTCCAATGAACTGATTTTTTTAATTAACATTTTAAATTCTTTTAAGTGAGTTGGGCACACAGATTTAGGAGCATACAAGAGTGTGTAATTTTTTGCAGGAGTGGGGCTACATTGATATTCTTTCAACATTTATATATCAATTGATTACACATTTTGACACCTTCAATCAAATCAGCCTTGTCTGTTGAGTTAGTTTAATATTTTCTGTTTATTTTAAGCTTGAATTGTTTCTGACTCCTCTACTGCACACGTTATGATACTCACATGAAAAAAAAATCTTATAATGCATTTTATTCACTTGACATTTTCATAATGTTAGTATCATTCCTTTTTAATTTTTATTTTAGGAGATATTTTGAGGCCACATGGCAATACAGTATAACAGTAGAAATAGGCCTATATATGTATTTAATCTGATGATATTGCAACCAGAGTTTTGCATATTTCTTTGGTTAATTTCTACTCTCAAACTCTCTGTCCACAATCTCTCCCTGTCACTAAAATATGACAGTTACATTTTATTTGGAGGTAGGAATTTACACTTAACCTGAACATTCCTCAAAGCACATACCTGTTTCTTGTTCCTGTGCATATGCTAAAACTAAATCATTCTCACTTCCTGCATTATTGGTCCACTCTTCACTAAGTTGTGGTCTAACTCATCTGTAGGAATAGCCAATGCCAGTCTCTCTATGCCTAATACATAGCCCATTTCCATGTCCATGTTCTGAACAAAAAAAAAAAAAGAAAAACAAAGCCCATTATTATAAGATGCCTAAAATGAAAGTGAAATAATACATACAATAAATGAGAAATAATATATTCGTTCTTAGACTGTAAAAACAATCATACTCATGTAACCTTCATGCCAGTGGAATGAAGTTTTTTTTTCTGTGGACTTACCAAAGCAGGTAATGTGAGTATACAAAACAAATAGCAATAGCAATATCAAAATACAGTTCAATAACAATATAAATGATGCCACAAAGTTTGTTAATGACAAAATATTTAGTGAGTATTTTTGTGTCTGGCAAAAATATGCAAATTATTCATGAGTAACAGAAATTTGCAGAGCTCTTATGAGGGTGGCACAAAAGATGAGACTGTGAAAAGAGGAGGACTGTGGGAGATTTCAATGTCATATCTTCAGTCAGGTACATAATTGGTACAGCTGGAGCTCACCTACTTGAAATAGCTTAATCAGTTAATAAACTAATGCTCAAATAAATGGTTTGTTGCAGTATGGCAACAACATGCTGTAGATGCCTAAAATGTGCCTATTGTCCTGTTTTGGTAGTCATTGTACTGTCATGTGCTGTTTGCACATATGCATGTGCACTTTATGTAGAAATGTGTAGTCTATTGTACTTCTGTGTTGTTTTATGTAGCACCATGGTCCTGGAGGAACATTGTTTCATTTCACTGTGTACTAACTACCTGTATATGCTGAAATGACAATAAAACCACTTGACTTGACTAGATCACATACCTAATACTAAATAGTATTTACTATTCACTAAAGTAGAAGATAGAACCTAGAACATGTTATAATGTTTCATTCAAATTTACCTGACATTAGCTTACTATCTTAACCCCATGGTTCTAAAACAGGGTCTCTGGGCCGTCATGGGTCTTTGAAACACAGTCAAGGAGTTTTATTTATGTTATGATACAAAGGTGTAGATTATATTAGTGATCATGATTTAACTGAATGGGTTTAATACAAATGTAACTAATTTAAAAACAACTGCAAATATCAACTGAAATCTAGCCATAATGCTTTAGTATAATGATATTTGTGTGTTACCCTGTACAATACGGTTCTCAGCAAACTGAAAGTAGATGGACCTGGAATAATCCAAGACATTGGGATGAAGATGACATATTTGTATTTGTAATAAATACTATTCTCATACAGTCATCTTCTCCTTTATTCTTCTCACTTCATACACATCAGACCACCATATTGGTCTATCTGTTTAGCAGCTTGTAGTTATGGTTTCAAGCTACAGGTATCCTGACCTCCAAAGCATGTGATAGACTCCTATGATTCCCTAGCTTCTCTTCTGCTGCAGTGAGTGTATTTCTTACATTTCTACTGCCTATTCTGGAGAACACTACAGACTTTTTTACAGGGCTTAATGCGTCTAACTACAATAAGGTGGCCAAATGTATTGCTTGTATTCTGTATTCCTTGTTTGTCCTTTCCAGTATGAAAGTGATATCAAAAAATCTTGTAGTTACTTTCTGACAGAAATAAATGATACAGTATTGCTTTTAAACCAGCAAAATTAACACTACATTCTTGCTACCAATTTATTTTCTGTCAGTTAATAGTGTGGTTGCTTGAGTCATCCATATCTCTCTTGGCTTTTGTTGAAATCTTGTTAAGTTTAATCCAGACTTTTATCTAGATAGCTACATAACTAGCTAGGATGCACATGTTCATTTAGCAACAGCCTGGTGGTAAAACAGTGGCAAAAATGTTACTGTGTTAATTCTGTACAAAGAAATACCAACCAATCTCACCAGCTCCTGCAGAAGGGTTCGCTCTCACAGTTATTTTTGTTTGCACCTGCTCATATTATTTATTGTAATTAACTTAGTCAGTTCTGTTTAACAAACTATACACAAATTAATAATTAAATCACTTAACACTACCCTGTTTTTTTTTTTTAGCTGACACAGTTTCAGTTGCTGACTGTCAAGAACAGCACGATGTACAAAATGTTATCAATTAATCAATTGGGAAACTGTAAACTTATAACTGAAACCATAAGCATGGTAAGGTTATAACTGTAACTGTAGGATTATAACTGTAATGTTATAACCAAAACTGCAAAAGTATAACTGTAACTGCAAGTATATAAGTGTAACTTTAAGGATATAACCATGACTGTGAAGTTATATCTGCTCAACTGTACTATTATAAATCTAACTGTAAGGTTATAAAGGTAACTGTAAAGTTGTAACTGTAACTGTAAGGAAATAACTGTAACTTTAGCGATATAATTGTATCAGTAAGGTTACAACTCTAACTGTAAGTTTATAATTATAACTGTAAGGCTATAACTGTAAAGGTTATAACTGAAACTGTAAGGTTATAACTGAAATGTTATAACTGTAACTGAAAGGTTATAACGGTAACTGAAAGGTTATAACTGTAACTGTAAGGTTATAACTGAAAGGTTATAACTGTAACTATAAGGTTATAACTGAAAGGTTATAACTGTAACTGTAAGGTTATAACTGTAAGGTAACTATAAGGTTATAACTGTAACTGAAAGGTTATAACTGTAACTCTAAGGTTATAACTATAAGGTTATAACTGTAAGGTAACTGTAAGGTTATAACTGTAACTATAAGGTTGTAACTATAAGGTTATAACTGTAACTGTAAGGTTATAACTGTAACTGAAAGGTTATAACTGTAACTGTAAGGTTATAACTGTAACTATAAGGTTATAACTATAAGGTTATAACTGTAACTATAAGGTTATAACTATAAGGTTATAACTGTAACTGTAAGGTTATAACTGTAACTATAAGGTTATAACTATAACGTTATAACTGTAACTGTAAGGTTATAACTGTAACTATAAGGTTATAACTGTAACTGAAAGGTTATAACTGTAACTATAAGGTTATAACTGTAACTGTAAGGTTATAACTGTAACTATAAGGTTATAACTATAAGGTTATAACTGTAACTGTAAGGTTATAACTATAACTATAAGGTTATAACTATAAGGTTATAACTGTAACTATAAGGTTATAACTATAAGGTTATAACTGTAACTGAAAGGTTATAACTGTAACTGAAAGGTTATAACTGTAACTGTAAGGTTATAACTGTAACTATAAGGTTATAACTATAAGGTTATAACTGTAACTGTAAGGTTATAACTATAACTATAAGGTTATAACTATAAGGTTATAACTATAACTATAAGGTTATAACTATAAGGTTATAACTATAAGGTTATAACTGTAACTGTAAGGTTATAACTGTAACTGAAAGGTTATAACTGTAACTCTAAGGTTATAACTGTAACTGAAAGGTTATAATTGTAACTGTAAGGTTATAACTATAAGGTTATAACTGTAACTGAAAGGTTATAACTGTAACTGAAAGGTTATAACTATAAGGTTATAACTATAAGGTTATAACTGTAACTGAAAGGTTATAATTGTAACTGTAAGGTTATAACTATAAGGTTATAACTGTAACTGAAAGGTTATAACTGTAACTGAAAGGTTATAACTATAAGGTTATAACTATAAGGTTATAACTGTAACTGAAAGGTTATAACTGTAACTGAAAGGTTATAACTATAAGGTTATAACTATAAGGTTATAACTGTAACTGAAAGGTTATAATTGTAACTGTAAGGTTATAACTATAAGGTTATAACTGTAACTGAAAGGTTATAACTGTAACTGAAAGGTTATAACTATAAGGTTATAACTATAAGGTTATAACTGTAACTGTAAGGTTATAACTGTAACTGTAAGGTTACAGACGCACTGAATCAAATTTGGAATCAGGTTTAAGGGGTTAAATGAAAATCATTATCTAAAATAAAAAAAATCTAATCAGTAAGGCGGCTGCATGTGTTTTGGGCAGGACATGTAACCCAAACCCGCTTCAACAGTAACATTTCTGTGGCTCAGACCTTTCTGATTCCGCGTCCATGGAATATCAAGAAGGCTGTTTTCCGCTGGGTGAAGCGCGATGGGGTGTATGGCGTTTCCCCCACTCGTATTCCATTAAATCCCGTGTCCTGTGCTAGGATTGGCTAATAATTCTTATTCATACGAGATCCACCAATAGTAGAGAGGAACCCGGGATGCTAGCCAATCATAGCTTAGGAGGCGGGATTTTTGGAATACGGGTGGTAAGAAAACGCTTTTGTGCCTTTGGGGAAAAAACATGGAGTCGGAAACAGTAAGTTTGTAAATTTATTATAGACTTTCGCAAATCACAGTTTGCCACAATTTTTGTTTTAGTAGGTAAGCGGTAAGTCCGACCATTAACAGACAGTCAGAATGCTGTTCGTATTAAAAGCTGAATGTTTTAAATGTTAAAAGCTAAAAATTAAATGCAGCTAACTTTTTTGGTTCTCTGTGTAACTTAGCTGGCTAGCGGGTCTTTTTTTCTAGCTAACGCTTGTAGCATCAGAGCTAACAAAGTTAGACGTTACACTGTATATCTACCAAACTTATAAAAACAGCTAATTTATGTTTTTTTTTTTTTAATCAGTGCGTTTCTTGTTACTTGTTGGTAATTTCAAAAATACTTTCTCATGGTTGTGTTATAGGAGTGTTTCCAAATGTAGTGTAATGTTTTTTAAAACGTAAAACATCAAAATAATAATAATAATAATAATAATAATAATAATAATAAACTTAGCAGAAGAAAGTGTTCTAGATAACTTAAAGTTAGCAAACAGTCCTAAAGCTGCTAACTAAAACAGTATTTATTACAACGTACTACTACTACCATTAATAATAATAATAATAATAATAATAACAATAAAATAAATATATTGTTAATTAGTACACACTTTGCCAGTTAACTTGCCATTGTTAGAAACACTGGGGATTGTATTTAACCTACAAGATTTCACACATAATGTGATGTGGCTTGTGTGTAAAATGCAGACTCTCCAAAATACCCAAAGCACAAAACTGGTTTCATATCCAGAGAATGGATATAAAATGATCAAAATGACCAGACAAATGGTTTCTGTTCATTAATGCGGCTAAATTTATAGCAATTACATATTATTGCTGGTGTACTGATAAAAAGCTATTCAAAGTGTTGCTAAAGTATCCCATAGTATTTAGTGTCACCACAAAAATCTCGCCACAGTGTGATTTTTGTGATCGTTCTCATGCGTAGTGAAAATAACAGCCCAATTAGTAGCTCCCACATAAATGTGTTTAGCTCCCTCTGAATGTGATCAATTTTAAATACTTTTTTCTTTCAGTGATCTTTTGGAGAAAAAGGAGAATGGATGCAGGATCCTGAGCACTTCTACAGAGGTCATGTCTCCCAAAGTGCCACACCAGCAGGGCAAGGCCGAGGACACAGCCGTGCAGGTGGCAGTGCGAGTACGTCCGCTGCTCCCTAAAGAAATCCTGCACAACCATGAGAGCTGCATCACTGCACTGCCTGAAGATAAAAGGGTTACTCTCGGCCATGATCGCCACTTCCACTTTGACTTTGTTTTCGAGGAAAGTGCTGTCCAAGAGGATGTATATGCAACCTGCGTCCAACCCCTCATCGAGGCCTTCTTTCAGGGTTTTAATGCCACTGTCTTTGCTTATGGTCAGACAGGCTCAGGCAAAACCTACACGATTGGAGAGGCTAATATATGTGAGTATGTTTTTATATATATATATATATATATATATATATATATATTATATATAACATATATATATATATATATATATATATATTATATATATATATATATATATATATATATATATGAAATATATTTCATGTGATATAGCTGATCTCACAAATCACATGAAACGTGGCCTGTTTCTAGTCTTATACTGCAGTGCTGTTGAATTCTTGATTCTGGCTGGTGAGAAGGTGTTGATTAATTTTCTGTAACAGCTCGGTCTGAACAGTAGGCAAATCACAGATTTATATTAATTTGGTGAAATTTTCTGTGATTTTGTGGAAGGAGTCCCCAGTGTCAGTGCTTTGGTTTTCTGGTATGTCTTGAGAATGGAGGGCTTTGTGATTTCTGGGTAACATAATGAGCTGCTTATTAACTTTAAGACAGAAAAAAGAGGCTGGTGAAGAAACAGCTCTTTATAGCTGTTATAAGTGATTTGTGAAAGTTCCACAACATGGAACTGTACAGCTGTACATGGATTAAAAAAAATGTAGAAGCATTGGCAAATGCTGTGGTATAAGGGGAGTAAGACACTTTTGGGGTGGTAACAGTACCTTGGCTTTGCATCACCCCATCATTGATTATTTTCCTATAACAGCATGCCTTGTCTTGTTTTAGTACTTAAATATCTAATGAAAGTATTTACTCGGCCACAAGTTACCATATAGTTGCACTTTATAGCTATATATTTACTGCCTCTAGATCATCCATCAGTGTAAAAGGACCACTATTGAGTAGATATTCTTAGGGTGGTGGATTATTCTTAGCACAGGACAGTCTGTCCACATTATTGTCACACCTACCATGTTGGAGCACGTTCTAGGAGTTTAAAAGCTCAGTTCTAGACTGTTGTTGGCATGATATTTTGGTTGATGATTCTCAGCACAGGTGTGAAACCGGTTGAGAGTCTTTGGTTAGTAGTGGTCCTATGGGAGTCCCTTTCACTGATGGATGAGGTCCAGGGGGATTGACACACTGTATAGTAACAGATGAGCTACACTCAATAACTCTACCACCTACAACTGCACCTATATGGTTGGAGTACATGATAAAATGGCAAGTCAGTGTACCTACACAGTATAAAATGTAATTTCACCATCACATATTTCCTGAAAGAAATCATGACACACTGATATGCCTCAGTGTATTTTAATTTATTTATACTAGTCTTATCTTAAAAAGTGTTTGTCATGACAACTATAGAGTTTTTGTGTTCTATCAAGGCCAGCGATTTTCTGGGTTTGAAGATGGTTCCTTGCTTCTTGTTAAAATCTTCTTATGAGTTCACACACATTTGGGATGCCAACAACACTTCCCCCGGTGCAGCTGTCACTGCTCGAAAGCACAGCCCCTCTTGCCATCTGAGATCTTGCTTTTTGGCATTTGGCTGTGGAGAGTGATCACGAACCCACTGCTGTTTTTTTGGCTGCAGCCTCCTTCAGTGATGACGAGCAAGGAATCATTCCCAGAGCAGTGGCTGAGATCTTCAAGCTCCTGGACGAGAATGACCTCAGCGACTTCTCCGTCAGAGTGTCCTACCTCGAGGTTTACAAGGAAATCTTCAGAGACCTTTTGGAAGTGGAGACAGCGAGCAAGGACATTCATATCCGGGAGGATGACAAGGGCAGTATAGGTGAGGAGCTTAAGTTAGCTCAGGGTTTCCTGTGAAATCTGTGAAATGCCTAAGCAAAATGTCATGTTCTTCATTGCCGTGTACGAATTTGCACAGCTATTCAAATATCAGTTTGTGTGCAGGTAATATTTATACTTGAGTATGCACCCAAAAATATATAAGCAAGCAGTCATTCTCATTCAAAAATAAACAATATTGCCATGACGAGTTCATAATTTTCACTGTTCGTTTTCTTAGCAACTGTATTTTAGTTTGTATCAAATGATAAATATGTTGAAATTGGCATTAACAGATGTCAGTCACTCAGAAATGGTGTATAAACATCCTCATTGCTGAAATTATAACAGGATTGACTAAATTCTTACGTTTGGATCATGAGAATTCAAAAGCTCTTGGAATAAGTGGAGCTTAAATAGACAGTTTACGGATGCATTTGTGGGCTTGTTTGTGAATACAGTGTGCCCACAGTTGTCGCTGAGAACTCTGCAGGCATTTCCCATTTCTTGATACATTTCCAATAAATGGATCTCAAATTAGCCTGCCTCTTTACATAGGAAATGGTAGCACTGACTACATTTTACTCATGATTTCAGGTGAAAAAAAGTCTTTTTATTTGTCATACTGGATATTAGAGGAAGTCTCTTATGCCATTCACTTCCTCCCTAAAACATAAATGCTCAGTTATGAAAAGTAGTATATGTTAGACAAATATTTAACCGGTATAATTTTACAGTACATTAGTAGCATTGCGTTTTTGCAGTTTACCATGTAGTACAGTTGTTTGGCAGTGAGACCTGAAGGTGCGTTAGTCTGAAATCATTCCAGAGTCAGGCTATGGCCCCATTAATAACATTTTCAACTCATGTCACATGTCAAAACATGTTTGTAGAAGAGTATGTGCTTGTTTATTACTGTGTGTATGAGTGACCAAATAGCTCCTACTGAGGCCCACATAGCCTAACCCCTTATATCATGGAAGAATATTTGCAGGAGTATAATAGATACTAACACAATAATTTGTTGCTGTGGTAGAAAGACCTACCCATGTGTGTCACAATTTTCATAAAACTTCAACCTGTTTTATTGTTTGTTTTATACGCATAAAATGCTCAAAGGACATAAAAACTGATACAGTAATTGAATTTTGTACAATGTAATTCAGCATCAAAGAGCAAGTCAAGATTATATGTAACCTATTTACAGCATTATTTTTATACATCTGAAATACTTACATCAGCTTGTATGATTTTATTATTGCCCAGTCCCAATGGTGGTATTCTGTGAATCTCTCCTGTAGCTGCAGCCAACTTTATTCCCTCTAGACTCCTGACCACAAGTCTGCTTTGAAGATACAAGAATGTGTTTTTTTGTGCTTTTCTTCTCCACAGTTCTGTGTGGAGTGAAAGAATGTGAGGTGGAGGGGCTTGATGAGGTCTTAAGTCTTTTAGAATCCGGAAACACGGCCCGCCACACAGGAGCCACTCAGATGAACCCTCACTCCAGCCGCTCTCACACCATCTTCACCATGCTGATGGAGCAGAGGCGCGGTGGCTCTCGGGCTGCCAGCAGGAACTCACAGATCCTATCCTCTAAATTCCACTTTGTGGATCTGGCTGGATCCGAGCGAATTCTTAAAACTGGCAACACTGGGGAGCGACTCAAGGAGAGCATTCAGATTAACAGTGGGCTTCTTGCTCTGGGAAACGTGATCGGGGCGCTAGGGGACCCAAAAAGGAAAGGCAGTCATATTCCTTACAGGGACTCCAAAATCACAAGGTATGAAGTTTAGATTAAATTTTATTTTGATGTATAGTGCACCCCAGAGAATGATTTCTTGTACAGTAATTCTTTTGAATTAGACATTAGATAATTATTTATTGTGATCTATATAAAGGAATACAAAAATTTAACAAAGTGCTAGTAGTGAAGGAATGCCATTAGGGATCAGTGGTGGTGGAATACACTGTTTGGCCAAAAGTTTGTGGACACCTGACCATCAAACCCATATGTAGTTCTCCCATATGTAGAACACCTTTGGGATGAACTGGAATGCTGACTGCAGCCCAGGCCTCCTCACCCAACATCAGTACCCAACCTCACTAATGCTCCTATGGCTTAGTGAACACAAATCCCCATAGCCACGATCCAAAATCTAGTGGAAAGCCTTCCCAGAAAAGTGGAGGTTATTATAACGTCAAAAAGGGGACTAAATCTAAAATGGGATGTTCAAAAAGCACATATGGGTGTGATGGTCAGATGTCCACAAAGATGTTAAGATGGCATATTTGGAATTTTTGGAAGATGGATATTTGGAATGCTTTTTAACATATACAGAAATACACTTTTCAATAAAGAGAGGAGTAAAAATAACTATGGATACAAAAATAGATTTTAAAATCCAGTCATCTACTTGCTAGCTGATTGAGTAACAATCAAACTATATATTGATTAACAATAGGTGTTATGACAGTATTGAAGATACCTGCTGTACTATAATAAAATTGTATTGTGATTATATTTTCATATTGGCCAGCCCTAGGGACCAGTTAGCATGATTTATGTTATGCTTAGTGACACTTTCAATTATTAGTTTTTACCTGTTCCTTGAAAGAATGATATAATACAGAATTGTATATTTTCCCCCATTAGAATCTTAAAAGACTCTCTTGGAGGCAATGCCAAAACACTCATGATTGCCTGCATCAGTCCGTCATCCTCTGACTTTGACGAAAGTCTTAACACCCTCAATTATGCTAAACGAGCTCGCAACATTCAAAACCGAGCCATGGTGAACTGCCATGGTGAGCCAGATCGAGTGGAAAGCCTGGAACTCCAGATCAAAGCTCTAAAGCGAGCTCTGGAGAACCGGCAGCGCTCTGAGACCCGAATCCTTGCTCGTTCAGAGCCCGAACGCCAGTTGCGTTCCCTTGAACCAGATGTGAGCAAGTTGCAGGCGGAGAGCACCCACTACAGGACATGCACAGACTCAGCCTACAGGCTGCTGATGGAGCTGCAGGGGGAGGGAACGCTAAACCCGAGCCAGCTGCTGCGTGTGAAGGAGTGGCTTTGCGCTGTTGAGGAAGAGCGCAGCGGTTTGAGTACAGCCTCGGGGCTGGACAGTGGCATTGAGAGCAGTTCCACTGAGGACACCACTGCACTAAAAAAAGGACGGGAGCTTCTAAAGTGCCAGGTGGGACATCCGACAGTTTTATTCATACATTGACCAAAATACACCCAGAGGCCTAAATTCATTACAGTATCTGCTCCAATATCTTAGGGAATAGGTCTCATTTAGGCCTTATTTATGTGTCAGTTAATTCTTATGTCTGACACTAACCAAAGCTGGTAGCACTGCTCATCTTCTTGGTCGTTTTAAGGAATTTTCGCATGAGAAGTGACAGTCACTCACCCTGCATTCATTTTCTGTGAGTGACAAGCAGGCAAGCCGAGCGACACAGACGGAGTGGCAGGCGGTGTGGCATGCATGCTCGACCCTGAGAAATAATTGCGCATGTGGTGCCTGTCAGAATCACAAAGTTCAGGTCATGGTGCAAAAATCATGCCAGCGTCGGCCAACAATTTCAGCTTGCCTAGCAAACTTAAGATGTCATTAATCTTTTTCAGATAGTAATGAAATCACAATGAAGAATGTAAAATGCTAGCTAGCATGTGTGTGATATAATTTCTGTAAAGAAGTCTGGTAGCATGCTAACTTACCTCTGTTGCTGTCGCTGACATTTCTAAACAGCTTCACCCAAATAGTCATGTTTATATTTGCTAAAATAATATATGAAAAAGGTGGCCATAAGTTATTTTAATTATTTGCGGTCAGGAATTTTCAGTTTTCAGCATGTAGCCTATTGGCAAACACTAGCTGTGTTTAGTGTTGCTTTCACCATGGTTATCATTTAAGAGATGCCAGTGATTTTTCCTCTCCATCTTAGGGAAGTACAGAGAGGCAGGCGGCACAGAGACCAATTTGTTGCTTTCTGTGTGAAAAACCCTACCACTTGGGTTATCTCTTATTCCATACCTTATGTTGTAATTTGCTTACATGTTTCTGTTGCCCAGGAGCCAGATGTGAAAGAAGAGTGGAACAGGGAAAGGGAGAACTACATTTCCCAGCTGCAAGCACAGATCCAGCGATTAGAGCAGGAAAACACAGACTTCCTTGCTGCACTGGAAGATGCAATGGAACAGTACAAACAGCAGGTTAGAGAATTCATGTACATTTGACTTTCAGCAAAGGTGAAAGATGTATTTTTGGTGTTTTTAACGCCTGTATATCTCAATTTTGTGCCTTGGCTTTGGCCTCCCTTTCAGAGTGATAAGCTCCAGGAGCAGCAGGACCTCATAGAGGAGCTGCAGTGTCTTCTGGCCCATCCGGGGATGGGGCTACTGCAGCTGACACAGAGACCCCACACTGCACCTATCAACTCATTACAGCAAGCAAGCCTTGCCCCAGGCCATTTGACACCTTTCTGCAATGGAGAGGTTGGAGGAACCCCTGCACGACAGGTAGATACTTTTCCCTTTTTATGTTAAAAAACAGACAGTAAAAAAGTGTCTTACTTGTCACAGATGGTGCAGTGAATTGAGGGTCAGCAGCAGGAGTGAAAATATTATTCTATGATAACTATACAGCCAGCCTTTTGAATATTTTGAAGCCACAGTTTCAGCAGCATCATTTTTTTTTCAATTTTTAATGTTCTTTTTCTTCACAAAGAATATATTTTCTACAGAGAACAACACTTAGTATATAATGTACTTTATGTTTGTACGTTTTAAATAAGAAAAATCCTAAAGTCCTAACAGCTAAATCCATCATGCATTGTTAGCTTTTGTGAGTCAGCTTACTTGCTTAATTGAACTTCCTAAGTTAGTCTAATATAGCAAGAGAAAATTGTGTAGCCAGATTGATTCTTGATTCTTTGAGTAACTCTAGACAGTATGTACACAAGCTAACATCAATTATGCTCAGAAAGCAATGACATAAAACATGCAATGGTACCGATGTGTGAAAATGTGGCATTTTGGTTATACGCACTTGTTTTCATTATGTTTGCAAATTATATTTTATAGACAATAATTTATTTAGGGGGAGGATCAGCATGTCCAAGGGACTCCACATTGCTGTTTATAAAATGCCATTATCATCTATTTGGTTGTATATCTGTGCAAAATATCATGGTTTTCAGTATCTCACTATATAACCACCATTCAAGTACAGAGGAATATGTTAGCTAGCTAGTGTGGGCAATGATGCCTATGCATCTACCTAGCCTCCTAGCTAGGTGCCATCAGGGCAGTAGGGAGCTATTTAATATGCAGTAACAGTGTAAGGATTCAGTAATTTTGTGGGGAAATTGCCTGTATTTTGCCTGGTCTGTTTGCTACCCTGTTTTAAAAGTTTTGTGATATTTTCATAGGCATCAAACCTTTAAATAGTTTGTGACATCATCATTTACTGGTATAGCAGAATGTTAACTGTGTAGCTATGTGATATTCCCACATCATCGTATACCATCTTGGTAGAATACCCTCCTGCACCCACTCAGTGTGGGACACTATATCACTTACTTGTTGTGAGATGCACTATGATAATCTTCTCTAAATGTCTGCCTTATAATAGTGTGTTTTGCAGTGAAAATAATGTTCTCTATATTCTATGCTTTCAGACTGGCCTGAGTGTTTCTGCAGACAGCCATTCATTTTCTGAAAAGTCTCAGTGGGACAAGGAGTGCGAGTCCTGCAGAGAGGACAGAGAAGGCGAGAACACTCCTAACAGAGGCGTCAAAGACAAACGCAAGTATGGATGGTACTCTTTATTTTGCTGTTTCTCTACAAATAAGTAGATTCACTCAGAATAAGCAGTGATGTTTACCCTCTGTGAATTATAGCACATTAGTGCTTACTTCAGACTGCAAATCAGGGGTGCAAGTGTAGGCCTGTGCCTAAACTGAACACAGTGCAACAAAGCATCTGAACGTCATTCATTTTCAATGTATGTGCAGGGTGAGCAACTGAGTTGAGTGGAGTTTAACTATTGAAAACTACTAATGGGAGTGAGGGATAGTGACACTTGATTGTGGCCATATTTCAGGGGCAACCACGGAAGGGGCAACCACGGAAACCATAACACCTGGTGGTATCTCAAGATAGAAAGCAACATTCAGTGACTTGAGTGAAGTGAGGCGAAAAATCACTTTGAACGCAGGGTAAAAAGAAGGAGGCAGCAAATTAGCATGAAGGGTGCTCTGAACCGAAATGTAATATGTAGGCAGCATAGTGAAATGTGATTCTAGAGTTGTTATTTAGAGTTGGTGGGTGTGAAAAACACTTGCACACACTCCACTCTAATGATCGGTTGAATGATTGCAAGACATATTATTTGCTTTGTCAAATAGTGCAGTCGCTGATCTAAATATAGCTTTAATTCTTTGTCTGTAGCTTTATTGTGGATTCTTGGATTCTGTAGTCATATTGCTTTTCTACAGATGCATGAATATTACCTGGTCAAAGAAGGATTCACCATTTCAAGGATCACCCAGAAGAGCTAGGGGAACCCTGTCTCAGGTCCTGGGGCCTGGCCACCCTCCAGGATTACACTACAGCAGAAGGACTTGTGAGTTCAGTACTGAAACGGTTTAAAGTAGAGTCAGCTTCAGAATTATTAGCACTCTTGATAGTGACAGGTTAAAAACTTTTTGAAAAAAAGGTCTTACTGTTAATTGGCTTAATCACTTTTATACTGAAAATATGAGAGAAATTTAGTCTTTAATTCAATTAAACTTATTATAAGAATTTTTTTTTTTTCTGAAACAAAACTACATATGTCACAATTATTGGCACCCCTAGAAATTCTTATGGGCAAAATGTAACCGAACAACGTTTCCATTAATATTTTACTTTTTTAAAGCAGTCATCCATGACTTCCTGTTCTACTGGGGTATAAATATGAGGTGACACAGAGTCCACATTTCCCATTAACATGGGAAGATTCTAGATTACACAAATGAAATGAGCCAAAAGTGTGTTGACCTTCATAAATCAGACACTGGTGATTAAAATAACTATCTATAACATCTGAAAATCCACTGTTAGGACAATAATTAAAAAGTTGGCCTCCAGAATAGAGAGAGTACCTTTAGTGAATACGAAAACCAACACAGACAGTGGTTGATTTTGTTGTCGCTAATATTTCTAATAACACATATATCCAGTTGTAAGGGCTGCACTATATCACAAATTTCAGCATCTTAGTGAACAAAACAAAACCTTTTGCTCATGAGTACAAGTATTGCATTTAACTATATCTTATTTTCTATTAATCTTGTAGACATTTTATAAATAGTTTTAAATATTGAGTGACATTTTCATCTTCATTATCTCCTTTATCCTGGTTACCCCTTCATACACTTACTCACACCTAGGGGCACTTTAGCCTGTGGCATTTTCAAGTATTCTTAATTATCGAATAATTCTATTAGTTATTATTTGCCTACACTTTGACATGACTGCTAATTACAGTAGTAATGACAGTGACTGAGTTTATAAAAGCACCTTGGAAGTAATTATTACTGTGCAACAGCATTGCTATATATATACTGTATTTATATAAATGATTATACATCCTATGATGAGACATTGTTTGAGTGGTTTTTTTTTTTCCACAGAACAGTTCAATTCATAACTGCAGCATGCTCCATGTATATTCTTGTATCAGTATTATACTAACCCTGAATGAGCAGCAGGAACATTTCTTTAATGTTGTTTTATTTCCCCCAAAATGCTAAGGTGACTAAAAATAAATGAAAGATGGCAAAACTCTGTTTAGCCTAGTTTTAATTTGTGCAATGCTTCTAGCTTCCGTTGTGTACTTAGCATTTGTTTGGTGAAGTATGAAGTTTCAGTATTTGATAGAAGAGCATGTAGCAGTTAGCATCCCTGTGTACAGACAGTCTGACTGTGTTTTGTGAATAGCTAACAGCAGTGTAGGGGAGAGCTCAGTGCTGGAGAGTCTAAGAGGCTGCATGTGGGAGATGGGCTCAGAGAGAGGGTTGCTCCTGGCCCAGCAGAAGATCAGAGAACTCTCTGTCACCATCCGGATGAAGGAGGATCTCATCAAGGAGTTGGTCAAAACAGGTAATTTTGATCATCCAGATATAAGGGTGTGTGTGTGTGTGTGATTTTAAATTCTAGTGAGCTATAAAGCAGTGCCAGTCATGAGAACCCCTTGCATAAATATACACAGTGTCCCAGGGCAGAATCAGAATCCCCTGGCATGAAGTAAAAGATGTATATTATATGAAACAATAAAATATAAAATTTCTGTAAATTTTTAAGCACAATTGAATCATTGACATAATGATTTTCTTTCTGCTCTGGTATTATTGTTTCAATGAGTGTAAACACTCGTTTGTCATATTAGACTGTTGACCCAGCATGTCTCTACTCATTGCCCATGATGGGATCTCGATGATGTGTTCGCAGGGAAAGATGCCCAAGCCATGAACAGGCAGTACAGCCGAAAGGTAGCCGAGCTGGAGCAGGAGGCTGAGCAGGCACGAGCCGAGCTCACCGAGGCCCACAAACAACTTCAGGAGCTAGAGGTGCAGGGCAGTCGTGATGCCGCTGACCGCTCTAAAGCCCAGGAGTGCAGGAGAAAGATTGCAGCTGCACAAAGCAAAGTGCAGGTCAGGCTGTTACATGTGTTTTTGGGAAGTAAAACTAGCATGTTGTGTAAGCGAATGTTTGTTAAACAGGAATTCCAGCATAAAATGGCTTTTAATTACATTTGTCATGTTAATTACATCTATTAAACCTAATTTACAGCTGCTTCCAAACGGGCTTCTGACAGCTTCAATAATCATTGCTTGGTCATTAAAATACTATAACTCAGTGCTGTTGAAGTCTTGATAGCGATTGGTCAGCAGGTGTGGGGGAACTGTTTATAGCTGCTATAACGTAAATGACAACAGGAACTAGCTTGTTTTGTGGATGTTCCACAACATGATATGTTACTATAAGCAGTTAAAAAGTACAATGTTTTGTTCTTTTATAAATACACAGTTGTAATCATTAGAAATTGGCTGTGGTGTAAGAAGAATAAAACACTTTGGGGCATGCTGTTATAGGAAAGCCAATCAACTCACATTGATTATTTTCCTCTAACAGCACACCCCATCAGTTTTTTTTATTCCTTGCTTACCAAGTTGGTCAGGTGGAGCAGTGTTTCTCTTTCAAGTCATTGCCTGATTTTATGGAATCAATGTTTCATCTGAGGACATGGAAAGTAGGGGGTGCAGCACCCCCAACTTGATTCCTTTAAATGCAACTGTGAAAAAAATTGAAAATAATACTAATATAGATAAACAAAGATTGAAATTTGAGTTTGTATGTCAGAGATAGCCTCTTATGCCACAGCAATTTGTCAACGATTACATCTGTACATTTTTTTAATGAACAACACATCACGCATTTTATCTGTTTGATGTTATGGAACATCCACGAAAATCGAGTCTTCAGGACAGAGGAGTTTGCACTTTCTGGTTTCTCAGTAACATGACAAACTGCTTTTTTTGTCTCATTAACTTCAAGAGAGAAAAGAAAAGCAGTTCTTGGTGAGAGGATGACTGTGTATAGCTACTATAATGTAATCAATAACATGAACTAGCCTCCGTGTCGGGGAGATTACTGACTGTTACAAAGCACCTATATTCAAGACTTCACACTGTCAATGATTATACTCTTGTCATTGTTAAACAACCCATTTCATAATATGTTTGTTACTAACCTTTTGATTATGTGTATGAGCCGTTACTATAGACACGATAACGTATTAGAACAAGTGCATTAATATAAACGTGTCATTTATGTTACAGTCATATTTACAGTACTGTCAGATCTGTGATGTTACAGAAAATTATTGAATGAAATTAAGGAGACTATATCAAAGCAATCAAGACACAATTCTTTGTTAAAAGAATAATGAATTGAATGAATTTATTTGAGTTGTTTGGGTGTGGTGTCATGGCACACGCCACATGTATGCGGCTTAAAATTCCAGTACCCCGATGTAGAACATCTTTCTGCATCCCAGGTTTAGGGACTTTTTTTTAAAATGTAGCTTGAAAGGGAACTAAATTTTTAAAGTAGATTGGCCATTGAAATTAAGGTTTAAAATAAATGTTTCTGTTAAACTGTGCGAGCCATTTTGCATGAGGGTACAGAAAAAAATGGCAGAAACATTCTCATCTTGTTTGAAGCTTTCCTGCCACTTCCTCTGTGCTGCAGTTTAAAACAGATGTATCCATGGTGATTTTTTTTTATTTTGGCAAGCGTCCCTTTCAGCACCTGCTGGATTTGTTCGATGAAATCATACTGTCATTTTATCCCTGACTCTTAATTTGTGGGCTTTGTCACCCATATAATCTATTTACCAACGTAACAGCAATGTATTGTGGAAGCAAAGATCACATGTTTTTTATCTTGGCAATTAAATTTGAAGGGAGCAGTGGCTCTATGCTTTTTACTGGAGGGTTGAAGAGTTGATTTCCCAGTGGAGTATTAAGACATTGGGACAAAGCATGTTAGGCCTGCAGCTATAACCATCCTTTCACCATTTTTCTTCTAGAGATTTTCCTCAGGCACTTGAGCTAGGAGTGTAATCCAGATCACAAGACCTTACAATACCTATAGGAACACTAATGACACATGGAAAAATAAATCCTTGCAATGCATGCTAGTTACTTTGGATAAAATGCCTTTATTATTACTAGAACACTTTCATCTCTATATGTCAATAATTTGTCGACATGTGATTATTCTCTAGTGCAGAAGTGTTAGAGTCTTATCATGGGGATCACATCTCTACAAAGTTCTAATTTTCTCATTATTCAACCTCATTTAACACACCTGATGAGGTCTTCATGGGCTGAATCTTGTGGTCTGGGACCTGAGTTTGACAGCCCAGCTGTACTGTACAGATTCACTGTACTGAATCATGCATTGTATCTAGGTACATTAAAACCAACGCTTCGTGTATCCATTAAAAAGTGTCATTGTTTTCAGTGCGATTAACCCTATTCCTTTATTTTTTCTCATGTGCTTTCTTTTCCCCCCATGCATGTCTATACCTGCCAGTCGCAGTGAAGGAGGCATGGCCTCTATCTCTGAAAGCTAACACTTATTGCCTGATTACAAGTAAAGTAAATAATTTGCTGCTATATCACATCATATTACACTGGAACCATAAACCATGCTGAATCATTGGCAGCTTTTAATGTATCCTTCATGTACTGTATTACATTGATAACACATTGAAATGACTGGATCATAGAGACAAATATGTGATTATTTTATTTCAAATTCATGCTAGAAGCTGACCAGTAAAATTTTTGTCAAGGTGTCAACATCTAGCCTTATCATTTTCAATTTTTTTATTCTAAAGCAGTAGTCAGACAAATTAAATGTGAATTTTTTAAAAAGATAATTCACTGAAGGGAAACTTTGCACTGACTTCATCTAGGCGAAGTTCGTGAGCCAGCAGCCAACAAGAAGACTGGAGTCTCTTCGACTGCTTTAAAAAAAAGTAGCAATTAATTATTAAGAAGCAGTTGCACCAGATTTTTTTGTTGCTTGAAGCATTTCTAGGGGGAATAATAAAACAAATTGGCTAACTAGGTTCCCCCAATATCCTCTCCAATATCACACTCGCTAGAAGAAGTGTATGCAAAGAATGTAATGTGCTTTTTTTGTTTTTAATTAAAAACCTGCGTGTTGCATTTCTATATTAACAGGTATGTTGTTCAGTAATTAAAAACAAGGTAGAATGTGCTGTGCATTGTTATTTAATATTCTCTTTCAGTGTGTGCATTATTTTCGTACAACGGCAAGGCCTGTTGTGTGTTACTTCTTACATATCTTCCACTCCAGTTGTAGACAGTTTATTGTGTTCAATAAACTGATATGGACTGAATTGCAGACCGGACATACACTTGTGTTCATTTTTTTTAACTATTGTATAAAGTAAGCTCATACACTCAGCTGGAGTCTCATAAATCCAATTGTCTACAGATTGCAGTTAAATATCATTTCTGCTGTTAGCATATGCTGTCCCATACACTGGCATACGCTAGGGTTTTTGTGGTAAGATCCTGTTTTTCCTCTCTGCCTGCCAGGATTTTCTACTTAGCAATGTTGGCACTTCTGGCTTTTGTCTATAATGGTGACAGAGAACATCTGTGGCTCAGAGCCTGTGACATTGTTTCATTTGTTTTCTTAAATGGCTGTTAAATGTGATTTAAGATTTTCTGGTCAAAGAATATCCACATGGTAATATTTCCAAAACATTCCTTTGTTCTGCGTGAACTTCGGCATCATCAACTGGACAGCTCTGAGTGTGATGTCTTTGTTTCACATGTTTGCAGGTGCTGAAGCAGAGGCAGAGGGACACTGCGCAGCTGGCCTCTCTGTCAGTGCAGAGTGAGCGGCGTGTGCAGGAGCTGGAGAGGAGCGTGCAGAGCCTGCGGCAACAGCAGGACCAGCTACAGCGGCGCCTCCGAGAGGAGAGTCAACAGAAGAGAAGGCTGGAGAGTGAGATGCAAAGAGGCAAACATCGAGTAAAGGTGAACACATTAACCATGGGATTTTCAGCCTTAGAAGCTTACCAGTACCACCTGTATTTCTTATGATCACTCATCTGACACCACATTCTGAGATTGTTAGGGTAGTTAATTGGGCATTGATGCCCCTCCCCCCCCCACACACTTCATGTCAAGTGATGGCTGATACATGTGAAATACCGCCTGATTTTACAGCCAGTTTACACTTAAAAATAGAGTTGTATAGTGTATGCCTGGAATATAGAGATCCTAAAATTTGTATCAGAAGTGGCGAAATTTTGTGATTACAGTATATGCTACCTGTCTGTTTTCAGGAGCTGGAGATAAAGAACGAGCAGCAGCAGAAGATTCTGCGGATTAAGACGGAAGAAATTGCTGCCTTCCAAAGGCAAAGAAGGAGCGGCAGTAACGGCTCAGTCATCTCACTAGAGGAACAGCAGGTAAAGACCTGGAGAAGCCTAACCACAGTGTTATCAAAACAGAAATTCAGTCTTTATTAAAACCTACCTTAAGCTTGTGTGGTTTTATGTGGTTTTGTTTTATAATAGGCAGACTTGGTGTTACTGTCTCATGGCTTGTTTCAGCATGTTTTAAGTTTACACTCTATGCTTTTACTCACTCTTGGACTGGTATTTGAGCTTGTGTTTTGTTAACAGTGTTATTTCTGTCTGTGGTAAACATGCTTCATCATGTCTCAAAGTTTATGATTTCCCCTAAGACTAACAGCATTTTAGATAAAAATGTAGCAGAGTTCAAACTGTTGCAGTCTTTTTGACTGGTGTTGATCTTCTGAGCAGAAGATAGAAGAACAGAAGCGATGGCTAGATGAGGAGATGGAGAAGGTTCTGGAACAGAGGAGAGGTCTGGAAGACCTGGAGGGGGAGTTGACCAAAAGAGAGGAGATCCTGGCCAAGAAGGAGGCGTTGCTCTTAGAGCGTAGCGGCCTGGAGACCAAACGACTCCGCTCTAGCCAGGTATGTCTGACCCTGTTCATCCAATGCCTGTATGATTTGATACAAAACATTTCTTGCAAACTCCACACATATTGCCCTGACAAGCTTCTTGCTCTCATAAAAAAGCAGTCTGACTGATAGTGTTAAACCCAGTGAAGACCCTGTAGCAAAATTACAACCTTAAATATATGCAATTAAGCTTATGCAAAACCTGAATGTTTTTTATTCACAAAAATTTCCAGTCTCAGGTACATAACACTGTTATTAGTGAAGCATATAGTAATACTGTCTGAAGGTCTAGCATGCTTATTTCACTCGGCAGGCTCTGAGTAAGGACCTGGCGACACTGTCGAACCGTATTGAATCGCTGGAGCGGGAGCTGAGTGAGCGGAACGGCCAGCTGCGCAGTAGCAGTGCTCAAGACTCACAGCACATCCGCCAGGAGATCTCCAACCTGCGGCAGGAGAAAGAGCAGCTCCTCAAACAGAGAGTAGAGTTGGACGACAAGCTCCGACAGGGTAACCTGCTGTCTCCTGAGGTGAATTCCACTTAACCGAGTATTTTAATATTGATATGGCTTGTAGGTAAACCCTTTTTTTTGACAGAAGGTTTAGCACATTATCATGCAGACAAGAGGTTCTTATAGATATCTGTGGCTGTTACTGATGTTCACTAATGATCGTAACAGTATTTTAAATTCCTTTTAAGTTCCTGTTTTTGGGTTCCTGCTACACTGCAGGGACCTCTAACCATTACGCACAATGATGACGTACACCACTTGTAGAAATTTAAGTTTCGTTAGTTTTGTTTTATATTGTTTTGCTTTGTTGTGGAAATATGATGTTAAAATTATTGTAACCTTTTAAACTAGGTACGCGTGAAAAGCAGTGGTCACATGTCTGTTGGTGATGTTTGCCACAAGCAGTTAGCAACAAGAAACATGAACAAAATATACTCCAGCTATGTACGAAATGTACCAAGACACACTCCTGCCAAAGCATAGCTTCACCATCACCTCTGTTATATAGCGTTAGTAAGAGCTTAAGGTTTGTGATGTGTAAGAGGGTTGTCATTAAGCTTGTGTTCAACCAATCAGCAACCTCCACCTTAGTAGTTCCATCCCCGGACTGCTAGAAAATACCTTCTGATTCCTCCTGCAAGTCCCTGAAAAGGCTTTGTGGTTTCTGAAGATCTTCCTGTAGGGGAATCGTGTCTAAATGCTCACTATCTTTTAACTGACTTGTAGGAGGAGCGCACTCTGTTCCAGCTAGATGAGGCTATAGAGGCACTGGACGCTGCCATTGAGTACAAGAACGAGGCCATCACACAGAGGCAGAGGCAGCTGAGGGCATCAGGAAGCATGCTCACTCAGTGGGAGATGAACCTAATGGCCAAACTCACCTACCTGTCTGCCTCTGAGACACGCGCTCTGCTCTGCAAGTACTTTGATAAGGTCTGCGACTTCTCTTTTTAATGATGTTTGTTATTATTGTCTACTCTCAAGGGGAGTGTACCAGTAGACTGTATATTTTTTTACCCTTGTATTTTTCATTTCTAGTGTTACATTAATATGAAAGCATAGTTACTCTTTACCTTTCTTTTTTTGTTTGTTTTTTCTCCCATGTTTCCTGTGAATTCTTGTGAAGGTGGTGTCCCTGCGAGAGGAAGAGCGGAAGCTGCAGATGGCCCTGGCTGAGCTGGAGATGCGGGTGGAGGAGCAGCAGCACTTGGTTGGGTGGTTGGAAGCAGCTCTGGAGCGCCAGCAGCTGGACACAGACCGCCGGCTCACACAGCAACAAAAAGAGCACGAAAGAAACGTGCAGCTCCTGCTGCAGCAGTGCCGAGGTGACCATCAAACTCATCAGACAAACTCTGTTACTCAGACGCTTACCTGTTTGTTCATTTATTCAGAATAAGATTCTTTCTTGACTTATACTGTCAGTAATAGGAAAGCAGTCTGCTCAGATTTATGAGTTTTTTTTAAGAAAAGCTGTATTGATACTTCAAATAAGAGCTGTTTTCTACTTTCAGCATGGAACATCAAATGAAATGGAGAGTATGTGGGTTTTATGAGCAATGCTCCTGTTTTTCTATTTCTTTTGTATATGTTACTGAGGGCACAACAGACAATTATTAATTTGTGTAAATTTACAGGGAATGTAGTGTAAAATATTTAAATGTATGATGTCTTAAGGGCTAAAAAAAAAAACACCCAGAAAATTGAAAGAAAAAAAAACAGCAAGATATAAACATCATAAAAAGAGAAAACAGCTGAATTTTCTAATTAGGCAAGTCTGGGAATTATTTGGGAAGAACCTAATATTCTAATGATTGATATCTTGCTGTCCTATTAGTTAGCTTTGAAAAATTAACCAATTGTTCATGCTTTCATTACTCATCCCTTGAGCTGCATAGTGTGTGCCATAAACCCAACATAATTAGAAAGTACTAAACATAATTGAAAAATAATCACTTTTATTTTCCCTTGGGCTTTAAAGATAGTGCTTAATTATAATCCCACAAATTTAAGGTAGCACAGAGATCATCTATACACATTACATGCAAAACAAGGTTTGGGATTCTGGTCCAGGGTAAGAGGCAGAGGCCAGGCTTTATGTTGCTGTTATTCCTGTGGATATACACTGCCTGGCCAAAAAAAAAGTCGCACAATCTAATATTTTGTTGCACTTCATTTAGCTTTGATTACAGCACGCATTCGTCCTGGCATTGTTTTAACAACCTTATGCAACTTCACAACATTTATTTCCATCCAGAGTTGCATTAATTTTTGGCTGAGATCTTGCATTGAGGACAGGAGAGTCAGACCACTCCGTAAAGTCTTCTCCAGCACATCCCAAAGACTTTGAATGGGGTTAAGGTCAGGACTCTGTGGTGGCCAATTCATGTGTGAAAATGATTCCTCATGCTCCCTGAACGACTCTTTCACAAGTTAAGCCTGATGAATCTTAGCATTTTCATCCTGGAATACGTCTGTCCGTCAGGGAAGAAAAAGTCCATTGACGGGATAACTGATGGTCAGTCAGTACATTCAGGTGCTCAGCTGACTTCATTTTATTGCCACACAGTGAGTCTGAGCCTAGACCTGACCAGTTGATGCAACCCCAGATCATAACACTGCCTCCAGAGGCTTGTACAGTAGGCACTATGCATGACGGGTGAATCACTTCATGCATTTCCCTTCTTACCCTGACACGCCCATTGCTCTGGAATAGGGTAAATCTGATTTTATCAGACCACATGACCTTTTTCCATTGCTCCACAGTCCAGTCTTTATGCTCCCTAGCAAATTGAAGTCATTTTTTCTGATTAGCCTCACCATGGCTTTCTTGTGGCCACACAGCTGTTTAGTCCCAATCCTGTAAGTTCTCATCACACTGTGCATGTGGAAATGCTCTTACTTTCACTATTAAACATAGCCATGAGTTCTCCTGTTGATTTTTTTTTTTACGATGTGACATCACCAAGCGTTTTAAAGATCTCCGATCACGATCATTCAAGATTTTTTTCCGACTACATTTCTGCTGTAAAGTTGATGGTTCACCACTATCCTTCCAGGCTTTATTAATGCACTGGACATTTCATAACCCAATTCCAGTGATTTCAGCAAACTCCTTAGTTGTTTTCTTTGCTTGATGCAGGCCAACAATTTTCCCCTTCAGTAACATCTTTTCCACGACCATGGGATAAGAAATCTGCCATGGTTGTTTAAGAAATGAGAAGCTACACACTGCATCAGTTAAGGTTAAAAGAATTGTTACCAGCTGAAACATATTAATCACAGCAGTAATGATCCAATCATAAGCTTTTAAGTATTTGCTTATTTAAACCCAAACAGTGACCTTTTTTTTTGGCCAGGCAGTCTATAAGAGCTTTAAAGAAGGAACTGTGAAGAAGGTAGGGAAATGGCATTACCTGCATTTTCGATGTAAAATGCAGATTACTGGCAGCAGGAAAGAGAGCACTGGGCAAAACAAAATACCTGGTATGAAGGTCAGCATAATCATTAATAGTTATAGAAGTGTATTTATCAGTTTATAATTACCATGTTTACTTTGGGCCCAAGAAAACATTGAAAAGGATTCTAATTCACTTGTATCTAAATGTTTTTTTTTTTGTTGTTGTTGTTGTTTTTTTTAAATCTGACAATACGCTTTAATGAAATAGTTTGATGGCTTGAATTTCTTTAAAAAAAAGAGAGTAATTTGTGCAAGCTTTTCTAGTTATAAGGTTTCTGTTCTTTTTTGTGAATCGGCTCCCAAGTCATCAAGTGGAATGTACAGTATTGTGGACATAAATACTTACATACAAGTGAAACAAGTCTTATTGGGCTTCTTCCACAGATCAAATGGATGAAGGTCTGGCTGGTAGACAGCGACAGTATGAGGGATTGATCCACAACCTGAGCAAAGAACTGAACCTGTGCAAGGCAGCCAATCAGGAGCTCAACAGCAGAATAAGGGAAATGTGTGGAATGGGAGATCAGAGCAAGAGTGAGGCTTTAGTTAAATGTCAGACTGACTACAGTGAACTAGTTCACGGTGCCATAATTAATTTTTTCCATAATGCATCAGTAATGTAAATTAAGAATCTATATCCTAAATTACATACTGAGCAATAGCTTGTTTGCTTGAGTCTTAAATTACGTGCACATTTATTTTATAAATGTATTTTATATTTATAAAATTTCAGTTGTCATCATCTTAATCAGGTGAAATATCTGATTTTCTTTGCAGGTGGAGTAGACAGGGTGCAGTGCAAGGCAGGTGGAGACAGTACCAGGTACACTCCCGAACCTGACAGAGTTCACAAGTCAAGAGAGGAAATGCGGGAGTTAGTAAATGCGCCGCTGCCCCCCACATGGAGGCGCTCTTCCCTCCCCACTGAAGACCAGCATGTAATGGAGGAGCTGAGGCAGAGGGTAGCTTGTGAGCTGCCTGCCAACAGAATTGTCCAGCCTAATATGAACATGAACGCTGCTTATTGGAGCGGAACAGGCTCATTGTCCCTTACCAAACCACGGAGAGAGAGCCGGAAGTCAAGCCTAAACTTAGGAATCGTTGGTTCTAACTCTGCAATCATTGACGTTCGGAAAAATCCCTTATAGCAAGCTAATCATTGGACAGTCAAATCTGTTTACTTTTATTTCTATTGTGCATTCATTTTTCATTAAACTGCATCTCTGCCTTATGTGCAAATCCAGTGCTAAATTTATACTATGGACTTTTTTAAACCATTGATCTATATCACATTTTGTGTACAGTACAAAAGCACTTTATGTAATAGCAAATTGCTTGAGCAGATTTTGTCTTGTGTCTGCTCTTGGTGGATAATTTACAAAAATATTACATGATACTGGCCTAAAAGAACCATGAGACATTTTTATACACTTAAAAACGTTTATACATCATGATGACATTGTTTAAGTGTGTGGGTGTAACATAATTTGTAAAACAATAAATCGACTGAAAATAAAGCCGAGCCAGCCAGGAGTCGAACCTAGAATCTTCTGATCCGTAGTCAGACGCGTTATCCATTGCGCCACTGGCCCGATGAGAGACGGTATCGAATGGGTTGTATATGAACAGAATGACTCTGTGACCCGTGACGCGTTTTACTGCATATGTAAAATCCGAAAGTTTACAGACTGGGAATATTCTCGGACTTGTAATGTTCGCCAGTCGTATGCGTGTAGTGTCGCTAAAATGCCTAACGCATTATCTTAACAAGCTAACGTTACACCTAAGCAAATGTTCACTACTTGTCTTAGATACTGTTGTGCATTGCACTGACTGAAATATAACAGTAGCAACATTTAAATGAATTGATATCTAACTGCTAATCGTGACCGATTAATCGTCTGATTTGAACGAATCAGAATACTTTGCTAAAGTGGACATTACCGCTAGCTAGCGTTAGCATAGCTCCGTCTCGATTGACAATGAGCTGCTAACTTACTATTAGCAGCCAGTAAACTGGTCTGGACACAGTTTTTTAAATGTTTACAGTTCTTTTCCAAATACACTTCATGTATTCAGTTTGTAAATGACGGTCCGCCTTTATGTGTAACATGGTTAAATGTAGATTTAAAGAAAAGCGAATCCGAGCCAGCCAGGAGTCGAACCTAGAATCTTCTGATCCGTAGTCAGACGCGTTATCCATTGCGCCACTGGCCCGATGACGTAGGGAGTTGAATTGGTCTTTATGAATCGACTCCAGGGAATCCGATTCAGTTTTGTACACATTGGCCAGCCAAAAACTAGGTAAAACAGACTTGGAAATAGTTGTGCGACAGTTGTATGCTACGTTGGTTTAATGCAATTTTACTTTTTTTTTTACTTTAAAGTATAAATAAGAATGAAAAGGATACGGTTTGGAAGTACGTCCCAAGTCTTGGTATTCAAGTCAAGCCTGATAAGTCCAACAAGTTACAAGTCCTTAACTTTTAAGTTTCATCATCATCATCATCATCATAATAATAATAAAAATAATAATAATAATAATAATAATAATAATAATAATGTGCAACGCCAAACAACACGTTTGTACGCAAAGGCTCCTATCTCGGGAGCATGGCTAAATAATAATAATTCATATTTCACTTTCATGTGTGAACCTAATGCCTTGGAAGGGCGCTACTATTTTCACTAGTAGTTGAAATTAGGACGCATCCACAAGCACCTCTGTAGCTGGCCTCGTGGCCTAATGGATAAGGCGTCTGACTTCGGATCAGAAGATTGCAGGTTCGAGTCCTGCCGGGGTCGAGGTTTTGAGGGATACTGGAAAACAGCAACACATAATCAGCGCTCAACACAAAAGTTAAACAGGTCTGAAAGTGTAGTATGATCACATACAGTCATTGAGCCAGCCAGCCTCCTATGTGTTACCTTATTTACTTTACGCAGGGATAAAGGCAACTTTTTACCAGTTGCATATGCTTCAGTAATAAAATATGTATTTGTCATAATAAAAAAGACAAGGCCATTGTCTTAGGCCATTAAAAGGCCTAACACTTTATCTTAAACTAATGCTACACCTAACTAAAATGTTCACTATAGATCAGGGATTCCCTAACTAGGGGTCATAACAATTGAGAGCATCCTGAGCGGCTGCATCACTGCCTGGCTTGGAAGTTGCACTGTCTCAGATTGCAAGATCCTGCGGTCCTAGTGAGGACAGCTCAGAAGATCATTGGCGTTTCTCTTCTCTCCATCACAGACATTCACACCACACGCTGCATCCGCAAAGCCAACAGCATTGTGGATGACAACACACACACCTCTCACACAAACTCTTCACCCTCCTGCCGTCTGGCAAAAAGGTACCGAAGCATTCAGACCGTGTAACAGTTACTTCCCCCAAGCCATCAGACTCCTCAATACTCAGAGACTGGACTGACACTAATCCACACACATATTCTCAACTGAACACCATTCCACTACATCTGCAATCTGTTACATATGGCACTTTATCCACACTAGAACGGTGTACTAGTTGGCACTGCACTGTCCCTTACTGTGTTTATTGTCCTGTTATAGGAAATTTGTAGGCCTGCTGGGCTTGCACTGTTTGCACGATTGCACACGTGCACTTTATGTAGTCCTGTGTAGGTCTGTGTAAGCTTAGTTAGTTGTGTGTAGTCTCATGTAGTATTGTGTTGTTATATATGGCTGAAATGACAAAAAAGCCACTTGTCCCCACACTCACTGTGCATCATACTCATACACTCAACTGAACACCATTCCACTACCTCTGCAATTTTTGCACATTTCTTTCTTAAAGTGCTGCAAAAACACGGTACATAAAATACTGTATTGACCACCTGCACGCTTGCTGCTAACACTGTATTTATCATAGTAATTGCACAGTGTCATAGTATGTTATGTTTACATTTACAGCATTTTATATAGATATAATAATTATATTGTTATATCTTTTTGCACAACCTGTTACATATGGCACTTTATCCACACTAGAACAGTGTACTAGGCGCTGCACTGTCCCTTTCTGTGCCTATTGTCCTGTTATTGGAAATTTGTAGGCCTACTGGGCTTGCACTGTTTCCACTGTTTGCACACGTGCACTTTATGTAGTCCTGTGTAGGACAAGTGGCATTGTTCACGTAATCCCCTGCTTACCTTACGATGCGCAGTTAGCATGGGGTCAAGTCAAGTGGCTTTTATTGTCATTTCAACCATATACAGCTGGTACAGTATACAGTGAAAATGTTTTGTTTTGTTGATAAAACTACACAAAACTACATGAGACTAAACACAACTAACTAAGATTACACAGACCTACACAGGACTACATAAAGTGCACGTGTGCAAACCTGCAAACAGTGCAAGCCCAGCAGAGTTTGTGTGAGAGGTGTGTGTGTTGTCATCCACAATGCTGTTGGCTTTGCGGATGCAGCATGTGGTGTGAATGTCTGTGATGGAGAGAAGAGAAACGCCAATGATCTTCTGAGCTGTCCTCACTAGGACCGCAGGATCTTGCAATCTGAGACAGTGCAACTTCCAAGCCAGGCAGTGATGCAGCCGCTCAGGATGCTCTCAATTGTTATGACCCCTAGTTAGGGAATCCCTGATCTATAGTGAACATTTTAGTTAGGTGTAGCATTAGTTTAAGACAATGGCCTTGTCTTTTTTATTATGACAAATACATATTTTATTACTGAAGCATATGCAACTGGTAAAAAGTTGCCTTTATCCCTGCTTACAGTAAGAAGAGGTAACACATAGGAGGCTGGCTGGCTCAATGACTGTATGATCATACTCCTGTTATCTACACTTTCAGACCTGTTTAACTTTTGTACTCAGCGCTGATTGTGTGTTACTGTTTTCCAGTATCCCTCAAAACCTCGACCCCGGCAGGACTCGAACCTGCAATCTTCTGATCCGAAGTCAGACGCCTTATCCATTAGGCCACGAGGCCATGGTTAGCATCCTTCTACGGTCGTTACGCGTGCAGATGAAGGTGTAATTATTGCGATACCGCAAACGTCAGGACGAAAACTGATTAGACGGAAAGTACTCATACCTTTCCAGTCTTAATTCGAAACAAGTAAAATTACATTAAACCAGTGAAAGTTGTAAATGTCGAGAAACTAAAATCCGATTCCCTGGAGTCGATTCATAAAGAACGGTTCAGTCTTCTCATCGGGCCAGTGGCGCAATGGATAACGCGTCTGACTACGGATCAGAAGATTCTAGGTTCGACTCCTGGCTGGCTCGGATTCGCTTTTCTTTAAATCTACATTTAACCATGTTACACATAAAGGCGGACCGTCACTAACAAACTGAGCATATGAAGTGTATTAAGAAAAAAATGTAGGACTACTGTAACGGCTGGACAGTAGTTACTGTCCGTTACTGTTCCTGTCAAATGGTAATAAATATGAGATTTTTTAAATAATTAGTTTATATGACTTGTTCGCAAGTCTCGCGAGAGGCTGCTACGCATCTCCCGCTTACGTTTAGCGCGCGTTTAGGTGGAAGATGATGGCTGAAGCAGAGGAAGACGTGTGCGAGACCCGTGGCCTCAAGTTCAGTCTATGGTTTCACTCCAAGATGACAAAAAGAATAGTTTCATAATGCGATGCATGTTGTGTGCACCAAAACAAACTCCAGCCTGAAAAAACACATAGCGGTAAGTGTCAAAATTCTGCCTACTTGAACCCTATTAATGGTAATTTGGTAACTATGGGCACTACTGAAGTTCAACAGTAAAATTCTGTAAAAACTGATTGTTCAAGAAAGAACATATGACCAAATAAACATTCACATACTGAAGCGCAAACACACAAACAAGTTCATACACAAACATAATAACAAACACACACCTTCTCTTTTGTTCTCTGTTTGCTTGTTTAAATGCAGATGCTGACAAGTTTGTGTTGTGAATGTGAAAATAAAGACGGAGTTAAGTGTTAGAAAAACATCTGGGTGTGTTTGAGATTTTATTGCAAATGACAGGTTATGTGATGTTAAATGTGCCCATCACAGGACTGAGATAGGCTACTTTACTTCAACCTAGGTTTTATATAAGTAGAACAAAGAGACTTTCAAGGAGAGGTGTGTGAAAGCTCTCCAAGTAGTTTGAAATTCAGGGTTTTCGCTTCATATCAATCAGATCAGAAGTAACTAGTAACTAGCTACTTGAGTAGTTTTTTTCATCAGATACTTTTTTACTCTTCCTCAAGTAACTATTAAGATTGTTACTTTTACTTGAGTAAATATTTCCATAAGTACTTGTACTTTTACTTGAGTACAGATTTTGGATACTCTACCCACCTCTGGTGGTTATAGGAAAACAATCCACGACTAGGTGGTGTGATGTGGCCCGACATGAAGCAGAGGAGCCAGGTTTATATATGGAGTGTGACTTTGCCTGCGTGTGCAGAAGCAATGTAACAGGTTGTGCAAAAAGATATAACAATATAATTGTAAAATGCTGTAAATGTAAACATAACATACTACGACACTGGAATTACTATGATAAATAAAATGTTAGCAGCAAGCATACAGAGGCAACGGCAATGCAAGTGGCATTGTTCACATACTCACCTGCGTACCTTATGACGCGCAGTTAGCATGGGGTTAAGTCAAGTGGCTTTTTTGCCATATATATATATATATATATATATAAACACAAAACTACATGAGACTACACACAATTAACTAAGATTATACAGCACATCCCTGCTTAAAAACAGCATTTATTCCTTATATATTATATATTCCTTTGATTCTTAGACACATATGTTACTGACACAATAAAATGTTCAAATGTTACAGTAGTCCTACATTTTTTTTTGTAAATACACTTCATATGCTCAGTTTGTTAGTGACGGTCTGCCTTTATGTGTAACATGGTTAAATGCAGATTTAAAGAAAAGCGAATCCGAGCCAGCCAGGAGTCGAACCTAGAATCTTCTGATCCGTAGTCAGACGCGTTATCCATTGCGCCACTGGCCCGATGAGGGAACTGACCCGTTCTTTATGAATCGACTCCAGGGAATCGGATTTTAGTTTTTCGACATTTACAACTTTCACTGGTTTAATGTAATTTTACTTGTTTCGAATTAAGACTGGAAAGGTATGAGTACTTTCCGTCTAATCAGTTTTCGTCCTGACGTTTGCGGTATCGCAATAATTACACCTTCATCTGCACGCGTAAACGACCGTGGAAGGATGCTACCCATGGCCTCGTGGCCTAATGGATAAGGCGTCTGACTTCGGATCAGAAGATTGCAGGTTCGAGTCCTGCCGGGGTCGAGAGTTTGAGAGACACTGGAAAACAGTAACACAATCAGCGCTCAACACAAAACTAACATCTCTGAAAATGTAGGTAAGAGAGATGGTCGTTTTTTCCTGTATTATTGTTACCTGTTCTGCTTATAAGCAGGGGAGTCAAACACACGTCCCGATAAAGGCTCTAATCCGCAGAATGATGCAGAATCCGTGCTATCAGTTAAAATGGTCTTAGGGACAGCAAGTGAACCGAAACGTTCGTCGGAAAGAGCCAGTCTCTGTCACTCCACTAGGGGGCAGACCAGAGCAATAAACTTCATTTCATCAGCAAGCTGAACATTTTACGCTGTAACCATGTCTCTTTACAAAGGAACACATTTTTAGGGGTTTCACAGTAACGGGGGTGAATACTTACACAATTACAAGTTTTAAGCTGTTTATATGTAAATAATTTTGCAAACTGATATTGATTTTTCCCGCCACTTCAATATTATGGGCCATTTTGTAGGTTCATGTTATGTAAATTCAAGAGGGTGAATACTTATGCAAGCCACTGTGCATATATGCTGAAACCACAATATGGACTTTGTTTATTTGTTTGTTTGTTTGTTTAGGTAATGAATTGCAGCATCTGTTTGGTAGGAGATATATATTATGTGTAATCTGTTTATGCTTTCAGAATGTACCTTTCAGAGAAAATGCAGATATAATAACACATTTATGAGTTATTATAGCTGCATTTTCTCTGAAAGGTAGTTGTTGATGTATTATTGTTCACTAATCTGATTATATATATATAGATATAGATTGAGTGTAATGTAAAGTTTTGCTCTTCATTATAAATGTTCCTCAATAAAATCGCTTGAAAATTCTATACTTGAACTTGAATTCATACTTGACCCCTGACAACATGAAATTATTTAGGCTGTTGATGTTCATAAACAACTTCACTTGCTTTTCCCCCTATTAGTATATGCACTATAAGACAAGTGCACTATAAGACAAGTGCACTATAAGACAAGTGCACTATAAGACAAGTGCATCCGCAAAAATTTCTGGATTAGTCTACAGAGTCTTCGGCTTTCATGGACTCTTCTACCAAACATCAGATATTGGAAAGCAGCCCTGGAAAGGCAAAGCCGCGCTGTGTCCCGAACGTCTCCATGGTAACCAACTGCTCTCCAAAAGGAAAAATCATAAACATTACTGCAGCTACATGATCTGTCCACTAGATGTCACTACTTACTTACAAAACAGCCAATCGCAGGGTTTTCAAATCCAAATCCAGAATTTGTTCAAATGCATTTCAGAAGATACCTTTTGAAAAACTGTAGCTATTTATATATTTTTCCTTCCTTAGCCTGCTGTGTAACAGCTTTGCTTTTGCCAAATTTTTATCAGAACCATTAAACGTTTCAACACTTGTCCATGAACAAACAAACCCTTTAAAAGGCTTTTCTTTCAGTGCCACACTGCACCCTGATATGATTCAGGCAGACTGCGACTGATTAATGCAGGCAAAGGAAAATATTTTGTTAAGTGATGGAATATAAGCTAATTTTAATGAAATATTTGTAATATAGGCATGTGTTAGTTATCCAGTTTATCGGAGTCTTGTAATTCCAAATAGACAGCGCCTGTAAAGAGAAGTGCAGGTTTTAAAGACATTTAGGTTCACTCCTTCTTATTTGTGTGTACATTCAGTGTGTTACACACAGAAAAGGAAAAATCATTAGCCCTGCGAAATAAATAAATAAATAAATAATAGAACACCAAAGGTAATGACCAGTTGCATTTTTCAGTTTGGAGTAATCCATGTAGACACGAGAATAAAAGTTTGCACTTCGAGCAGTGTTTTATAAAAAAATAAGGCAGCTTAATTATACTTAAATGTAATGCTTATTCTGCTTACATTACGAAAATACTTGCTGTAGATTTTCTTTTCGATGACCAGCTCTCAGATAATCATAAAATAAACCACAAGGAATCAAAATTTAATCGACACTTAATTGTGTTTGCTTAAAGAATGGGTATGCAGATCTCTGCAAAACCTTTGTCTCGTATTAAGATACAAGAAAATTAAATGGACACCCAGCAAAAAAAAGGTAAAATTCTACATTTAAAAACTATATATATATAGATACAAGAAAATTATCTCCAATGGGCGCTCTGGAAAAAGAGCAACACGAGGCTTACATTATGTTTAAATTATAATAACATAATAAATTATGTTTTTAATATTAATGTGTGGAAAATATCACGAGTCTAATGGTGATTTCCATGGTGTTTGTAACGGAAGGCAAAAAAAAAAGTGTGCGAGAATCTCTGCTTTTTTATAATAAATTAACTTAAGATTTTGTAGTATTAGAGCACTTTAAATTTCTTGTTGCATTAATGGGATACCTAACCCAGAAGAAATCTATAAGAACAATTTCAGTGATTTCGTCGGAGTTGTTAGTTTCTTCAGGGTATAATCGCGACACTCAGCAGTCTAAAAAGGGTGATTAAAAAGGTTTGACAAGCTGTATGCGTGCCCGTGTTAGTGGGACTGAAAGAAGAAGAAAATAGCGGATTATTTGAATTATTAGAGAGATTACATGATGTAACCTATATACCCTGCTTTTTTAAGCGTTTAGATTTTATATACGATTTTGTTGAATTATTCAACATTAACAAGGTAGCACGAGTCTGAGAAACAGACTCTATTATGAACACATTTTAATGTATTTTTGAGTCGTTTTTAAAAACCACCATTTGACGCAATCAGATGATCATAGCGAGCTCTCGCCGCCAGAGGTCAGTGTTGCTACAGTCAGACTCGAATAAACACACAGTTATATGATAATTAACGCATTTGTGGGCCTGAATAATCTATAGGCTCGTCAAAAAAAGAGGCTTAGGATCATTTTCATTCTCAGACAACTTAGCAACAATTATATGTTTTATCTTGATATTAGTGAATTCAAGGTCAGTAGGCTATACAAAAAAAAAAAAAAAAAAAAAAAAAAAAAAAAAGAAAAGAAAACGCAGTACGGGACGTCAATGATCCATTCACAGTTCTACTTATAATAGCTGTCTGTGTCTGAATTATCCATTGCAGAGGATCTGCTGAAGTTAAAGATGAATATGAATGCATGATATTGAAGACTAAAATTCGAAACTGTTTGGATCTCGTGAAATATTATATAAAAGCACGGTATTAGTTAATTTTCTGCCAACAACGAATCTTTGTCACAGGGGTCATCTCTTTTATTGTAAATTAGTCTACTACCCCTTCACCTCCCCACCCCCCAACGAAAGTAAAACTATACACATACATAACTATACAAATGCAGACTTAATGTATACTTAAAGATGTTTTCAAAAAAGTAAAAAAAAAGAAAGAAAGAAAGAAAAAGAAAAATATAGTTTTCTGAACATTAGTTTTTGTAACCTAAACAATAAAAAGAAGAAAACACTTCTTAAAAATAATCTAAGACGGCACTGGAAAACAGGAATTAGGCAGCGTATATTGTTCTTGTCAGTAGCACAACTGAACTAACTAACGGCCCTATACTAATTTTCTTGTAAATCTAGCATGTCCCTCGGTTGCGTTTTGGGGGAAAAAATCCAGAGGAAGTGTACACTGCCTGTTTTAACCACCATAAATAAGATGTCAGACTGCGATAAACCACAGCACTGAATGACTACAGGCTATAGGTTATAGCCTCTAGGCTATACACTCTGTTGTGTACGGTGCAGGGCGACTGATTATAAGCAGATCGAGGGTCAAAGGACAACCAGTGTCTTCTCTCCTGACCTGCACTAAACCGAGAGAGTGGACTCTTAAAGTGAGCACTTTATAATCACAATACGGAAAGGCAGGGGTCAAGGACTTCCATCAGTCTGGTCAGTCAGGCTCATTGTCGTCCCTTTATGATGAAAACCAATTGTATTTTAGCTAGTAATTAAACACAGCTTGTGAATAGTTAAGTGAGATCATGTGTGTGCGTGTGTGTATTTGAGATGGGAGATTAAATTGAGCTTTTCTGTTCTTTATTTACAAGTTTTTGAGTAATTAAAATGATTGTAACTCATTATGCTTAGATGTTGTGGGCTGCAGGGCTGCATTGTAGTCTATAAAAGGCCTATACTGTAGTCCTGAAGAACGAGTAGGACAGTGAAGGATATTATTTGTGATTCAATTCGTGAATGGATAAGAATAAAACGAAATTCGACGACGGTACGAAGAGGCCCACTACCGAAGCATTAAGGCATTTTAAATAAGAAAATTAAAACAAATGATTATATTATTATATATTTAAAGAAAGAAAGAAAGAAAGAAAGGTGATCACAATACATGGGCTTGGTAGAAGTCTTATGTCATCTACTTATACTTATGTGCTACTCTTCTGGCTGGCAAATACGTTAAAATAATGTTGTTATCTTGCCTAATCAGATATAACGATTAAATCGGTGATGAGTGATATGTTTCATGGTGTCTCGAGTCCCGACAGTAGGTGGAAAGAGGAGGATTATGACCTTTGCAAAATGCCTCTTCAGCTAAATGCAATATTTAGCGATTTAAAAAATCGAGGTAGGCTATACCTTATTTTTAATTTACATTTTAAAGTGGTATAGTTGGGACCAGTGGTCTTGACTAAGAGACCAGTGAGGCTAACTTTCCATTAACCCCTATAGTGCTCATTTAAGTCTGGCTTGATGAACACTAGCTAATTCAGTACCTGAAACAAAAGTGTTATTATTTTACTGCGTAATAGTGCTGCATGTTTGTTAATCGTCACCGCAAAATCGGCCTTTTACAGGCTTCTTAATATCGCAGAAACTGAATATAAAATGCATTCTGACAGGTTCCAGATACGGATTCTGGAGGTGTTTTGATTAATCTTTGCGTTGAGGGGGGAAAAAAATCAAATTTAGTCAAATTAGTGTTCATTGATTAATTAAGAGTTCACCAGTTTGTCTGAATAGCTTATAGCCTGTTGCAAAGCATATCGTAATCACAATTAATCGCAGTATTTTGTTTTTGCCCATACCATATTACATTACAGTGTTAAACATTACAGCTGGGTTGCACACCTAGGAATTAGGCCATCGATTTTTAAAGTTATTTGTCTATAAAATACCTCGGTGACAGCAAAGATCTCACAGATATCCGCTACCTGACCCAGAGAGAGAGAGAGAGAGAGAGAGAGAGAGAGCGAGCTGCATCCTCTCTCATCTTTGATCCGCTTGTCTCTGATTGGCCCGTGGCCTGCTGCTTCTTGACGTCACTGCGGGAAAGAAGCGACCGTGCAGGCTTTTAGACCCGAAAACTAGAGACTCCAGAGCCAGAGACTGAGCATCGCACCACACGCACGGAAGAGTCCGCTCCAGCCTGAAGCTTACATCGGCCTGTGAAAGGTCAGACAAAGCCACGTGCATCTTAAATAAAACACAAAACCACGGCTGTGCTGGTTTCATGGGAGGAAATCCCCCATGTTGGAAATAAACTGCCCAGTTCCTGCTCACTGGATCTTAAAGAAACGCCATCCCAGGCTTCGCGGACTTACAGAGGAAAACGCGCCATGGCTGGTGCCATTGACGATCACGATTTCTTTTATTTTTGGCAGTGAATGTTTCAGAAGTACAACACACAGTGCTGGTAACGCATCATGCGCGGCAGTGATCTTGCTTGGCAGACACAGAGAAGACCACTTCGATGTGCCCAACACTCGGGCACTTAACACTTTGCATCCTGAGCACGACAGAAAGGAATATGCACGGCATCATAAAAAGTAAGACTTCATATTTCATTGTCAGGAATTGCACTTGATCTCTGGACCATATGAACTAGCTCATTACTGAATGATCATAGTATTGAATGGTCACAGACCAGCATGTGATTATAGTTATTTTTAAGTTTATTAGTGGAGACACGTGAATGTTTGTATAGTTATCTCCGGTACAGACTAAGAGAGAAGGCCAGACAAAGTGCTAACTATTCCTTTCCATGTTCCTTCTCCTGTTACACCGTGAGAGGCAGTGAAAAAGCAATGTAGCTAAATATGTTGTACATTAATTTGTAATACAGTGTTAACTTTTAGAAACAAACATTGTTAGGCACAAACGGTGTAATAATGTTCATTACAACGGCATACAAGAGAGTGTAGTTATAACCTGTAGTTAAACCGACTCCTGTAAAACTGTGGATGCCAAAACCCTTCCACAAGTTCAATGTCGGACCTGCATAAGGATGCAACAATGGCGTACAGGCCAATAAGAGGTTTACATAATGAGAGTTTGTGTAATAAAAAATGTTTTAAAAAATTACTTCAGAATATCGTAAGAGTAAGTGTCATAAGTTGCCGTTCTTTGAAATCTGTTACGTTTTGAGAAAAAGTGTTTTAAAGGTTAAATAATTGCAAAAATAATGTGTCATGTCTAATGTAAATATTATTTCATGATTGTAATAATATATAAGTGTATTAACAAGACATAACATGAAGATGGGATTGTTTGTTCTTATTGTGTTTTTTATTTTTATTTTTTAAAATAATTGTGTCGTAGTATATGTAGTATATGCCTCAGTTTAAATCTTTTCACTTTCTTCATAAATCTTGTTTAAGATGCAACACAACAGGTAAGCCAAGCAGTCACAAAGAAATCAAACCTCATGACGTCATACGCCGCGCGCGCTCCAGGGAATTGTAGGGTCATTATTAAGGGGTGGTGTCTAAATTCAGAGTAGCTACAGCTAAATAATAATACTTTTAAAAAACTCATGAAATTTCTAATAATTTATTTAAAAAAAGAAAAAATATATTTAGACTTTTACTGTTAGGCCATATCACTGGTAACAAAAATTTTATTTTTGTTACCAGTGATATTAGGATAAAAAGAAGGTTTCTATTTATTTACTTTTTTTTTTTTTTTTTACAAGAAAATAAAATTCTTGTAGATTCTAAAGCGAAGTTACGATTAGCTCATTGTAATGCCATCTAATCAGTACAACTTGGTAATTTATGGGGCGATTCTCTGAGTAAAATACACAAAATAAAATCATTTTCCTGCGATTAAAAGTTACTTACCGGGGAGGGGGCATTATATAACGATTTCAGTGTAAACCTTGTTAATAATTATGCGTTGTAGTGTTACTTTTGGTCCATTGCAGTTACGGCATAAGTCATGGGGCGGACTGATAAAGCATGCTAAAAAATCTCATTGCAGCAATATCAGTAATAATATCTATCAGTCAACATAATAATTTAAAATTCTCCTGCTCGCAATGAGATTTCTATTCAGACTGTAATGTTTATTCTTTCATCTAAAAATGAACCCACGACTGTCCCATTTTGTGCAAACACACAGACGGAGCGCTTAAAGGGCCAAAGGGATCATGAGGACTGAAGCCTAACGGGACAGATAAAATGATCTATTTTAGGAATATTAATCTTGTGCTGGCTGTTATTAGACGACAGGGACTATTCGTGTCTAAATGAGCTAAATGAATGACAACCCCACAAAACGACAGCACCAGCAACTCGGATGATCACGTTGAATAAACGCTCAGGCCTCGTTAACACAAATGTGCGTGGCTATGATTCAGAGTGCATTAAAACCCAAACTGCCCTCTTTGTTCGTTTGCTAACATGTTAACCTCTTCTTTGTTCATTGTCAGGTCTGCTCTTACGAGATGCTCCTCGTTACTTGTGTCGTGTGTGAAGGGGTCGGTTGCTATCTTTGGTTATCTAGCTGTATGAGTGTTTCTCCTCCGTCATAAAGCTAGATAACCGAAAGTAGGAGCGGTCTCCTGTACTGCGCACTGCTCGTGCACTAAAGCACGAGCAGGAAAAATACTGACCACTGCGTGGAGATCTATCATAGGGAAGGTAAGCAACTGTGTGTCCACGTTTTTTTTTCTTTTTTTTTGACATTCTAGAGTACTGAAACATTAGTTGTGATATTCTAGAACACAGAAAATATTATTTATACTGAATACTGAAACCTGACGATTGACATTCTGTAACACTGAAAACATAGCTTTGGCGTTCTAGATTATAGATATTTTAATTTTTTTACAGTATAAAATACTGAAAGCTGACTACTTACATTCTACAAGACTGAAAACATAGTTTTGCCGTTCTAGAATGTGGCTTTTTATTTATTTATTCATTTACATTATGAAATACTGAAATCTGACTACTGACATTCTAGAACACTGAAAACACTGTTTTGACATTCTAGAATACTTAAATCTTACTATAGACATTCTAGAACAATGAAAACATAATGCTAACATTCTAGAATACTGAAACTTTAATTTGGACATTTTGTAATACTGTGACTCTATATAGGCAGTCTCATGCTATGTGTCACTTAGGTCTACGTCATCAATGAAATCTAAGCCCTTCTACTGCCTTTCTATTCACCCATGTTGTTTAGTACATTAGTATGCAGCCCTTTTTTTTTTGGCTTACGCCATGTTTGAACGACCCAGTTCGTATTAAAAGTTACTAAATATTAACGTTAATGTGAGGGGCGGGGTTAGCGGCACGACCTCGCTCTAGCTTTTTTCAGTTTATGTCATCTGCGTGAGAATTGGTTCCAGATATGCCCAACAATATTTTATTAATGATTATTGATAATGATCGACTTGTTTTTTCAGGCCGTGCAATTCTAATCGAGGCCTACTTTGCAGATGGCAAGGTTAAATGTTATAGCACACTAGATAGCTACCTACAGAACAGGTTACCATATTAACATATTATACTAAACAAATTTTTTGAAAATTAGTTGGTTTTATCATTAAATTTGATAGAAGACATAAGCATACACAGCAAAATGACTAATGCTGAATTTATACATACAGGTTTGGATTAACACCCACTGTACACTGGGCAATTTTGTTCATTGGGATTTTTGCAGGATAAGGCTTTGCTAAAGCCCTGTACCACATTCACAAGTCAATTCAGCCTACCTCAAGCTCTTCATCCTGATTGCCTATGTATATAGGACTCTGTCACTGTCGCTGGCTCCCAAATGTGATGAACCACTTTCTTTCAGCCAACAGGGCTACATTACAGCCTATAGCACTCTCAGCCGTGAGGCCTACAGTGGCGCTCAATAGGCGTGTAGTGGTGCTCAATGGCTTGAGCACGGTCCTTACTAATTGGTTTGATTTGGAGGGACTTGTGAAAGGCCTGCACAGGGTTTTCCCACGACGGCACAGATTTCTGCCCGAAGTGGTTCAGGGGCCAGTGTGGATTTTACCCCCCAACACAAAGACAGTAGATGATGAGGCGGCTTATGGGGTAGCTCTCTCTCATTTGAATAATCACACACACACACACACACACACACACACACAGAGAGAACTATGTAATTTTAGCACTCTATTAATGGCAAAACAGATGCACACCTGTAGTTGTCATAATTTGTCATGAATGTCACAACCCATGACCAAATACAAGCAAAAGCATAAGTCAATATTAAATGTTTAAAATATAAACATTAACTAATATTTTAATAATATATTTTACGAAGCTAACTAACTGTCAGCAGTCTAACTGACAGTTAACATCTGCCATATTACATCATTATCTGGTGAACAGTATTATAGGGCTTCCCTCTCTGAAACGGACACAAAAAAACCCTGAGAAATATAAACGTGACATTATACTGCCTTCTGAATGGGACAACTTTTGAGTGCAAACCCTGCTCAAAAATGCTGCGTACCTAGGCCACCCCCTTCAAGGTCACAGTTTTTTTGTTTTTTTTTTAAGTGTCCAGGATAACAATGCCATGCTTGAGATCACAAAATATTGTATAACAAATTATATTTCTGCTTATTTGCAAAGTAAAATGTGTGTTAATACTAGGAAGACTTGCACAGGTTGTTGTCAAGTTTATGTAACTCCTATAGTCAAAATGTGTCAAAATGACACAATGTTCTAAATGTGGTGCATGAGCTTGCAATACATTTGTGCAGGCCAGCTGTTTCATGTGGCCACAAGGGAACTGATATTTCATAAAGCTTTGACAGTGGTCTGTTGTCACTATGCCATATTGATGTGGCTTCGTTAGTGGTTTAGTCACAGTTAGCTACTTAACCACAACATTAGCATCACATCACCATGAGTCTCATTATAAGGGAAACCAAACATCTGTTAGTAACCACAAGGACAAAATGTACAGCTGAGTAGGCTTATTAGACATGTTGTCATAATGTGTAACGAGGTACTCATTACATATACCCCAAAGAGCCTGTTTTAGTTTGATATTGTGTGATAGAATAAACTGAATGATAGACAAGGAGACCTGTCAAATTGCCAGTTCATCACTAATGAAAAATAAAAACAAATTTTAGTAATTATTTTATGTAAGCATGCTTACATCTAGGAAATATATGAACTTGATCTTGCTTATATTATTAGATTAATGATTAAAATCCTAAGAATACTGGGGAAAGTCAGACATGTTTTTCATTCAAACCTCTAGCTCCTCCTGACCGCAGCATTTGCGTGAGAGACCAGACCACCATGCACTGGAACAACACCATGTGGTAAGAACAACCAAGATCTCCCATGATATTCAAATTGTGGTTGTTGTGTGGTTTAGCAAGTATGAAGCACATTGAACACATGCCACTGAAAATGATCACTACTAAATGCTGACCTTGAACTGCCCCACACTACTGACATGGGTATTTTATTCAAGCATCCTGGCAGTGTAAAATATAACCACATTCTGCCAAAGCAGCAAATTGTTTTTGCAGCCATGTTTTTATCTGTGCTTCAGGAAGAGTCACATGTAGTATGAGATTTAGCTTTCAGTTTTAACCATCTGCTCTAGAAACAGAACATGGAGGATGGATGAAGAGGAAAGCAGAAACGTCAACACTTGTACCAGCCTCTTTACCCTCTGGCATTTGTTTTGTTTACTCTCATTATTTTATGTCATCTCTTTGTGTGTGTGTGAGAGATGCCACTCTTGTGTCCACACACACCCATCACCTGGCCCTCAATATTCACAAATCCTCATAAATAGCAGCTCTGATTTCTAGCCTTCTCCAGAAATGTAAAATCAGTTTCCCATCTTGCTCTGGCACTCTGAGATTTTACTTTTGTCTATATAAAACAGATTTCCACTTAAAAAAACATCTATTTTTGTTTCATGCCAGTGGTTATATAATATTCTGTGCAGTAATATGGTATTTTTAGTTTTATATAAAACACAGGAGGTTAGTTATCATCATCAATCAAAAAGAGCACTTGGAATATCCGTCAATTATGACTAGCTGAAGTTGGAAGTGGAAATAATGCTAATGCACAGAACTCAATGATGCCATGTTAAAGCCACAAAATATATTTTGTATGAATCCTAGATAAGATCAAAGAGCGTGAGACTGAATTTGAATGTCTTTTGGTGTGCTTCAGAATACGCAGTTAGAATGACTCCAGGACATTAGGCTGGGGGCTTCAGTGCAATAAATGAGCAGAGAGAGGAAATTATATGTCTGTCTCCATCTCAATAATGATAAAAATGTATGGTTAGCTATCACATTACATATTACTGTTATGTAAAATTAATGCAAGCAAAGAAATTTTGTCATCATTCATTAACAATGATCTTTTCCAGCAAAACTGGTTACCCAGCTAAATTGAATAAGGGTTATGCGATGAAATTACGGGTGGACAGCAATTGATGGTGAAGCTGATATAGTACACCTATCCTGCAACCACTACGTCAACCACACAATAAGCTATAAGAATCCAAAGAGCCAAGGGTTACACAATCTGCAATACTGCATTTAGTGTTCCACTTACGAGACCATCGAGGGGGGAAAAAAAGTAGAAATTGTAAAGCCAACAACTGTCAAGTTCTTTATTGTGGACTTGCTTTGCGGAGAACACAAAGGAATTACAGTTATTTTGTTCCTTGATATTTTTTCCCTATCTAAAGACAGATTATATGGTAGTTGCCATGACATCTGCTTTGGCAGTGATTAAAAGGGGCTTTTTCTTTAATTGTGCTTTACTCTTGTCCCCCCATAGCGACTGCCAGGCCATTCACACTGTCTTGATGGAACATAATAGCAAAAAAAAGGGCCATCTAAATGAAAGAGCAAAAAATAATGGTCAACTTTCATCCTCTTTCTACCAGCCTCCTCCTTCCATCAACGGAAGCATTCGGTGCCATGTGTGCCCCCCGGAGCAGAGGGCGGGAGAAGAGAAAAATGATGTGCAAGAGGCTACAGTTCGTGTGCCAGTGGAGACAAAGAGGCTGCCAGTCGCCACGATCCCCACAGATGCTGAAGATTGGAGCTCTGAATGAGGGGCTGTGCTTTGAGGAAGCCATCTTGATGGAAAGGCTGGCTGCCTGCTTCCTAAAATGGCTGTGTTGGCATGAGGTACGTTTGCATCATTGCCTCTGTTTGACCAAATGCTCGCCATTAGTCCTAGTTCACAACAAAGCTTTGAGCTCACTTTAACCTCTCCACTGGCCATGCTGATCATCTCATCAATTGCCTCAGTCATTCCAAATGCAGAAAAAGTACAGAACCTTCTTCTTGACAATATGTTATCAACATATTACTCATTGTTTTTATCACCTGTATTTGTTGCACCTAGTTTTTATTAGCATGTAGTGAAATTATTTTATAAAATGAGCAACAGTGACAGGCCTTCAGTTAAGACCAACAGAATATCATACCAAGGTTACATAAATAACAACAAATAAACAGAAGGAAGGTGATCACAGTTAAAAATGAGCTTCCTTATTTAGTCATTTCTAATGAAAGTAATTCACCTAGATTCTTTTATTAAAATATGTATAATCAGCCTTCACAATGTAAGAGTGAAAGGTGAATGAAAATTATGTGAGAATAATAGGAACACTGTCATCATCACATCAAGTGTCACTTTATCACTATAAGCAGAAAGATCCTTACTTGTCAAATTTTGCTGAACCTCCTGTAAAAAGATCATAAGATAACTACTTCACTTTTAACCAAAAGTGTTGATATACATTCACATCCTTTTCACCAGTGAACCAGAGCTGACCCATTTTAAAGTACTCTCAGCCTCTTTATTGAGTAGTTTTCATAAAATTAGTTTTTACTCTTAACCAACTGCAATATAGAGAAGTTGAATTGCTCACTCTATTTAGCACATCATCTACCCTTAATCTCATGATGAGGTGTCAAGGCAGCTCCTAGGACTTTCAAATGCTGTTATGTTGTAAAATGACATAGGTAAACACAGCAAATTTGCAATGTAGTAATGTAGTTTACATTGAATGTAGTGTGGTGTACCTCAGTCGAACATTTTGCAATTTAATAAGCAAAATATTTGGTTCAGTTAGGCTCTACTGGTTTACTTAACTAATCGGGAAAACAAATCACGTCATCATGTACATGTAAATGGATGGCTTTAAACAGACTAGACCAGAGTTTCTCAAACTTTTTCCATCCAGGCACCCCATAACTACAGAACAAATTCCACAGACTGCCTCAGCACAGATTTATTTTCTGAACATAATCCAACTACTCAAATGTTAGGGTTATTATTTAAATGTGTACAGTAATCCTCTGGCTATTTATTGGTGCCACAGAGAGTTTTATTCCTCAACTTTCCACTAACACAATAGATTGAAGTTGACATTACTTTTTCACAAGTCAATTTCACAGTAGTACTTTGGCAGGTTGTTATTTCTACCAGTGTTCCTGGTGGTGTCCCTGGACCCCACTTTGAGAACTAGACTATTTTATAGACTAGAGTATTTGCTGTATGAGTATAAGGTTACAGATGTAACCAGGGGTTGTGTATAGAAATAACACACTCCTGCCAAAATACTACTATAGAAAGATTAATATATACAAAACGACAGTATTTAGCAAATATCAGATAAACATTAAAACACCACGTCTGGACACCACTATATGGGTGGGATTGTCAAAACTGAGAGGCATGCATATGTGGATGTAGTGATTTTCGACACTCTGTGTAATTAATATACTACCTTTATATCGTAAACGTATCAGAATGTAAAAATTTAAAACGCACATTTTCATGTATTATGTGCCAAAATGTTGTTACAGGAAGACTGATGTACTGTATCTACAAGGTTGCTGGCATCAGAAGAATGTCGATGCTTAGTTGATAAATAAGTCCTAGTGGGTGTGACTACAAACAGAACGACTAGAAAGCGAGTCAGGCCTGTTAGGACCAACATTTATCACTAATTACGTTTTTATGTATGAAATGTATGAAATGAATGCAGTGAAAACGGCCATGTCAACAACAGCTGGGTGTTTGTAACGGATTTTTGACGTCCTGAGGCAGGACACAGCTTACCTGTAGGAAGAAGGCTAAAGACAGTCTGTCGTTAACAAAGGCTGATTCTCTGTCCTAATTGTTTATGTAAAAAAAAAAATACCCAAAAAACCAAAATGCCGTTGACAGAGAGGATATTAGACTCTTCGTGTGGAAGACAAATATAGTGGAATTAAAACTGAAGCCCTAAGAAACGTTTTTTGTTGGCTTCGTGTGCCTCGAAAAAAACAAAACAACAAACGGAAGCAACAACGCAGACGCACTGTGTTAATGAAAAAGAGGACACGCGCTCGCATTAGCATAATTGCATAGGCGCGCGAGCTCACAATTAAAGGCGCAGTGACGCTTTAATGCGGCCTCAGTTTCTGAAAAGCATCGAGCTGTTTCATGTTATACTGAGGTGTGTGTGTGTGTGTGTGCTCCAAATGCCAACGTGTGTCGAGGTCTCACGAGACAGCATCAGCTCCTGAATTCGGGTGATGAGTGCCTGTGTAAAAATGACAACCACAGGAGCCATCGCAGGTATTTTAAAGCATTCATCATGATAGCAATCTGAATTCATTTGTTTAATTTCCTATTTAAAACCAATATCAAGCCAGGCCAAGGCGTTCAGTTAAAATAGAATAAAAAAATATATATAAGAAGCCCTCAAAACTAAAATTACAGCTCTCACAGAGCAGTGATAGCACAAACAAGATGCACTTACAGGAGAGCACAGAGTCAGTAAGCCTAAATGTTATGCACATTAATGCATAGTGTGGGAGATGCTGTCGCATCCATAATGGACATAAATGCACAGGAAACTATTAGAATGCCTAATCGGATGCATCTTCACGATGCCTATTGACAAACATCTGTGATGGTTATTCAGGTTAAGGTTATGCAATGGATAAATTCAGTACAAAATCCCATATTCAGAAGTGCATTGTTGTGTGTTATAACACATTTTAATCTATTGTCATGTATTTACAAACAGAACAACAGAATGCACCATGTTTTTATATATGTAATATTTGGCACATCACTGTAGGCTACATTCATGGTCACAATTGTCTGTGGCTGAAATGAGAGAGCTTCGCCTTTAATAGCTGTTTTCTAATTAGGCAGTGTATTACTGGAGGAAGGGGAGGGGAGGCTTCCCTTCCTGCTTTGCATCTCTCAGACCTTTATGTCCAAGATCTTCAATGCCTATGTGTATAAGATAAATTCACAGAACAATGCAGGTGACCACATAAAGATAAGATATGGCTGCAAACGCCAGTATGTAGTTGCAATAAACATTTCACTTATAGTTTTAATCATTTATTCTAGAAAATGTTATTTTGTGTATTAGATGAGAAGCAGTGTGTGTATACATGCATGTGTGTGCTTGTGTGTGTGTATGTGTGTGGAAGCATAGTGTGACTGCTGCAGAGCATTGGCGTTAAGTGTTAATTATGCCACTTGGCATGGTGCCAATCCTATACCAGATTTTTCCAGTTTTCAACATGCAAATTGAAATGAGCTTTGTTGAGGTTCAGCACTAACAGCCGCTGTGTTTTTCAGCAGTGTAGAATAAATGTATACCTTGTGGTTAATGATGTAGTTTTGAAAAATAATATCTATCTGTTTACGACAAGGAATCAGGATAATGACTGGACTGTTGTACAACACAAACTGCATGCTTGCCTTTTTTCTGTGAATTTTAGTTGCATGCACTGAAGGTTTAATCTACATTTGAGATGTAGATTATGCTATGTAATTAAACTGTGGATTAAATCATGATTATTTTTAGGATATTGAAGCTGAGTGCTGAATATAACCACATCGAGCTGTGTGTAAAACCTGGATGACGTTAGACCTGCATTGCTTCTTTGCATGTAATAATCTTCATGTGTAGTGTAGTATGTTGGTTGTCTTTGTCTTTAATAGACAGATCTTGAAAACGACTGATTATAGCTGTTCATATCAGGGCAAGGGTGTGTGCCTGATTGTGAGGGGGGCCTTGTTTTTATGTCTTGGTGGGGATGAAATGTGGCCACAAGGATAGGAATATCTGGTGTTAGTGTAGGCTTAGTATTAATTAGTGTGTGTGTGTGTGTGTGTGTGTGTGTATGTGTGTATTCAGGAGACCAGACCTTAACATTCTATATAACGAACAGCAAAATGCTCAGTGTCAAAACAAAAAATTTGCATTTATGGCTTGATGTGCTGGCAAATTGGTCCCTAAATATCATGACAAAAAAAACTGCTTGAGTGTTAAATTCTAGTTCATTTCACTGTAGATGGTTGGCTTGGAAATATTCGGACACATAGGGGTGAACTCTGCAGCTGTAGTATACATGTTGGTAAACAGTTAGACGTTACTGCATTATTATTCTGATCATCGTCTGCCCTCTACAATAGCAGCATTGTGAGTGTAGCTCTTGACGTGATTCTGTGGTGCCCCTTTTTCCCACCATTGTCAGCATGGACGGGGAGTGAGAGACACAGGAGGCACTAGACTGGGAAAGATGCTCAGTCCCAGACGGAGCCAGATGCCTAAATTAGTGCTCAAACCCTGAGAGACAATCTTCTGAAGAGGAAAAAACAACAGAGAGGCCTTATTTCACTGTGCATGTGGATAAATGGGTGTGAGTGTATAGGTGCCTACACTGGTTCACGTGTATGAACATGTAATAGCAACCATCTGCAAGTGACGTTTCTATGTTCAGTGCATGATATAGTCAGATAGTGGTCCAGAAAAAATAATAGTGTAGACCTGACAGACAGCCTGTCTCTCTTTTCCCTTCTGCCAGGGCAGAACAGTTGGGAGAGCAATTAATTAAAGTGCCATTATAATATATTACCCAGAAGAATTGAGCCAGCGTTACAGAAAACCACAGAGAAAGAGAGCAAAAGTTTACACCAGGGACTGAGACAGTATTTCATGGGAAAACCATGAAGTATTAGAGACAAAACAAGGAATAATTTATTCCCAAAGAGTAGTGAATAAGAGACAAAATAAATCTCTCTGCCTTAAGCTCACCTGAACCCTTAGGTTGTCTCCCCTTGACCAGATTACATAAGGACACTATTAAGAACAAATCTCAGATAACTACATGATGGGGCTGGTGTTTGCATGGTGAGAACCTTTGGGCCCACCGTGTGTGTGGTGAGGAGTAGAGGGTGATATCTGCTGTATGGGGAGGGGTAGGAGAGCCTTACTCTCTGGCTCTGCCTGTGGCCCCATGTGGCAGATGCTGCAGCTGGCATGCTAATAGCAAAGACCTATGGGAGCCGACTATCTGGGAATATCTGTCTGGCATATTAACAGTATTTTCAGCAGCTCCCCCGTCAACACCGCTGCCCGCTCCCCCCCCCCCCCCCCCCCCCTCCCCCAACACCCCCCCAAACTTCATATGTCAACTTTCATGTCCAGTATCGTTGAGATTTTTGTTCATTTTTAATATTATGACCACTTGTAATTTAACACAGTGAAATCTGCTTTCGGTAGTATCATACATGGTACATAATACATAATACATGGGAAATGACACACTTGCAATAATACATTACCTTAAACATCTCAAGACCTTTTATCCATTTATTTTCATGTTCATCTAGGTTTTTGATATATGTATTTAAATGTCATCATGTGTTTAGTATATGCTCTAGTTAGAGACCACAGAATTTTGTCAAAACCTAAAGATACTATATGGACCTACCATAGCGATCAGTCAACAGTGAGAATCTCATCAAACCACCTCTGAGATTTCTCTATGAGGATGTTTTATGGTAAAATCCCTTTTCATCCATTGTGACTACCTCAGCTGCCAATCCTGTTTTAATCCCAGCATAAAAGTGATTATCCCAAGAATGCATGTTCTCAGCTTTGTATCGGCTACAGGGGCGCTTTCAGATGGCCTGTTCCCCTTTCTTTGCCTCGTCGCTGGCCAATTGGCCATGAAAAGTTTGGCATGGGAATTCCTGCACTGCGAAAAATGACATCTTAGCAAGTGGAAATATCTTGAATATATAGTCAAATTTATCTAGTATTTCCTATTTTAAGATTACAGTAAACCAAATATAAGATTATTAAACCCATTTATAGACATTTGTACTAATTTCATGCCTGAAATTTTGTTCAAATGGTATATAATTTTGCAAATTTTAAGAAATTATTTCCAGAAAGAAACAAATTATCTGCTAATAGAATATGGTAATGTAAAGATTTTAATTAGTAAAAAATGTCCAGAAATAGGAGCAATAATGTTATGTTTGTAATTGGAAATACTAGGTCAATTTGACTATATTTAAGATGCTAAGATGTCATTTTTTGTAGTGGAAGCATGACCATGCATGAAGAAGGTTCTTCTCCTGGTCATCCCAGATCACCATTTGCAATCTGAGATGGGTTTTGTTGACCAAGTGTGTTAGAACAGGGAAATCACCAAATGTGCTAGTCTCCAAACATACAGGAACACGGTTAGGCAAACCTAGTTTGGAGACTAGTGATTTTGAGTTCACAATGGCAGTGATGTACAATATCCTTGCCATGATTTTGTTTAGTCTATATGTCATTTGAATCTAAGTGTGGTAATATTTCCATTGTGGCATATTTATTATAATATTTATAGAAATTGCACAGATGTTGCTCCTATGGTCAGGCTCCAATCCTACTTAAAATGAGTTCATATGGCACCACTACTATACCTATGCTACTACTTTGCAAGAAAAATATATACTGGAATAAAACCACCTAAATGCTTTTTTCTTTGCTAACCAGTATTTTCTAAGCTTTTTGCACCCATTACAATAAATGTTTTTTTCTGTACATGCCCATAATAATAGACATTAAAGTGGTCTGTCTAGTAACTGATTGAAAGTTCTACTGTGCTACACAATGATAGAGCTACAGAAATTAGAGTCAATCTCTGACTTCACCTCAGATCCTAAAATAAGGGGATAAATCGAACACCAATTACTGCATTATGAGAGAATATGAGTCACAGACTGCTTAAAATTAGGGTATATGTTCATGAGTTGCCAGTAGATATAACAATATAAGAAGAGCAAAATATATATTTTTAGATTTTTTCAAGACTATGTCACCCTACATGACAAATGAGAATACACTATTCTGTTTTTTCTGTAATCTCAAACTGGTCACAGTTAAATAACCTACGAGTTGTGTAATTGGTTCCAATCATGCTTACAGTTAAGCCTGATACTTAAATTAAATGCAAATAAATACAGCTAATTCGATATTGTTTCTTTGAGCTTCTGCACCAGAGTCAAGTTCAAGTTCACTTAGAGGGATGTCTAGGCAAGGCCAGACAGACTGGGTACTTCTTCATCCAGTTCTGTCAACTTTGTCTCCCCTTCCTCCCCCAACCAAAGGGAGGGGGCTCTCAGCACAGGGCAGTTGCCAAGGGAGAGGGGGCAGACGGTCCCAGAAATGTGTTGCTGAAAAGGCCGGCCTGTCAAAGTGTCTGAGGGAAGTCAGGCTAGTTGCCCCCCGCACCCACATACACACTCCACACGCCATCCCTAGCAGCTGGGCACAACTACAGTGTGAGTGTGGGTGCATTTCCAGGGCCTGGGAAAGTCAGCTTTGCAATGAGCACTTTATATTCATCAGGCCCTCCCTCCACCCCCCCTCTCAGTGACTTTGGTAAACAGCCCCCCCTCATCTTAAGTGTCTAGTCTATCTCCATCTATTAAGTCCCCCTCCCCAATGTCTGATCAGCTTTTGGTAAAACAAAACAAAAAAAAAAGTAGTGCCCAAACAGTAATCTCTGTTTCATTTGGTGCTACCTGCAACTGCAATCTTGTTTTTTTTTTTTCTTTTTCCACTTTTATCCAAATTGTGGGTTAAAAGAACACATTGTTGTCTGTACATGTTTATATGGATGAAGCCTGTTAGGTAGTCTTTGATGCTGGCCAGGATTTTATAACAGGTTACACGCTGATAAAGCTGTAGAAATCACAGCTGATTTCTAACTCCACCAAGAACTAAACTGGACATCAATTACTGCATTGCATTAAAATATAAGAGATGCACTTTTCAAGACAGAGCAAATCAGGAAATGTTCAAAGTTAAAGAATATGGGCTATTTTGTTAGGATATTACAATATAGGATATTTTGATATTTCTCCTCAGTGTGAATATGTTGCTTTCAGTGTTTTTGTGCTTAATGTGTATTTCCATAGAGCATTGTGATGTGGGCTTATGGGCAATTACAGTAAATGTGTTAATTTCTTGGTAGTGTAACAAAATAATGCTGAGCTCTGTGTGTGTGTGTGTGTGTGTGTGTGTGTGTGTGTGTGTGCTTGCGTTTGTGCACGCACTTGTGTGTGTATACAGTGTACAGTATCTTGGGAGAATATTGGTGAGAAAGAAAAACCTAAAAAACCTAATGTTGTGTGTGTTTGCATGTGTGTGTGTGTGTGTGTGTGTATAGTTTACAGTAGCTTGGGAGAATATTGGTGAGAAAGAAAAACCTAATGTTGTGTGTGTGTGTTTGTGTGTGTGTGTGCGTGCATGTGAGGTTGTGTTTTCTTGAGGTCTCATTGAAGTCGGAGGACGAGTATCGAGAATAAAAGGCCAATGATTTGCATAAGCTGCATGCTGTCTGAGGGCTTGGGGGTGGAAGCTGGGGAGGGAAAAAAAACGATATAAGGGAACATAAAAAGGGAAAGAAAGAAACCCCACATTGTGGAGGCAGAGAAAGAGAGAGGGTGCTTGAATGAGGGAGAGGGTGAAAATTAACAGAGAAAGAGGTCTCACCAAGTCTCCTGGAGGGATTAAATTGTCCAGAAGCCTCTCTACATATAATTTGGTCAAATTGGTAATGGCACCACTACTTGTGCATGATGAGGAACAGCAGTGATTTTTATGACTGTGAAGCAAACAGGAAAAACAGGACAAGGGTGCTGTAAAGAACTGAGGAAAGGACATTGCCAGTTGATCATATAGAGGAGCTTGAATTATTAATCATATTGATAGACTGAGAATGTATTGATCATTATTAAGCAATATTACAACCATAAAAAGGTAACATTTCAAGTTGAGATGATGATATAAGAACACTACAAAAAACAAAATACAAAAAGCCTTGTGCAGTTCCAATAAAACCTGATCATTGATGCAAGCTAACATCTTTATGAAACTGCTCAAACATTCACATTTCCTAAAAATGTGTATTTGCCAATTTATCAGATGGCACAAATTACAACCACAATATGTTTTTAGTGTTTGGCATAAATGCATCAATCACAAAATCAATTTCCACTCAATTACTCTGCATAGAGACCAAGCTTTCAAATGCAACTGGATCTTTAGTCACAAGACGTCTCTTGATTTTGAGAGAATGCTTTTGCACGCAACATGCTTCCTGGGATTCTGTCAATGTCAGAGCAGGCATGCTCTCTCAGAAGCTTGCTGAGTCAATCTGGAACGGCATAGAACTGATTAAAGGGTTGGCTCTCCCTTCCATAAGTATAGAGTTAACACTCTAATCAGGGACTTTTTTGGGGTAGTAAAGGTTAGATGAAACTGGTAGATTACAAGCTCTATTGTTTAAATCAAATGTGTGTGTACATTGTGTAGACAATGACGTTGTTGAACCAGCTCTGCTGCAATTATGTGTTATGTCAGAGTTGAAAATATCATAGTAAGCCATTTTAATTGTTTTCTTTTGTTTTTCTAGGGACTGTTGATGACAACATCGAGCCGATTGGAGCGTATATCCTGTTCCAAAGTCCCTGGGCCACTCTCATATACATCAGCCACTCTGGTCCCTAATATCTAATGACTGCTTCTGACTATCTTGTAGTGGACAATCAAAACAACTAGCAAAGCATGTGATATTAGAAAACTGACATAATACCTTTTTTGCTTCTTGAATAAACGACGTGTCAATCTGTATAAAACTGAACAATTTGTATTTTCTAAGCTGCAAAGGGCAAATGTTAAGTATTTAATGATCGTTTTAGACTGTGCAGAATGCTGGCTAATGAAAATGTGCCTTACTGTGTGAACTGTTTACAGTAAAAATGTAGTTTGCTATTAATGACATTTAATAGACAACTGTGTAGTTAATGAATGTGGGAGTCATTTATGTTGAACCGTTTTAACCATGCCTTCAGTGCTTCATTTTCTCTGTGAATAAATGAAATGAATTCCTTTCCATGATGAAAAATTATATCTATTAAAAAACTGTCTTTCAGTTTTACTTGAAATTTCAGTTGAACAAGAAAGCATTCTTGATTTTTATTTTTTCATAATACATTAGTCATGCATGTGCTAACTACAGCAGAAATGCGGTATAGCTACAACATTACAACAGTGGCTCTATTGTTTAACACTATTTTTTTTTTTTAAATACTTTACCCAATGTTAGATGCATGAGAATCAATAAACTTGCACAATATAAAACTGATATTTATGAGTTGAATTGTTATTCCCAGAGCTATTATGTTAAATCTTATATGCCATAGTTGTAGATTGGCATCCTGGACATCCATAATGCATAGCACACAGGTACTTTACACCAAATCACTTTATAATTCAAACAGTAGTCTTCTACTTAAAACACCTGCATCATCATATCACTATTAAATCAACAATTAATTAATTATGGACAGTACCATGGCAGTGATGATCTCTAAATGTGTACTAGGGAATGAATCCTTCATGTGGGACCACAGGTCTTGCTTTTAAATCCGCATATGTTTATGAATTAACTGCTACTGAAGTACATATTCCAAAAATACAAATACATCAGCTCTAAAGTGACACATTTAATGATTTGTTTTATTGTGCTCAAATGAAACAGAATAACAAATTGAATTTTAAAAAAATCATGAAAACAGGCAGTCTATTTAAGCAGCCACATTATCTCAGGTAGTTTTAATTCACTTCTCAGCATATTATAAATACATTTACAGCCTTTTGAGGAAAGTAATATGATATGTCTTCAACTAAAAATAAGACAATATCACATTGATGCAAATCTAAGAAAACATATACACTCTTACAGTTACAGTTTTATAAAACATCGAAATGATATGCCTATTCATACAATTAGTAAAATAATTATTTGCTTAGGTGCATTACAATTCTATGTACTGTATGTATTATAAATGGGAATAATTAGCCTAAAAGAGATTTATCTACAATAAATGAAGCAGCTCTTGTTGTCAGTGGATATCTTCTGGTTGAGTAAATAAAGTTACAGCACACTGCAATCAGGCTTGCCTTAGAGAACCTGCAAGTAAAATAGATACTAATAATGGAAAAAAAATTTAATTTCAAATGTGAATTTTGAAATCTCCCAGTGGCTATTGGAGCAAACATATAATACATTAGCTAAAGCACTAGTGGCAAATTGACATAGACGAGGTATAGAACCAAACAAAATGTTGCATCATTTACAGACATACATATTTTTTTCTGAATTATAATAAATGTGGACCTACATTTGCAAGTTAATAAAAGAAATAACTGATAAAGCATTTCCAGGGTGCAGTAAGGAAAAAGGGTTCCTTTTGTCCTTGAGCACCTGAGATGTAATTTTGTCCTCTTAACAGTGTCTTTAACTGAAATTGGGGTTTATACGTGTATTTATAGAGAAGTCAGTATGAAATGTTAATCGTTTATAGCCTAGATTTAGAAAAGAAATGTAGTCTATTTTTATAAACATTTCTAAAAAGTATACAGGTTGTCAAGGTATCTGATGTTTTTTTTACAGTGTTAAACTTACATTAATGTATAACTACTTATTGGTTTATGTTATATTTCTATTTATATTTATGTTATACTTTTGTATAACTTGTTGACCATAAAATTGCAGAATCCACTCTACTCTTTTATAATTGCAAATAAAAAAAAAACTAAAAAAATTATTTTTTAAACATAAATTAATTTATGTTGTCAATGTTATTTCTGTTAAATCGGAGCTCTCTTTGATCTATGCGAGTGACGATGGTTGCTATGGTCACCTGGGCACCAGACCACGCCCCCTGACAACCCCGACATTCTCAATATTACTAAAATTAATACTAATATTGAGTAAAATTAGTTCATAAAACAAAAACTAATGCTTATAATAAGAAGCAACATTTAGGCTACTTGATTCTGCCTGAAAGGTCCATTTTTTTTTCTAGAAGGACCCATAGATCCCAATTTAGGTAGGCTATGTAAAATCTACCATTTTTTAAGGTCTCACATTAACTGCATCTCAAGTAGATTCGATTAAATAAAGAGGATACACCCAGTAGGCCTAAATACAATGCTCAAATGCAGATAATTATTCTAACTGTGCTGTTAAATAACTGAAACATGCACTTGCTTTCGTGAGCAAAAGTAATGGATATGGATTCGATATGGATTTATATTAATTGGAATAAGATGCTGTCAGAGGAAGCTAGCAGTGTGTGAGTTTGATTTGATCGCCAGTCTCTGGAGGGTCGGCCAGGGTCAGAGGTGATGATCAGGGTTCAAGTGGGCTGTCCGGCTATTCCCTAATGACTAATCTGACGAGCTACTTTAACAGGAAATGACACGATCTTCCTCGTGATGTCATATTAGTTCATGTTAAAAATCGACACGTGCAATAATCGAGGCTTAGGTCTGTTTCCGAGTTTAAGACATAATCCTCATATATCATGGGCCTATAGAGATAAATCCATTCTTCACACAAGGGCACCCTGTAAAGCTTTATTTAATTTAAACCTGTCACATTTTGCGCAATACATTTCAAATTGTCCTAATTCTATTTATTTCGGAACAAATTCTGCAGTTATTTATTAGAGCATAAGATTTGAAATGAAACTCATACAGCCTGTGTGTGTGAATGCTGTTGGCTTGTGCAGCTGATTATATATGAGAGCTGCTCTGCGTGTGGCACTGGACCATCATTTGTATTCAGTCTTAGATTCTGGTCAGATTTTCTGCTTGTCATAAGAGAGATAAATAGCTTCTATTGTACTAAAAAAGCGTTCAGGGTCCATTTATTAAAAATAGCACAGAAGTTAATCGTCTAGGAAGAACTAAACATTAGTCCATTATGTTTCGTGTTATGACGAGGTTCTGATTGGCAAAGATGACTAAATGAACAAAAGACAAAACAGCCAGCTCATGTCCCAGATTAAAACATTGGAATGCTGTACCTCTTTTCTGATTCACCAAGAGACGCCTTCATTTTTTTTTTTTTTTTTGGAAAATTTTGGTTAAAAATTCCTGAGTGTTTCTGAAATCAACTGAAATATTAATCTTGTAATAAGCTTTAGCCTAGTGAAGCATAAATGGATGGCATTCATGGAGGTAGGCCTACACCAGAGGTTTTATGCAGCAACCTTTATTTGTGACTATAGTGACAACAACCTGTCAGAAAATTAAGAAATAAAAGAATTGGCACCGCTAGCCGGTTGGTAATAAATAGCCGTTAAATCTCAGAGTGATTGTGATTCAGGGCGCAAATTAGCTACAGAACTGCTTGTCTGGAGAACCAAGGCATCATTGTGCCATCATTTATATCTTCCAAATCAGTAAGCATTAGAGGTTGTGCTATATGTTAGCATAAGAATAGAAACGGGTCCTGTGAACTTCCGCGACCTCCTGACTCTCTTTTTCCCTACGATGAATAGCACCACTTTGAGACTCCCCAGCCTCTCTCCAACAAGCTTGAACCATGCCTAAATTCTTAATTATGGTAATTTAATATATCTTAAGCCCCCGACCGCCTTTATTCTCGTCTATCCACAGTTTGTTTTAGGCATTCATGCCACCTTAGAACATCATTAAAGCCTCTTCTTTGGCATAACCTAATAAACCGTGCTTCCATATTGCTATAAAAATGGAACCATATAAATATCAAATATGATGATAGGCCTTAAATACAATAAATTAGTTTTCAAAATTTAAAACAAACAACACAAAACAATTCTTTGCGAATTCATTATAAAACCGTTGTTTCATAAATTTCATAAATGGTTTATATTTAACCAGGAGTTGGTGTTTCCAAGTACTGCATCGAATCGAGGTCAAGTCAATAAGATAATCATAGGATGAAAAAGGAAATATCGTATCATAACAATGTGCCTGCTTTTGCCAGACAGGATGATCTGAAATTTCCATCGCAGCAAATTTTCAAAAACACCAAAAAATTATATATAACATTTAGGCTACAACCAAAAACAGCAAAATATATAACAGTCCACACTTGTGCATTAGAGGACGGATCAGGCAACAACGAGCAAAATACATTATCCTACTGCAAAGATAAAAATGTGCCATTTCGACTCTGATGCCTAATACCTAAACTAATCATCTTTATAGCTAGACATGCACTTGATAGTGATGCAAAAACGGCATGGCAATACATGTTTTGATGAGTGTGATGAGATTTTCGGTTCTCAGATGTTACTGCATTTTAAGTTGCACGATTAAACGATACAATTATATATATATATATATATATATATATATATATATATATATATATATATATATATCATGGCATCATCATGGCATCATGGCAAACCAGCCCAAATCTGTGCACCTGCAGAAGCACATTGTGCATCTGTACACTGCACAATACAATCACAAGCAGCCCCTCCTCTGCTGTCTGTAGCGCTCATGCAAAGCAGACTTGAGGGAAAAAGGCGACATCTCTGGGCAGAAACACGAAGCAAATTCACAGAGAGCTTTAGTAACACCCGAAGTTCCGTGATAGAAAACAAAGCGATTAATAATATACGTTAACAGGCTTAACAAAAGGGAGAAGGCCGCCATATTTAAATGGTGCCCTACCCTATTAAATAGTGTAGGCCTATTTCAAAATATCACATCTACGGAATGAAATAATATTTAGTAAAATATAAGGAAAAGTCCAAATATAACCCCGATTTTAGTCATTTTCCTACCCCAGGATTGATGTACGCCTCCATCTAGGGCGCATTCGTTGGTGGGCAGACTGAAACTGAGCACATCAGGGCATTAAACAACATTAATTATGGCGGCGAGATAATTTATGCATAAGCTAATTGAGGGTGATGTAACACTGCGCGCGCTGTATCGCGAGAGCAAAGAGATGAACGCCGCGCTTCCTTTTCAGTACAATTGCCCTTAAAGACACACATACACGCAATCACACGTACAAGCGTACACATTTATAAGATACGTTTGCAATGTTGCCATCATTTCGTAAATTTCAATTAACCTTAGATTTAAATATTTAACTAGAATAAACCTGCCCCCTCTAATCGCCTTTGGGTGGAACCCGTAGCCTATAGGCCTGCTTGTGCACAGATAGCCTTTGTTATTTATACTAAAGATTTCTATTACATTTAAAGGAAGGCTTAACTTTTTAACCTTTCATACTGTACAAATAAGCCTAAACATTTAACCCAGAGTACATGTAACCTTATAATTTCATCTTAACCCATGGGTTGCATGCCATATTTTCCCTCTTTAATGAACGTAATTACCCCATCAGCCCTGCTCCAGATAATGCAACACATGGCAAATGAAAGTCTAAGCCAGGCCTACTAACAATAGGACACACCGAGCAAAATAGCTTGAAGTGCCCTTGATTATTTTTTTCATGGCTATTTTTTTTTTTTTGACAACTTAGAGTCTTAAATGTTAAGTATAAAATATTTAAACCTAAAATAATGTTTCTCTTTATTGTTAGTCTAGCTTAAAAATAAAGACATAGGTCTGTGTATATCTGTGCAAAAAAAAAAAAGCATTTTCTATATTATCATCACAGTTAAAGTACACATTAATGACAAGCAAATCTTATTAATTTACAGTTATATATAGGCTATGTAACCAGTCTAATGTCTCCACCTGCATGTGGAGAACATTTACAGATTATAGGTTACATAGGCTATATAGGTTAGTCTATTAAGCATTAGAAAATTTTAACATGTAAGATTATATATTATATACAGCAGATCAGCACTCTCCCCTGCGGATTCTAACAAACGAGAGCGAATCATATGAAACTTATAGGATCACTCACTTAGCCTGAAGCATTCAGCCGTTCAGGAGTTGGCTCGTGAGGATTTCTTTTAATGAACTGAATTAAATTCTCAGTCGTGGAACATACTGACATAAACCACATTTTTTTTTCTCTGGAAATAAATGGCAGGATATTTAAGCGGGTCACTTAAATATACAGAAAGCGATCAAATCAAAATCATGACTTTTTTAGGGTTTTTTTTTTTTTTTTTTTTTAGATTTTCAGTTATGCATTCACAGGAGTAGCCTAATGGCAGCATGTATGAAAGTTATGAATGGTTATGGTCAGCACTCTCAGCTTCAGTAACCCTCTCCTTTTTTACGAAATAAGGATTTCTATACGAATCTGACGTTTAATTTCAAAGGGAATTTTTGCTTTTACATAAACACATACGTGCATGCATGCATGCATACATACATACTCTAGAAAATAGTGCTCTTAATTTCATGCATGCATTATCAATAGCCTGTAAGTCTTTGTTTCATGAGCGTGCGTGCACTCTCTCTCTCTCTCTCTCTCTCTCTCTCCTACATACACACACACACGCACGCGCGCACACACACACACACACACACACACACACCCTGCTATAGGCTATCTAAGAAAACGTGCGGTCGCAGGCATTTTATTTTATTTAACTATTAATTATCCTATGCTGATCTGACTTTATCCAGCTGATCAAACAAATGTATATAATGTATTTAATGACTCTCTGAAACTACTGCAAGCTTAATGAAAGAACAAGTCACCTGAAGTAATAATAATAATAATAATAATAATAATAATAATAATAATAATAGTCCTAACTTTTATAATTGATGAATTGCATAATAGATTTAATAGGCAAAATGTTTATAGTCTCACTAGAATCTTACTCTCTACATTTCTGAGAAGATTTTAGTGCAACAGTAGTGCAGATTATAATGATAGGAAATGAATAAAAAATTACGCACTCTTCATTTACAGAATAGCAGTTTAACTGAAATGTACTCTCTCTCTCTCTCTCTCTCTCTCTCTCTCTCTCTCTCTCTCTCTCTCTCTCTCTCTCTCTCTCTGTGTGTGTGTGTGTGTGTGTTTCTTAGTAAAAAAATAAAGCCTCGCCTAACTCCCCGAATGAGATCCTTTCCTGTGTTTTCCATCCTTCACACCAGAAACGAATGGGAATAGCTTTTAAAGAAAATCAGAATAAAGTCTGATATCTTTTCCCTCACAAAAATAAAGACCTGTAACCTGAGACATGGTCAGGCTATAGATGGAATTGACAACGGCTCAAACAGAAAAAGATTAATAATCAAGTGTTTATTTACTTAAACTCAAATCTAAAAGCATCACCTACTGTAACATGCAACAAAATATCTCATACTTAAGGATTATTATCCAACTTCTACATGGAAAAGAATGCTAAATTATTATATTAAGCTCATATTACGTTATGAGAGTGAAGATTGGAGTCTTGGAGGTGGAAACATTATAATATCAATAATCATTTACACCACAGGGCTGTTGAAGTCTCTGTAAAGTTATGAATCTGACAGTAGTTCCGGCTGTAATTCAAATCACAGGTTTATATTAATGCGCTCATTCTAATACTTTATCACTTCTGTAGTGACAGATCATACCCAGGGACTTGTATGGAGGATGCTGGACATACTGACTAATAATAAACATGGTTTAAAGTAGTGTTTTTATTTAACAAAGAAAAACATATAGCAGTTGATACAGTGAAGCTTTCTGTAAGCAGATGTTCATTTAACATTTATGGAAGGAGTCTAGCATGTCAATGCTTTGTAATGGTCAGTAAGTTTTCTGCCATGGAAATGTAACTATAAAGAGTTAAAAAGTATGAGGATCAGTAATAAATTAAAATTTGTAATTGTTTGAAATTAGTAATACTTTGGGACATGCTGTTATTGGAAAATGACTGATGCGCTTCATGTCAGGCCACATCACTCCACCCTGTCATTGATTACTTTCCTGCCCCACATGCCCTGTCGTGTTTTATTCCTTACTTCTTGCCTGATATAGCTGTACTGAAAGAGTTGAAAGATTTGTGATCCTGCTCTTGCAGGATGTGCTCTAGCCTTAACTTTTGTTTCTCCACTCTTATGTAGTAATGACACCATAACGCTTTATACTTTTTCTTATTCACATGTAAAGCGAATAGGCTTATTAGCACAGCTGTGAGACGTGGCTTTATATGGTAGATGTAGTTAATAAACTAGCCTTTTTAGGATGTCAGTATCAAAGTGACTGCTTATCTGCACCACTCTGCTTGAACACCTGCTTAGTTATCAGCTAATTAACTAATTTTCCTGATTTGAAGTGGCTGTGTTGGGAGCATGGAAAACACTAAAATGTGCAGGACAGTGGGTACTCCAGGACCAGATTTGGGAACCTAGTGTGCTAGATGAGTACATGTAGTGGAAGCTGTAGGGTTTCATTTAATACTGTGGGATTTTGGATATTGCAAGAACACCTCCTAAACTTTTCCATGTATTTTAATAGATATTCTGAACTGCCCGTGTTTAGTCAGTTACTAAACCTAGACCTTGTTTGCAAAACCCACTCTTAGCCCTTCAGTGGTTCATTTTGGGCATGGAGCGAGGGATGGTGTTTTGCTTCTCTAGGAGAACGAGGGAGCATTAAAAGAAGAGGAAGTCGCACAGTGGATTCATTGTCCTGTAGTCTGTCACAGTCACAGAGAGGTTCAGCATCACTGTTCAGGGTTCGGTGGCTTGCTCAGAATGTTAAAATAGCCTGCCGTCAGGTTTCTTTCACCACGCAGGGAACGTGGTGATTTGTGAACTAGGCTTTTTCTTGCCCCTCTAATGCTTCTTCCTGTGCTGTATTGAGAAAGAAGGGAATGAAACACAGGGAAACACTGGTTGAAAGGTTTGGGCTTTGGCATGGGGGGCATTTGAGGCTTGGGGAGAAAGCCATAACTCTTGTCTCAGTGGGGTGAAACGTTGCCTTGTGCCACCCAGGTGCCTGGCATGCTGGGGCTTTGTCAAGGCGGTAAAGGAGAAAAAAGGTTGGAGAAAGGGGAGATATTAAAAAACCAACAGTTTTACATTGTACTATAAACATGTAACACCTCTGTGGCCTGAGGTGGCCTGAATATTAAGATTAAATACATAATAAGGAAGCTTTAATAAGGACACTTATTCAGACTTAAGCTATAAAACTCCCCTCTACTTCCCTTTATAACTATTTAAGAGATGTCAAACAAACCATGACACACTACTGCCTTTCCTACACCTTTTCTCAGATTTTTCTTATTATAACACCTCTCAGCTCTCTATCTTTCACACATCCACTCTCTTAACTGCTGAGATGTTACTTCAATTCACAGATCTCTATAACAGTTCAGTAAAATAAGTGAAAGAAGTCAGAGCGTGACTGAATACAGACTTTTGTTAGCCAAAACGTATATATCATAATGTGAATGATCTTTTTTCTTTTTCAGACTGCTTAAATAATAATATACTTAATTTATACTATTATAAATAATATATCAGCATTCCATCAATATGAGAAACAGATTCTGAAAGCTGCTGAAACTGTATTGTAGTCAATTATTATAATTCTAAAATATAATTAAATGCTACAATACTTTCTAATACTAGACATTTTAGTTTACTCCAAAAACATTAAGGTTTTAGCACCGGTAAGATTCAAACTCTGAATGTATTACACTTTCAACCTTATATTTAAAAAATATAGACTCTAAAAAACACAATAAAACAAATAAAACAAAAAAACATCCCACATCCCATGTTGTTTGCCTTCTGGAAAAATGACAAACGAAGGCTTTCCTTTTTTGACGGTAGCAGAGGGCAGAAACTCACTGCAGGCAACTGACAGGCAGTTTTATTGAAGTCATATTCCACAGACTTTGCCTAACCTATTAGGTTCAACAGAAATGGAACTCAGTCATCAGAACTCACCATGGGCTGCACATATAATTTCATGTAATTACATGCAATGCACGTGCATGTATTAGTTTTGATTGACCAAGGTTTCTGGATTGGTTAGTATATACTCCTTGGTTGTCAGCACCAAAATTATAGTATAAATGGTCACCATCGTTCAAAATTAAATTAATTTCTCTGAACTGGTGAAGCCAGTTTTCTCAATGCGGACATTTGCTTGCATGAACCATTTGGACCTTTTCTGATCTTTATTATAATTATACTAGTGCTTAAATTAATATTCAAGAGAGGAAAATTATATGCTTAGACTATTTGCTGAATTCAAATGCTGGGAAAACAAATGTCCTCTTTTTGCCTCATATTACTTCATTACACAAATGCCCTTTATGCAGTTTATTCACTGATATACTCTGAGTGTACAATTCATTGCAATGTACTAGAGACAGAGTGTTATGGTGAGGTGCTAATTTGCATTGTAGATGTCACACATGTCAGAGTGGCACACAATGCCAATCTCTAGCCTTGGCATGCCACTGTGGCACCCTCTGGTGGCAGCATAAAACCATATCGCCAGTGTTAGGGTATCTCTTGTGAGTATTCTCAGTTTATTTCGTTTGACTTCACACTGACAAACCAAAGAAGGAACGCTCTGTTCAGATAGTCAGCAGTCTGAAAATTACTGAAGAGAAGGGGAAAATGCTTTCTTTTCTTCTGATAACCATCCTCAGCAAATTTCATTGTTTTAGATTATTGAGAGTTCAGAGTAAGGTAAGGTCTGTGTTGCACAGGAGAACAAGGCACCAGTCAGGAGGCAGGAGCAGAAGGCCAGAGTGCACCTCGGCACCTCAGCAAAGTTTCCTCCAAGCTTTGTACAGTGAAACAAAGCACAAACATTTCCCTTCGCTTTGTCCGTTTTAGCCATTCAGAGCTTCCAATTAACACTGGATGTCCTTAGTGAGATCAAACGTGTGCAATTATCTGCTGGGACTTTGATGGTGCAGGCTCCCATCATTTCAACTGGCTGCACACGAAAAAAAAACATTTATTGACAGTCCGTGCACGGCACAACGAAACAGGACAGTGTTTCATGTCGTCCCTTTTGCAGTGCAACACAGCCATAATGAGAGCTTGCTCTAAGGCTTGGGTCATTTCACACACATTCCAATACACAATGCTGCCAGGGCACTGCTAAAGCCCATTGGAGGTTTGCCACTTTTCATAGGGTGGGCAGTGCCAGGCAAATCTGCTCTGCCACATAAACGTGTCAGATTAGTTTTTGGGCTTCTGTTGAAATGCACATGCACAAATGCATGCGTCCCCACTAGAAAAACACATTCACATGCATGCAGCGACAAGTAAGATCATCTTCTCTTTTCTATCCAACTAAAATACAAACCAGAGTTACAGGATCAGGGGTAGGCTAAATCACAAGGGTACAATGTCTTTCAGAAGGCAAAGCAGGCCAGGTTCAGACATCAGCGTTTGTGGGCTCTTGACATGATGTGACAGCCCGACTATAACTCACCAAATCCTGCATTTTGGGCCACTTTCCTGCCTTGCCCATTTACAATGGTTCAGTGGAGATTTCTTTATTTCATCACAGACAATGGCCCTTTTCTTTATAGCTCCCTCAGTCTCTTTTTCCCTCTCACGCAGACACACACACATATGCACGCCTGCACGGACACACGCACGCACACTCGCTCACTGCCGTGCGCATTTTGATGGTAATTAATGACATCAGTGAGAAGCAAGATGAAGAAAAGCGAGGTGCGTTTGTTTGCTGCGCAGACCGTGGGAACCTCGAGGCTCTTGAGGGTGGCGAGTCAGGGGCTGGAACAATACTCACGCTGTCGCCTTTCACCCAAACACCCCCCTCTACACACACACACACACACACACAGAGAGAGACTCCCTGAGATTCTCCCATCCTCTCCTCCCTGTCCTAGATTCTCCATCTCTATACTGTACACTTTCCTGTCCTGTGTATTGACTGCCCTCTTTCTGTCTGGTGCTGCAATACAAAACCAACATAGTAATTTTACCGGATTCATTAATTTAAGGGAAAACCCATCCTGCCACTTCAGTTCCAAAAAAAGCAGATAAAGATGAGAGCTTAATTGTCTTATTGCTGGAGAGCATCACCTTAGCAAATCCCTCTTTCATCTTGGCTCCATCACAGCACAGCTGTCTTTCTGGGCCACAGTGTGATTTTATGAGCAATGGTAGGAGGAGGAATTGAGAATGTCAATCAACAGCTGTTCCATGGGTCAGCTATACTAATAACCTCTCAGTCCACCTGAAGGTCCACAGGAGGAGAGCAGTATTTCTCCACCCCCATCCCCCAGGCTCTTTAATAACAGGGTCTGCACTAGTGCAACGTGGCACCTATGTAATCACCTCTCACACTTCCTTCTACAGCACCATGCCGATAGCTGTAATTACACCCTTTCAGGGGCTTTGCCACTGAGCTGAACACGAATGTGTATGATAGTTACTATAGATGACATAGAAGGATCCTCTCAAAAAAATGTATTTCACTCATGGCATTTTCCATGCCATAGGTGTCTTTGAAGAACCTTCTCTAAGAGCAGCAGAAATGGTGAAAATTGTATATGATGAACCGTATGTCACATACATGGAACACACATGTCTACCACAGTGAATATACTATTTGTCTTATTGTTACTTTTAGAGGATTATATATTGTATGTCAGCTATTTTGTTCCAATGGTGAAAGTACATCATATATTCAACCTTCAACATTTTTATTTTCTCTGTAAATATGCAGGACATGCACACAGACCATAGGCATAGGAACGGCCTTTTACTTGACCTGTTTTTTTAACCTTCAAATACATTCTTTTCTCTTTTTTTTTGCTTCAGAACCTCTATCTTTATTGCATTACCCTAGAAACAAATAGATGCATTTATAGATCATTGCAGTTGTACATGTAAGGTTTTGCATTGCCATTGTACAGCATAGATAACAGAATACACAGATGGAATAAGGGAAGGTTTTTTTTTTAAACAGAGCAAATGTTAAAACAATCAAGGGACTGACATGCTGTATAAGTCTAGTTTGTGTCTAGTCTAAACAATGCTATCAGGACTCTCATACTTGATTTTGAACTTTATTGTCTGGAATATTTCCCAATACACCACAGGCAGACAGTTAGTTCTCAGACTGAAAGAAACCTGACCAGACAGTGCCTGACCAGACAGTCAAGACATGGAACAATGTGGCCACTCCACCCATCCCCTTCTGACACAACTTATACTGGAATGTGGCGGCTGTGTGTTCCCAGACGTGATGTGCATTAATTGGCCATCCTGACAGAGTTACCCCCTCCATGGTGGAGTTATAGTGCAGTAAGACTGTGGAACCCCTTAGCGTCACTCCCAGCGGCCCCAAGGGGCCCCATGAGTTCTTCACAGTGCTGCATGTGGTGGTATGAATATGCATGCAGTGATAAATGGAGGCAGGCCAGCTCTTGATTGTGATCCATGGCTAGAGCACAATGGTCCCCAGTCCTCTTGCTTTATAGCTTCGCTCTGTGAGTATGCAATGGCTTCAATGCGTACTCTGATTTAGATGCATGGGAATGGTACAGCCTCTCCCTACCCGAGACATTTTCTGTCTACCTGGGTGGGTTTATGTCTCTTTAACGGTCTAGAGATACTTACTGGTTAAGCACATTTGTACAAAAGGAAAGGGAAATGTGTTCACACTACATTGTGATATGCTTTCTGATTTGTATCAGCTACCATGGTGAATTCAAAGGGCAACAGATAGTATAGTCGAAAAACCATTGACCAAGAACCTCTTATCAATTAAACCTTTTATCAGTTAAAAAACACTAATAGAATTCTGGAATTATTTTCAATTTGAGAGACATCACACAGATTAAGTTTTACAACAACCTTAATATAAGCAGGCGTAGAAATAGTTGCATAATTGTAATTTGTTACTGTACTTAAGTATTGTATTGGTGTATTTATACTTTACTCGAGTATTATTGAAATTGAATACATGTACTCTTACAAGTAAACTTTTTTCTTGTAACGTTTCAAGAAAAAAATCCTTACTTTTTACTCCTTATATTTATGTATGTAAATCTCAAAGTTTAAAGTTAAAAAAGGCAAAGTTTCAAAATCTAGCCAATGACTGTATGATACACATCAATCAAATGGGCTCCGATTAGCAGCCAGTCATGTAAGTTCACCATCCAATCAAGTTTATCAATGTACACTATAAGGCCAAATGTTTGTGGACACCTGACCATCACACCCATATGTGCTTTTTGAACATCTCATTCTAGATTTAGTCCCCCTTTGCTGTTATAATAACCCCCACTCTTCTGGGAAGGCTTTCCACTAGATATTGGAGGATGGCTGTGGGGATTTGCATATTCAGCCACACAAGCACTAATGAGGTCAAGCACTAATGTTGGGCAAGTCAGCCTGGGGCACAGTCGGCATTCCAGTTCATCCCAAAGATGTCCAGTGGTGCTGAAGGCAGGGCTTTGTGAAGGCCACTCAAGGTCTTCCACTCCAATCTTGGCAAACCATGTCTTCATGGACCTCAGTTACTGCTGGAACATGTTTTGGCCCCTTAGTTCCAGTGAAGGGAAATTGTAATGCTACAGCATACAAAGACATCCTGTATAGTTGTGTGCTTCCAAATTTGTGGCAAAATTTTGGGGAAGATCCACATACTTTTTGCCATATAGTAATAGTATAGATGATTGTAATAATTGAGCTGATATCAGCAATTAACATATTTGTTAAGGGCACAAACACTACTTGTTAGCATTTGAATTAAATATATGGTATTGTAACAATGAAACAATGAAATAATGTCTGTTTATACAAGTTCTCATAAAAAATGGATTTGTCTTAATTTAAAGTGATGCATTCTTGGCTGAGTAAAGAATAACACATGACAGGGCATACTGTTATAGGAAAATAATCCGGGCCTTTCAAAAGCACAACCAGAAGTGTGCCATTCTTTTTATACCAAAGCAATTAACCAAATATTAAAATTTTTTACTTATTAATGAATGTCATGCTATTTAGCAATTTATTGTTAAACGTAATGTTATGGAACTAATGAAACACACATACACACCAGCCTCTCTCTTGAAGTTAATAAGACAAAACTGCAGCCTGTCATGTCACAGAAAAACTGCAAAGCACAAAGTTCTCTGTCCTGAAGACTCTCCCATGCTGAAAAAAGCACTGACGCCCATGATTTCTTCAATAAAGTACTTAAATGTCTTCTAACAGAAAGCTTCACCATATCTACAATAATTCTTGGTTAAACACATTTTTTAAATTATTTTTATTAGCCTTTGATTATGTGGGGCATCTGCCATACAAGTCCCTGTGTATGAGCTGTTACTACAGGAACAAAAATTTAATATAGCACATTAATATAAATCTATCACTTATGTTACAGCCAGAACTACTGCCAGAGCCATGCTGTTAAAGAAAATTAATTAATACCTTCTGACTTGAGAATTCAGCAGTGCTGTGGTATAATACATATCAACTAAATAACATTATGTAGTGGTTCAATACTTGAGTAGTGGACACAAACCTTCGGACCCTACTGTGTTAGTGTCCATCACTGACAGATGTGGTCAACATGGATACAAATTAGGCCTTTCCTCTGCCTGCACAGGAGTGTGGCACATTTTTCAGGCCAAAAAACGGAAGTGATGAATTCAGACACGCCCACATTCAGCCCGCCATGTTTGAAGGCATCTCATTGCAATGCCCACGCAGTGATTACAGAGATCCTGATATCACGCAAAGTACATAACCAAGCTATCTTATGAGCTGCTGTCAGGAAAAAGAGATGTCTGGACCAGGGTGACAAAGCAGCCATAAGGCATTGCATGCACTCCTCCGCTCACTTTCCTGCCTAGCAACTGCCATCAAGTGACACAGAGGCTTCATCCCTAGCAACAAGAGCCGAGAGATGGGGAGGCCTCAAACCTTAGCAACAAGAGCCCTGCAGCTGAGAAAGGCACTTCTCTGGGTATCTGAAAAGACACCATCCACCTCCACCACCCACCCCCAAAACAGCCTTTTTTTCCCACTTGGTGTGAAGTTCATCCGATGGCTCTGAAAAGACAGCCCCCCCTCCCAAACTCAGATACTTGTCAAATGAGGAAAAGAAAGGGGCAGATACTTGGTGGATAAGATCATGACTAATCTGTTGTTCTTTACTGCTGAGATCCGATGGAGTCTCTTAAACAAGTTGCTGGCTGAGGTGCATACAGATGACTGCCTCCAACCAACACCTTCAAGGAGTATGAAGAAGGAATGGGTGGAGCGAGCGTGGGGATGGATGTAAATCCTTTATTCAGAACAGGAAAAATGTGGGCGCTTTTGAGCAGAAAGAAAGTTTTTCCATTTCCTTCCAGCATAAACTCAGAAAGTTGCATTTAAGTCATATGCCACAATATAGTATGCAATTTAAAATAGTTGAAGGAGCTTCTCTCTTCTACACTTTTATTGTCATGATCACATTTTCAGAAGTAGCTAAAAAAACAAAGAAACAAAAAGGTAGTGTTTATGCTCATGCATCCAGTGTGAAGAGTATAAGAAAATCCAACCAGTTTTTTGGCTATATTGTATATTTTCATCAGTTTGCACATGGTCTCAACCAGGGAAGATCTCACCTTGCATGCTGTTTCAAAATACAAACAAAGCAACCAGGTGGTGGAACAGAGGGAGGGGTGCAGTCTGCTTCTGCTCCCTTTTGTTTCATGGTCTGCACTTTCTGGCCATACCCATCTCAAGCCTCTCCTCCCTACTTTTCTCCATTCTGTCAGGTAACCACCCCTTTTTCTGACCATTGAAGAAAGCTAATCTTTGCCTGCCTCTGTCAGATAACTGAGTGGATTGATTAAAAGGGTCTGCCAATCAGTTTATTCCAATCAATTAGGCCCCTTTTGGCCAGAGCCCTGGCTTAGCAGAACTAGCCATAATCAGTGGTTTCACCTCATCATTAGCTGTAATTCTAGCCCTGATGTGGCTTCAACTCCTTATTCTGAGGCTCTGTCTTGACTGGGGGTGGGAATGTGGTGCCTCGGGCAGGAAAGACTGCCTTCTCTTTATGTAGAGCAGATCCCTTTCTCTATTGATTCTATCCATCGTCACCTCAAGATCTCTTGGGTTGAGAGAAGACCTGAGGAACAGAGGAACAATCCTGTGAAAGGAGGTGTGAGACCAGCAGTGGATGTGTTAATGAGGAAAAAGGAAGTTAAATTAGCACAGTCTAAAACCAGCACAGAGCAAGAGTACGTGTTGTATACCGCAAGCATTTTCGCAATGACTTCATACAAGGGATCAGTCATCTCCGTTCTATAGACTTCAAATGTAGATCCCTTTTTGAGTGCTTAAAATGTTCACTCTGCTCCATCACATGGTTGAACACCTCTCCCTTTCTTTGCTCTTTAACTTGTCAATCAAGTTCTACAACTGAGTGAAAAGGCAAATAATCAGCTTTTTGAAATTAGTCGCCATTATATAGAGTCCTGTTACGTCCCTCCCACTCTTTTTTTTTTGCAAGACGCAATGCAGGTGGATCCTCTAATTAGATGGATCTTTTAATCCAAACCCCACACGTTCCTTCCCAATTGTTCGGCCACCATCCCTTTCATTACAGGCTCGATGCCTCTACTTTTGTGTCCAAATCAACAAGACCCATGCTTCCAATGATTCAACTATTTCTACTGACACGTTACACATGGGCTTACCCTCATCATTGTCCGTAGGGTCATGCTCCAGTGTACCAGAGCTGTTGACCCTTACAAATGGATTCATGTCACATCAAGACAGGCCTGATTGAGTTTTAACAAGGACCAAAGTTCCTGGCCTGAAAAGAAGATGAATGAACATAAAGAGAAAGTAGATGTGAGGAGAAATTTGAGAAAACCAACACACGAAAGGGTCCTTAATGAGAGAACATACCTAACATTTTAGTATGACAAGGTATTGTAGGTTTTGGCATACTTCTCATTGTCTGGTGTACTGTACATAAAGACAGAAATCCTGAGAAGAACTTTTGATAGAATAAGGAGTTTAAAAAATTTAATCCATAATAATCTGAATATGAAATCTGGATCTGAATCTTAGTCCAACTCTTTGTTCATCAACCTCTTAAATTCCCTGGATCTATTGACATGTCCAGACTTACAGGCCTCACTCTTGTAAATAAACACTTAGAAAACAAATATTTTATAAGGGTTCTTTAGTGGTTCATTTAGTAATTTAGTTAAAAAAAAACTCAGAGACATTAACCAACACAGACAATTGCCATATTCTTTGCGAAAAAAAAACATTGAAAATAAAAAAAGGCAATAACAACTTAGCAACTTTTTAGTGCAAAATAACCAAGGATGTCAATTCTGTGTAAAAAGATCTGTTGGGCCAGATGTACCAATCATCCTACACCAATCAACTCCTCAAAGTGATATAATTATCAGGTCAGGAGGGGAACGGCTGGTGCATAAAAGACACCACCTTTCTCCCACCCCCTACTCATAGCCCACCATTATACCCCACCAACAACAGGCCAATTTGTCCGCGAGGCCCCTTGTGCCCACACTCCCTGCCGAGTTATTTAGCTCCTCTCCTGCACTTCAATGGCAGGTACTGATTAGAGGGGCTGCAATCTCCCTCCCCTTCTCCAAAAAGAGAGGGAGAGAGGGAAAAAACTAGCCCCCTTCTTCCAGGCAATCTTTAATCTGATTACAGGCTTTCTACAGCTTTTCAGACAAGACCAGCCTTATGGGACAATGGAAGACCAAGTGGTTTCACACACAGCCTCTGAGCTATGTGATCCAAGTGTGGAAACTCAGGGTGCTCTCCCTCTGCTAGTAGTCTCTTTCAGGTTACACTATAGCTGGGTCAGCCCACCTGTCGCACGGGGTCGGGAGGGGGGATTAACGAGGACATCTCTGTTACAGGGTCAGCCCCCACCTTTCCAAAACCTGCCCTCCCTCCCTCTCTGCATCCCCTGCAGACATGTTTGATTAAGAAGAGGAGATTTGACCCAGACTCCTTCGCTTTTCGCCCACTTGGTTTGATGCCTCATTGATGCTTCCTCCAACCCATGGGAAAGGAGCCGAAAAAACAGTCCAAATGCTGGCCCGCCCAATGCAAACCCCTGCTGTCCATCTCATTTGTACCTTGTAATCCTTCCCCAAAACCTGCATATCCTCCCTGTCATGTTTTTTACTCTTGCTTGACTTTCTTCATGAAAGGCTTACGATTGGAGAATTCTTCAGAGATCCACTCCAGAATGGTTAAGGTACACTCTTAAAGAAAAACCTTAAAGAAGAACCTACATGGGTTCTTTGCTAAAGGCAATGATTATATATAGAACCGTGGTAATTCAAAGAACCATTTGAGTGCTTAAATGGTACTTTGCAGTTCAGAAAATTGTTCTTGTGTGCTATTTAAATAATGTGACAGTTGCCTCCATAAGGTTGCATTTCTCTTACATCTACATTTTTCTGTATAAAACATCATCTTGCTTAAAAAAAGACAGTTTACCTAAGTTTGTTAAAGTTTGCTTACTTTATGTGGTTATGGCAAATATTTTTTTTTTTTGTGAGAAAAGCAATTATGTTGCTTTAAAATCAAAAGTAATACAGAACCACAGGTGTAACACAGAGTGAGCATATGTGCAATTGTGTACACTGGGATTGAGGGGAGGGGGTAGGCCAGGTTGAATGTATGAAAGCTAAAACAAAATCAGCTATGTTGCTGCTTAATTGTTTAATTAAGCTACTTATTTATAGTGTTAGCCTAAAATGAAGGTGGCATTTCATGTGTGATATGGGGGGCCGAGTACAAGTTATCCAATTGTTGGCACAGGTGAAGTAAGATTAACTAGCTTGCTAGCTAAACCAAGTAGCTGTTCTAACTTTCTAGTCAAATTTTCTCACATTTTCTAGTTAGAGTTTAATATGTTTTTAATATAGGGTTCTTTAAAATAAATTTTGATTAACGTTTTAGTGTAGCTGCTTGTTTTGAAGTGTTGAGTTACATCTACAGCAGGTGCTTACTAGATAAAGAACTATTACCGTGCTTGCCACAGGACATTCTTGACACAATCACTTTCAGGAAATTGATTCAAATATTTGCCATAATACTGTCCACTGAGGTTGTAGGTTTTCATCTTTGGCGACACAAAAATGTGACAATATCCCTGAGCAAAAGTATTGCTCCTACTTCCTTCCATCCATCCATTTTCCATACCTCTTCTCCTACACAGGATCACCTGGAGCCTATCCCAGCGGACTCAAGGCACAATGCAGAGGACATCCTGGATGGGTGCCAACCCATTGCAGGGTGCAAGTGCAGAAACACATTACGGACAACTTGGAAACACCAATCAGCCTACAATGCATGTCTTTGGACTGGGGGAGGAAACCAGAGTACCCAGAGGAAGCCCCTGAAGCATGGGGAGAACATGCAAACTCCCACCCTGGGGATGTGAGGCAATTGTGCTAACTACTAACCCACTGTGTACCACCTGGTACAGTACTTGTAAAGAAAATTAAAGTAAATAACATTTAATATTTGGTTGCATATACCTTGTTTGCAATAACTGCATCAAGAAGGCAATGCACAGATATCATCGAACTGTTGCATCAAACTTCTTTTGTGAAGCTTTTCCAGGCTTGTACTGCAGCTTCTTTTAGTTGTTGTTTGTTTTGGGGGGTTCCTCTCTTCGACCTCCTCTTCAGGAGGTGAAATTTTGGGTTAAGGTCTGGTGATTGACTTGGCCGGTCTAAAACCTTCCACTTTTTCCCCTGATGAAGTCCTTTGTTGTGTTGGCAGTGTGTTTTGGGTCACTGTCTTGCTGCATGATGAAGTTCCTCCCAATTAGATTGGACGCATTTCTTTGTAAACTGACAGACAATGTTTCTGTAGACTTCTGAATCCATTCTGCTGCTACCATCACGAGTTCATCATCAATAAAGACATCATAAATAAAGATTAGTGAGCCTTTTCCAGAAGCAGCCATGCAAGCCCAAGCCATGACACTACCTCCACTGTGCTTGAATGATGAGCTTGTATGTTTTGAGTTCATGAGCAGATCCTTTCTTTCTCCAAACTTTCTATCACTTTAGTAGAGGTTAATCTTGGTTCCAGAACTTTTGTGGCTCATCTCTATATTTTTTTAATTCCAATCTGGCCTCTGATTCTTACTGCTGATGAGTGGTTTGCATCTTGTGGTATGGCTTCTATATTTCTGCTATCAAAGTCTTCTTCAAATGATGGATTGTGAAAACTTTACTGTGGAGGTTGTTGGTGATGTCACTCTGTTGACTGTTGTTTTGTCAACTACTGCTATTTTTCTTGGCCGACCTGTTAGATGTCTGATTGTCGGACAGTCCAAATTGTTGTATTGGCTATGCCCAGCCTTCTTTTCTCAGCTTCAAATTGGCTTGCTTTTCTCCCATAGTCAGCTCTCTAGTCGTCATGTTGGTTTATCCTTTTGAACAACAAATGCAGTCTTCACAGGTGAAACCCAGGGCTCAAACCAGTTCAGAGCTATTAATTGTATAAACAATCAATCTAACAGGACACACCTGGACACCAAGAAACACCTGTCAATATTCCAGTATTTTGATCACTTGAAAAATGGGTAGATTCAAACAAAAGGTGACATGTACTAAGTTGTTAAACACATCTAGCTGTACATATCAAGAAATAAAAGTGGAGATTCTGATTCTCATATTCATCTTTTGACAAATCCACAAACCCAAATATCTTCACTGTATAAAAAAATAAATAAATAATTGGTCTTGCCATTCCAATACTTTCAGAGAGGACTGTATTGTGCTGTAAAGTGCTCATTAGCGTATATTTCCCATTAGGGGTTTTCTGGTGTTTGTGCATGTAACCTTCAAATTGTTATGAAATTATAATTTACTTCACTTTAGAGATGGTTATTTTTTACATTAACATATTTTTATATAATGAATAAACAACCTCACTATGTTTCACTTCAAAATGTATTTCTGTCTAAATGTATGTCGGTCCTTATTTTTGCAGCTTGAACCTTTGTGTGTGTGTGTGTGTGTGTGTGTTTTAATAGCAATCTAAGGATCCACACAAAGCCAGCTGCATATGATTCTGTAAAGAACCTTTTAAAATGTTCCTATATGGCACCAAAAATGGTTCCACTATTGTTACAAGCCAAATAACCTTTTTTGGTACTATATAGTAACCTTTTTGCTAAGAGTGTAGGCTAATGATTGTATGGTTAAACTAAGGGGTCTATTTTAGAGAGAAATTGGAGAATGATAGCAGACTTGTGTAAATAACAGTCTCATGTAAAGATGTTTTGGTGGGCATGCATAGGCTTACACAGTTGAGAACTAAAGTGTTTCTGAGCAAAAATCCATTGTGCATATAGGTTCCATAGTCTGAATTCACTAGATGAAATATAAATAAATATGTTATGTAATAAACTTTGTGATTTCTTTCCTTGTGGCTTTTTAGATCTAAGACAAAACTAAGTCTTAAGATATCAATCATATTTTTCTATTTTAATTTTAAATTTTTTGCTATTTAAACTGGAAAAAAACATTCTTCTTGTTTTTTTTTGCTTATCACATTACATTTTTACCTTAAAACGTACAAATTCAAGTATTACTCACAAATGCATGTAATATCTACTTAAAATTTGGCTGTCAGATATTCACAAAACTCTTATGTGTATTTTAAGTCCATTAAAATGTCGTGGGGATTGATCAGGAAATAACCCTATTGACCCTGTTTGACCTCTCTACAAGGAGTTGATTTCCATAAGAATAGTGGAATTGAGTCGGACCTGAGGGTGACCAACAGGCTTAACACCAACAGATTTACTCGAGAATTCAATTTAATATTAACATTGAATATTTAACGTTTAACAATATTTTACTTGTTATTAACTGTAATTATTTTAATTCACAACAACACACTGTTGTTAGAATAAGTAGAATGTTTATCATAAAACCTTTGGTTATTTATCAATTTATTATTATTTTTTGGACTGTACCCAACTTGTAGTATCCCATGGATACTGATTTAAAATTATTATTTTTTTAATTTACAAACTATCCATTTAACAGTTCACAGAGGGCTTAACCTACAGTAACCCACCAATGCAAACAACAACATTACTGTATTCTGATGACGTAATGCCTTAAAGGCCCTGGAGTAAATTCTCCCCCAAAAAAGGGGGGGAGGTGAAGGGGGACACACCACCTGCAGAACATACATGTATGAGGGCTGCAGGCTAAAGAGTCTGGTGTTGAGCCATTTGCCCTTCGACCTCCACCATGTCCCATGCACTTAGCTAAACAAACAGTTTAGGAGTCACACAGGGGCTGAACAGCTGGCATAAGGGCAAAACAATAAGGTGACCACTTTAAAACACATGTCATTGTGCAAACCCTTGTAGCAACAGAGGGCCAAAAAAGAAAATAACAGGGTCCAGCAAGGACCTATCCCCCAATTGTAGGCTTTGTCTCATTTCTATAGCCCAATGCATTGGAACCATATTGGTCTCAAGAACTGAAAAAAACACTCCTTCATTTCCTAAATATTTATTTATTTGTTACTTTAGCCTATATAACTACTTTTCAAAAACATAATTGAATGTCAAATACAGTGTGGATAGTCTATGCAGGAGAAGCACCTCATTCACTCATTGATTCATCTTTAGTATTCGTTTTATTCTGGTCAGAGTATAATGTAATGAATTCTCTGAATATGTTAGAAAGCTGACTTATGAAACACAAAAGCAAGCATTTTTAAACAACCTTGAGCAATAAATGAGATAAACAGCCTGTATAAACTTTTGCATTAGATCGGTTTTACTTTACATATATTTAAACAGGAATCTATTGTGTGCAGACCATGTTGGGTAAATGTTGTGGACTGATGGCACTTACAAAAAAATCAGTAAAAAGATAGACTCTTGTCTGTCATGTTACACATTTTATTTTAGAAAATGAATCAGAATAATCTACTATGACAATAACAGCCCTTATGTGTGCAGGTAAGCATATCAGCCAAATATTAGCCTACTTCACAGTTTCTCAAAAGGTAGGCCATTAGGTATTTAATTTAAGTTATTGAATAGTAACGTAAACACATTGGTCAATAGAAGAGACTTAGCCAACATATTAAGTTATAGTACTTAATTAAGTATGCAGTTCATCTTTTGCTTCCTCAGCATATGAAGATACCAAAGACTGCCCTGCTGCCTTCACATGCTGATAGAGAATGAGAATGAGAATTATGCCATAGTGGACGTCATGTGGTCACTCTTCTATGGAGATGTTAGACTCAATCCTATTGATAAATAAGTGAAATGTTTAGTGTCTAAAAATCTACATTTGGCAAAACTGCACACTTTCTAAAAGCAGAGACAGCAGCATGCTGTCTAAATGCTCTATATAGAAACTTTATATAGCGTAAATACAGAAATATAGGTACCAAACTACTTTTCCTTGTTGCTGGAGTGGTACCATCATCTTTTATACCTTTAGTATGTATCTTTTACCTGGGAAGGTGTAAGTGGTTTAATTAAAAACCTTTCATTAGCTTTTAGATTAGTGGTCTAAGACGTCTAGTGGTCCTCAGAGATTATGTACCTAATTTTTTTAAGGTATATTAAATGTAGGTTTTCAGGGGAATGATACATATTATAGGTACAAAAGATCTCTAGAATAAATATGTCCTTATTATTACTTATCTTATGATTACTTATCAGTGCTGTGTAAAATTCAAAGACCACCCATTTTCAAATGTACAGTACACTAATTCCATTTTCAATTTTTATCAGTATTTATCACCATTGCTGTTTTTTTCAGGTCATTATTAAAGTTCAATATTACAAATAAAATATTTACAGATTTCATACTGTTTTTTTAAATGTTGAACACCTTTGTGTAATGAACAATAATGATGGGAAAATCACACAGTGGCCGTAAGAAGAAGAAAAAAAAACGGTATGAAATCTATACATATTTTATTTGTAACAATGAACTTTAATATTGACCTGTGTAAATAGGTACTGCATGAGTCTCTGTCTGAAAAATGGAATTAATGTATTGTACATTTTCTTATTACTGCTTTCCACCAAAGATAACAGTACATGCTGAATGGCCATTTGATTGAAATTAAGAAAGGGTGGGCCCTGACTTTTGCACTATTCTATTCTATTCTATTCTAACAAATAATGTACTATTAAATAAATAGGGACATTCACAATGTTTTACCATGAAAATCAAAAAGTGCTATATAAATTAATTATTGCTTAGGACTTTTGTATTACAAGGTTAGATATTGTCAGAGAGAAAAAGCCAGTGTTCAATTTAGGTGAATTGAGATCATAATAATCAGTAGGTGGTTATATACCGCCACCGTGTGGTGGTTTAAGGGAAAGTGACTTAACAGCTGTACACAAACACAAACACTAGAAAAGCTCAACCCAACATAATGTATTATAACACTTAATTATACATCTTGTATACTGACATCATGATGCACATTAAGTAATCTGAGGTTAGATAGATAGATAGATAGATAGATAGATAGATAGATAGATACCTTCACAAGGTCACATAATAATGTGATTCACATGTGAAATTTTAGGTATGTGGTTTTTAGACATGTCATGTTACTCTTCACACAGTTGTCATGTGTAATGCATGTTTTTTTTTCCATTGTCAGTTGTTATTTTAACATATGATTCATTTTCATATGTAGGTCACATGGTTTCATTTTTCAGTTGTGAGTTTCTCATTGTTCATTCTTGCTGTTTACAAATGATATCACATGCTTTTGCTTGAATTTACTGTGCAGTTTCAGGGCGTAACATGTTGAAATGCACGTGGCATTCACAGAATCATATGAAGAAAACATTACATGAAATGCATATGATTTTTCTGTAAGGATTAGACAGATTGTATATCTGTGTATCATCTGTGTTTTAGCTGAAACTGTGTCCAACAACGCCGCCCTGTGGTGCAATAATAATAATAATAATAATAATAATAATAATAATATTATTATTATTCATTTTAGTATTGATATCTCACTCACCTCCCAGTATATTTCATCATCAAAGCAGTCAGCGGGGTCACCCCAAAAGGGGCATCCTCAGAATAATGCCTATAGACTTGAGAGATTAGAGAAATTTAGAAATTAAATTAGAGAAATTTCATGAGAATTCTCTCATGAAATCAAAGGTTTTTATTAATCTGGTAAAAGGAAAGAACTGTGTTTAGACAGCTGACAAATCAGTAATTCTATCCATCTTTTATGTTTAAAGTTATAGAAGCATTAATAATGAAGCAATACAAAGCATATTTTTATTCATTGTCATAATAGGCACTGGAAAATAACTAATCTCACTGGCAGTAGTAGCTGTAATTGTACCTATAACTCCTCCAAGGACAGCTGGCATGGAGTGTCAAATGTGAACTCCACAAGTGTCTGGGATATTTAAATGTTTCTAAAGGAATGGCTGTGTGAATGGCTGGCATTCTGTATATGAACCCAGGCAGCAAAGAAAAGATGTGTTTCAGTAGTCATTCAACTTGATAATATCCAACACCATATACACTACATTGGCCAGAGTATGTGGACACTAGACAACCACAACCAGATGTGCTTGCTGAACATCCCTTTCCACACCAACATCAGCAAACCATGTCTTTATGGACCTTGCTTTATGCACAGAAAGATTGTTATGATGGAACATTCCTGGGCTAGGCTCGTTAGTTCCAGTGAAGGGAAATCTTAATGCTACAGCATACAAAGACATTCTATACAATTGTGTGCTTCCAACTTTGTGGCAACAGTTTGGGTAAGACCCACATATGGTTGTGATGGTCAATTATCTACATACCTTTGTCCAAATAGTTCTTCATTAACACTACTTTACCCAAAGACAACTTTTCCAAAATATTTAATTGGTTTACATATTATATGATTTTATTTTTTTTCTTTTTGATAACAGCTTTTAACATAGATAGATATATTAGAGACATCGAAAGCAGATAACGTTAGGCCACTTGGCTACCATACATGTCCTCTCTTCCTACACTGTATAATGATTGCTTGTCTATGAATGTAAGGTAAACATACATTCTCCTGCATATGACATCCAATTTAAGTAATGTGGCAAAACGTTTGTGTTAGTGTCCATGTAAAAGTTATATTTCCTTGTTTTAAAAGCTATGAGTGTAACTGATATCAGCTTGTACACATAATTATATGTACACATAATTTTACTCAAATAGGCATTAGCTAATTAAGCTATGTAGCTATGTCAACTTTCTAGATTAGACTAGTTAAGCCAGTAATTTGACCCAGACTTAGTGAGAAGCTGTCTGGGTCAAATTTATGAATAATATACAGGTATACAGTCATAGTATATTATGGACTCACATAATGCAACTTCTTCTTTTTAAAATCATCAAAAAATAAAAATGCATGAATTAAATACATTAAGATAATATGTTTATCTAATACACATATCTATGGTTTAATCATTCACAAACTCCTAATTTAATACATCTAATTCAGTTAATCAATCCTTCAGGAACATCTCAATGTGAGAGTTAGGCGTAAAAGATTTGGGCTCCAGTAAAACACGAAATATAAAATGGCGAAATTTTGCATTTGAAAAAACAAATTAGGAATATTTTGGTTGCATATTTCTTTTTGTATGTTACATATTCTTGTACAATTAGTGCTGCTTCTAAAATTTTGCCCTTAGCATACTAGGCTTGGCATTGGAATAGCAATTATTTCAGTTACAGTCACAGTCATAGGTGAGGCTTGGGAAATTACCATGTCTAACCTGCTCCGCTTGGCAGAAAGGCTGCAAATAGTGAATTTGGTTAGGATGCTGGCTGCCAGGGCCAAATAGGTGTATGACAGCTCAATATTGCCCTTCTCCACAGTCTGCAATGGCAGAACTGAATCTGGGCCAGAGAAAGAGTGTACCTGGGGCAAAGAATTTCAGTTACTTAATGACATTGTTTTATTGTTTTATTATTAATTTAGATTTGTTTAAGTACATTTTCCTGATCATATTCAGTGTTTAAAGTTAGATTCCCTTCCTCTCTTCTGATTATCTTTGTACTACAATATGTTTGGAGAAAATCACCGCAGATCTCAACCTGAATTAAAATTTAGATAGCTAGATGGTCTTCCTTAACTCACCAAACATAGCAAAGACATCAGAGTGGTAGGTGCAGGCTTAAAGGCATTTGCTCTGATGTAAATCTGATTGATAGTGCACCCACAATATTGCCAGGCCATAATATGCTCCAAGTGTGTGGATGACCATGAAGCCACCAGCATCTTTGGCTGGCAGCAATGTTACAATCAGATAATCATTATTAATAGTATTTCTAGAATGTATATGATCAAACATACATACTGTGATTTCAACTCTCATACACACTATATCATGCTCAGTCCAGATCCATAATTGGCAGCCAGTGACACCTACATGTAGAAGATTGAGGTTGATGTACTCTTCCACTGCATATAAGGTGATTCCAAACAGAGTTACTACCATCAGCTGTACAGGACTGACTTTGCCCAGACAAGTTCCATACTCGATTAGGCACCCCGCCTGACAGAAGTCAGCAGTGATGAAACTGAAATAAGAAGACAACGCCGGATACAGAGCAGAAAGCTACTGTACTGTACCTTGGCACTTTGTTCAGTAGAACCAGTTTATCTAGATCACCTTGGCAAGGTCCTCTGGCACTGTCAGTCTGACAGTTATGAAAATAAATCTTGGAGTATGTATGGAACCAGTTTTGCAGAAGGGTCCACTGCAACCTGAAGGCAGTGATAAGGAAATTGATTCCCATTCTGCCAAAACTGTAGCACTTCAAAAAAGTCAAGAGGAAGCCAAAACCCACAAAGATCATGATGTGCACAGGAAACCTGTCCAACAAAGAGGTGGAGCATGATAGGAATGGTTGTGTAATTGGTGTCTTCAAAAAACAGTTCAAAGCAGTTCAAAAACTTGTATTTCTTTTATCTGCCGACAATATCAATAGATAAAACATTTGTAACCACCATTTAAGCATAGTAATAATATTTACAGTCCTATTCTCATTTGCAAACAAATGCTTGATTGAAATGATCTGATCTGTAAAAGTAAATGCGGGATACATTTCATAATCTTATTGTATGAATAAATTTTAAAGGGCTTGGTCTACATCATAGGGAAAAAAAAACTATGTGAAATGTTAAAAAGTATTAAATCCTGTAGAGGTACTGGAAAAAACATCCACTATTTTATGCCACTGTCTCATTGCAAAAAATATTCTCATATTACGTTAATATAAAAACATATTAATTATATATGCTAATTATTTTCTGTGGTAGTTAATACAGGACATTTTAAGTACATTAATTGAATGACTGATGTACAGTTAAATCGAAAATATCAATATAAATGTAAATTCCTTTTACATCCCATTTTTGAGCTAAATAAGACATGACTGATTAGCATAGTTATTCCACACATATAAGTTAATCAGTACTCACTCTGTAGTAGAACTCATTCTCAATATCACATGAAATATTATTCTTATGATCTGCCCTGTGATCATCAGACTCATCATAACACACAAGTACTCAAATAGGATGATCTTGGCAGTTTGCCAAATGAAGCACACTGGACGTTAGTGTTTTGGAGATGGCACCAAAACTTTTGACAACTGACAGATGCCCATTGTGGCTGTAATTGATAAGCAAAGTAAGGACACCTTTCTGTCAGGAGGTTGTGTTTCCACCTGTCGACTGAAGAGGTATTTAATGTGGATGGGTTAGAAGTGTGTCATTCCTGGCTAATATGTTTGGCTAACAAGAACATTCCATAACTAAGCTAAAATCAACTACATTCCCTAAAGTTAATTCATGTTACACAGGAAAAACAGCCTGCATATGATGCTTCTAAATTGTAAACTTTTCCTTTCTGGGTGAAAAACTAGTGTTGCTCATAATAAAATTTTGGCCTGGTCATGGAAACCAAGTTGTATAAATTAATTGAAAAAAAAAAAAAGCAGGAAAATGACCAGAGATTATTAATGTGGAAACGTCATATACTGAACTTAAACAGCATATGTATTGTTTAAATTAGAGACAAGACATTAAAACATAATTTACTTACAGCTGTGACACTTTTCTAAAGTGAAACCCTACTCAATCCAAGCTAACTCATGTAGCTAGCTAGTGTACATCGTTCCAAATCAATCGCTAATATTATAAAGAACAAATACAGTAGCCTAAGCAGACATGTACGTGTGTGCTTTTCATGGCCACTATTTAAACAGGCTAAACAAATAAAGCTAAATAAAATGTTCCATGATGTCACTGAATATCACTAAAGGCCAGTTCACACCCAGACATATTGCATAAACATCTCATTCAGTTTCATTTTATTTTATTTTTTTCACTCACACATGTGAGTGAAGTGTAAACTCCATAGAACTCCACTGAAATCACAAAAACACAATTTTTTATACACTGTGCACTTTATATAAAAATCATAATTTACAAAGATGTCATCTTAAGGCATCTTAAGTTGCACTTCAAGTATGAGAGAGAGGTAGACCATATTGTGGAGTGAACCATTAGTGCAAGAAATGAAAAAGAGTCAGTTTTGGCAGATACCTAGGCACAGGAGGCAGGTATGTGCTTTGAGGAATATTCAGATCATGTGTAAATTCTTCCAATTAATATAATCTCATATTAAAATAGGAGGGATGGCTTCATTTTGAAGCATAAATTCTATATAACCATCAGGGTAATGAGTCAGAGGTGGATGCAAGTGTAGAAATGAGTGCAATACACAAATATTAACTCTAGAAACATGAACAAGAACTTGGCAAACTAAAAACCACACATGAACACATGAGCTCTTGTGGTGTGCAGGGGCTGATAGGGGATGTAGTCCAGCACTGCTTTCGTTGACAATTGACATTACAGTAACAAAAGAAAAGTGAAAAGATAAATGTGCTAATGTGTACCTCTTCTTCAGCAGTGGCAAAAATTCATCAAATGTTCAGTACACCTACTTCCATTGTTGTGTGGTGTTGCCATATGGCAGCATACCCCAAAATATGCCCTAAAATAAAAATAAAAAAAAATAAACATCTTGGGAAAAAAAAGAATAAAAATAGTTTGAAGTGATAAAACACAATGTAACATTTCTTAAATGAGAGTCTCACAATATGTGCAGTAAAAGGTTAATTGGTAAAAATTAATCTCAGTTTCCAGTTCCTCGTGCTTGCGTGTGAAGTCCTAGAAACCAGAAAACATACAAGCAAACCACAACATGGAAAGACTGTAAGCAGCTGATTTGCAATGGTTCAGGGCCTTAGGCACAGTTTGTGACGCAGGTTTATGGAAACTGCCGGTGTTCAAAAGAAACAAAAGTATTGTCTCTTGTCCCAAGGCCAGTGATTTATGGCTTCATCATTTGACTGACAGACTCATTTCAGATCTCATTTCTCCACTAACTGCTTGGAGCTAATATTTAAGTCAACTGTGAGGCAAACAGCTTAGATGTCATTTACTGAAGTTATCTTGCTCAATGAGTTGGGTAGAGGAACCTGCGGCCACATGTTGATTTATCAAATAACCTAGGCATGTTTACCTGTAGAGTGAATGAGTGTGTGAATGTGTGTGCATTTGTGCCCTGCGATGGGTGGGCACCCCATCCAGGGTGTTCTCCGCTTTGTGCCCCAAGTCCCCTGGGATAGGATCCAGGCTCCCTGCGACCCTGTGTAGCATAAGTGGTACAGAGAATAGATGGATGGATGGATATTTGCCTGTATATAGGGGGTATCACTTTCAGGAATGGAATTTAACAAACTATTACTGTAGTGGTGTTTTATTGCATAACTGGGACATCTGGTATGACTCTTGAACCAAGAATGGTGCAAAAACATACAGAAAAACTGGCAACTGAGGAAAGGAAAACAGTTCCCTTGTTGGACAAATCCAGTTTCCTTTGAAATCATGCTTATGCAAGGATCAGGAATGGAAACAAGCAAACAAGTCCATGAAATGAATGGTTTCAAGAACATAACAGTGAGTTTTCATTGCCTCACTGGCCTTAACAATCATTGGATCTGACCCCTATCAGACACTTTTAGGATGGGGTAGAAAGGGCATTTCACAGCTAGATGTCCATTTTACAGCAACTGTGCACCAGTCCTGCACAACAATCCTGCACAGCATATCCAGCATATCCAGCATTTCACAAAATCCATGCCTAAATGAATTCATACTGTTCTGAAGGCCAAAAACAGGTTCAGCAAACATTGCACCAATGCTCCCACTTCACCTACACAGATGTTACCATTCATAATCACACACTCTTTTTGAATGGCTTGAAAAAAATTTTCCTTTTTTTGACACTTTTTAAATTTAATTTAATTTTACATTTACTTTTTTATAATAAAATTTTGACACAGCATTTTCACTTAAGTAAAGTTTTTTTTAAGCATATTTACCAGTTTTACCTTCTTTAATCATTATGGTTATTATAAACCTTGACAACAGCCTAGATCAGCAGTCCTAATCTGGATTTCGGTATAAGTCCCCAAATGGCTTTCTATATATATTTTTTTTTTTTATGATGAATACAATTTATATTTCAGAATTGCAGGACAACTAAAGCTGTAGTTTGCCACATGTTTTTCAGTAGGACAGGAGAGTAAAAGAAACTACACCAGAAGAGTTGTCCAAGAATAATGTAGGTCTTTGAACACAAGCTGACAAACCCATCAACTATATTCTCAGGGCAAATCTGAGTTAATTGTGCCTCGCTGACAGAGATCTTAGAAAATAGGGCAGCCAAACTTTGCTCTTGACTGCTGCCCAGGTGCACGTCTTTGTTCTGTAAACCAGGTGGATACCATATAAAGTGCTATTGATAAACATATTAACCAGGAGGGGCCGACATAACAAAAAATGTTATATATGGTTCCTGCTCTGTTGTATCTATGGCTAGACCACATGAATATGCTGTGTTAGAAGACAACATTGATCACAATTGCCATCAATTCCTTAGAAATAGTCTGAACATTGTCCAACATTTGCATGAAGGGTAATTTGGAGTCTTGAAAACTGTCAAGCAGTGTGAGAGAAACATTTCAGAGTTTAGGTTTGAGCTCAAGCTTAGATTTATCACAGAACAAAGTGAATAAATAATATGGAGGTGTTTTACACAACCTACATAGTCAGAGATGAACATTGAACATATACAATGACTGTATATATGGGTGGAGGTCATAACAGGCCATAATGTCTTAGAGGCCCTCCAGTGGCTGGCTGCAGTACAATTTGTAACCCCGCCAATTCCCATGTTAGTGAATTGAAAAGAACGCGAACCTACATTTTAAGTTACACCTCCTCGAATTTTCAGGAATAGTGTTCTGTTGTTTTTACAACTGAAGTTGACCTTGATATCATCCCCAATATTGTTCCATATGATAAATGCATTTTATGTGTGTTATTTGATGATAAATAAAATGGAGTGGTTGACATGTGATTGAAAGTTTTGGACACTCTCCAACACGTACCTAAAGCTCTTGACAGTTCTGTAGCAAAACTATGTCTTGTTCTCTGTAAACTGTTCTAACAGACCCTTAGTAGGGAGGTCTTTGCAGTTTTCTCGTATATTGCTCATTTTGATGTATAAGCTAGCTTGTTGGACTGATATTATAACTAGCAAACCAACATGAGTGAATGAAGTGATGGCATAAATCAATGCAGCAAGCTAAATTTCATAACAATTTAATATTAACTATATGACCTTAGCTAAGAATCGAAGAAGCTTGGTAAGGTTAGCCATTCCCTCCTTTTTAAATGAACTCCACCGACTGAACAATAATCGAATAAAAGAATGCACTCCTCCATTCAGATGGGCAACTCACTGCAGGTGTCAGAGCTAGATGAAAATCATGGAGAGGAGCCATTTTTTTTCTGTCAAAAAATAGATTGTGCTGAGTGTAATTGTGACTGCTGTTTACCAGTATATTTCCAGATGGTATCTTACATTAGCTACTTATACTTAGATTACTTTGAGTAAAATGATGGATAATGTCAGCTAGCTAGCAAATGGTAGTTCACTCAGTCATGACTAAAAGCTCTAAAATCTTGTCCTTGCAACAGTAAAATCAATATGCTTGCACAAATTATATGACTATAATTTAGAATTTTACTTATTAATTAATAACTTTGGCACTTTGAGTTGGCCGATGCACCATCTAAAGTTGCACTTCAGGTTAAGCTCTCTAAACTATATATACTGACATTGGTTGTGACCCAGGTAGCAGCAGTACAGATATTCTGGAGCAACACACCTCTCATTAATGTCCATGAAGAGAAGAAGCTGCCCGTAGAGTGGCATGTCGCTGTAGGGGCCAGGTATCTATCCTGCCTATAGGCCATTGTAATAATGTCCATGACAAATTAACAGCTGGTCTGGGAATAAGATCAATTAGTTTTAAACAGTACTGTGGCACAGCATGATGGTGGTTTTCTTCCTAACTGGAGGGATGATAACAGTTGACAGGGAGGGGATCGACTCTGCTCCATGCAGACTCTCCACTGGTGTCCCACCAGCTTCATGGATGGGTCCTCTTCTGTTACACCTCTATACTCACTCTTAGTGTGGTCATATTCTCACATAGTTTTTCATAACAACTGCTATGCTAATGGCACTCCACTCATTACCAACCTGACTAGGTCACACAGGTTTCTCCTTTACAACATCATGAGGCTTCTTTCTATCCACAGAGGCCACGCAGGTGCTTGTTCAGTCCTGTTGCAACTGATCCAGAATGCAGTTGTAAGACTTGTTTTCAATCTCCCCAAGTTCTCCCACATTTCCCCACTGGTGTGTTCCCTCCACTGCCTTACTGTAGCAAATAGAAAACACTGGTGCTTGCCTATAAAGCTACAAATAGACCAGCCCCCACCTACCTGAAAGGACTTATCACATCTCACACTACACCACGCTCCCTTCAAGGTTCTAGCATGCCTCAACTGGACCCATCATCCTTCAAGGTAAACGTAAGACTATTCATGAGGATATGGTATTGATAGAATGTAAGTCTTTCTGAATAAGCAGGGCTGATTTATGCTGTAAGTGTAAATGTACTGTAGGGCCTGTACTGGGCACAACCTGGAATGTTCTCAAGGTTTGCCTACATTGAAAGCAACAAGGTCAAAGGATTGGTTAACAAAACTGTGTATTATGACCATGAGTAGAAACCACAGGTTTAATCAAAAAGTCACCTCAGAGTCATGACCAAATCAAGGCTTTACCAGCCATCTCTCTCAAAGTCACTTTGTGACTTTGTTAAAGGTCTCAATATGTTTGTGTGTGTTCACACACACAAGATTGTACTTAGGTGATTCTCACTGTCCCTGAGAGTTAGGAGGGGTGAAATAGAACTCATTAGCTATATTCCCAGGGTGAAGCTGTTTTAATTGTGCCTCACTGAAACAGATCTTGGAAAACAATGCAGATGGACTACACTCAAAAACAGCCCTCCAGAGAGAGGCATCTTTGTTTTGTAAAATAGGTAGATGCTCTATAACGTATCATTGTTATACACATTAACCACAGCACTTTTTAACAAAAGGTTCCTGCTCTGTCAAAGTTTTGTATACACCGTGGGAATACACTGTGTTAAAAGACAACATTTCCATAGAACTACATTTAAGTCAGGAAAGTGTTTGACATTTATACGAAGGGTGACTTGAATTTGAAAACTGTCATATCATGTGACATCAACTTCTCTGATCTCCAAAACAGAGTCTAGGTTGGTGCTCAAGTTATCAAAACAAAGTTATATAAAAATGAGAGGGAGGTGCTTTACACACCCTACACAAACAGAAAAGAACATTGACCGAGAAGGAATCATGCACATTGGATAGAAACACTATAATCTATAATCTATGTATGATTTGTAGAATGGTGTGAGACTATGGGCATTGATCCTAGAAGATTTGTTTGATTACTTCAGAACTTTCTAGGTTAAATGATGTTAGCAAATGCATTTAAGTGTGTGATTGACTTTTAACAAAGGTCTGCCAAAGTCTCTGGAAGTCATAAAACATCTACTGTAATTTTTTTCTTGACATGTACAGCTAACTATATATTGCAATAATATACTAGTGTTTCTTGCTGAATACCTTTAATGCCTATTATTGTTATAAAAGCAGAGATGACACAATACCACTCTTTCTTTTCTGATATCAATACTGATCCTGAAACCCTGAATATCCATTGATATCAATACTCAGTTGATGTTGTTTTCTTTAAATACTACTAAGCTTTATATTTTTTAAACGAAGTACTACGCATTACTTTTTCACACAATAATCACTTACATTGTCAATATAATACACAAAACTTCAATATCATAAAATCAATCAAGAAAAATCCAGTCATCTCTTCATATGTAAACATTTCCAGCTCCAGAATTGTTTTTTCCAAATCCACTTTCTATTCTGATGTTTTTTTGTTTTTTTTTTAACTGGTAGCCACTCTGATACCAGTACTGGTTATTGGATTGGTGCCATCTTTAATTATAAGTTGCATTAACCAAAGCAAATCATATAGTGTTTCACATTATGTAAGTTTGGAAGGTAGAAACTCCATGAACTCACTGTTAACCCATTAGTGCTGCCCATAAGTGAAAAGCCTAAACATTTCACTCTTCAAGAAATACCAGTGAATACCATTCTTTGTATTTTATATTTACATGTGTACTGGTTAGTGTATGCCCATTTTAATTCAAATTATCTGAATTATGACATATATTTACAAAATTACTTTTGGGACAAATTTACAATTTCTTTTCAGCCATGTGTGTTTGTGACAGAGTATTGTGCATGAAGGGCAACAAAAGGAAAATACATTTTTAATTCATTAAAATGTTTAATGACAGCAGATAATAATAATGCATGCATAAGGCATTAAATCAGTCAAGTTCACAAAACTGAAAATACAATAAAATGCAAAATCTGAATAAATATCACACAAAAAGGGCATTAAATGAGCCTCAACCATTAAATTCTGGAGAGCAGAAAAAGATAACTCTAGCTTTTGTACATATGTTCATTAAACAAGATGTGCTACTTGTTCCATGGAAAACTTACATTTGTCAATGACCAATATCAAAAATATTTTTTACAACAATAGTATTTCAAGTGTGTGTATGTGGTCATACATGCATACATACATACCTACATACATACATACATACATACAGCAAAAAGTTAATTAAGCAATTATTATTACAGATATGACACCTGGCAATTTTAATAGGTTTTCAGATTAAACTGGGTTTGTTTCAGTTTGGCTATTAAATCAAGCTAATTGCTATTATATCTTAGATTTCCTGGTTGCCAAGGCCTCATTCAATAGGTTTCATTCAGCACTGATCTCATCTGCATCATCTCTGCGTAATTTTCCAAATCTGATTAGCTGTGCTCTATGGAGAAGTTGGACTCCGACCTAAAATTAATAAAGACGTATGATGTATGAGAAAACTGACAAGGAAACAAGGAAAATAATTCTGTTAACTTAGTATCACTATTTTTGAAATGTAGAATATCTACAAAGTTCTTATTCCAAAAATCAAGTGAATCCTGTTTAGGGCATTATGCAGGTAACACTACAAATGAACATGACACTGCCATTTTAAAAAAGGCAGAGGATTTGTTTTATTCTATTAAAATCACAGAAGTATTTGCCTTTTTCTTTATATAGAAACATGTTTTTTTTATAGAAATATTAGGTCTTCAGGAACTAGTAACACATATTTCTATATTGTTGATTACACTGACTATTGAACAGGATTTAAAAAACCTTTTCAAAATATGGTTATATAGAAAGTAATTAAAGCAGAGGAAAACATAGTAATTTGGTTAGGAACCTCCATTATAAAAACTGAATTAGAAAATTAGGTCAATATTACAATAGTAATCTGCTGTTCATAAAACATATGAAGCAGCAGTCTAGGTTACACTAATACTTACAAAAAATGCCCCAAATGTACATAAATGCCAAAGCTCACACAGCTGAAATTACCAGCAAAAGGCAAAAATAGACTTTCTCAGAGACAGAAGTGAAAGTTATTTTGCATGAAAGGCCAAAATCTGGAGCCAAATTACAGAAAACATAGCAAGCTATATATTTTTATTGGAAGCGAATTGCCTCACTTCACGACCAGAAAGCCCTTGCGAATAGTCTGCAGCACACTAGGGAGTATACTACACATTATATTACAGAGAGACATACCAGATTGGTCACTTATCTCTCTTTGAAACATGCTAGTAGCAAGAAATCCAAGCCCAGAAAAGACTTGGACATGCACAGGAATGGCACATGATCTTTCTGTTGGCCGAATTAGTGCTGGCTCTAAAGTGCTACACAGCAGTGAAAGAAGATGCTGTGGCAAACAGAACTCTTATAAGGCAACTTTCATCCTCTTAAAAACAACATTACGGTCTCTAAATATCCATTGCCTTTTGAGTGCTGCATGTGCTAACTCTTCCAGTAATATCCCTACTGCCATTTGCACAGCCTTGGCTTATGGCTACCATATGCACAGACCAGCCTGCCTACCTTTCATACAGTGCAATTTCTTCTTCACTGAATGTTTAGACTTATTTGTCTTCAAATGGATTTGACTTGGCTTGTCAGTGTTAAAAAATATTAAATTAAATATTAAATCAATCAAGGTTTACATTAGTTAGTCTTCATATATGTCAATTTACGCAGATGAGTAGGATACAAAAGTTTTTCCAAATTGACACGATTTTCATCAAAATCAAATTGTAAATGCTCCTACCAACGATTTACAATCCATTTATTTCCAGCTTTATATACTCATTGTTGCTTACCATACTGAAATAATGTTAGTATGAACTTTACTATATATTACTTACATACGTGTGTCAGGTTGCTTGTTAGCAAAGTGGTTGTTGTATTCCAGGATTGGAGGGATACTTTCTTCATCTTCGGGTAGCTGCACAAAAACAAATTACCATAATAATTTATTTTCTGACAGATTTTTAAGGTTCTATCCTTTTAGATACCTAAACTTTTAGATGTAGTAAAGACAGACAGACTCGCTATTGAATTTTGTCCAATCACTCACCTCCCAGTACACTTCATCATCAAAGCAGTTATCATCGGCTGGGTCTCCCCATAAAGGCAGTCTCAGGATAAAACCTGCAAATATGAAGAAAATAATAACTATAGATCTCCACAATTTTCAGATCAAAATTATGAATTTCTAAGTTTTTAGGACACTAAAAGTAGACATGCTGTTCCTATAAAAAGTCCAAATGGCAGATGGTAAGGAGTTCAATTGCCTGGAGGAACTCATCATTTGGTTAAGGACCAAGCCAGAAAAAATATTTTCTCCAGAAAAGACGATAGCTGGTCAGTGGTAATTAAATATAAGCGTTTAAAGTTGTTTGGGACATTTTTGATTAATGCTCCTTCAGCTGCACAATTTTTTAATCGATTACTCTCACTGAAAGCTTACTTACCCACTATTGCTCCACCGACTAGTCCAAAGGCGATAGCCACACAAAGACCAGCAGCCTGATAGCCTCCCTGTGTTTGTGGAGACCTTTTTGCTAATTCACCCGTAAATCCAAATGTGTTGATCAATCTGTAATTGAATATATTAACGGTATTTCATTATTTGTTATACAGTCAGAAACTTCCTATTGCTAGGAAAAGGCAATGTAATTTAATTTGTCAGTTCACTTAATCAGTTTTGAATGTGTCTTCAAGCACACCTACCCTTCATGTGAATAGACAGACTCGGTGGCAGTGGCAGCTGTAATGGCGCCTACAACTCCTCCAAGGACACCTGGCATAGCATGTAAATTATGGATTCCACAAGTGTCCTGGATCTTCAGGCATTTCTCAAGGAAAGGCTGTGTGGAGAACCGAGCATTTTAGTGGTACAATAAAACTGTTTAAATTTAGCAGAACAATCAGTTGTATCCTCTTGCAACACTTACAGTTAACACTAGGTAGCCAAAAGTAGAGATGATCCCACAGAGGAAGCCAACAATAAGTGAACCATAGGGTGTGATCATAAATTCAGCTGCTGTTCCCATCGCAACACCTCCAGCCAGGGTGGCATTCTGGATATGAACCTAATCAACAGAGATTCTGCATGTTACCTCTTTTACCTGTCATGATTTTGCATGTCCTCCACACATATACATGGCCTAAAATACACTTTGCAAGGCGTTTTGAATTACCATGTCTAATTTGCCCTTCTTGGCAGAAAGGCTGGATATGGCGAAGGTGGAGAGGACGCTGGATGCCAGGGCCAGGTATGTGTTGATGGCAGCTCGGTGTTGCCCATCTCCATGAGGTGAAATGGCAGAGTTGAAACTGGGCCAGTACATCCAGAGGAAGAGACAGCCTGGAGCAAAAGAAGACTTTAGTCTTTGGTATCAGATCTTATGCTTATAAAAATTCTGTGTTTGGAAATGAATATTTTCTCACCAATCATAGCAAAGACATCAGAGTGGTAAACGGATCCATTGAGACGTTTGCTCTGGTTTAAGTGTGGTCGATAGAGCACCCACGATATTGTCAGACCATAATATCCTCCAAATGTGTGGATGACCATGGAGCCACCAGCATCTTTGACCTGTAGCAATGTTACAATCAGATAACCATAATCAATAGAATTTCTAGAACAGATTTGATCGAATATATAGATTGTGGTTTCACCACATATACATGAAATTATATGTCCAGTTTTATAATTGACTACCAGTGGCACATACATGCAAAACTTCAAGGATGATGTACTCTTCTACTGCAAATAAGGTGATTCCGAACAGAGTTAACACCATCAGCTGTACAGGACTGACTTTTCCCAAACAAGCTCCATATGCGATTAGGCACCCCGCCACACAGAAGTCAGCATTGATAATACTGGATAGAAACATAGCATAGACATTAAAAATAATACATTGTATTATTATTGAAAGCTTTGATGCCACACAATGAACACGGAGCACACATTTCAGGTTCAAGTTGCATATAAATGGTGTATAATTGCCATGAACTAGTCAAGCCTGCTCTTACTTTTCTACTCCGATCTTTATTTTGCCATCTGTATGGTCCAGCGAGTGGAACCAGCCTTGCATCAGCAGGGCCCACTGCAGCCCAAATGAAGCAATAAGGAAGTTGAAGCCCACTCCACCAAAGCTGTAGCGCTTCAAAAAAGTCATGAGGAAGCCAAAACCCACAAAGATCATGACGTGCACATCTTGGAAACCTGTCCGACAAGCAAAAGAGGAGGAAAAAAAACCCGGTGGACATATTAGAGAAGATCATTTAATCAAGGCTCGGAGGTGGAAGTCGTTTGTCATATTCAGCTTATTGGTTCACAGCCAACAGCCTCACTTAAAGAATTACAGCATATTTATTATTACGATTATTTACGATTCCTTTACCGTTCATTTACAAGGTTAGAATAAAATTAACTGCAGTTCAGCCTTTAAATTTGATTGCAGAATCAATGAGACAACATTAAATATCAGTTGAGAAATCAGTTGATCTACATAAAGTAATGTTTAAGTGTAATATTACCACAGAGCTGAGAATAAAACAGTTTATCAGTCTCTGGGTAGATTAATACCTGGTCACAAGTATTTCATTTCCTTTTGTATACAATATTAGATAGAAGAGTAGAAAGAAGAATGCTGTTAACATCATTACAATATAATAGATACTATTTGGTATCTAAAACAAAATTTCTTAAATTGTCAATTAATGAATTATCTGTAAGAATAAATCCATACTCACTTGGATATCTGTAGTAGAAATCATTTTCGATATCACTTGTAATATTATGCTCCTTCTTATATTCAGACCAGTGAGCATCAGACTCTTCATCATAACGCACAAAGACTCCAAAGAGAATGATCATAGCAGTTTGCCAAACAAAGCAAACAACTGGCAGGCTGAGCCGGATATCTGTGTTTTTAGGATGGTTCCAGATCGTTTGGCAACAGTTTCCCATCGTGACTGTAACTGATATCCAAAAACAGGATACGTTTCAAGCAGGAGTTTGTGTAAAGAGTCGCTGTGCGCAGAGATATTTATAGCTGAATTTTTACAGGTGTGTCTCATCTGGACACCTGTTTGGCTGTTTCAAGTGCATCTTTTGCATGTGACACAGAAAAAAAAACTAGTCAGCAGACATTGTTTCTGATGAATATCTGAAAGGCACGAGTGATGACATGGCTACCTGTTATGTCTACTGCTACCTGCTACTACTTAAATTGTTAAAATGTTTATATTAAATATCGAATAAACTGAATAACTAACCAGAATAAAATTTACTGAAAAAATGTGGAAATCCAGGGAAAAAGAAATTATCACTGGTTATTTTATAAAATTCTGACAGATATATTCAGCAACAGGTTTTCATGTGAATGCAAAGTAAAGATTTAAAGTAAAGATTAAAGTGAAAGTTTTTTTTGCACCTGATTTCATTAAGTATTATAGCCTTTACCACAAGCTCAGATTGAAAGCATTCAAAACTGCTCTATATTTTCTAGCCAATTCTCAGGATGTTAACAGAAATGAAATAGAAATAAATGAATGACTAGCTGATTTGTGCTTTAATATGTTTTTTCCCACAGTATGTTTCATGAAGGGAAATATATTTTAATGTTTACAGATATAATAAAAAGTGCACAGGTTTTTACATCGGTTTGTTGAAATATGTTCTAAATTTGGCACCCTAACCGTATCAGCACTAAATACAGATTGTCTGCTTTGTCTGTATAACGCTATTTCTTAAACCTTTAATAAATTTGAATTCACTGAAGGATTTGAGTTGAACTACACAACAGCTGCTTAGTTTGCTTAGCATTCAGAAGAAGCCACTAAATGTATTCCTTACTCAAATAGCAAAAACTGAGCTCCAACACATTAAATATCAAGCACACAGTATATCCAGCACATGCTAGTGAGCATAACTGACTGATCAGCTGACTCTCCTGCTTTACAAATGATCCTAATCTACAAACGAAAAGAAGGTTTTAAAAACCGGCAGGTGGAAGAAATCAGAGAACTTTTTATCACACTTTATTGTACCTTATTGAAGTGTCACCTAAGATTACATTCAAGATATTATCAAAGTGTTCAATAAATGCTAACTGTTTCGATAAGTTGTTTTATTTCAAACATGAATAATTTTTCAACTGCATGGAAGGTTTTGTATTATTTTATTTATTAATATTTATTTCCTAACAGATACAATTAGCCTGCATCAAATACCCTTAAAACAAGTGCAGGCATTTGCAGACTGGCATCAAGAAATAAATTACTTGCAGCCAAAGACATAAACCTTTCCTGCAGTGATATTTTCTTATGTATTTTCACATGAATCATCTTTTTTATTAGATATACATACATATAAAAAATGTGCTGCTAAAATTTTCCACTATTAAAATCTAATGCAAATTTTAATCAGTGGCTCATAGTTCCAAAAATGATGCTTCTGGATGATTCTGGAGAGTGATACAATAGCTTTGAGTGAAAAAAAAACAGTATAGAGACAACAGTAGCTTTTAAAATTAAAGGAAAGTGATTTCAACCTTTTCAACCAGAACATTCAGTGTGTTGAACTTGTTCAACCACTGATTCACAGCCCTTAATCAGTCTGTACCTGCACCTTATTTAATTTCTTCTTCCAAGTATGCCAGCCCATACCTTTTTAATTAACACTGTCGAATGTGTGTTTGCATTATGTGCATGTGTTTCTGCTTGTGCTTTGAGTCATATGATAATCCACCCTGAAAACTCTGACAGACATGTTCTGTTATCTGTAGATTTCTGAGATGGAAAGAGGCATCTGTGCAGGCTGAAGTCACAGATGTATTAGTAGATTTTTGAGATAATGAGATGTCATTGTGACAGTCTAAGCAGGTCCTCCTCCTTAAAGCAAAGCACAACAGTGAGTGACGCCTGATGAAGCAAAAAAAAAAAAAAAAAACGTTATCGGAGCAGCATTCCAACGATTGCTGGAGTCACATGTGATCATGTGGGAACATGCCAGAAGAACAGACCCCATGATTCCCTGTATCGTCAATGCCAAAGTGAAAGAACTGATTACTGAGCCAGAGACTGCCTCAGGAAATCTTTTGATTGATTTCTTTTTTAAACTTAGTATCTACTTTATATAATATTCTTTTCTCCCTCTTCAGTCATATACATATTCTTACATGGTACATTCTTTCCACATTCCACAATAGTACAACCAATCACAGTGAGTGAAAGCCAACACACCCTACAATAACTCATCATGTTCAATCATCATTCTCTTCTATCATCAGAACACATAGAATTCCTGTGGATACCCCTTCCATAGGTGATTTTTAGGTTACCAGGTTTAATCATAGTTATCTTCATTTATACCACAGCATTGTTGAATTTTTGATTCTGATTGGACAGAAAGTGTTGATTAATCTTCTATTACAGCAGCTCTGACAATAGTGCTGGCTGCAAGGCAAAACACAGCTTTATATTCATGCGCTCTTACCCCAAGTGCACTGTTACTCCCCATTCAGTGGAAGGTTATTATATTACATAGAAATTTTTTAATAATTTAAAAACTCTACCTAGGGTATAACATAATTCCCTTGTGCACCTATGTAGTGCAGTTGATATTAAGGAATAAATGTGTCTCAAAACAGAGCCAACTGCATATTACAGCTTTACATATTTACATTTTTCCTTTAATTTATAATTAAAACTACTTTTACAAGTACAATTGTTTTTTTAAATGTCACTGCTGGCAAAACATGGGACTGAGGTCATCCCGTTCAAAAAGTGCCCAACTAATGCTTCCTCCTGTTTCACTAATGATTTCCCTGTGAGAAATCCAGGGAAAAACTTTTCCTCATGGAGACCAGTCAAATGTGCCCACAAGGTCCAAGCTGTCAGATACTCCTATCCATAGAATATCAGTATCACCTATGTACTGTAGTTTTAAGTTTCAGGAGCTCTTAATGGCACCCTTTGTTATCTTTACAATTTGTTTAAAAGGATGGGTGGATAATGTTTGGATGAAAGCTCCGACTGAACAGTATGAAGAGGACTGAACAAAAGCAATTCAGATTCAGTGAAAAAAGGTCTGCACGTAACTAATACAATATGATATTCAGAAACTTGTGATGATGGGTTCAATGCCTTACGAGCCATAAGCACAAAACTCTTCTTAAATACATATAACATTCTAGCGCATCATGGCAACATATGCACATGTAAAAAAAAATCCTTATGTCATTCATAACCGTAGGTAATACCCAGCATAGTTTAGCACATAAAGCAGATAATGAGTGCAAAACTGAAATAAATGAACCTGTCACTTAAGCACAGCAATCAAAACAAATAGGACAAATGTGTTTTGGATAAAATCATTTGTCAGATGCACTCAATCATATTCAATTATCATGTTTCTAGCCAGCCAACTTTACATTACTGTATTGGATCACTGCTGCAGGAAGTATGGCACACCCACAGCAGCCTAACCCAGATTAATCCAACATAGCCTGAACTTGACACTAAACACACAATAATTTCTTTACATTAAGTTATTTTATTTAACAAATCTACATTTCAGGTATTGTCATATTTTATCAGGTATAGCTACCATATAGGGTATGTGTTGCAAGGTGCAACTTGGTGCATAACATTTTACATAGACACCCATACAACCTGAGGGTAAAATCCATTCTGAATCCACTTTGCAAAATTTGCTTGACAATAATATTTTTAGATATAGTTTCTTATGGAAAGATCAATAAGAGATTTTGAAAAAGAGGCCATGTGCAAACTGCATCATAGATTGCTGAATTAGATTTAGTCACTCTTCCAAATCAGAGGTTCTTTCCACTGACAGAACGCATTAGATCCTAGTTGACATTATTTATAGACCTACTTGCTTTTGAGTTACTGGGGTTTGGGTTAAATTTATTTACTTTAAGTGACCAGTAAAAGAATCTGTAAGAGCTCAGTAACAAATACAATAACTTTGTTTTGTGTTTTGTGATTTCCACCACTGTAACAAAATGAAGAAAAAAAAAAAAATCACGGGCATCCCCAGACACCACTTTGAGAACCACTGCTCTAAATGATAAAGGATGAAAATGAACAAGCAACAATGCATTTCAGCACTTCGTCACATTTCTATACTATTACAGTAGTGGCGTGTATCCCACAACACCCCTCAATGACACTTGATCTATCTGAGTGAATCAATTTTGCACATAGCACCTTCTACTCATGTGTTTGGACACAAAATCATTAATAAAATGATCCTATTTCCTATGATCCGATTAAGCACATTCTTTAAAACAGGTTTTTAATCATTCACTCTGAATAAACCCGAATAAACCTTCCAAAAGGGCACACAGTATAAATGTCACTTACATTACATAATGCAGTCACTCAATATAGTCATTGTTCTAAACGGTCATCTTGCAAGTCAATGTATATAGCTGGGTCTGGAATGTACTCTTTTGGAAACCCTGTCACAGACGATCAGGTGAGGCTGAGATGGCAGAAAGGAATGTAAGCTTATCGGCTGATTTTGATGGGTGGCACATGGCAACAGCATGAGGTGATACGGGAGGTAATCACATGATGTGGGTGGGCAGCATTTAAAGGTGTCTGTATCACACACTTTTGTTTTGCATATTAATGTCTCTGTAAAGATCTGTTATCAGTTACGGACATGTACAAAATGTTACTTTTAAGTTGCAGTTTATGAAAGCTGCATCCATTTCAGCAGGATTATGACGGAGTGACGTGAGCAATCTGCACTGTTTTAACAGCATGTAATAGAAGAATGCAGCTTACATAAACAGAACTCGTGACTGAGGTCACACAACATGTCAAACTGACAAAGACGTGTTTTCCTGTAACCAAAGTTGTGAAGCAATTGAGAAAGACATTTTTCTGTCTGAAGTAAGCTTTGCACTTTAGATGTTTGTCAGTTCCTTATAAATCTCAAGGGGAAGGGCAATAGCAGGGACAGTCATTTACGACACCTATGGAGGCTCATAAGGCATGTGTGGCACTCTTGGGTTTCGTTCACACCTAAAGACCCTGAAGGATGAAACATGCTTGACTTGAAGAAGACATTTTAACAGTGTTCATACTCATGTCACCTTTTCTCACAAATGTTCCAGATTTCCACAGTGAAAGTACGTGAATACAACCATAAACACCAGCTAATCTAATAGCCCTGTGACCTTTTTGCAAAACTATGCAAAGCAGAGGTCAGAAAATTAGACAGTGTTCAAATAAACAAAGGAAAAAAGGTTATGTAGACATAAATTTGCAAACACTCCAGAATGTCTCTTTTGTAGCACATACACCGCATTCAGTCGCACTCTGTGATTCCATTACTTGCTACAAAAATACAACTCATTAAAATAAGAGACAAAAGGGCTGGATGCATTTTATAGACCAGTAGAGTAGCATGGGAGCAGCAAAAAGCCACACAGTGTGCATCTAATGGGTGAACCATTATTGTTTAACGTGTTGAATAAGTGCCAATCAGAGGCGTTACACAATGAAAGGCTGCTGAGTGACATGAAGGTGTGTTGCTCATTCCTTGGTATTCTGACTCCTGGTATGTCTGCATAACCTGGACTTACAGGTATGGCAGAGTTCTGTGCATGTAGTCATATTGCTAAATGAAGTCAAAAACTGAATTTCAGTCAATGCCCAGAAAATTGCATGTACAGCTCCTTTCTGTATATTATGTATGTAGTGATATAATCATTCATTTTATTCATTCACCTTCAGTAATTGCTTTATCCTGCTCAGTGTTGTGGCAGAGCTGGACTTTATCCTAGGAACACTCATGGGAGGCAGGAATACACTATGGATGGGACATCAGTCCATTGCAGGGAACCAATTCCGTACATATTCGCACACTCATTCACACCTAGAGGCAATTAACAGATACCAATTCACCTACAGGCATATTTTTGGGAGGTGGGTGGAAACTGGAGAACACAGAGGAAACCCACACTGGAGAGCATGCACAGAAACTACACACAGACAGTATTGAACTGTCAACCCTGAAGCTGTGACACAGCAACGGTGCCACCCAGTAGTTCGTTTTAAAGCATATTATTTATTTACTAGGGTTAGTTATAATAATATGGTAATATGGTAATAATAAGGTTAGTTATTTAGTAGCTAGGGCTAGTTACTGGGTTAAGTAGTCAGTAACTCCAATTACACTAATAGGAAAGGCGTATAGTTACAGGATTGAGGTATATAAATCCGGACCAGTCGATATGTCTTTGCACTATAAAAGCCAGTTTATACTTGACACGAGCTTATGTGTGCATGCAAAAGCAGGAGGAACATTGTTCACATACTCTGTCTGCGTAGTTTATATACATCTTAATATTGGCATCCACTAGATAGTACATCAGAGGCAAAACATTCCTGTTCACCTGATTTCCAAGTTGAAATGTATATTTAATGATTTCATGCGCAGAGATGTCAAACAGACCGAGGAGCTCTGTCATTCTTTAAACTTTCTGCCATTATCGTGAAGGTCAACACTAAAAAATATTTACTGGAAAATGCAGAAGACTGGTACACAAAACAGACCTTTTGGTAGGTTTGAAGGGTACATGAGAGGTTTTTAAAATTGAATCACTAACCGTCCTAGGTAAACTAGTTAGTGTTAGTACTCAATAACTGTCTAGAATAGTACTTAGGTATGCGATTTAAGACACAATACTAGGTTGTTTAGCCAGTAGTGGACACAGTGTCACATGGTGCTATACGTACTGCCCCCACTATTTACGTTGGTACTGCCCCACACATAGCATTAATTTCTGAGGATGCACACAAGCGACCCTCAAAACAACTGCAGAATACGCGTGGCTGCCATCTTGCATATGTTTACACGTCGTTAAAAAATTCAATCAGCACAAAAAAGTTAAGAAAATGCATAATTAATGTTTACTGCAAGTGTTTTTAATTAGCATGTGATTACAAATGGGTCTGGTGCTAGCTAACAACTTAATGTGGGCAAGAAAACAGACAAAAGGCCAAAATCCAAACCATTAGTGTTTTTTTTTTTCTTCAATTTTTCCCCCTAATTTTGGCCACCTGCCAATTCCCCCAGCCAGCTCCCCCCTGTTACACAACAGCTACCACCCAGGGATGGTGAAGGCTAACGTGTTTCCTCTGAGACACATGAAGCCATCCAGCCATATCGTTTCCACATAAATGAGCTCATAGATGCCCATGGTTGCCCAGTGTCACTGTGATTGACAGGGAAGAGAGAGAGTATGCCATCTCTCCCACCCAGAATGCATGGCCAGTTTTGCTCCCTTGACTTACGCCATCTGAACCATCCAGCACACAACTGTTCTTTCTTTTTGTTTCTTGCTTCTTTTTTTTTAGGAGCAGATTTCTGGCAAATGGCAGCAATGTATGATACCTTCATTTACTTTTCTTTTTAAGATAACATCAGTAATCTTGTTTAAAAGAGTAAAAATCAATTCATAGACCTAAGCAGTACCTGCCAATTTTTTTTTTTTTTTTTTTTTTTTTTTTTTTGTGCTCAATAGATCACGAGTTTACAGTCGGTCACACAATAGCAAAGGCAAGATGTACCTGCATGAGCTGTGCCACATACCACACATTCACAGACCTACTCAACAAGAACAGCGAGGTGAAGAAATACACAGCCAAGGAACATGGATTATACTGCAACTTAAATATATACAACGCTTGTGCATTATCCCATGTCTTTGCTTCTTTCCACTTTGTTTTGCAGCTTCAGAACCACTGAGAGCTGTAAGCATACACACTCTAACAGCATAATCAGGTGCAAAGAAATTTCCATTTAAAAAAAAGTCAGTAGCAGTTGTCAATCCCCTAATTAAATGTTTTAGCCATGCACAAATGGCATGTTTGATAAAAAATGGGACTGCACACCAGGAAAATCGTATGATAGACAGTGTATGGATCATCAGTGTCTGGGGGTTATTTGTGGTTAGACTGATTCAGACTGAAGACTGATGTCATCATCCATTCTGCTAAATATCTGGATATTTTAGCTAAAGAGCTGATCACCTCTGCGAGGTGGTCAAAACTTTCCATGTTTCCCACAGATTTGAAGTATACCTGGGTGGAGGTGGGGGGCGTTGAGGGTTGGACTAAGACTTTTATATTTTTACAGACTGTGTCTCATTGCCTGTATCAGTTCATCTGTACTGGCATCTGCGGTCTACCTTCATCTGCAAGAACAGCTTCCTCACTGACTCCTGGAAGTAACAATCTTTAAAAGTATGCTTTCCTCTTTATTTCCATTGCTGATTGCAGTTCAGTTGTACTTACACTATTTCAGATTTTATAGTTATTGCATTTGTTATTAAGTCTTTATTTTGTTGACTGCCATTCAGTTGTACTTACACTATTTCATTATAGTTACTGCATTTGTTATTAAGTCTTTATTTATTTATTTATTTTGTGGTTATTAATCTCTGTGTTCCAGCCTCACTTTTTTTTTGTTATATTAAATCTATGATGAACTGTATTATTCCTGGACTGATTCCAATTATTTCAAAGATTTTCTCTCTACCTTTTTTTTTTTTTTTTTTTAGAAAATTTTAAACTGCCTTTTTAACGTTGTAAATTGACATCATCCAGAAATAACAACCATGATATAGTCTAGAATAAATTCTACCTATAACTTAATGTCCGAAATCATGGGGCTCATCATGCCACAGAAAATGTACTTGCATTTATTCAGCTCTTGATGACGAGAGAGAGAGAGAGAGAGAGAGATGCGCGGCTTCTCACTAATCGCTCGCGCTAGAAAGCTATTCATCATTCATCAGTGTCAGACATCTCGCGTAAACAGGATCCTCTGACGCGAGCAAACTCATTCACACAGGCGAGATGAAGCACATCTGCACGAGAGCCAGAAGCCTCAGTGCCTCCGTGGGAAAAAAACATCGCGCGAGCATTGCTTTCCTCACGCGCCACTCTACATTTTTGGATGGAACGCCAAGAGGGACATGTTTCGCCATTAGGAAAACGCGTCTCGCTTTTATCAAGGCGTGGAAGAGGCACGATGTAAGAAACAACACACGACGGTCCATACAGTTATACAAAGTTAATCCACCCAGGGTGTGACACTGTCCAACGCAAAACGTGCACCTGTTTCGTTTATCAGCACGTTTCTGGAGTGTGATTTCACTACACTTCAACACATCAACAATTATACTTTTTTCTTTGTTAAATAACACATCTGTTTATTTTTAGTCTTAGATTATGTGCAGCATCTGCCATACAAGTGTCTGTGAATGAGCTGTTAGTATAGAAACAACAAGTATTAGAATGAGCACATCAGTCCAACTCTATAGTTAATGAAATTATTGTCCAAGCTCTGCGGTTATATAAAAACAACGCACACCAATCAGATCTGAGAATTCAGCTTTGCTATGGTATAATGATAAGGGGGGAGAATTTTAATGACAGGTCCAAATGTTTATTCATGGCTAGTTAATATAACAAGGATACAGTGCAAGTGATTATATACACTATATGGCCAAAGGTATGTGGAAACCTGACCTTCACACCCATTTGTGGGCCTTCTCCAATCTGTTGGCACAAATTTGGAAGCTCACAATTGTCTTTGTATGCTTTAACATACACGCAAGATTTTCCTTCCCTGGAACTAAGAGGCCCAAACATGTTCCAGCATGACAATGTCCCTGTGCACAAAGTGAGCTCCATGAAGACATGGTTTGCCAAGGTTGGAGTGGAAGAACTCGAGTGTCCTGCGCAGAGCCCTGACCTCAACCCCACTGAACACCTTTGGGATGAACTGGAATGCTGACTGCAGCCCAGGCCTCCTCGCCTGACATCGGTGCCTGACCTCACTAATGCTCCTGTGGCTGAATGAACACAAATCCCCACAGCAATGTTCCAAAATCTATTGGAAAGCCTTCCCAGAACTGTGGAGGCTGTTAGAGCAGCAAAGTGGGACTAAATCTGGAATGGGATGTTCAGCAAGCACATATGGGTGTGATGTGAAGTGTTCACATACACTCACCGTCCACTTTAATAGGAACTCCTGTACACCTGCTCATTTATGCAGTTATCAAATCAGCCAATCATGTGGCAGCAGCGCAATGCCTAAAATAATGCAGCATCAGTAATGTTCACATCAAACATCAGAATGGGGATAAAGTGTGATCTTTGTGACTTTACCTATGGCATAGTTGTTGGTGCCAGATGGGCTGGTTTGAGTATTTCAGAATCTGCTGATCTTATGGAATTTTCACACACAACAGAGATTATACAGAATTTCTAGAGATTATACAGAATTGTGTGCAAAACAAAAAACATCCTGTGTGCGGAGGGTCTGCAGGCCTTGTTGATGAGAGAGATCAGAGGAGAATGACCAGACTGGTTTGAGCTGACAGGAAGTCTATAGTAACTCCAATAAACACTCTTTACAACCGTGGTGAGCAGAAAAGCATCTCAGCATGTATAAAACATCGAACCTTGAAGAGGATGAGCTACAAAAGCAGAAGACCATATGCTGAGATGCTTTTCTGCTCACCACAGTTGTAAAGCGTGATTACATGAGTTAATTATATGGCAGCTCAAACCAGTCTGGCCATCTTCCTAGGGTCTCTGATCTCTCTTATCAACAAGGCATTTCCACCCACAGAACTGTCGCTCACTCAGTGTTTTTTGTTTCGCGCACTATTCTGTGTAAACTCTAGAGAAAACCCCAGGATATCGGCAGTTTCTGAAATACTCAAACCATGCCACAATTAAAGTCACAGAGATCACATTTTTCCCTATTCTGATGTTTAATGTGAACATTAACTGAAGCTCTTGACCTGTATCTGCATGATTTTATGCATTGTGCTTCTGCCACATGATTGGCTGATTGGATAGCTGCGATGCAAGACCAGGGCCAGGAGAACTGTAAAAGACTTTCACCACCCCGGAAACAGTATCTTCTCAGTGCTCCCATCAGGGAAGTGCTTCCGGATCCTGGGGACCAACACAGAGAGACTCAGGAGGAGTTTCTACCCTCAGGCAATCGGGCTACTGAATGACGACACTTGAGAAGTCTGTATATTACTCTAGCTCACACACAGACACACATACACAAACAGTTTACACTACAACAATTGTTTTGCACATTACATAAAAACTCTTACACTGTAGAGCTCTGTATATTTCTTCCAAAAAGATTCACATCTTTTTCAGGGACGTCCATGCATATTTCAACAAGATAATGCAAAACCACATTCTGCACACATTACAAAGTCCTGGCTGCGGAGGAAGAGGATACAGGTACTTGACTGGCCTGCCTGCAGTCCCGACCTGTCTCCAACAGAGAATGTGTGGCGCATTTTGAAGCGCAAAATGCGACAACGAAGACCCCGTACTTTTGCCCACCTTAAGACTTGTTTACAGCAAGAATGGGACAAAATTACACCTGAAACACTTCTTCACTTGGTGTCTTCAGTCCCTAAACGTCTTTTAAGTGTTGTGAAAAGGCATGGCAACATTACAAAGTGGTAAATGCTTTACTGTTCCAACTTTTTTTGAAATGTGTTGCAAGAACCAAAATAGGAATTTTGTTTTTTTGAAGAAAAAACAATAAAAATCATGAGGAACACATTAAATAATGTGCTGTTGTATTGTCTGCAATGAAATACAAGTCAAAGTAAATTTAGAAATCACTACTTTCTTTTTTTATTTGTGTTTTCCATACTGTCCCAACTTTTTCTGATTTGGGGTTGTATATTCTGTTTTTATTATGTATATGTCTATCTAGTTCGTTGTTGTTCTGTTTATTGTTGCACTGTGCTGTGGGATGAGGCACTAAGGAAAAACATTTCACTACATTACATCATATGTATGTAATATGTCTGTGACAAGTGAAGAGCCTTGAACCTTGAACCCAACTGCATAAATAAGCAGGTGTACAGGTGTTCCTATTAAAGTACTTTTGGCCATATAATGTGTATACAGAATGACATATACATATAACCTACATGTCATACTGTATAACATTGTTTTGCATATTAACTGAACTTTAATGATGCTAATAAAAGGTCAGTAAAGTCTTCATTGGGAAGGCTTAGCTTGGTTTGTTTAATCATTTTACTGGCTAACAGTAGCTGTGGTTAGAAGCAAGATTAACCAATCAGGATACGATTAGTTAGTGACATGACACTTTAAATACTGTATATTAAATGTGACAAAAGTTACATGATACTTTTAGATTCTACCCAGCAGTTTGTCCATTGCATCCACCACTCAAGTGAAAAGAATTAAGAAAAAAAACTGCACATCACCATGACAGGAAACTGATTTCACAGACACAGGTGACAGTTGGTGAAGTATTGGAGGTCAACTGCAGGAGGAGAAAAGAAGGGTAGATCTGGTTTTATAACACAGGATGTAATTTTCCCCTATTACTAGCATGCTATTTTAATCATTTTCAGTGGAACTGTCATAAAGGCATTTTATTAATATTAATAATATTGCAAATGCACCATTCTGAACAGTATCTCCACCCATCATCCACCCAAATTCACATCACCATGTCATATTAATCAATTTAATTTTAAATTTTCTTTTCCCCCTGAAATTAATCCCTTGCAATGCCACAACAACAACAACAACAACAACAACAACAATAATAATAATAATAATAATAATAATAATAATAATAATAATAATAATCCTTAGTCATGTAATGATACGGATGTATTACAGTGATGATGAATGGCTAACAGTTCCTTCATTCTGACTCAAAACATTTAATCTGGTACTTTTTTCCGCTGTATTTATGCTTTTATGTCCTGGCTCCTCTGTGCTGTTTTAGTTTTTGGTTGCTTTATTGGCAATGCTCAGCAAGATGAAATTACAATTATTGTCTTTTCTGGTTTATGTCTGTAGGATTTTATCATACAAACATGAAAACAAAACTGGCTTTCTTGTCTTTCACATGTAAACATACATTAATTCACCAGAGAGAGAGAGAGAGAGAGAGAGAGAGAGAGAGATGCGCGGCTTCTCACTAATCGCTCGCGCTAGAAAGCTATTCATCATTCATCAGTGTCAGACATCTCGCGTAAACAGGATCCTCTGACGCGAGCAAACTCATTCACACAGGCGAGATGAAGCACATCTGCACGAGAGCCAGAAGCCTCAGTGCCTCCGTGGGAAAAAAACATCGCGCGAGCATTGCTTTCCTCACGCGCCACTCTACATTTTTGGATGGAACGCCAAGAGGGACATGTTTCGCCATTAGGAAAACGCGTCTCGCTTTTATCAAGGCGTGGAAGAGGCACGATGTAAGAAACAACACACGACGGTCCATACAGTTATACAAAGTTAATCCACCCAGGGTGTGACACTGTCCAACGCAAAACGTGCACCTGTTTCGTTTATCAGCACGTTTCTGGAGTGTGATTTCACTACACTTCAACACATCAACAATTATACTTTTTTCTTTGTTAAATAACACATCTGTTTATTTTTAGTCTTAGATTATGTGCAGCATCTGCCATACAAGTGTCTGTGAATGAGCTGTTAGTATAGAAACAACAAGTATTAGAATGAGCACATCAGTCCAAATCTATAGTTAATGAAATTATTGTCCAAGCTCTGCGGTTAAATAAAAACAACGCACACCAATCAGATCTGAGAATTCAGCTTTGCTATGGTATAATGATAAGGGGGAGAATTTTAATGACAGGTCCAAATGTTTATTCATGGCTAGTTAATATAACAAGGATACAGTGCAAGTGATTATATACACTATATGGCCAGAGGTATGTGGAAACCTGACCTTCACACCCATTTGTGGGCCTTCTCCAATCTGTTGGCACAAATTTGGAAGCTCACAATTGTCTTTGTATGCTTTAACATACACGCAAGATTTTCCTTCCCTGGAACTAAGAGGCCCAAACCTGTTCCAGCATGACAATGTCCCTGTGCACAAAGTGAGCTCCATGAAGACATGGTTTGCCAAGGTTGGAGTGGAAGAGCTCGAGTGTCCTGCGCAGAGCCCTGACCTCAACCCCACTGAACACCTTTGGGATGAACTGGAATGCTGACTGCAGCCCAGGCCTCCTCGCCTGACATCGGTGCCTGACCTCACTAATGCTCCTGTGGCTGAATGAACACAAATCCCCACAGCAACGTTCCAAAATCTATTGGAATGCCTTCCCAGAAGTGTGGAGGCTGTTAGAGCAGCAAAGTGGGACTAAAGCATGTCCCATCTCAGCATGTATAAAACATCGAACCCTGAAGTGGATGAGCTACAAAAGCAGAAGACCATATGCTGAGATGCTTTTCTGCTCACCACAGTTGTAAAGCGTGATTACATGAGTTAATTATATGGCAGCTCAAACCAGTCTGGCCATCTTCCTAGGGTCTCTGATCTCTCTTATCAACAAGGCATTTCCACCCACAGAACTGTCGCTCACTCAGTGTTTTTTGTTTCGCGCACTATTCTGTGTAAACTCTAGAGAAAACCCCAGGATATCGGCAGTTTCTGAAATACTCAAACCATGCCACAATTAAAGTCACAGAGATCACATTTTTCCCTATTCTGATGTTTAATGTGAACATTAACTGAAGCTCTTGACCCGTATCTGCATGATTTTATGCATTGTGCTTCTGCCACATGATTGGCTGATTGGATAGCTGCGATGCAAGACCAGGGCCAGGAGAACTGTAAAAGACTTTCACCACCCCGGAAACAGTATCTTCTCAGTGCTGCCATCAGGGAAGTGCTTCCGGATCCTGGGGACCAACACAGAGAGACTCAGGAGGAGTTTCTACCCTCAGGCAATCGGGCTACTGAATGACGACACTTGAGAAGTCTGTATATTACTCTAGCTCACACACAGACACACATACACAAACAGTTTGCACTACAACAATTTTTTGCACAGTACATAAAAACTCTTACACACAGACACACATACACAAAAAAATTTGCACACTACAGCTCTGTATATCTATTTTTTTGAAACATATTCTATTAATTTATATTCATATTCTACATTACATTCCTCTAAAGGCTGCTAAACTTTCTTTATCATATAATCTACTAGATTTTATTATATTCTGTTTTTATTATGTATGTGTATATCTAGTTCGTTGTTGTTCTGTTTATTGTTGCAGTGTGGGACGAGGCACTAAGGAAAAACATTTCACTACATTACATCATATGTATGTAATATGTCTGTGACAAGTGAAGAGCCTTGAACCTTGAACCTAACTGCATAAATAAGCAGGTGTACAGGTGTTCCTATTAAAGTACTTTTGGCCATATAATGTGTATACAGAATGATATATACATATAACCTACATGTCATACTGTATAACATTGTTTTGCATATTAACTGAACTTTAATGATGCTAATAAAAGGTCAGTAAAGTCTTCACTGGGAAGGCTTAGCTTGGTTTGTTTAATCATTTTACTGGCTAACAGTAGCTGTGGTTAGAAGCAAGATTAACCAATCAGGATACGATTAGTTAGTGACATGACACTTTAAATACTGTATATTAAATGTGACAAAAGTTACATGATACTTTTAGATTCTACCCAGCAGTTTGTCCATTGCATCCACCACTCAAGTGAAAAGAATTAAGAAAAAAAACTGCACATCACCATGACAGGAAACTGATTTCACAGACACAGGTGACAGTTGGTGAAGTATTGGAGGTCAACTGCAGGAGGAGAAAAGAAGGGTAGATCTGGTTTTATAACACAGGATGTAATTTTCCCCTATTACTAGCATGCTATTTTAATCATTTTCAGTGGAACTGTCATAAAGGCATTTTATTAATATTAATAATATTGCAAATGCACCATTCTGAACAGTATCTCCACCCATCATCCACCCAAATTCACATCACCATGTCATATTAATCAATTTAATTTTAAATTTTCTTTTCCCCCCTGAAATTAATCCCTGGCAATGCCACAACAACAACAACAACAACAACAACAATAATAATAATAATAATACTAATAATAATAGTAATAATAATCCTTAGTCATGTAATGATACGGATGTATTACAGTGATGATGAATGGCTAACAGTTCCTTCATTCTGACTCAAAACATTTAATCTGGTACTTTTTTCCGCTGTATTTATGCTTTTATGTCCTGGCTCCTCTGTGCTGTTTTAGTTTTTGGTTGCTTTATTGGCAATGCTCAGCAAAATGAAATTACAATTATTGTCTTTTCTGGTTTATGTCTGTAGGATTTTATCATACAAACATGAAAACAAAACTGGCTTTCTTGTCTTTCACATGTAACCATACATTAATTCACCTTCAGCAGCTGCTTTATCCTGGTCAGGGTCATGGCAACACTGGAGCCAATCCTGGGAACACTGGGTGTAAGGTGAGAGAATTCACTCTGGATCAGATGCCAGTCCATCGCAGGGCAGCACACACACATTCACACACTTTTTCACACCCTGGGGCAAATTAGTATAACCAATCCACTTACTATTGTTTCTGGACAGTAGGGGAAACTGGAAACCTCAGAGGAAACCCATATGAACATGGGGAGAACATGCAAAATTCCCACATGTGCAGTAACCTGAGCTTAGGATCGAACACAGGACCCTGAGGAAAGTACAGCTTGCCCCTTCAGCCACCTCAAAGGGTGTCACACATCTTTGCCTGTAAGGTATTGGGTTCTGATCACATGTGAGCCTTCCAAATATTTCCACGAATCATTCAACCTTAGTTTTCAAACCTGGCTTGCGTACTCCTGTACTTCCTGTTGGCTGGCTCCTGTATGCATTTACCACGTTTCTGTGCTTCTCTTCATGTGCATGAGTGATTTTGTTTGCGTGAGAGTGCTTCTGATCGTGCATGATTTTTTGATTCCACAAGCTTCATGTCACAGCTAAACTGTAAATATGATGTGTTGATATCCCAGAACAGATTAATAAATAAAATGTAATAAAAAAAAAAAAAATCAGATAAACTATACTTGGGTGTTGGTTACTATAGCTGGATGTGCTGTCCACGTATAAAATATGTGGGGAAACACTGTCAACAGGACAATAACCCCAAAATATACATCCAGCAAAGAAAGAAAATGTTGCGATGCAAGTCTATGTCAGTTTCATAACCTACTGTGTGGGTTCCCTCCAGGTTCCTCCCATCTTCCATAAACATGCCAGTAGCAGAGATTGCTATACTAAATTGTCCTGTGTGTGAATGAGTGTGTCACTGTGTGTGTGTATGTGTGTGTGTATGATGCCTTGCTATGGATTGGCATCCTATACAGGGTGTGTCCCTGCCTTATGCCCAGTGTTCCTGGAATAGGCTCTGGATCCACCGCAAATCTGAACAGGATAAAGTGGGTACTGAAGAAGAATGAATGAATGAATGAATTAATTAATTAAATGTTTGCTAACATCCTTTGTTTATGTTGGCTCAAACTAGTAGTAGTCTTTGTCATCAGCTCAGAAGGAACCGTAAGATGCAGTAACCTAATAATTTACCCCAAAACCTACTTTAATCCAAATTAAGATCTTATAAAAATCATGTTTTTTACTCGATCACTTGAGATAACCATGCAAAAAGAGAAAGGTTTCTATATTTAATCACTGAATGCACAGCATGTCACTAGATACATAAATACAGATTTAGCACTTTCAGAATAATACATACATAATACATAAATACAGATTTAGCAATTTTAATTTTTAGCTTTGAATTTTTATAACAAAAATGCATACAGAATATTGTTTGGAACAATATTATTGATTTTAACACATTAATGAGGTATTTTGTGTGTATTTAATGTGTCTTCTTTAGATATCAAAATATCAGCCCTAAGTTGAAAGCCATTTGTGATGTGTTTCTTACTGATAAATCATGATGTACACATTTAATCATAATTCAATAATTATGACACTAATTTCAAGATCATACACAGTGTTTAAAAAGCATGAATCATTTCGGCAGCCTGATGAAGCCCCTCTGAATAGTGGCAAAACAACTGCACAATATGTTCAGCACATGTTCAGTTCATTTTTCATTTGTGTAAAGTCAAGCTTCAGAATGTAGTCTGTTGGCTTTGGGCTACCTTACAGAACACTAAAAGCTTATTTCTATTTACTTTTGACATATCTGCAAAAGACCTGTTCACAGCATTGATGAGTTATGTTTGGAATCCTTTCACCTGTTGTTTTGGGGGAAAAAATTGAGAAAAAACTTCAGATCTTGTGAAAGAGGGCTGTGTTCATTTGTCAGCCCTGATTATTTATACATCACCTGCTAACTTTCCACAGCTAAAGTAAGAAATAGCTGATGATAAAGGCAGATTATATTACAAAGGCTATTAGATAACATGCATGTGAAGTCTGATTTTATCTTTACAGATTTCATCTTTGCGTCACAACACAGACTTTATTTAGAGGAAAACCAATGTCATGTGAATACATCGTGATCATAAGTTATGCAAGGTTTCAATTTAAATACATTTAAAAAATTATAAAATGTTCCAGAAGCAAAATATACACTACAAAGACAGCCATATCAAAAGTTCTGTTCATTTAAACATTAGACATAATTTTGCATGTGTGTCAAAAAGCACAGCTTAAGAGATGTATGTGTTTGTGTGTGTATGTTAAATGCAAAGAGCCTGTAGCTCTGCCCTGATTTTTAGGAAGGAAGGACGCATCCGTGGGTCATGCTGCCAGCAGCGACGCATTAGGGCATAGATCTCCTCTGGACAGCCATTGGGAGCTGGCATACGATACCCTGTGATTAACAGACATCATATATGAAATGTCAGCCATCACATTTACACCCCATTTTTAATTAAACATCACCAAAACATTCCTGGTCTCAATATACACAATATTTGTAGTCAAAACAACATATAAAATTATCGCCTCTGAATTTTGTCTGCTTAATCCTGTGAGATGTCATTGCACCTGAATTCTGGAAAACAGCCCAAAAAATGAAAAAAAGAAAAATTGGGTTTTGGCCAAAATCTGCGCAAAACCTGTGCAAGTCAAACATGCGGAGCAATGATCCGCTGTGGCGACCCCTAATGGGAGCAGCTGAAAGAAGAAAAACAACAACAACAACCACCAAGGTGAGCAGAAAAGCATCTCAGAACACCCCAAACCCTGAGGCAGACAGGCTATGAAACTAGACAGTTGAAGATGAGAAAAAGACCAGGTGGTGTTCTTCCAATCTTCAGCTGTCCAGTTTCAGTGAGTCTGTGTCCACTGTAGCCTCAGAATCCTGTTTTTGGCTGGCAGGAATGGACCCCAGTGTGGTCTTGCTGTAGCTCTGCTGTTATAGCGCCTGAAGGTTGCTGTGCGTGTTGTGCATTCTGAGGTGTTCCTATTAAAGTGGCCGGTGAGTGTATATGTTAATATACCCAGGATTAGTACGGTGTTCGTAATAACGTGGCCAGCAATTGTATGTTGCTTCAAGTCATAATATTGTAACAGACAACTTTATACAATAATAGTGCAATGAATTGTAATTACAGAGCAGTGTTCATGAACCAGTGTTTAAAGTTTAGAGTTCAGTGTGCTCAGTCCAGCTTAAACCTGACTTTACTAACAGCTAGAGCACAGCCTGCTGGCAGCTGCTGCGTGCACAATATTTCAAATACACATTTGATTTCTGCTTGTCAAGACAAGTGTGTTGTTTTTTTACAAGCCTAATAATTACTAATATATTTCCTGTGGTATGTTACATTTAAAGATTGTCCTGTATTGCTGTGGTTGAACCAATTCTATGGAAACTTAGACATAATGTCTGTGAGCACTTTGAATACACAATAAAAACTTGTGCTCTGTTAGGGTGCTTTCACAGTTTGTTTTTTTTTCCCCAGAAAATGTGCTAGCCAGAGTGCCTTTTATGCTGATATGGAAAAAAAAAGAGGCTCATGCACACTGTAACCACAACAACACTCTTACCAGTCCTCTTTAACATCAGCTAACTAACTATCTAGATTAATTCTATTATTATCAGTAATAAAGAATAAATAAAGATTGGTTTAACTCTGGTGATGAGGAGGGTGTTTGCCTTCTCTGTAGCTTTGGAGGCAGAAAATCAAGAGAAGAACAGCTGCTTGTGCAACTTGACTCTACACAGTTAAAATGAGGGGGAAAATGCCAAAAGTGAAAACACCATTAGAGTGCTCATATGCATATTGCAAGCGTCTGTCATATCAGTATTGTGATATCAAAACCAATTACAATAACGCCTAACAAACAATATATTGTGCAGCCCGAATATATGCATTGTGTATATAAGTTGTGTACCTGCTAGACATCTGGTGAACAGAGGACATAAAGGACATAAAGTTGTTGGTTTAAACTGTAAATAGATAATTGCTCTTTATGATAAATCTGCATTTGTATATGCAGCTGTTATTGGTCAACTGCATTGTGGTTAATGCCAGAAACCAAAGTGAAAATAGAACACAGAAAAACAAACAAACAAAAAATCTACCACAAAATAATCTTTTGCACAACTGAATATTGCATATTGATTCTAAATATTGATGTGCAAGTCATTCAGAGTGGATTTGTCCTTTAAGCCCTTTGGGCCAGTCAAGGAGAATGCAAAGGTTTGAATTTTATTTTCTTGTAATATCTTAACAACTAAGAAAATAAATTTTAACCTTTTGACCTAATTTGTTAACTTGCCTAACCTGTGTTTGTTTACATACATGTCTTTATTTTTTTTTCTAGGGGTGTGAAAACTTTTACTTTTGGCTAATTCTAGTACAGAATATCTTTTATTAAACAAATATCATGGTTACATGTGTATTTTTACATGTAGGGAAAGCGAACTGTGAACAGAGCTAGGGTCGGGAGAATTGATGTGTTAAATTAAAATTTTTTTGGAGATGGTTTTAACTAAAGCAAGAGTGTCATACATGACTGGCCCAGTGAAGGTCATAATTCACCCTAACAAATGAATTTATAATCAATGTTCTAAATTAAAATCGTCTTGTGGACTGTAATTGAATTGAAAGATTAAAAAAAAAAAAAAAAAAGAAAAAGCCTCTTATTCCACTAGGGGGGAAACTAGAGCAATAAACTCAGGGCCATAAACACAACTGCTAAAAAATGTCTCTTTCCAAGAGAATTTAAGGTTTTTATAGCAGTGGGGCTGAACACTTATGCAATTACAACATTTAAGGATTATTTATAATCCTGCAAACTATATTCATTTTCTCCCCACTTCAATATCGGCTATTTGGTGTAGATTATTGATGATATTGATTATTGATGATATATTATTCAGTTCCTGATTGTTCCACCACAAATGTGGAAACGTTCCAGGGGTGAACAGTTATGCAACATAAAAATATATACTACTTTATAAGTTGTTGGTTTTTTTTTATTGCAATTTCTTTTATTTATTTTTTTATTCAATTGTAATGAATTGCAGGCTGTTTATTTGTTTTGTAGATGATGTTCAATCTGGAGATCAAATGCTGACAAATGAACAAATTTAAGAGGAGCTGATGATGTGTTAGTGGTCTTGACATTAACACTGGACTAAGTGTAATGTGGCTCATTACCTCTATCACTTTATCACCCCTGACCTAGAGCACGTTAAATATGCGGTTTGGCGTGTGTACAGGAACTCGGCTCAGAGATTCAGATGAATTTACGCATGCAGGACATCCGTAAAATGTGTCTCAGAACATCAGACCATCAGAACTTGTTGGAACAATCAGATTTAAATTTGTTTTGAATCTTCATAAGGATAATTCCTATCCAGATTCCTGATACAGAAGATGCCTGAACGGTCTAGGTGACACTGTGCAGTAGTCTCACCTCTTTCTACTTCGTCCCTGGTCTGCTGATTGCTCATGCTGGTGTATGGAGTTACTCCTCGAGAGAAAGTCTCCCAGAGCAGCACTCCAAAACTCCACACATCACTCTCATGGGTGTAGCGCCCTAAAACACAGCCAGAGGGCAGCAACAAGTCACTCACAACCATCTGCAGCTCACCAAATCTGCAAATCTCCATTTGAGAACAAGCACGACGAGCAATATTCCAGATAAACTCTGGGTGAAAAGCAGACACTCAACAGATTTTTCTGACTAGGCATTAGCACTCGCCAAAGATTCAGCCATCTGCTGGAGATTATTCAGTCTGTCTATAATCTCCTGCTCAGTGTGACATACGTAGCACAATGCCATGCTACAAAAAAAAAAAAAACAATTTATGACAATAAACACAGTCCTAAGGGTTTGGAATGATGACTAGTGATGCCTCTTTCCTGTTTTACGGTGTTTACAGTGTGGAAAAGACCTAGCTGTATGTGGCTGTACCATAGTTGAGGGCCTCTGGTGCAGTCCATTTTACTGGGATCTGTTTCATGCCGCCGGTTGCTGAATACACGCCTTCCTGTTCCACGCGCGACATGCCAAAGTCACTTATCTTCACCACACTCTTCTCTCCTACCAGACAGTTCCTCGCTGCCAGGTCCCTGCAGAGACAGGGAGACTGTGATTGATAGACCATAAAAGAAAGGGAAAGACAGAGCAAGACAAAGACAAGCAGATATACACAAAGGGGCAGACAGGCAGGTGGAAATATAGACAAAACGTCATGAGAGGAAATAAAGGGAAAAGAGAGAAAGGCAGAAAGAGAAACAGTGATAGAGATACAGCAGTGCAAAAAGGAAAATCCTCTCCTCTCCTGCAGAAGCGTTTCACCACGTGGTTATTATTTTTGTTTTATAAATAATGCAATATATTTTCTAATGATTTTAAATGGTTCTATTTTCAAATTATAAACAAATTAGTAATTTAAACCATCCTGAGCAGGACAAAGCAGTTACTGAAGATGAACGAATGAACAAGGTATACAGCACAAGCAAAAAATATGCCCACATGTTAATGAACACGGCCTTTATTTGTCCTGCGAGCTTCATATCTGACCGTTCGCTCTCCTGACTTTTTCTTGGCTTCTGAAAAAAGCTTTAAACCAAAGTCTTACGATATACAGCTACATAGTCAACATTATTCTCCTTCACTCTCATTCGCTACATGACATCATAAAGTTTGGTCCCTGCCAATTCCCACTCACTAGCCTATTCTCCCCTACAGCAACAGGTTGTTGACTACCATATGCTTCTCCTGAGACATGTGCACATAGATATAGATTATGTAGATGATAAATTAGTCACTGCTGCTCATTGCTTTCATACATCAATGCCACAGACACTGCAGCAGGGGTGAGAACTGCTTGTAAGCCAATGCAAGCCTAGTGAGAGATACACTGAGTAGCAACACCCTGATAAAATCAGTTCTGAATGCAGCTTAATGTTTAACCTACTTTTTACAAAATTAGATTTGTTACAGATGTCATATATTTCGGCATATCACTGATTATGTAAACGCAACTTCCGCGACTTCCTATAATCTGAATGAAACTGTTGGAAAGCAGTGAGATTTAGAGATTTATTCACTTCTTGTTTTCAGTAGCCACCCCAAATTGCGAGAAAAAAAAAAAAAAACTCTAAGCTTCTTTGTTAACATGTAAGTCATGTTTCTAAACATATGTGCCTAGTTTGGTGTCACTAGGTAATAATAATAATAATAATAATAATAAACATCATACAATTACAATTGGTGCTCAGCCACTAATAATAATTTCTGATACTGACAATCTGTATAAAAGTGCAAAATCAGGAGAAAATCAAGATATAAAATGTGTAGTGTACATCTCCTGTTAAATGCTTCCCTCTTTTTCTCTCACTGTGGTCTTTTTCATAAATAACCATTCTCACCGATGGATGCACTTCTTGCTCTCCAGGTACTCCATGCCAGACGCCACATTCTCCGCCATCTTAATTAGCATCTTTGGCTTCAGGCTGTGTCCCTCTGAACGAAGGAAAGACAGGAAGTCTCCCCCTGACAGTACAAATTTAAACACACAGTGAAGTGAGTGGCACTTTAACACCATGAACACAGTGATATCTAAGACACTTCATTACCTTGCACCAGCTCCATGATTATATAGATGGGCTGTTTCTGCGTGCAGACACCGATGAGCTTCACTATGTTCGGATGGTCATACTGTTTTAGAATCCTTTAGAAACACAGTGGGAGATTCAGTCACAGCTTGAATGTGGGTGTGTGAGTGAGGGAGTGTGTGTATGTGTGTAAGAGAGACAGTAACTGAGTGAGTGTTTATACCGAGCTTCCATGAGAAATTTATTTTTGAGTTCTATGGCAAGGTTTTCACGGCAGGCTTTCACCGCTACTGGTGTATTGTCTGTGCGCAGGCGGCCACTGAACACCTCGCCGAAGTTCCCCTTTAAGCATGCGGCCATGCACGCACACACACACACACACACACACAAACGCAAACTGAGAATCAGTTTAATTGGCCAATTAAAATGTCATGTGATCTGACTGGACTGACAGCACATTCATAATAAGCAAAAATGAAGAAATACTGAACCACACTGCTGACGTAATAATCTCCATATAACTGCATTTTGAGACTGGCCCTTTGTAATATTATACAATTACAAAGGGCACTTATAGCACTTATAATCATGTTAATGCTTGCCATTAACTGAAAACACACACGTTCTCATCATTTTTATTGCAAGAACTGTATTCACGTACAAGTCTGCTCTATGCTGTATTTTTATAAATGGCCAATGTACAAAATAAGAATGCAAAAAAATATATTTTTAGTTTTAAAACTGGTGGCAGTTCCTGAGAAGGCTGTTCTGGTGGTATGAGGCACCATGTGGTTGGCTGTCAATGCTAAACATGCCACTGTCTTCAGTGTCTTCAATTTGAGATGGTACTAGATAGAGAAGTTCAGAATAGTCTTACTCATTTCACATACCACCTACACATTGCTTTTGTGTGCCCATAATAATAAAAAAATATCTTCCCCACAATCCACAGCAGCTTCCTGTATGTGAAGCCTTTACTGTTTCGTCTCATTGTTTGCATCTTGCACGAGCAGTACTTTTTGCCCCTTTCTAAATATTTAAGCATATTCTTTGTTTAATGATAGATATTGCATTTCAGGAATTTGTTTTGATGTTTCATCAACAATCTGAATAATCATTAAATTGAGATACGTGCAAAAGTTTGTACACCCCTAAGAAATAAACAAACAAACGAACAAAAAAAAAAAAGCCAACCAACACAGATATAGCAAAAGTAGGTCGATGAGTAACAAAAGTAACAAAAATAGGTCAAAGAGTATGTTAGATAAATATTATATAAATTAGATAAATATTAGCCCACAACTTGTATGCCTACCCTTTGCCTTTACTCATAATATGGCATGGTATGATCATGGCAAAACTTTGGCTTCTTGCATTTGGTTCTTTTCATTTCATTTCTCTAGAAATTGGTTTCTGTGTTAACTTTACTATACTTCTTCAGTTTCTTTCACATTGCAGAAAAGTGTCATAGCTAATATATTATCACAAGCTAGTATATTTTTAATCTCCAATTTTTAATCTCCGTTAGGCTACCCTTCCATTCCATTCTAAAGCAGACGAGTGGCAGCTTTTTCCCCAAGTGCCTGGCAGTTACCTTAAACCTTTTATATACACTATATGGCCAAAGGTTTGTAGACACTTGATCATGCTTTTTTTGAACATCCCATTCCAGATAAATTCCAGTTTTTTTTCACACCAAACTTGGCAAACCATGGCTTCATTGACCTCACATTGTGCACAGGGGCACTGTCATGCTATTACATGTTTGGGCTCCTTAGATCCAGTGAAGGGCAAGTGTAATGATTAAATTTCAATGCAAAGACATTTTAGACAAGTGTGTGCTTCTAACTTTGTGGCAAAAGTTTGGGGAAGACCCACATATGGGTGTGATGGTCAGGTGTGCACATGCAAAATAAACCCCAACAAATCTTCAAAAACTACCGAGGTCCAGAGCTCTGTGTCCTCATAGCTAGTTACGGCCATGATTGGAAGATGTGCACCACAAATTCATGCACTTATGCAGCTTTTCTAAGCAGCTCCTTATATCCTTACATCAAGTTCTTAGTTATAGTTTTGAGGTTTGATCTTGAATCTGTATTTGCCCGTGTTAAATATGTGCCTGTACGTTGACCCCTTCCATGGCCATGACTATGAAAACAATAAATAAATAAATAAATAAATAAACAAACATCCATCTGTCTCTCTGTCTCTCACTGAAACAGTGACACCACAGAAAGAAGGTTTATATCATTAGCATTAATCTAATGACTATAATTGCTGGTGGTAAAATTGCCTTGGCTCAATGCTGGAACACTTAATATGTTAACGGATGGCTCTTAAAAGGCATTATATGCATAGCTCACTTACTCAAGACATCCACTAGCATCTTTAAATGACATTGCTGATAAAGAGCCATTATTGATCTGTGTACTTACCCGCCCAATGCTTTGGCCAAGAATAACGTCATCATGCTCTATGCACCACTTGTCCTTGAAGATAAGATAAGATAAGAACCAACAGAACAACAGAATCAGAGTGGATGATGTAGCAAGACACAAATTTAACCAGTGTTTCTCATTCTCAGCCAGTTATACAATGCAGTGCAATATGACATAATACAGTGTCTTTTAGTGTAGTGTAAATGTTGTGGGCTGTGTGTGTGCATGACCAAGACCAAGACAATTATTGATTTTTTTTATTTTGCTATCGGCATGATATGGCTAATATATGTGTGCAGCCTGGGAACCTTCATGCGCTGAAATTTTTATATTTTTACATTTCTGTACTCTTATGCATGTACCTCAAGTACAAGCAAAGTTAAAGAATTTTAAAATATAATTGCCCCCAGTTTTCCCCCTCTGGTTCAAAGTGAAAAGGGAGAAAATTGCATTTAAAGATTCCATTCTGACTGCGGAACAGGAGTGTATGAACATATTGACAGTTAATATGCGATTACAAACTGAATTGATTAGGATCATGTTCATTTCACTATGGCATGTAGCTATCCAACAATTTGATCAGATCATGACATTGACTGTGTGATGAAATCACATTTAGCTAGCAAGATTTAAACATCTTTAGGCAGACGACTGCAGTTACAGCTGCGTTTGTTAAGCTGGCTCTTTACTGAATATGATATTTGCAAAAAGATATTCTATGCAAGATTAAAACATAAATAAGGTCATTTTGGTGAAAGAGTTACAGTTTCTTAAAGTTGAGATTTCAAAGTATGTTACAGACAGAAAAACTATTCAATCAATCAATCAATAAATCAACAAATCAATCAATGCAAAAGGAAAATCACTGTTGTTGAGAGTTGATTGCTACCTTTGGGATGGGTCTTTTCAAAACTATATCTGTCCTCCTAGTGACATTTCTGTTGGAGTTGAGAAGGTGGTTCATGAGCAGTGGTATAGAGTGGAAACCCTCACCATCCAGACGATAAATACCCTGCATGCACACACAAACACATACACATGATGGATATGGGTAGTTTTCACACAGCAAAGGCCGAAATCAAATTCATACACACTTTACTCTGATGTAGGTGATCCACCAGGACATGTTTGTTTCAGCCAGAAGGTTTGCTTCTTTAGTTTTGCATTGGTGCTCTGAGACTAACATAGCTAACAGTTTAGCACACACTTGCCAAAGTTATGCATTCCCAAAAAAGTCTTGCTTTTGTGGTTTCTGGTCAGAAATGTGTCATATAACAAAAAAAAAGAAAAAAGTGAGAGGCAATTAAAGCATAAACTATACACTATTGATGTTAATGTCACAGAACACTAACCAGGTGTCCACCATACTGACACTAACCATAATTGTGTGGCAGGTCCACAAAGGTTTAGTCTTGCAATGGATGTCTTCTGACTAGGGTATGTGCTGTAGCAATTACTGCAAGTGGCATTTTCTACGGATGAATAAGGAAATGCCCTACATTTTTTTATGGCCAAAAATGCCATAGAGAGGCAGGGGATAAAGTCTGGGCTGACCACTTCAGCCTGCTGGGACACGGGACCCCCCACCAGGAAAAGCTGGAGGAAATAAATGAATGTAAACAGTACTTCACACTTATTGTACATACTCTACAAGCAAAAACATGGTGAACAAGCTGTAGGCTTACAACTCTGGATTTTACAGTTTGTACTCAAAACCTAAAATAAAAATGATATTAGCAGCATTAAATTGTCCACAGCAAGCTGGACACCCTTCTGTACTGTAATAAATTAAGTTTATGTCCAATTATCAAAGCGTGACATTCGTTGTGTGAGGAAATCACACTTTAGACATCTTTAGACAGATCAACAGGTTTTGGTGCCACTAACTCCTAGAAGCAGCAACTCTTTAGTTTTTAGTTTTAGTTCATTTAGGTTTATAGTTGGTTGGTGTTAGCTACCATCACATTTTATTTTTATTCTAATGAACATAAGAATTCATTCTGTGATGAATTTATTGGTTGCACAATTGCACTATTTGTCCATATAGTACACAATAGAAGGGATTTATTTATAATCGCACTATCCGTTGCACCCAGATGAGGATGGGTTCCCTTTTGAGCCTGGTTCCTCTCAAGGTTTCTTCCTCATGTCATCTCAGGGAGTTTTTCCGTGCCACCGTCGCCACTGGCTTGCTCATTAGGGATAAATTCATAGGGATAAATTCACAGTGATAAATTCAAATATTTACAATATATTTTTGTGAATCCATTTATTTCTGTAAAGCTGCTTTGTGACAATGTCCATTGTTAAAAGTGCTATACAAATAAAATTGAATTGAATTGAATTGAATTGAATTGAATTGAAGAATGGACGGTGAGAACAGGAAAAAGTGTCTTAGTACATGTCGCAGGGTTGTACTGCAGAGTGTCTCACACAAAACTTCTGTTAGGATTGAAACAGAAGCCGGAACCACTTATTTCCTTACCACTTATCCTTACTTCCTTACACACAGTATCAAACTCATGTAGGAAGAGTGGTTCACAGGTTTATGGCATATTTTTATGTTTAAAGTGATTTGGATGATAATATAGTACTAATGTGATTTACTCTACTATTTTATGAAACTGTTCCAATACTAATGCTGTCACTGTGTGTGTGTGTGTGTGTGTGACAATTTACACATGCACTACACAGGATATACCACTAATCTTAACACAGGATGTAACACATTCAAAGACACGTACCTCTGTGTTCTGAATGAGGAAGTGGCGACACTGTCCACCCCAGTGCACAGACAGCACATATTCCTGTTTACCCTGGCTCTGCCTGACCAGAAAGTCCCCATCCTTCTTCAGCAGCTCCTGGACTTCGACACGTGGGATGGCACCATGGTACCAACACTGCTGACTCAGAGGCTTCTCAACCTCGGGCACAGGAGACAGAGCAGGTGGCACCTGGGAGGCATTGTAAAACACACTACTCTACACAACGGGACATGAGCGGTCTACATTAGCATGATTACAATTAGTGATTTACTACTTCTGCATTTAGGATTACAGACACATAACATGAAACATTTATTCTGATGACATTTCCTCTCAATCCTCTTACAATTTCTCTCAACGACTACTGTAAAGCACTTTTAACTGCTCTATTTAAAAGATACTAGAGAAACCTCCCTTTGTACTGGGTACAAAATACTGCAAAGTGACATTCAGAATAATTAGGGTATTGTGCCTATTTGGTGTCTTATCTGACTATCACATTTCAGTGTCTAAACCAGTTCCATCTTGTTGTTTAGGATCATCTGAGGCAGGACTTTCTGGTAGAGAAAACCTAAAACAATTGGTAAGTCTGCTTTCTGTTTTTATGTCCCAGTTATAGTTATAGTCTATTCGAAGCAAGACATTCACCAATCTCCTTTAATTAGCAAGTTTCATTTGTATTTATGCCTTTTAACTACCATTTTTATTGGTATTTGTAAGAATGGCATTTTGTTATTTTATTTGCCTTTCTTCTCATGTTTAATTTCACTTCATTTTTTATATGACCATAGTCTTTTTTTGTACTATTATTTAAAGTAGTTTGTGCCCCAGTCTTATTATTATGGAAAGAGAAGCAAACAATAGAAAAGGCTTACTCACAGTGTACTTGGGTTTGAACAGGCTGCTCAGATGGTTGAGGATGCTGTCCATGCTGGGGACCTTGAAGTCTTTGTCACGCTCCTTAGTAAAAGAAAGATATGATATGCTGTAGGACGTGTTTTTTGTGCTTGAGATAATGAGAAAATTAAATGTTTTGCAGGTATAATATGGTCAGCCATAAAAAGCTGCAGAATGCTGTAGAAGAGCCTACATTGTTTAATTCATATACATGGAGGAAGCCTCATACATTCCCTTGAGAGAGAAGAGAGCATTGTCTAAATATTCCCCACATAATTAGGTACCCACAGCCTTTTAGACGCTATACAGTAAGACTTCATCACTCATGCTCTGCCTCAGTAGCTTCTCTCTGGTGAAGATACACAACTCTCTCCTAAACTAATAATGGAGGGAATGGAGCACAACGGTAGGCAGTAAAGGCTGTATAAGTCACAGTCTTGAGGAAATACAGCAAACAGAAACAATATCCTAAGTAGCACATTTATCTGTGGAGGATTCAGCATTTCTGTGCTGCAGAAACAATAAATCTGGAGTGCAGTCCAGTGCCAAACCCTTCCAGCCAATACAAACCTATTTGAATGGGTCCTTTTTAAAGCTGCTGTTGTCGCTCAGCTGAAACACTGTGCAGATATAAAGGTTATGTTTAATGTGTCAGGATCTCATAAATGCACACCGAAAAATGCCATATTTTGTGTCTCTATCCAAGCAGTGCACTACTACATCCTGTTATTCATAGTGATCAGCTAATGGCATTAAATGTTCAGTCTTGACAGGAAAGTCGGAAAAACCCAGGAGCTATTTAGCCTGGTAAAGTGACATAGTGTAATCCAAGCTGTAGGGCAATGCATTAAAAAGATTTAATATTTCAGTAGTTAAAGCTCTCCACTAGTGACTGGAAGTAATGCAGGAAGATCCACTGTCAGCTGCTTACGCAAGACCCTTAACCCTTATCTTCTCAGCTCTATGCCTGGATTAGGCTCGGTTTTACGGCACTGTGGAATCAAAGGGTCTGCCAAATAGATTAAAAATAAATAAAATTCAAAACATTGCAGCGCAAACCTGGTGTGGAATCATTCAGGCTCAACTGTGAGCAAGGACTGCATATTAACCAGGTATGGTTTAAAGCAGGCAGGTCTAAACTTTCCTTATTGAGGACCAGAAAAAAAACAGGAGTCACTGACCACAGGCTATCTTGAATAATAAATTTGTTAAAAATATAATAGGCCTGACTTTTGTGCCTTATGAAAATGAGACACTATTCTCAGTAGGCCTTCTCTATTTAATAAAGAATGAATAAATGAACAACACAAAACTGAAATTAAGTTATTTACCAATCAACCCCTTATGAAACATATATTTATATATATTACTATATTAGCGTATTATATATTATATTAATATGAACAATATTCTAATACAATATAAAATAAAATACTATGCAATATATTTTTACATATATATGTCAGTATATGTTTATATGAGTAGATTTTGGTGGCACAGTGGCACAGCAGGTAGCAGTGTTGTCTCACAGCTCCAGTGTACCCTTTTCTATCCCGAGCTCGGGTTATTGTCTGTGTGGAGTTTCGTGTGCTGTCCCTGTGTCCGCATGGGTTATCTCCCAGTTCCCACCTCCTAAAAGACATGCTGGTACATGGATTAGCCATGCTGAATTGCCTTTAGATGTGAAAGAGTGTGCAAATGTGTGTGTATGCATGGCATCCCATACAGGGTGTAGCCCCGCTGACCAGGATAAATCAATTACTGAAGATAAATGAATGAATGAAATATATGTATTATGTGCTTATATATTTTACATGTTAGATTGTTTACTGATCATGTAATTTTTTTTTCTATTTTTCGCTACATCTATTTAGATGTAAGTTTTGTGAACAAGGTTACGGGCTACTATTCTTTGTTCAGTCATGGAGTCACATTATCCTTATGCTGCAAACACTGATATAGTTTACTAAGGACAGCTTGAAGATATAAAAGTGCAGCCCACAGAGAGGTCAAAGATGCAGTATTTTTCAAAATATTGCACTCTTGCTATGCAGTGTGAGGAACAGCACTAACAGCACTTCTGTTTACAAATGAGTAAAATCTACGGTATTATTTATGTTTATTCTGAAGTGTCAGTAAATTTATGCTGTTGCTCATTTCAGGCATAGCAGCAATGCTACTCATAAATAAATGCTGTCCTGTGTACTTCTAATGCACAGCTTTGTTTCTCTATTCACTGGGATATAAATTCACTGGGATATAAAGCCTAACCCTAATGCATGTTTATTATATGTGTATATACACAATATACTGTATGTATCCTTACAAACCAATAATAATATTCTTATATTATAAAACATATTTACAATATGTTGCCTATATATTCTACAATCCAATATACTAGATGGTTAATATACTGTCAGTTTTTCTCTGTAAGAGACACCCAGACAATACTGAGACTAAAGTGTATGACAGACACACAGCCTTATGTTTTTTCTTGGTCCTATGGAAAAAATTTCAATATTATTTGCAAGTCTAAACTTTAGTGCTGACATTGCTGCACTGAGCAGACTGCAGGGAAAGGCATCAGAATTTACTGTAAATAATAAAAATGATATAAATGTACCTTTTTATATTTGAGGCATCATTGTTTTTGTCTTGATCATAGTTGATACTTATGGTCAAAACCATGACAAGACGAAATGGGCTCAAGACCAAGAGGAGACCAAGATCAGGATATAGTGGTCTTAGGAAATACAGTCCTGATTAATGTATAGGGCTACTTACAATATCATGTTTGAAAAGGGAAGAGGAAGAGATTGAGAGGTTTTGTTTCCCATCTGTTTCTTTTTAGATTTATATGAATGCAACACCCAGTGTTCAAAACAGGAACTTCATTTTTCTTAATAGAATAGACCGTTAATTTCATTTTTAAAATAATCACGTGCCTTTCCAAATGTGAAGCTAGGCTGTAGTTTGGATGCCCCTGGTTAAAAAAAACTGTATATGAAGCTGGATATGAATGTTGAATGCAACTAAGAATATCCAGACTGGCCCCTACACTCAGTGGGTGGTCAAAATATTTACATAATGCTGGACATTAAAAAAAAGTGAAAGAACAGTACAGTCATTATGTCATGGATTTGTTTACTGTTACGAAATCCCTATATGACTGTGTCTTTGTTGGAATAGCAGACTTGGTCAGAAATTTGAGGAATGGTATTTGAATAATGGGCCTTGTCATAATGCTTGAAAAATGTGTGGATTAAAGAAAACAATACCAATTCATTTGAAAATACACCCACTATTTCAATCCTATTCACCCATAAAAATCCTGATTACCAAAAACACAACAAACAGACTGTCAATGGCTTCTCACAGAAACCTAGTGCTTCTGTGCTGTCCAAAGTCAATTGACTCACAGAGATGCTGGAGTTGAGAGAAATCCGATCATCATCCAGGCCCAATGATGGTGCGTCATTACTGCCGAGGCTCTGCAGTTTATCAGCCAGCAACCTGCGCTGGGCCTCGAGCCGGGCACGTGCCACCATCGATGTCACCACCTGCTGCCTGCTGTCCTCCAGAGCGTTGCGCTTGCTGAACTGGTACACCCTGGTTAACAGGATGGTAGTACATTAGAGGCTACTGCTATTCTGCAATAGTGACCAGAAGGTTGTGAGTTCAAATCCCAGCACTGCCAGAGAGCCACTTGTGCACCTTTGCACAAGACTCTTAACATTCAGATGCTATGTGTGGACTGGGTTCCCAAGGTAGGCTCTGGATTCCACAACAACCCTGACCAGAATAATGTGGCTAATGAAGATGAATGAAGGGCATAGATGCTAATCAATGGTTATTAAACGGGCTGCTCTCAGATTCTATCGAGAATAAGTACTTTATTAAACAGAGGGGCACTTGGAGAGTAGTTCAGCCCATAGAAAAGACTCATGAACAGCGCTGGTGTCAACTGTAAGACTGTATACCTTTTCCAATTAAATATAAATTGTTTCCAACAAAATACAATCATTTCTCAATTCACCAAATCATTTTTATTTTGTAATGAGGATTGTGGAATAATATAGGGTGTTGAAAAACATTTGACTGATGGTGTAGGTGGCAGCACAGAAGGAATGTTGAATAATTCACTGCACTTACCTAGTCACCAACTTGTTTACAGTTAACCGAAATTACTACTCTGAACTTAATAAATGAATAACGCTCTAGTGATTGAGCTGGAGAATTAAGACCAGTATGTCAGCCAAGTGGCTTCACAACACAATCTATAGCTTAACATCATCACCTACCTGGCTCTCTAATATGTATATCTATGCCTGAATACATGCTGAGCTGTGACAGATGCTTGATGGTAATCTTTAAGGCAGTAAGAGTTACAGAGCTGCTCGTAGGCCAGCCATTAATTACACACAACATTAACTAATTAAACTAAGCAGTAACCTCTAACAGTGCTGGACAGGCATATAAACCAAGATATATTAACAGATTAGACCAGCACTTCACTCCATACATCTAATATTCATGAAAACACTCTTCACTGTGGGGGAGAGGAACCTCAACCCTGTTTTAAGACACAATAAATTCCTCTGACTTACAGCTCATGTATTATTTTCATGTAAATGAGTAAATCGTTCTTTAAATTCTCACACCTCTGGCCAGTGTTGTCCAAGCTCTCTTCGGCCTCCAGGTCCATTTCCAGCTGGTTAACAGTGGCCTGCTGTGTTCCCAGAGTCGCTGCTATGCTGAGAAGCTCCTCCTCAATAGCGGTGAGCCTGATGCAGCAGAGAAGAGCATGAGAAAGGGTCACTGCACAGCGAGGATACCACTTTGCATTGATATGCACTTTGCAAAAATACATGTTTATAGGCACTCGATTATTAATACAGTTCCTTTTTGGCAATGTAGCCAGTGACAAATGATAAAGCAATAAAACTAAATACATATAAAACAGGAAAAGCACTAAAATGCTGACTGAAGCACACGAATACAAATACATTATTTGGAATGAACAGATAATGTGTTCTAAACAGAAAGAAATAAAAACATGAATAGGAGATAGACTATTCATTTTTTTTAGACAAGAACCTTTCAGAAAGGTTCATAGAGCATCTGTTTAGAGAGTCTGGAAATGTGAATCAGGCAAAGTCACGCAAGCAGGAGGTTTTTACTTTCATGCCAGTACAAGAGAGCAGTCAGATATGAAGCTTGGGCAACAAACAAACACCAGGTTCATTATCATGAATGTACAGGATTCATTCATTCATCCTTAGTAACTGCCTGGTTAGGGTCATGGTGGGTTAAATTAGGCTACTAGTTTGTCATAGTTTGGGAAATAGTACCAACTAAATTTGTTAATATATATCATGGGCAAACAAAAATAATAATGCATAGAAAACAGTCCAAAAATATATTTGAGACAAATTGTAAACTCAAGTGATGTAGCTGAGGTTGAGGAACTGGAACAGTCAGAGCCAAAATTCCCAGACCCTGCTGACAGTGCTGACATTTCTACCTCTGGGTTTTCCCAGCGTTTTCCGGTGTTTGGGGGCATAGTGGTAGGGTTCATACGGTATATAAAAAAATACTCTTTCCAGTTTAGGCCATGCCCACTTCGACACTTCTAAACTCTTCTAAACTCAGGCAGATATACAGATAGTGTCACCTGTGTAGTGAACATTGATGTGCACTTAAGTGTGTAGTGCATGCTAAGTACACTAACGTGCTTGATACACACAGATGTTAACTAATGTGTTCAGTGAAGACTGATGAGCACTAATGTGTAGTACACAATGATTTTCACCAATGTGTAGTGCACAGTAAGTATACTAATGTATATGTTACCCTCTGATGCACACTAATGACTGATGAACACCTACGTGTTTTACAGTTGCAGTGTGCAGTGCACGCTAAGTACACTTATGTGTATAATACAAGCTTATTCACACTACTGTCTGTAGTGCATGCTAATGCATACTCAAGTGTATACTGTGTCCTGATGTACATTACTGTGCATAGCAGATGTTAATGGATGTAGTGCACCCTACACTGATTAGACCCTACTGTGTAGTGGGCAGTGCATACTGATGAACACTAATGTGTGATTGACTATGATTTCTAAGCTGGCTTTCACCGACTCCACAATCCTGCAGTATGTAAGTGAGGCAGTATGCACCGGTGCTGTATTCCTTCCAGAGTGAGTTCGTTCAGTTCCAGCTCCTCAGGCTTCAAATGTTCAGTATCTTCTAGTAGACTGCTGTCAAACTCCACACACACTGGTACCTCTGCTCTCGACCTGCACACACACACACACAAACATCAGTGTAACCTGCAGCCCTGGAGCCCAGGCCAACCCATACTCTCTCCTACTCATAGCGCTCCATCATAATAAATAGTTCATATGATGTCTACCACATTCTTTCATATATATATATATATATATATATATATATATATATATATATATATATATATATATATATATATATATATATATATGGCCACTCAAACTCCATCTGGAGTTTCTCATGTTTTATTAAAATTTTATACCACAGCAATGTTGAATTCTCAAATCTGCAGGGCAAATGACTGGTTTATATTAAAACCTCGTCTAATATGTTATCAATTCTATAGTAACAACTTACACAAGGACTTGTATAGCTGAAGCTCCACATTAACAGATTTAAAAAAAAAAAACATGTTGATTACTGTTATGCTGACATTTAATGTTATGCTGACGTTTTCTGTAAGGAGACATTTATTTAGTAGTTTTGGAAGGAATCTTCACTGTGAGTGCTTTCTAACAGTCAGAGTTCTGCTATAGGAATATCTTCAGGATGGAGATCTTTGTAGTTTCTCTGTAACATGACAAGCTGCATTATTTTTGATTTTTTTGAAGAGAGAACAAAAGTAGATATTGGTAAGGGTATGACTCTTTATATCTGCGATAACAAGGAATAAAAGGAACTAACTTGTTTCAAGGACATTCCACAACATTAAACATAATTACAAAGGACAAAATGTACAAAGTGTCTTTATTTAATTAATAAAACTTTGTTAGCATTGGTAAATTGTTGTGGTATAAGAAGAATAAAACATTTCAGGACATGACGGTTACTGGAAAAATAATCAACTTCACATAAGCAACAAACCACCTGGTCATTAATTATTCTCCTATAACAGCATGTTATGTTTTATTCCTTACGTAATAATTATTATTGCCATGGATTAAACAAAATTATACAGAATGATAGCAAATAAATCAAATATTTGTGGAACTTCTTAACTGATCGCTCTCAGATCCTAATGCGACTCTAAATGAGTGCTTGGAGGGTAAATCCGCCAAGACTATAGATAAAAGACTCTAAAACAGTGCTAATATTAACTGAAAAACAAATATGTGGTGTGCTACAAGTGTGATAAAGATTTTGGCCATTTCTGATTAGATTTTATTTAGATAAAATAATAAAGTAATTTCCAACAATTCTCAATTCACTTATACCAATTCATTTTAAACTATTTAGGATTAGGTCATTTAAATAAAAATACTAAAATATAGCATGTTCATAAATGTTTTACTGGCAGTGTATAGTCCATGGTGGTTAGCTAAAATTAGCTATGTCGAAACACAATATTCAGTGTTCCTACCAACAGTAAGCCCTAGAACACATGCACAGGCCTTGCCTAGGCCAGTAGACCTGAATGCTAATCCAAGAGATTGAACCGTCTGAATTAGCAGGCAACTGACAAGCAAGTATAGACTTCTCATTGTCCTGATTTGTTGGATGTTGGTGAGTCACATCCTACTTTAACTTTTAAACTAGAGGGCAGGTTCCACAAAGATTTCAGGAAACCTGTTTTCTCAATACACCAGGCCTAGCAGACAAACAAGCTCAGAAGGCGGCCTCAGTGCCAGAGCTATGGAAACAAATGACAGACAGAAGAATGCTAGCTAAGCTCTGACCTAACGAGCAAATCCATCCAATCTGCTCCATGAGGCAATTAATGCATTGCAGGTTATGCTCAGCAGCAGGCCACGCATGCCTCAGTGGTCTTTCTCAGGTCTTTCTTCCCTGCGGCGATCAGACTGTTTTCCTCCCTGAGCTGAGCCATCAATCTCTCAGTCTGTATACGTGAGAACAGTATTTCCAAGGATAGTATGTTTTTATATATATAATATAGTATAATACAGATAAAAATTTAGGCTAAATATACAGCACTGTGCAAGAGTCTTAGGCACATCCAAAGAAATGCTGTAGAGCAAAGATGCCTTCAAAAATAATGAAACTAAATGTTTCTACATTAAAAAAAATACTACAAAGAGCAGTAAACAGTAATAAATGAAACAAAGTCAATATTTGGAGTGACGATCCTTCGCTTTAAAAAAAAAATAGTAGTCTCAGGTACAGTGTGTGCAGTTTTATAAGTAAATGAGCTGTAAGTGTTCCTGAGCATCTTGCAGAATCAGCCACAGTTCTTCTAGAGACTTTGACTGTCGCACTTGCTTCTTATTTTTGCAGCAAAACTCAGCAGCCTTCATTATGTTTTTTTGTCTGAAAAGTATCTCTTATGTAATATGCTGCTTTCTTTACTGACATACAAACATTTTTCTGTAACATTTAATTTTGTGCTGGAAAACTAATGTTTGGTAATCTAAATGTTTTTGTACCGAATCAATAATGTAGAAGTCATAAAATAAAAATCTATAACAAAGTTTTTACTAAAAAAAAAATAGGGTGCCTAAGACTTTTGAACAGTACTGTATGTCATAGCTTTGGTGACTTTCTAGTGTGTGTGTATGTACATGCACTTCAGCAGTGACACTGTGTGAGCTTGTGTAACCCCTTGATCTGTGTTTATATCTCTTTGCATAAATGCAACAAACTGTCAGTTAGTGTGTGAAAGAGATCCAGGAAGCTGTCTGGTAAAAACCCCATCATGTCACTGTGGCTGAAATCTGTCAACCAGCCAAAAGGAGGGAAAATCAGGTTTTGCCTAACATTGTTTTATTCTGCCTACAATATACTTTCACATCTTACTGATAGGAAAGCACCAGTTTAACAAATGCGGTAGTAAAAACAGTCAGTCTGGTAAATATGTCTAAAACCTTGCGTGTATGCTTTTCCCACTCAGTAAATATCACGCTTTAATCAGGTTGTTGGAATGCTATGGGCCATACGATATAAGCCTTCAGTTAGTTTTCAAATACCAGCTGTCAGTATTCTTTAAATGTGCATTTCTCCTTTTTCTCTTCTGGAGGTAACCTTTTGGTTGAAATACGGGCAATAAGGAAACATTTTTCACTTCAGAAAAGTCTGTAGGTTTATTTGTAGTTTTGTTAAGAGATTTCACAACTTCCCCGTGGATTAACTGACGTTTGTAATTCATGGATTTTGACAGAGTGATCTACAAGATTTCCATTATCTCTAATGATTGGTACCTCATCTCAGAAATCACTCACAGAGACTCAAAATAAGACTATAAGCTTTCCACCAAAAGAATTTATCCCTGTTTCCTCCAAATATCAACTATCTTTATGGCCCGTTTGTTTTGCCTATGTCTAGTTTGTCTGTTTAAATTCTGATGGTTTTAGTTTGGGATAGTATTGTCATTGTGTCCAATACCAACCTTGGAAACCCATATCAACAGTACTTGCTTCACCACCATACTGACTGCCTTTTCTTTGACTTTTGGCTGTTTTGATAACCTCCAGAAGCCTGTATTGGTCATTGGTATCCTGTTTCTTATTTTCTTAAAGTTCATATACAGTCCCTTGTTTTCATACTTTTTCTTTTCGGCACCATCGAGACTTGCAATGCAGGCACAAACTATACACAAGGAAATCTTTACTACTTGCTACATACTGTGAAATCTATGAAAATGCTTTTAGTCTATTTTTAAAGGCAAAAAAGCAAACACTCTCCAGCCATTTATTCAAAATTTGCCACTTTTCAAAATTTAAAAACACTGTATACACTACATCTACAATTTCAGATATGAACTATTTAGATTAGAAACAGGGGTGTCAAAATTGCTAACAAGACAATCTTAGCTGGCAGAGAACAAAAACAGGATTTTACCACAAAACCCGTAATGTATGCTGGTGGACAGGATGACTACATTTGTTTTTTCCAGATATGTACTAAATGACACTAAGAAAACAGTGAGTAACACTGGCTAAGCTCTTAATAATATTATTAAATAATAAGCAGCTCCTCCATTTTTTTTTTAACAAACAATCACAAGACCATGGCTCGTGAATTCACAGGTCTTATCTTATCTAAGTTGACCTTGATAAAGTTGGTACGAAGCAAAAGTAATCACTACTAGAAACAAATGCACGTCTTTAATGTTCTGTGTCCTTTCCCCTTTGGTGAATTGATTTTTCTAGCTGGCTCCCATAGCGTCGTAGTAAAGGGTTGTTACTGCTGTACAAATACCAGTATATCATTTTGGGTTAATATTCTTGCTAAAAGTAGTTGAGGTTCTGACATTTGGATAATCTTGGATGTACACAGTCAAACAATAAAGGGAAAAACCACCAACTAGTCAATAACACTGAAATGATAAATGCTATCTGAATCTAGACAGCCACAGTCAAATTGAACACAGAGCAAAATTTCTAATTAGTGAAGGCTAACCAGGCCTGCTGAATATATTTACAGTAAACAGAGGTACTCAGAGAGCAGAACAAATCTCTACCTGTTCTGCTGAATGAAGCTTTCATACTCTCTGTGTGGTTCGATGGCCTTGATGGCATTGGTCATCTCATTATGAACACACACCACTTCATCCTGGAGCAGACTGGACAGGTCAAAATACTCCTGCAGAATCTCCTTCCTGGGGAAAAAACATGAATTTGCTCATTAAGGAGTCTCAGACACAGGCAGGGAAACCACTTCTCATTTTTGCTGGTCTTAGGGTAGACAATACAGTGCGAATGCAGTACAGTGCGAATGCAGTCAGCTAATGACTCACTGACAGTAAGAAAAATAGCAGAAGTTTGAAGGGGTTGTCATGAGAAATTTGCAACTTTAATCAGTTTAAGTGCTTTGTGTACTTCTATGTATTTCAACAGCTTGACCAAAGCAAAAGTGAAAGATGTCAGTACAAACGTACGTTGTGAAACTTGGAATATCTGTTGTGTAATTTGGTTTAGCTCATATGGCTGTCATTTACAGCCGCCGTAATTCCCCCTGAGTATCATGCTCAACCATAACGCACTTGTTTATCCTCACAAAGACTGACGTTTACACATAATCTGCATTTTTCTTTATGAACAGGCCTGTATGATATGTACGACTGCTAAAGAGCAGGTTATCACACTAGTACCAATGATCATCATCTCAAAAAGGGTTTTTAAACTCGTACTGTAATTGAATGTATGCTATATGTTATTACCATATAGTAAATATTTTATATGGAAGAAATACATGGAAAAGATATGTGATGTCTTAGCAAAGAAATTCCAACTATATTTACTATATGTTAAAATGTAGGACATATATTGTATGGAATAGTAGATAATATAGCAAACTTAAAAGCAGTAAGTAATGTGAAAAATATAGGTAAATATATTTCAAATACAAAGGTGTGGAATAACAGTTACTTTGTTACTGTATTTAAGTCTGTTTTTTATATATCTTTACTTTACTTTCATGTTACATGTAATATTTTGACCTTTCATTATCAGACGGCTTCAACAAGTTCATCTCAAATCTAAACTTTAACATATGTGACATCAAGAATGAGACCTATTATCTGAAATCCACCTGTCGCTATGTGCACTTTGTGTCTATTCGCATTCGTTTAGCCTCTGTGTAGAAAAGTGGTAAAACTCTAAAGAAAAATTACCTCACCTAGCACAGGTAGTGCACGGAACATGAGTGCAGCATCGCAAAAGCTGACCTTTGCATTTCTAAACATATCTTATTTTAGAACTAGGACAACGGTAGAGCTAGCACAGCTGCAAGTTGCAAATGTAAACATCGTGTTTTGACTCACAGAATGAGCACCATCTCCTCCTGCAGCGTCTGCAGAGCTGTCAGCAGTGCCGGCTGGACCCGGCCAAAGTGCTGCTGATGATGCACTTGAGCCGCCTTTACTGCCAGCACGTACTCGTTGTGATGCTCATGAAGTTTCAGTGTGGCTTTGATGTAGCGCTCCTTGGCTTTCTCACGGTCTTTGTCTGGATGTGACAAAACACACAAACACAGACAAATGCACATGTGCTTAGAGAAAGAACCTGTAGGTTCTGGCATATATTCACAATTCAAACCATTAACATGAAAACATATAAATGAGATATGACCTGCAGATTATGTGAGGCCCTTTTTGTAGGCTACAAGCTCGTTAAAACGGGGGGGGGGGTCTTGTTTTGCTTAATCACACTCGTCATTTCCACATTGTGTGCTCTGAACAAAAGTAGTTCCTCTGATTGTAAGTGAGTGCTCTGGGCATTTGCGTGCTATTTGCATAGCATTTGGCATTCAGAGTGGAAGTGAAGTAACCCAATGATGCAAAAGGAAGTGAAAAGCAACTACATGCCTTACCTTTACTCGCCTCTTGATATTTCTTTTTGGCCTGAGCTGCATCCCGCACCAACTGCTTGTAATTAGACTTCAGGCGGTCCAACTCAGTTTGGGTGACCTAACCTTCCACAACAGGGCATGACAGGAGAATCAATTAGACATTAGACACGCACTGACTTAAAATGTTCACACGAAGTGAGCAAGAAGTGTGAATCCTTGTGGTTTGGACAGATTTTGAGATGAAAGGCATCTAATGCAGTGAAGCTGGTTTATCATGAGAGCAAAACAACACCTACAAGACCACATTATGTGCCACATTTAAGTTTTCAAGTTAGCTGTTAGTATTCCAAGTTAAACCAAGTAAAACAGAATTACATTGTATCTTACAGCCTGCATGTTCTCTTGGGCAAAGTTAACATGTTTAAAAATTATGTCAAGTTAATTAATCTGCTAAATATAGGTCTTTATTTAATAAGAATAAATGGTCTTATGGGAAAATAATTAACTTCTGGTGACAGTAACCATGGTTGTGTCAGGCCACCGATACATCAATTACGTCATCTATGTCTTCTACCTAAAGGTGGTTGAACTCCCTCTGGGCTCTTGAACACACATTTTTACACATGCCTCCACTGAGTTTTAGTAGAAAGTTTAACACAAAAGTAACCCCTTGATTTTCAGTTGAAAAAAAAAAAAAAAAAGGTACCACATAAACTGCATCATGACGAATAAACAAAGCAGGAACTTTTCTATTCTATCTGAAGGTGATACATTTTAATTACATGAACCTTAGGAACCTTAAATGCATTTGGTTGTTTGACCAAGCAGTTTAAATTGATCTGTGAAATAGGATTTGTACACATAGGATTTGTGTACAACTGGTCATTTCCTGTATCTTGATTACCAGGATTTTATATAGACAGAGATTATCAACATAAAACAAATGTGTAAATGCTAATCAATAAAATCACTTCAGTAAGTCTGAGATGTATTTTAGTCATGTGTGCCAACTTTACAAACTACATTTGACAACTAAACCTCAAACTGTAATGCACATACTGTAGTCGGTTTAAAGGTTTAAAACGGTTTTAAAAACACACATTTTTAAAACCTTTTTAAACCTTTAAACAGACTACAGGAGCAAATCAGGAATTTTGTGGATGAATGAAAGCTGATTGGGATATTAATGTAAGAGAACTGGTTACCTTGACACGCAATTGACTACAAATGTAAATGCGTGTGAGTAAAATCTTATCAGGATACATGACATGACTGCGTGTAAAAAGGGTCAAAAAGAGAGCAAATTCATATTACACTATGCTGTAGTTAAGGATCCTAATAAGGCTGAAACAGCCTATTAATAAATTGACCCTTCTATATATGGAAGCTATTGACAGTTGCTAGCTCCATTATATGAGTTTTAACAATTGGTAAATTAAACACAAAATGAGCCCTACTACCAATAATCCAATTGTGCTAACTGGCTAACTAGGTAAATTTGCCAGCCATTAACTCCCAAATGCAACAAAAATTGATCATTCCTTTAACGGGTTTCCAGAAGGAAGTCAAAAGCTTCAAATGCAGAACTAGGAAAGACACACAAGTGACTAATCAGAGGCAATAATAGCAACGGGAACCTGCCAAACTTTATATCCAGGATCCTTTCAGCCTAAGCAAATAAGCAGGTGTCCTCTGACAAAGCAGGAAGTAAATAAATATGCCTTTTTCCCCCAATCTCCAGGCCTACATGCCTAGAGGTGTGGCTCTAATATCTCTCATTTTCTCGCATAATAGTAGACAAAAAAAAGCACTGGAAGACTCCTTTCACAAAAGATCTGAGTCTTGCATATCAGCTTACTACAAATGATGACCATTTCGTATTTTCAAGAAATCCACTGATACTGATCTCTAAAGAGCCATCTGTTCAGACCTGAAAACATTGCCAGTGTCACTGTGGAGATGAAGGATCTATGGGTCTTTCTCATGTTTGTGTACAATGAACTCACTCCTGCCTCATAGCTCCATTTGCTCATTTTTAGTTCATGGCCTGTCATAGAGACAGAAGATGTTTTCCTGCATAATTTAAACAGTTTACTTCATGGCATATTTCAAACCATCCAAAAAATTTTAAAAAAGAACTTTAGCAGTGGAAAAGAAAACCAGTCAGTGGCATGTAGAGACTTGCAGGCTCATACCTCAACCTGCAGTAATTATCTATGAACTTCTCCCTCTCATTATGTGAAGTGTACACTTGCCAAAGTAAAAACTACTTTATGTGGTCATACTAGTGTGTAAAGATAATGTCAACAAGGGCCACTCAGGAGCCACAAGTTTTTTTAAATATTAAAGCAATCCACTAGACAGCTTAAAAAGAACTATTTCTTAAAAAAGACTATCCAATTGTGCTTTGTTCTTGAATTTCAATAACTTGAATTTCATTAACTGTAACTGAAGTAAATGATATTAAATGGGAGGCTGAAATCTAATGCTCTACTGGATTCATGTCATACTTCCTCTGAATACCAAACATGGTAAACAGAAAAACACTACACTTACAGTTCCCCTGTCTGTGTAATATGTACTTTGATTGGACAATACATACTTAGTCTATCTACTTTTAGTTTAGGCGGAAAACTAAACCGTATTTCACATGCGCCTTCTCAATCACCGTTGACGACATGTTACAGATGTGTCAGTGACATAGACTAAAAAATATCAACACAAATGTAAATCAAATCTAGGCAGCATTTCATTTTGTGTAATCACCCAACATGACTGTCACTGATACGCTACATGAACAGTCAGTGCTAGAAAGAAATCAGCCCCAGCCTCAATTCATACCATTCTGAGTATTTTTCTTACAACCAGTGCCGTTAATGTTGCACTTGGTTCCACAAAAAAACCTTACGACCTTAAGGAATTTTTAATAGCAAATAATCTGATGTGGATGCCAAAATATCTTTATTACTATATATACCAGCCACGCTATGTTTTAGGATGGCTGGTACATATTTAATTGCCTGCAGATAATGGTTTAGGAGTGCACTGTGCCTTTTTAAGACAGGATTCTGGTTTCACAGAGTGTAATCTTCAACTCTGACTTTCTGTCCACCTGTACACTCTGGCCAGATCCCCTTTCTGTTTCACGTAACAAATTCCACCACTGTTTTTTCACTTCCATGTGTGTTTTTTTTTGCACTTTCATTATGGAAACACACCCTACCTTTAGTTCCCTTCCTGTCCTATTAAAGTGGCCTGGAGACATGCACACTGGCTGCTGCACACATCCTTCACTTTTCATTATTCATGCTTCTTGTCTATTGGCTGCACTGCCGTGGGGAAAAATTTGGTATATTTGGCACTGATGTTTAACAGATCTGGATTCATTACCTATAAATAAGCATGCACATACAACTTTTAACAATCAAAATCCAGACTTTTACATTCATACAGCATGTTCCAGAGGACTGCAGGACTTCCTATCCTTGACCTAGTGAACTGTTACCAGTATTCTTGTTGACACGTTTTAATCCACGGTCATATGTTGGTTTTTTTTTCGTCTTTATTGTGAAACACTGATCCATTATTTTATACTACAGCGCAGCACTGTTTGAATTCTGATTGGTCAGAAGGTGTTACATAATTTTCTATAACAGCATCTCTGACAGCCACAAGGAGGTTTATAATAATGTAATATATTATTATTTCTATAGTAACAAAGATTTATATGGTGGATGCTCCAATTAAATTGAGTAAAAAAAAAAAAAATTAATCACTGATGTGGTGACGATTTCTGTATGGAGAAGTTTACGTAGAATTGTTCGGAAGGAGTCTCCAGTGTTAGTGATTTGTAACAGTCAGAGTTAAAGCTGTAACTTTCAATTTTCCACTATAGGACAGAGGGCTTTGCGGTTTCTTGGTAACATGACAAGCTATATTTTGCTGTCTTATTAACTTCAGTAGAGGGGGAAATTGCTGTTATAAGAGGAATAAAACACAAAAGGACGTGCTGTTCTTGAAAAACAATCCACTTCAGGGTGGTAAAGGCCCTCCAGTAATACAACAATGACACACTGCTTTGCCAATAATTATTGCTTTCAGCTTACAGTTAAAATGAATCACATGCAGAGATTTCAGAGGCTTTACCACAGCTGTTTCGACGCTGCCGGTGGTCAAGGTTTACATCATGGCTCTAGAGAAAATCCAGCTGAAGAAAAACCCTTATCCTTTATTCCTGTTCCTTTGTCCTTTCTATCTTTCACTGTCAATATGTTATCATCCATTTCATTTAATGGTCCATGAATTAACAAACACTTTGCTTTCCACTTCATTTGTATAAGCTCATAGTTCTCCATTCCAGTCTTGTGACCCCATGTGCTACACATGTGTTTCCCCTGAACCAAAACATCACGTCATCCATCATCAAGCCGTTCATGAGCTGAGTCAGATGTGTTTAGCAGGAAAAACAGAGGACTCGATTTGAAAGCTACTGCACTGTTGCGTGATGATATAGCCTCTACACACGTCTTTAAGTATTCATACTTATGTCTCAAGTGTACCAGCAACAGATTGTGCATAAAAAGTTCAACTCATACACTGATGCCAAGAGAAAAATATGTTCTGCCTACTCGCATATAGCACACTGTTAAATTTTTATATAAACCAGATGAAAATATAAACTGTGTATTTGTGGTGCTGACCCTGCATAGCTCCTGGTTGAGGTGGCTCCACTGCTCGCCATACGTCTTCTTTAGTTGCTGTTTGTCTCTGATTAGAAGCGTAAGTTTGCTAAGCGGACCCACCATCAGGTCTTCAGAGTGCTTGCGGAGGATCCGACTCAGGTTCTCTGTCTCGCTCACCATCACGTTCCACGACTGTTGGAGAGATTTAATGATCAGCAGGCATGCCTACATCATATAGTACACATGAAAGTGTAGGTCTGATCCATTAAAATCATAAAATGCTTTTTAAGAAACTACTCAAATCACCTGAAAGCATCCCTACACCTTTACCTTTATAAGTGATGCACAAATCTATGAATACGCATGAACATACAAATTGGAAATGCCCTCAGGTTCTTATGTCATCCAAACCCCTTCCGCTCACTCACCATGTTGACAGTGTGATATTATGAAAAAGTGAGAGCCTATGTTGGGCAAACGCATGCTTGTATGCGAACCTCAGACTGAGTCAATGTTCAAACAGGAGTCGTTTGTTCATCAAAAATAGGGAAGTGATGACATTTCAACATGTTAAGTTCAGATAAGTGCTTCCTGACACTGCTTACTGCAACTGTTCAACTGTACACTGCAAAATAGTGAAAATGTCTGGAGTATGCTTAAATGTATTTCATATTTTTCATTATGAGATTATGATAAGTAAATATTATAGAGACTATATGATATTATGTGCTTGAAATGGTCTTTTTTGGCAAATAACTTTACTTATTTATAAAAACAAATGTGTGAAATAAGTAAGAATGAAACAATTGCAAGCTTTAAACTACTAAAAATGCCTAGAAATAAGATTAATAATCATATTTGTCCTGCAATGGTTTAGAGTCCTATTCAGGGTGTATTCCCGCCTCATGCCCAATGCTTCTGGGATAAGCTCCAGATTCAGTGCCATCCTGACAAGGATATTGTGAAGAATGAAGATGACTGAATGAGAAATTTTAGAGAAATTTGCTTATACTGAAGATATCATTACTTGCTAAGATATAATTTTTGCATTCTTTAACATATAACTAGCTATCCAGCTAGCTAGTGAAAAAAACTAACTTGCATTAGATACTGAATTCAGTATCTCAATTTGCATCATTATCAACACATTAACAAGCCTATAAGACCTAATTAAGTTAATTCTTTTGATGGAAAGTAAGATCATAAATGTCTGTTTTTTAATGACAGAAACCCAGACATGCACTTAAAGTGTGAGATTACATCTTCGATGAATAAAAATTATATATATGTATATGTGTATATATATACACACATACATATACACACACACACACACACACACATATATATATATATATATATATATATATATATATATATATATATATATATATATATATATATATATATATATATATATATATGATTATCCCCCAATCACACAACCTCCATCCCTTAAAGGTTCACTGGCATTACATGGTACACAATATTTCTGAGAAAGTGTGCACCAGATGAAATGTCACTTACACGATGGATACACTGGAGGTTTTAGGTATGTTTCGCTATGTCTATGTGTTAAAGGAAACTTTGAGTGCTTCTGACAGGAAATGTGCTAAACACCTGTCAAAGCTTTGTTTTCCCTGCCTGCTCCTCTCAGGCTGATGAAATAGACAGCAACAACAACAACAAAAAAAGCAGCAGAATCTCAGCAGTCACTACAACATCATGACGTAAATAATCAGTGTTGCTTTTGCATCCTTGGCTCAGAACACAGCTCAGGGCATTGGAGGCGTACTGAAGCACAGCGCTTCTTAATTGAGCAACCTTTCAATAACTTCCCAGAGACAGCAAAATTCAATCAGCTCACTCGTCTTTAGCAGAATATGGAATCTGAGATGGCAATTAGTGTAAACTGAGCCCGGGAATGGCAGCGCCGGTGTAGGTTTACCCTCAGCTCAGTAGCCCATTATACAAAAGATAATATGCTAGATTGAATGAAGTCCAGCAGGGACACATGCATACCTTATGGAGCTGGCTGATATAATCCAAGCCTCCTCCAGCCTGAGGGCCCTCCAGTTTCTCCACCATTGCCGCCATCTGATGCAGCTGAGCAGAGAACTCGCGATCGCTCTTGGCTCTCTGGGTCATCCACTTCTTCATCACCTCCATGAGCCGCAGCTCAGAGTCCTGCAGCCGCAGCAGAGCAGCATGACCCTGATGGCACCACAGTTCCTCCCCAAAACCCATCGTCCCACTGCACTACAACAGCCTAGAGGAAAACAGAGGCCTTTAAAGGGCAGCCCTGAGAATGTGAACACTGTGACAATGAACATTACATTTACATTTATGGCATTTGCCAGACGCCCTTATCCAGAGCGACTTACAATTATCTCATTTATACAACTGAGCAGTTGAGGGTTAAGGGCCTTCCTCAAGGGCCCAGCAGCGGCAGCAGTTTGTCCACACGACCTTCCGATCAGTAGTCCAACATCTTACCACTGAGCTACCATAATGATGGCAAGTTTTTGAATTCTTGATTCTCACTGGTCAGAAGATGTTGACTAATTCTTACTGTTTCTAGTTCCCTCTAGTTCCTTTATGTTTTCTGACGAGGGAGAGTCTTCCGGACAGAGGGGTTTTTGCTTTACAAGATTTTGGTAACATGACAAGCTGCTTTTTTTTTTTTGTCTTATTAACTTAAAGAAAGTGGAAAAAGAGAGGCTGGTGAGGGAACAGCTGTTTATAGCAGTTATAAATTAAGTGGTAAGAGGAGCTTATTTTGCAGACATTATACAGCGTTAAGCGTAACACTAAATGGTTGAAAAGTACATCATTTCTTTTTTCGATGAATAAAACTTCTTAGCATTGGCAAATTCTAAGAGGAATAAAACACTTTCAGACATGCTGTTGAGGGAAAATAATCAACTTTACAATGGTAGCAGTAACTCAGCTTCACCACCCTATTGCTTATTATTTTTCTATAACAGCATGCCCTGTGATGTTTTATTCTTCACATAAATAATTGTACTAATAGGCACCCATTAGTTTTCATTCATTCATATTCCTTTAAAGAACGCTATGTTCATTAATATTCTAAAACAGTGGAAAACACGAGCAGGTGTGTCCAAATTTTTGACTGGGAGTCTACTTGAATGGTTTTCATTGGCTAACTCCTGATTCAGGAAGAGTTACAGACCAAACGGCTTGAACTGTTATGCATACTTTTAAAGAACAAGCATATGGTTCCTCGAATTTTTTTTTTACCCACAGAACTTAGTAGCAGCTAGGGATGAACAAAACAGTTAGGGAATATACCATATTTTTGGTCAGGTTTTGCTACTGTTATAGGAATCATATTAGAAGTCATTATGAAAAGACAATCCCATTTATGTCTAACTGTGACAAATGTGAGCTACACTACATGACCGAAAGCATGTGGACACCTGGCCATCACACCCATATGTGCTTCTTCCCCAAACTTTTGTACTTTTTCTTCCCCAAGTTTTTGTATGCTGTAGCATTACAGTTTCTCTTTACTGGAACTAAGGAGTCCAAACATGTTCCAGCATGACAATGCCCCTGTGCACAAAGCGAGCTCCATGTAGACATGACTTGCCAAGGTTGGAGTGGAAGAACTCGAGTGGTCTGCTCAGAGCCCTGACCTCAACCCCACTGAACACCTTTGGGATGAACTTTGGTGCCCCAGGCCTCTTCGCCCAACATCAGTGCCTGACCTTACTAATGCTCTGTGGCTGAATGAGCACAAATCCCCACAGCAACGTTCCATCTAGTGGAAAGCCTTCCTAGAAGAGTGGAGGTTATTATAACAGCAAAGGGGGACTAAAATTAGCCATCGAGCTATTTGGACTGGCAGAAAGGGGTGTTTCCAAGTTGCATATTAGTGCATATTTATAAATCCTTTCAGTTTCATGAGGAACAAAACATATAAAAGTAATTATTCTACATTATGGTTGGGCCAAATACAAGTACATGCTTCAGTTTTTGTGCTGATGCAGCAATATTAGAATTGTCTATGGTACTTTACTTGAAAAAAAACCCACAATTTCGTAACGTTATTTTTCCTTTTCTAAAGTACAGCTATAAAATAAAGGAAATAAAGTTTCACTCCTCAGCTCAGCTTACTGTTTACGTGGAGTTTCCGTGCATGTTCTCCTCGTGTCTGGGGTTTCCTCGGGGTTCTCCAGTTTCCTCTCACCTCCCAAAAACATGTTAGTAGGTGGATTAGCTATTCTAAATGGCCCCTAGGTGTGAAAGAGTGTGTGCACACGGGTCCCTGAAATGGACTGGTGCCCCTTTCAGAGTGTATTCCCACCGCACACCCAGTGTTCATGGAATAGGTTTGGGATCCACCTGACCAGGATAAGGCTTGAATGATGAAGATGAATGAATTAACACCTGTAAAATTTTCCATCCTCTGAATAAACATAATTCCCAGCCCAATAAATAGGATAATTGTAGATATCTTAAGTGGAAACATTTACGGTTATATCACTAATCGGAAAAAAGGTGGTCAGTTTCGAGATTTTATTCTAGCTTTGAATAAATGCTAGGTACAGTGTTTTTTTTCTGCCCTGGTCACAGACTTTCACTCTGCAAATTTTAGCACTTAAAAAAACATTCTGCTGGAGTGTTAAAGAAGGTGGTTGACAAGCTGGTGGTTGTTAAGAATTTCACTTCCTTCAGTGTAGTTCTGGACAAACAAAAAACAAAAAAAAGGATGTTGCGAATAAACAGAACTTTCTTTATTACTGCATCAACTTGCTAATATCTATCAGTGTTAACCAGAGTTAGTACGCTACCAACTTTGCTCGCACATCTCACAAGACAGAAACCTGATGTCTTTCATTCATTCACCAGACAATAACACACACAAAATTCCATATTTCATCCTCACATACACCCATACAGTCCACAGTGTTGCTCAAAGTGCACAACACACCTGAACCAGATGTTTTTGTTCAGGTGTGCTAAGAGCTGGGAAAGAGCTACAACTTGAACCATCTGTGGCTTGGGATTGCAAAATAGTGATTACTACAAGGGCACAACCTTCATTCACAATAGTAAAGCAAAAACAATTATAAAATGAATGACACTCAGCAGTACATGGTTATATAAAAGGTGGCAGAGGATATTGCTGTTCATCTCCAAGTCACTTTTTGACTAAGTTGCAGGACTGTGTACAGCAAGTAAACATTTCATGAAATGTGCTAAAACTCACAACGCTAGGTTTGTCCCATACTCGAGCTACTATATTCTTCACATTACAGAAAGCCCTTAATCAAGTTGGCTCATCTGTGATCTTCTTTCTCCACCAGCCCACCTTTACCACTACGTCTCCATCAGAACATTACAGCTTCTCTAGAGTGACTCCACAGCTCTAATTATTCTCATCACTGTTAACAGCTCCAGCACTTGCCATCTTTATATCATACCTTAAAACACATCTGCTTTTCAGGCCTTCCAACTGTCCTCGAATTGTTGGCTGGTAACTTATACGGGGACACAAGTACTAATTTTGGGACCCCTGACACCAATACTACCCGTGTGTTCTATACATTCTTTATCCTTATAATTCAATAACCTTATAATTCAAAAGAACTGAAACACTCCCACACTGCAGTTAGAATTATTTATAAGCCTAGTAACTTTGGTAAGAGTGGGTTATCATTTCCACCACTCTAAGAAAATGTAAATGTATGTAAGTAAGTAAGTAAGTAAGTAAATAAGTAAATAAATAAATTTTTGGATTCTCTGGCCATCCTTTATGGACCCTTGGAGGTCCCTGGACACCACTTTGAGAACCATGGCTATAAAACAGCAGTCTTCGATCTTATCCGCAAAGGGCCAACGTAACTGCAGGCTTCCATTCCAGCAAAATAGGAGGCACACTGAATAGTTGCCTGGAGACCAAGATGAACTGATTAAACAAGTGGAACAAGGTGGTTCCTGCTTGGTGGGAATAAAAACCTACTGCAGTACAACATACCGGCTTTTTGAAGATAGGATTGAACACCACTGTCATACAGGATTTGATGAGACATTTGAAAACAGGACGTGAAACAAAATACACTATACAACCAAGTATCATATTTTTTCAGTGCCTTGCATAAATATTCACCACTTTGAACTTTTCCATATTTTGTAGTGTGCATGATGGTGGTAGCATCATGTTAAGAGTTAGCCTTGCCTTCCTGGTTGCTTCTCTGACTAAGACCCTCTTTGTTTCAATAGCTCCTTGGTCTTCATGATTCTGTTCGTTTAGGTATGTCCTCTAGTAAGTTCTAGGGCCTTCCAGGAACAGGTGTGTTAACACACAATTAAACTCCACTCAGCTAATTATATCATTTCTGATAGCGACTGGTTGCACCAGATAAAACGTCGGGGTTTTACAGCACCTGGGATGAACCACAACATTTACATTTTTTTAAATTTGGAAATAATTTGTCAAACTACATTGATTTTTCCCCTACTAAGTTCAATTCCAGGTTTTAACACAAAAAACCTCTGAGAAATTCAAGGGGGTGAATACTAATACAAGGCACTGTATTCCAGTATCTACAGTATCACATAAACAATCTTGTCTCGACAGTGTTATTTTGTTAAAGAATCTGGTAAAATACTAATGAATATTTATTTCAGCCATCAGTAGTGTCTCAGAACAATGCAGGAATACAGTTTCTGTTTTTTCTTGCTATGTTTGTTCATTGTCTGTTCTCGTGACGTCACGCCTATGTCAGACTATTTTGTTCTTTCCGTATCACAGAAGCCTGTTGCAAAAACCTAATTTATTAGTGTTAATAGTATCAATCTTTTACATAACAGCATGTAAGTAGGACAACAGGATGTTGAGTAAAGTTTACACACTGAGTTTCGGTTGAAGGCAGCTCTGGTCACCTGCACTTGTTTATTCCTCACTCTAGCTCTCTTTCAGCTCTCTTTCAGCCTGTGCTGTGGCACTGACCTGCGCTCGTGCTCTAACCTCTAACACCGGACACTGGCACGGACATCGACAGGGATAGTGTCAGTGACGCTCAGTCTCACCTCCTCGGAGTCTTGTCTCAGGACGTGTGAAGGGCGTGAAGGTCCATTTAATCACGACAACATGGACGAAACAAAAGCCTGAGGACAGAACAAAAAAAAAACAGAACAAAACAAAACAACAAAACAAAACAACGGAAAGACTCGTATTCCCCAGAACAGAACAGCAAGCCGTTCACTCACGCGAGCTGCTGCGCGTGCAATCGGAATAAGCTGTACTAAAGAGAACCACTGTGTCCTCGCGCACCAAAGCGCGGCCGCATCCTAAAACAGCCCCCTATTGGACAGAGAGCGCGCTACGTAGGGCGGAGCCGCCTATTGTTTCAGATCCTAAGGAGAACATGTAGATAGGGAGTAGGGAGCTGTTCGGGATTCGGCCCATCAGACAACGGAAATGTTACACTGAGTTCGTTGCAGTATTAATAATAGCCCCTGATACAGAGATAATCCAATTGTATTAGTTTATTCAAGCAGCGACACTTTCACTCATCTATCAGGTGTGATAATTATTGTTTAATAAACTTAAATTAGTATTAAAAGCTAACCTTTATGATCACCTTTGTAGGAGTTGTGGTGTGATTGTTTTGTGTAGGGGCGTTAACCATGTCTCTGTCTCTTCCCAGCTCTCTTCTTAGTCCAGGCTCCTTACACTTTTAAAAATAAAACATACTCCAAATCTACTTTTGCTCTTCTTTTCCTTTTATGTACCACCTGTGGTACATCTTTTGTTGGGTATCTTTTACCAGTGTAGTGTACCTTTAAGATACATCTGTTGTGATCCTTAAAGTGCACCTGAATTCAAATGAGGTGTTTCTGAGCTTCTTGTGTTATGACCACCAACACAATAGTATTGTAGTTAAAAAAAAAAAAAAAAAAAAAAGCTTGGGAGATATTCTCATTTTAATGTCATAGTCTGTCACTTCTGTGAAAATGATTAACATTCATTTTCCATGACACATCCTGTACTAGTCTTGAGGTCATCCAATTAAATGCTCTCTTGGATGTATATGTCCCGCCCCCAGCGTGCGTCTTGCTCTACAGTAGCAGCTTGTAGGCAGTAAACATGGCTTTTAGGTGTGTTTTGGTGGTATGTCTCCCTGCACACTATTGCCTTTTCTTGGCTGAGCAAACAAAATGATTGCTTTTTGTTTGTTCGTTTTGCAGAGGGTGGAATTAGTGCCAGCTGGCGGTTATGTGACAGGCACTTTTCAGAGGTGTGTTTTACCATCTTGGGGCTGTTTAGTGCCGGAATGTCTTGCCACTTCAGCCTGATCAAGAATGTGATTCTGTCTTTATACACTGTCAGGGGTTCTCCATAAGTAAGAGTAATTAATATTTAATAATTAATTTTCTTTATCACTGATGGGTCAGATGCCTCCGAGTGATGACCCTGCAGCTCTCTGTCATTATCTGCATTGCTGACAGTAGAGCTTGGCTCAAACATAAAGCATCTCATCAGCTAGGATATTGTCCTTGTTAAAGTGGTGAGAAATCCTCCACAGCTGGAAAAAAGGCTCTTATTTAGATTTGGTGGAACTTCAGTCTGACTTCCTAATTCAAAAAAAGATACATCAACATACAGAATCAAATGACGTTTTCATTCCAAGTCATTTCTTTCCAATTATGTACCTCAAACCAATTTTAAAAGTATACTATATTCACATTTTCAGGTCAAAGATACATACTTAAGGTACAAAAGATGTACCTCCACAGAGACAAGGAAAAGTACAGTTTGGTATCTTTGTTTCTGAGTGTAGTGTCCTTAAAATTATATCACGATACTTGAATACTTTTCCATGATATGCATCACGACGTCCAAGATTGCTAACTTGTTCAATCGGGTCCAGCTGGATTTATAACAAACATAACATCTGTCATCATCTATAAACAGTAATTACATTTATATTTACATTTCAACATTTGGCAGTTTCTGACCATGACTTACAAGAGGGGCAGAATCCACAAGAGTAGAGGACCACAGATAAACACAAGAGAAGGACTAAGTGCTAAGAAGCTACTCTGGAGTATATACTAGGGTTGTGCAATATGACAATTTAACATCGAGAAAGATGATAACTATGTCACAATACACTTTTCCAAGGTATTGCACCTATCTTTATGTTTTTATATATTTTTTATTGTTTAATTAAAAAAAAAAAAAAAATAGCAGTTAAGTCTCTGATTGGAAGTAAGAGTGTAAACGTATGGTGTGTAAAACTGAGTTTTGGAACCTACTTCCAAACGAAAAGACAACATTTACATTCATAAGGAAATGATTTAATAGTTGACGACACCACTGAATCTGTTACAATACAATTAGATTCATTAGGCAATGATTTGATATTTGAAGATGCCAATGAATTGATTTAAATCGATGCATTGACCGAAATTATCTTATTGTTACACTCCTAAATGGAAGCAACCTATTTGATGTTAAAATTTTGTACTGAATTTTTAAAACTGTAAAATGGTTTATTTATTTATACAGAATTTATTTATTTAAATTTTTTTTTAAATATGAAAAAACAAGGACAAAATAAATCGGGTCTAATAATTTTGTTTCTAACTGATTTTTTTTTAGAACTTTATTTTGGGGTTGAACAGCGAGAACAGAAACTTCAGGCTTAGAGCAAACCAACTGTTGGTTTTCTTTTTTGAACCGCTAGTACAATATTCTCTAAAGAAAATGACACATTGATATGTGTTTTCTCATGTAGCAAATCTCAGACCAGAACTCAACAAGAACAGGCGCAAAAAAAAAAAAAAAAAAAAAAAAAAGGAAAAACAGACTTAAAATCCGAGGCATCATCTCTTTGGAAGGTTTCAAACGTTACAGCACATTTGAAAGGCTCTGCCACATCTGCTACGTAAAGCACACTGCACAACTGTCTAAAAGTGGCTGGTGTTTCACACTTCATTTTTGGTGGTTCTATTACTCTGGGTATTAATAGAATGTGACACCTCTATTGTAAACACACTAATTGCACTAAAAAATACACAGCTTGAGAAACAGCTCAAGTGCTTATGTACTGCAGCTATGCACCCACCATCATCTTTTATAGTGCTGTACAAGAATGACTCATTGCTTACACAGGCAAGTTAGACCACTTCATGTGCAGTCAAATGAAAACGTGTGGAGGTCTTTGAGGAGGAAGAAAACAAGACTCATTAACATTGTCTTTACAGTTGCGAGTGACCTTGCCAGTTATATAGATGTATGTAAAACATTCAAGCAAATACAGAAACTAAATTATTGTTGAGTCACTCATCCAGGATAATAATCTTATGATCTTATTACAATAAAAGAATTGAGGTTACATACTGAGGTTTAAATATACAACAGTGGCAACATTTTGTTTTTTGTTTTTTTTAAACACACCTCTTACTAAGAACACTGAGCGCTGTTTCCTGTGCAACAATAAGTACGCCTTCAACACCATTGTCACTGCTCACCATCTAAACCTCTACAGGATGCAACTGTCTTTATATAGAAGTACAAATGTAATGGATAGTTTTATCTCATTTGGCTGTCTTGCGCTTGCAGCTAAGTGAAGTCAAAATAAATTAAATAAAAGAATTAAAATTAATTAAATAAAAATAACGTAAGTCATAAGAAATCTAGGCCACAGCAAAGCAAAGGAGAGTCTGGCTTTTGGAAAATATAAATGTGAAAAGTCTGACCAAACAGTGGTAAGTAAAGAGGCAACTTCATAACTTTGCATAGATCTTTATTTTTCATAAATCTATAATTCATATATTGACATCAATTAAATAAAAAGGAGAAAAAAAATTTAAAAGGCAAAAATCTTTAAATTACATGAATATGACAATGCACAAAAATAGGTCTATTTTATATTAATGTAGTTGTTCTGTCTCAGATATATACTAAAGTCTTTCAACAACAGGACTTACTGACAATTCAAGCTGGGCACAGAAGAAGTGCATGGTGGTAAACAGGTTCAGTGTGTGTGGGTGTGTGTGAGAGAGAGACAGAGAGAGACAGAGAGAGAGAGAGAGAGAGAGAGAGAGAGAGAGAGACACTACTGAATCTGATATACCTTGCAAAACATGGCAAAAATCACATCCATCTTAAAATCTAGAATGAAAATTATCCCTATCTATCAAGCGAGTCCATCCTGCAGTTTTACTCGCCTGTGTAGCATGCACATGTTTCACGTTCCTGTCTTTGGTCACGCCTTCCACAAAGCCCAATAATCCTGCAGGACTCTGTAGGTGCTTAATGCTTGTGTTTTAATAAGACGACCTTCATAAGAATACGTCATGCTGCTAGTTTGACGTCGGACCTTCTCATTATTTGAGCAACACAGCCGAAGACGTTACGTCCAGCTGAGTTCACCATTTCAACACTTACTAGGATAATAATAGAGAAAATGAACATGGAGGCACAACTCAAACTACTTCACACTAGCAAGCGACAAGTTGCTGATGTCACTGTATCTTGTGGAGTGCAGTGACTGCCACCATTACTGCTTGTAGTTCTGATAACAAATGATCTTAGCCAAAACACACACAGACAACTGTGCAATTCATATACACCATGTATACCATGTGAAATTTATCTTAAAAGTATTTAAATGTTCAATGCTATCATTATTGCTTTTGTGCAACAAAATTGGAACCAAATGCAGATACAAAATTAAGACGAGAGTAGGAAAACCTGATTAATTTACTGGGATTCCACCATTTTATAACCCAATGACATAAATGAAGGCATGTCACCATGCTGCACTTATCATGAAATGGCTCTTTAAAGGAAATGAGGTCCCCTGTTGTTTTGTTACTTGCTAGTGTGAATGTAGAATGAGGTCCATCAAATCTTTAATCTCAGAGGGCTTAAAATTAAAATTAACATTATTAAGAATGGCAAAAAAAAACCAACTCCATCTTTGATTCAGTTCTTCACTAAATTCCATGAAGTAATTAATCAAATTCTAGTCACTTAAATATGTCATGAAGTAATTCTATAGAGATAGATCTATATGCATGTAAATTTCCATTTTTTCCTTAACATTAAAAATTTTGAATTAAAATTAGTGTTCCTTAGATGCATACTGGTCCTTCTTAGTGCACTCTGTGATGTTGTGATTCCTATAAATTAATGCACTGTGTATATTTGTTAAATTAAGCTGGACAGAACAGACTAATGCAAAGCAAAGGAAAAAAAGGGGAATTAAATATAAAAGAAAACAAAAGAAAATGTGAATATATACATATGTCATTTACAATAAACTTGGAAAAGGGAAATAAGGTGTACTCCTAACAGAGAGAAAAAAAATGTCAAAGAAAAACATTTTGGAGGTAATTAAAAGAAAGAACAAGTAAACAATATTAAAGTTTCAGTAAATTATAAATCTCCAAGGCAGGATTTAGTTAATGAAGATTTGAAAGTACTGAAGGTCATATTCCCTAAAAGAATACTTACTAAAAATAATAAAGATATTTAACTGAGTAGATAAGGACTTGGAGAAACATCCTATTGCTCTTAACAATAGCTCTATAATTAAAGTCAAACACACGTACAGTCAGAAGGGGAAACAAAAAAGAAAACTGACAGAAATTAATTACTAATGCTTTTGATGTGATGATCATTTAATATGCTAGAGTCTGAGTCTGAAGTGAAGGCTATTTAAAAAACAATGCAGCCCCATGAATTTGATACGGTACAATTGTCCACAGCACACTTGTGGAAGAAGCCGGATTTTAACTTATCCATACTGAAACACCACCAAGTCTTAAACAACACACCTTTAAAAAGCAATCCTGGAGGGGATTTTCTGTTGTTACTAGAAGACATTGGAAAAGACTGATGTTAAAAATGGTAAAAATGGCATCTGCTATTACTGCTACAATTACAGAATATGAAGACGAGTGTGGAATATCAAAGATCCATCCATGACCCAACAGTCTTCCACACACACAGGCAATCTCTACTTTTATTATTTGAGGGAAAAAAAAAAAAAAAAAAGTTTAAAACCCAGCTCACAACATCTCTATAAAACCATAAGATAATATAACCGAATTAGGCCAAACCATTACTGGGTTTGAGTAACTACATCATTCAAGACAAACTGAAATAACCTGATGCTCGATTTAATTATTTCTCCAACCAGATTAATCTAGAATAATCTACTCCGATTCCCTGCCTCACACAATAGCTGCATTGAAGTGTTCACTTGAGCCCTTGTAGTTTCATTCGCAAAAAGTCACTCTCTTACTGCCAAAATAGAACTTACCATGTCCACATATAATATAAAGACAAATGAAACTAACATTGGAAGGAAGTTAAACTGCCTTATCACTTCTCAGGGTTTGTCAGCGCAATCCTGAGAAGCCCTGCTAGAGTTTCTCCCAAGGCCTCAAATGGAGTTCATCTCAGAGCAGTGCTGCAAAACTAACTCCAGGGAGTCAGAAAGAGAGCATGAGGTTACAGCAGTGTAAACTGCCTTCAAGAGAAAGAAAGAAAAACAATGAACTCAGCATTTGAAATTCTCTGTAGGAGAATTATTCTTGGGGTCTGCATTGTGAATCTGTGTATGCACTGAAAATGAAAACATGCTAGCCTCAATAACTCCCAAGAGAACATGAAAAAAATATGCACTGTCTTTTAAAAAGGCCCCCAGCATAAGAATAAGATTCACAATGATTCCTTTCACACTAAACGAATCATCTGTGATTAAGAATCAGACTAGTTGGTCAGCCTGGACACTTCTGGTACACACAATAATAGGATTTCTTCCTTAGAGCTCATTCAGCAACATGTGGTGGGACTGGAAAGAAGAGGAAGAGACTAAATGACAATCATTGTGTTTATTGTGTTTTTGGACAGTCCTGCTGGCAAGCCTGGGACAATCAATTTTTTTTGTGTCATCTTCCAGCCAATCAGCCATGGAGGCTTTCCTTTAGAGGCACTGAGGCCAGGTGAGCACGAAAAGGTGTGTTCAGTGAGGCCCTGACATTACAAGCTCACCACTATGGGGGAAAAAAAGAAATAATAAATAAACAGCTGGATCAAACCCAAAGAAAAAGAGGGGAGACAAGCCTGTGAAAGACCATATTTTCAAAAAGAAAAAGAAAGAAAATAGTTGAGGAGAGGAAAGATAGCAAAAGTGTGTGGGAAAGGGTTAAAGAGCACTTTGTGTTTTGATGAAGGCAGTTCTCTCATTGTGGATGTCAAACTCGTCATTCTCGGACTCTGAGTTGCCCCCGTCTTCGTTCCACACGCTTGGGATACCCTTGTAGGAAATGACGCCACTGCGTGCCATGCCCAGGCCGAAGCTGGCACGCATTACGGAGCCCACGCTGGCTTCAGAACTGCACACTTTAGTGAGGCTATACGAGCGGAACTGGAGCAGGCCAAACACCACTACAAAGGTGGCTGCGATAAAGGCACAGCAGAGCACTGCCACAGTGGCGGGTAGACTGGACGAGATCTCTAGATTCAGAATACTAGAAGAGGCGCTGCCACGAGATGGGAACAACCCAGCATCGGGTGATTCACGCTGAATCTGGTTCTGGTGCTGGCAGGTGCCAGTGAGTGTGTCCAGGTGGCTATGAGGTGGGCATGAGAGGCAGTCTTTTGGCCCTGTGCCACTGCAGGTAAGGCAGAGCTCATGGCAGGGCATGCAGGCCGGATGCAGGACAGGAGCCACCTCATTCTGGGACCAAAGCTCAGAGTTGGAGACTGACGTGAAGCCTGCAGGACACACACGTACACAACCCTGCTGGTACATGTAGAACCCGGGGTTGCACTCTGCATACAAAGAGAAAAGAAGTCAGTTATAACTGCACAGAGATGGAAAGCTTGATATGGTGAAGAATACCATGTATAAAAAATTTCCATCAAATATGCTGAACACTAACAGTAGAGAAATAGTAATTTGGTACATAGAATTTGGTAGACACTGACACTGTATTTAAATGAGAATCACTTAGATCTCATACTAAAAATACCCTGTCTACTAAATAGCAGGGCCAGATGAGTGCTAAAGGAGCTGCCCGTGTATTGCAGCTAAACACAGTCTGGCAGGTTAATTAGAAAATATGACCTAGAAACCAAGGCCCCTTTAGGATCTTTATCCATGCGAATAGCACATTTTCCCGATGCCTAAAATGAGTAATTTGTGTTTAACCTCTGTGGCATGCCATAAACCCACCTTAAAAGTTTTTTAGTTAGTAGAAAAACAGCGAGTTAATCAGGAAGCACAGGCACTTTTTATTCCCAGTCTCCAATTCAGGAAACAATAAATACAATTGGAACAAATGCAATTTGAAAATTTCATGCTTAGTACCTGTTGCAACTCTTAGTATCGCTAACAGCTCTAGACATTTGGAGAGGATGTCAGACCAGCAAAGGAGACACATCTGCCACTAGGCAGGCAAATAAGCTCAGTTACAGCTATTATCCCTGTGCTCTGTTTGTTGAAAACAGCAAAAATGTGGACTGTCTCTGAGCTTTAAAAACCACTGAGCTGCCAGATTAAAAGGCAGATATCAGGGGTTATTAATATATTTTGCCTACTCTGTAAAAGACAGACACTTAAGAGGAATAGAAAGTGTAAAGCACCAGAGACTCTCACAAAGGTTTAGCCACAGAGCACCTGCAACCAGTGCAGCATTATAAACCACTTAAAGGTGTAATAGCCACTTTTATTTCTTACTTTTAAAAATTATTTTGAGAATACGTAAAATTTGATAACATTATTGTGTGTTTATTTGGCTGAGAAAGCCCATTTGGAAAACAGAGTGCGGGTGCAGAGTGCTTGGCTGGACAGCAGTCTTTTTAGGACACCTCCCAGGCTGCTTCACTCACCCCCATCTCAGAAGGAAAATGTGGCAAAATCCATGCTGTGCTTCCAAAAACAAATGACAAAAAACGTAGCAAAACGAGAATAAACACTGATATATTTTATGAAGGCAACGGTTTGGATGACCCACCTTCCTATAAATTTACATAATGCTAACTATGCTAAACAGCCGACAATGGCAGTGACTGTTAGAAGAAAAACTCATGGGAGTTCATTACAGAGAAAAGCAGGACAGCAAAGGCAATCTTGGCTTGCCAATTAGCATGAGCCAATTTTCATATGTTTATAGTTTTGCAGCTAGGCTATCAAACAGCTGATGAGCTGAGTGAACAAAACCACAGGCCAGGCTAAAATAACACCATCACCCATCCAGTACACGGGAGACACACAAGTTTGATGCCCACAAGGCTAATATAGTGAACAAGAAAGGAAGATATGCACACACTTGCCCCCAAAAGCACCTACTTCTTATATAATGTCACACAGCTTTGCTGATGTTTAGTGAAGTAGAAACAAAAGAAAAATAGCATATATGTTGAAATGTAGCATAAAAATACAAATTATACTTTAAATTTTCATTTGTAAATGTAGACTATCCTAGCTATTTTTCAAAATCCTTTTGATATTTTCAAAATTTCAAATTATCATTATATAGGTTAAGGTGAAGCGAGTACATGAATATTTAGGCACGTGTTTACAAAAACATGTTGGTTGACTTTTTTTTTTTTTTTTCGTTACTTCAGCCTCATAGCTCCACTATAAAACTAGTGAATCAGATACCCAACATGGTGGCTGGCACTATTGTGTATAAATTAGATGTATTTTATCTGAATATGCATTCAAAAAGTACAAAATAATGCTTTTTAATTAAATAATAATGCTTAATAAGCTGTCAGCCCTGCACATACAGGTGCTGGGCTGCAGGGGGCACCCTCGCTTCAGCAGCGGAACCCTTACCTGTGCAAATCTGACTGAGGTCATAGGTTTTACAGCCATCTTCAGGGAGTTGGATGGAGTCTGGTGCGGACAAGCCAGCGGATGTGGACGCAGTGCCATAGAGAACCAGCGTGAACTGAGTCAGAGTGCCTGAGAGACAAGACATGAAAAAATGACCCAATCATACAGAAGAAAACCCTATCATCTGCTACTACACAATACCTTTTGCCCACTGTACTAATTCTTATAATAGGATTTTTCACAGTAAATAAGCTGAACAAGTTGTAAAACAGCTAAAGATTAATACGCAGTGTTGTGGTAGATTGTACTACAGAGGCTTTTAAAATGCTTATTTAAGAAAACAGACTGTTAATGTCAAGTTGATTTATTCCACCCACTTTAACTCGGCACAATTAAAATCGGTTAACGTAGACTGTTAGAAGTCAGCAGCTTGCTAAATCAGGCTAATACAATCAATGCAGCTAAATTATTCCCACTATAGCTGGGCTAGTCAAGTAAAACACACACCAGTTGAACAATGTAAGCCAGGGCTCAGCGAATATTTACGGTCTGCTGAATGATAGGCTGGATAGCCTGATAGCAGGGGACAGGGGAAGAAGGCGCCTCAAACTGTGATTTACTTTGCCATATTTAATTAATAAGATTTACAACAGGATACAGAGAAAGAAAACAAGTAAAGCCAACCACTCATAAAACAGACAACAAGATGTCGGGAATAAAGGGAGGAGGATGCAGGAAAAGCCACTCCTAATTTCCTGTGAAGTCTACAGCATTGGGAAGCTAATTTCTCAGAGCAAGATTAACTGCTGGCCTTAATTGCCCTAGCCTAGAGAGCACTTTCAGTGTAGAAACTTCCTTCAGACAGCTATCTAGTTGAAAAAGCTTTAATCGAATTAGATCAATAGGCATTAAAACTACAAGCCTAGTGAAAGATTTTCAAAGAACATGAGGGAACGCATAAGGTACAACAACAAATCACATCCTCCGTCAACAGAAAGCCCTGTTTGGAAGTGTCAATAAACGGATAGTCTGCTAACCAAGGATTTGTTAATTGTTGCTATAACAACACATGCCCAGCATTAAGTTTGACCATGACATAGCCTGTTCTCCTCTCCTCATTTATTAAAAAAAAAACAAAAAAACAAAAAAACACACACACAAAAAAAAAAAAAAACCAACAACTCTAGGATAGTCAACACCAAAAAAAGAAGCAATCATTTATTTTGACCTTGACAAAAAATGGGAAAACCTTGCCACAGTCCAACCCCTCTGTTGTTTATGCAAAAAACGTTCTGCTATATTCTTCTAGTTACAATTGCAAAGTTATGCAGAGAAGCAGCCCAATGGAAATCCAGGAGTGAGACTTCACGCTTCAGCTAAAACGTCTGCCCTGCTTTCTGCATGCATTAATACTGTACAAAATAAAGAACCTTGAGAGAGGATATTAATGTGGAGTTACCATAGTCACTGGTTGAGGCCACATTCTCAATTTCCAGAGTCCACTCGCCCCGAGGGTCTTCATCCCATGAGTGGGTGCTCATAAAGGCCCAGTCGTTGAAGCCTTCAGAGGAGTAGTCATGGGGTCTGAAGGACACAGAGAGAGAAAATGTTAAGTCTTTAATTAGCACGAGGGGGACATCCAGTGTACAACCCATACAACAGCGGGTCTGCCAAGAGGACTGGAGAAAAACATCATGCCCAAAAACCTTACACATTTGACATAAAAGGCAAGCAGAATAGTTCATGACCGCTGACCTGGGGGCGAGCAGAGTTGAACGGGTGCCCTGTGGGCTGATCAGGTAGATGGCCAGGTTTCCACGACGGTTGTAGGACAGTGTGAGCTGGGCTTGGACATGTTCCAGAGAGCTCACAAAATTGGGCTTGCCTGAGCACGCGTCTACACCCTTGGTGATCACCAGGTGGCTCCCAATGTTCCTGAAAAGAAAAGCACAATCTCTTACATGAGTGCATTCTGTAACAGTTTCTCTCAAAACAGAGGTGAACTGCTGGATGCTGAAAGTCGTCTTGTCCTTTCCCTAATTTCACTTAGCCATCCAAATAAAACGAACACAATGTTGTCTGCTAATTGTACAAAGCTGTGCCATAATCCACTTTCAATTAGACTATAATCAGTGATGTGATTCAAACAGAAATTAAGACAAAGCCCCCCCATCCCCTAAAAAACACACACACACACACACAGTGAGTGCGCCAAAGTCATAGCTACTTTTTTTTTTTTTGTTTCTGCACTTGTATTTACAGATTCTGTGCTTTTAGCAGCTGCACATTTGATCTTTCCATTGCTGGCCTCCCAAGAGGGTGAGACATTAAAATGCATTAACGCATTGTTTTTCAAAATTCATGCATATAATCTTGAAAAACAGTACATCATTACTGCTTCCATGGAAGAGCTTAGCTAAACACTTTTCTGTTGTTGTTGTTTTTGTTACAAGTGCATAGGAGTTCAGTATTTATGTTACTTGCATCATGTAGCCTACAATAATCTATATTCTCTTCAAGGTACGTAAAGTGCTTTCACTTTTGGAACACCAAATGACAAAGCTGATAAGCCATCTAAGTGTAACCATAAATCACTCCAGTTATCAGCAGAAAATCTAAACTGTGCCTCATCGGACCACCAAATGATATTTTCCAGAGCCTTGACACAAGGCCAAGTGTTTTCCCATATCCACCACACCCATTGCTGCAGAACAAAAAAACCCCACAAGAATCAGGACCGGGCCACTGTGGCCTGGACAATAACATGATATAGCACAAGGACGTCACATGTACGTGAAAGCCTAGAGCAAGAGACACCACACTAAACTTTAAGACCATGATAATCTGTCTCTGCTAGAGAGCTTGTCTGTGCCACTGTAAGCCAGGTACCAGGATCTCTATACTCCACGGCAAATCCTGTAAGGAGCTCAGAACAGTACGGTCCTATTCATGAAAGCAGGGCCAGGGCTTAACATAAAGCTACTGACCCTGCCTATCACCCATGAGATGGCAGACAGAACTAAAATTCCTGCACACAGATGTATGTCAAAAACAGCTCAGTAGTTGCAGTCTGGGTTTAATGTTGGGAGGAGGGATCAATGCAGAGATGTAGAATAATCACTAAGCTCAGCTGGACCAGCTCCAGCTCTGTGACCGTACTAACCAGCATGCTCAACTGGGCTTCGTTCCAAAGCCCTCTGATCTTTTCTATAATATGAAGGAAGCGAGGGGGAGACGAAGATGAAAAGATAGGATCTCTTGAGAGGGCTTGTGTATGGGCTTGTGTACATAAAGGAGGGGGGCATTTGGAGGAGGGTGTGATTGTCAGCAGAGACACAAGTGTGGTGTACAAGCTCATCTGCAAGTAATTATTTCCCTTAAACATGCACTGCGGGCGAGCCTCCCCCTCATGACGGAACATCAAACCCACCAGAGCGGTTCAGTCTCCGCTCACGTGGACTGCGAAAGCGACGTGCTATCAAACCTGCCATAGCATCGCTTGTCAGTGTAATGCTCACTTCCTATTAAAATCTGGCTTTTAATGAGAAATCAGACAGTTTCACAGACAGTCTTGTAGGGCACCACAAATGTAGCCTGTGAACCATATATTAGCACAGACAATATATTGGGGGGGTGGGGGGGTGTCTAACGACAACTGCAAGTGCAAATTCATTAACACCCACGTCCGTTTCAATTTAACATTTTTAGCTCCCTAATGAAGAATTAGCATCTTAGCACATTTTGTCATTGAGTTTACACCCCTATTTTTACTTCTCTATGTTGACCCCTAGTGGAATAACAGACTTGTTCTTTTTCAAAGCTTTCAATTCAATTATGGTACACAACATGATATTAATTTAGAACACACATTCTAAATTCATTTGGCAGGCCAGATGAGAAACTATTAGGCCAGTCCCGGGATGTGGGCTGTAGGTGTGACACCATTGCCTCTTACCTTTCATCTGTTATAAATATAAATGCTAGCTTTATTGGGGGTATTTATTAGAGTGTTGCATTGAGTGAAACACTAACCTGGACTCAGACACCATGGAGATGATGCACTTCTGCTGAGGGCCTACATTGGTCCAGTTCTTAGCCTGGGCCACGATGGCAGCAGCATCCAGCAGACCATAGCCATACGAATGGCTTACTGATGAACAGACAGCAAGAGAGATGCACAGATGTAAAGTGATGGACAGGTACCGAAAGATGGGGAAAGATATGAATAAGACACAAGAGATGGGTGATATGAACAAGTGACAGATGAGGAGAGACAGAGAGGAAAAAAAAAAAAAGATGGAGAGAGTGATGGGGAGAGATACAGAGAGAGAGAGAGAGAGAGAGAGAGAGAGAGAAATCAATACTGCTGACAGCAACCTGGCAATCCCATGCAGTCCAGTTTAGTAGGGGCCCAAGCATTCAGTGACATTATGAGACAGGCGAGGAATTGAAATGCACTCTTGATTGGTATAATGAACATCGCTTCATTGATTGGCAACACACCACACTTGGTAGCAGAGCTCAAGCACAGAATAAACAGAGCAGACAGCAGACAAGAGAAAAGCACAAGGTACATGTCAGTACCTTTGCGTCCAACCCCATTGGTCTTCCAGTCGTTAGTGATCAGGTGAGTTGGGTTAGATGTCCTCACAACCAGGTGCTGCATGTCCCTCCATGTCAGGTTTTTACTGTCCAGACAAAATAAATAAATAAATAAATCCATTAGAGCAAACTCATCTCTTCCAACAGGTGGTCTCTAATTGAATTGTGTGAAGTAGCAGGCAGGGTGAAATTTCACCTGCAGTTCTATGGCTTTCACAGGTAACAAGCCTGTTTTAATTATTAATAGCTACAGACAACTACATACAGGAAAATGGCATGATTATATTGTAGCTTGTGGGCAGGAGACTAAAAAGGTCAAGTCTGAAACATAACACTAGGATCAAGCAGTTACATGAACTGACTGGCATTTTGTGATCAGAACCTCAGGTAATGCTAGAAATGACAAAGAGTCACAAATGCGTCACAATCCCAGTGAACCACCCTACTCTGTGTTCAGACAGTATTCTACAAGAAACCGAAAGTTTCTGCAAAACCTTGTTGCCACAAATGCTACATAAACCACAAACATAACTTTTTTTTTTTTTTTTTTTTTTTTTTTTTGAAGAGTTAGCAACACTGTGGTTAAACGCTAGTGACGTCTTCTGCTTTCTGCTGAATCCTGAACTTCTTATGCAGGAACTCTGCTTTTCTTACAGTCAACAGGGCCGGCACAGAGCCAGTATTTTTTTCAGCAGAATCACTGTATGGATAGTTGTACAGGATGTGTAATAAACGTAATTTTTTATAAAAAGTATGATCAAAAAAAAAAAAAGACTGAAACAAAAGCTTATTCAAATGTCCATATAACGCACTGCAAAGAAATGATTTCCTAGAAATGAATTATTTCCTATATTTGAGACACCCACAGTCACTGTGGAGTCACAGAGATTCAAGGTTTAAATTGTGTAAGCACGCTTGTTGTAACTCCACAATAGCGTGTCAGTAATTGTGATGTGCACATGGATATTCTTTGTATCTACTTTTTGATATTTAAAGCCACTTCCCAAAAGCAGTTTCTGAATACTGCCCGTTTGTACCCCATAACTGCTGCTGTAAACAAAAAACTGCCCTGTGATTATCCCAGGACTCTTATTCACAATAAGCTCATACTAAACATCCTTTAACACACTTAGTACTGTTGTAGAAGAGTTATGATTTATAATCCCACTATCCAGTATCACCCAGAAGAGGACGGTTTCCTTTTGAGTCTGATTCCTCTCAAGATTTCTTCCTTATGTTGTCCGCTTCCTCTGGCTTGCTCATAAGAAATCTAAATTTACATTCAGCTTTCTGTAAATATGCTTTGTGACAATGTCTACTGTTAAAAGCACTATGCAAATATTACATTGGATTGGAAGGCTTAAACCAGCATTAAAAGCTGTATAAATACTTGATCTCCACAAAAGCCATTGCTGTATGTGCAGCAGTTGTACTACAATATATAAACATTATTTGAAAATCTCTCGTGGAAATACTGGCCACTACTACAGTGCAACATGGCAAAGTATACCTCTACTCTACTGACTTCCTGGAAAAGCATAATTCCTGGCTCTGCCTGTTTAGAAGGCACTAAAACAATAATCGCAACAAAGCCACAATATCATAGTTTACAGATTTTGATGGTGTATAATGATATGGTCACGATTCCAGCTGTAATTAGTTGGGGTTGGTCTCACTTACTTGGCTTCCAGGGCGAGGGCTATGATGCCTGCAGCCAGAGGAGCTGAAGCTGAGGTGCCTGTGTGGGAGTCTGTACATTTCTGTCTCAGGTCTGTAGTGATCTGTGGGTAGGAGGAAACATTCAAGACATCTTTTCATAATCAAGACCTCAATATGTAAGAGACTCTAAGCACTCTAGAAACCTAACCAGAGAGGGTTAGTAGGTTCAGATAAGGACTGTAGCATTACAAGAGTGGCTGTGCTGCATATCTGCTTTGGCTGTATCCAGATACACCTCGAGTTGCGCAAGCACTGGAACCTGATGTGGGTTTAAACTTTCAAGGCTAGAGGCATCATAATTAGCCCTTAGGACTGAGGTGACGGGTGTAAGGTGCAGAGAGGGATGAGAAAGTAGTGACAGACAGAGAGAAAATAAGACCTCGAGAAAGACTGTGGAATGGTTCATGACAGAGAGGCATCCTGGGAGGTGCACCGACTGAGACGGTGCGGCTCGGATTGAGGCTAAGTGCTAAAAATTGCTGAGCAGCTGAATGACAGCTCGGAGGGGGAGGACACGGCAATTCTCTCTCCTTCATTCAAAATGGGGGCATTAGAGAGCAGGAGAAAGGGGAAGATTGCCTGTCACTGCATGAAAACACAGGCCCATGTCAAGCTAAAGCCTACAGAAAAATGATTTTTGAAATCCGAGCATCTGTGCAGAGACGTTTTGAAAAACGTAATGCTGAGTCATTTAGCATTATGGGAAATGCGCGCATTCAGAGTAAAACTCTAACAAAGGAATCTGAAAACAAGCTCAAAAGAATGACAGGTCAAAACCGGTGCGATTACAGTATGAGGTTACTGCTTTGTCTCAAAATGAAAACTTACATTACAAAGCTTCAGTCTACACACCAAAGACGAGGTTTGAAGGTCTGGAAAAGTGCTTTGGCAATGAATACGGCATTATGAAACACAATACAGACCCTCGGGGCAAACGCATCCACTCTCCTTCAACTGAGGCCACAACATCACATGCTTTCCTCATTGCACTCTCCCACCATGCCACGCTCCACCATTAACAACCGGCATGTTAAATACCATCCACATTTTTCCCACAAAATGGAAGGGCTTCTTTAACTTTGCCCCATGTTGCACATTTTATCATCTTGACCACACAATTTAATGTAGTTTCTACAACCACAGGCATTAAAGACATCAGGATATAACTATTCAATTTCTTTTCAAAATTCTGACCTGACAGTTACAAGGTGATATATTAAATGTTAAAGAAATGTCATTTATAAAGACTAGACAGTGAAGTGACGTTAGTTGGTAGAGTTTAGTTCACAGGCTTTGTATATTGTACATTACATTGTATGTATACTAGCTATTTTAAAGGAAATACAAAGTGTATTGCTGTAAAATCAAAATCAAATGGTCTGGGTCAGAGAGGCATGCATTGCTATGTAGTGCACCCGGGGGCTTGGTGCAGCATGATGGACTCACAATCTGTTTCTCGTTGAGTCCTCCACTGCTGTAGGTAGTGGCAAGGGTGGAGGAGCAGGCCTCGCTGTACCATGGCACGTTGCCGTACTGTGTGCTACTGCTGATTGAGAGTGTGTAGATGCTGTTTGTGTAGCCGTCACAGTTGCAGCTGTCTTTTTCCCGGCCACCGTTACCGGATGCCCACACAAAGATGGAGCCCAGCCCACCTCGACCCTGCACAACAAAAAGATAAACACACAGTCAGTACCACTATGTTTAAGGTTTCTGCTGCAAAGCTTATCTCATATTGATGTTTTGAGAACATTAACTACAGTTTGGGGCCACTGCTTTGAAGTTGTTTGGAAAACTCCTTTTAGCTCCCAGCCATCATAAACTCAGCAGACGGTGCCATAAGAACAATGCAGATGTCCTCAGGTTAATTGTCTGTTTACATACTTTAAAAGAGAAACTAGTAAAACTCTACTAGGAAATATCAGTGATATGCAAGTCACTGAAACGATGAAGAGAAAGGTGCAAGGCATGTTTTCAGGGTATATTTTAATATCCCACATGGCTTTCATTTCAGCATGCTGTCTCAGGCAAAGGCAGGCTGTGTCTGTAATTCAATTCAGATGCTGTTTGCTCGTTACCTTTGATCAGGCTTTGTTTGCGCAGCCCTCTCCTGTACGTCAGGTTCTTAACAATAAAGCAATAAAAAGCCTCCAATAAAAACAGCTCAAGTCCAATACAGAGAAGGTTCATTGAGCTCTTTGAGTTTCGGGCCATGTACACACCTGCTGGACTGCAGGCTTCCTTTCGCATGCGTATGCCCAGGCTTGAGCCCTGTTTGCTTTAGGATTTATTCCGCAACACATATCTCATTTCCTGAAACAGATCCGAGTACTGGCACAAGGCAGAGCTCATGATCTAGCCAGGCGGAGAAAACTTGCAACACGGATTAACGAGGTAATGGCTGGGGTGCTTCATGCCAAAATGATTGAAGGAACAGCGCACAGCTCATGGACAAAAAGTTTACCTTTTGAACAGGGCCACTACTAAAGAGTGAAATTCTTGATCTCGGCAAGAGACAACAGTATACTGTATACTTCAGTCACTATGAATATTTGTCAAATCGCACAAGAGTGTATTGAAGTCCTTGAAATCATATGGATGGCCAGCCATCAGATTTTTTGGGAAAATCAGAAGTAAGACCTAAAATACTTATAGGGCAAATCTCCCACAAAAACATCAAATCAAGGTCATGGTGCATAATGGTGATGAACGTGAATAGCACATTTAATCTATGTCTTAAAGATATGAATTCCATCACCAAAATGTATGTCATGTTAATGTGAAATGATTATTTTTAATGATCATTTTTTTTTATGATCCACAGGTCATGAGGGCTCACTGAATGGTTTGATTTAAAACATATGCTATGGCTTTCACAGCCACCTAAACTCAACCCTGGAGAACACCTATGGGACATTTTTTAAGTGAGGTTTTAGACAGCACTCTCTATTACCATTATCAAAACACCAACTGAGGGAATATCTTTTGGAAGAACATTGTTCATCCCTCCAGTACACTTCCAGAGACTCTGTGTCAAGGCATAGTAAAAGGTAAACTAAAGCTTTTATTAACACAGTGTCACAGGTTCTGAGGGTTTACTGTCAGAAACTCTTACGCGGTCAGTCTCCACGCTGAATGGATGACTGTACTGGACCTTATATATATATATATATATATATATATATATATATATATATATATATATATATATATATATATATATATATATATATATTCATTCAGTATTATACTATTGCTTTGAACATTCTACATGCTCAGAGCAGCACAATGCAGTCTTACACACGAACAAGGCCTACTCTCTCCTACTGTCTGCCTGTTGGCTCGAGGCCAGTTATGCCACTCCAAGAACATGGCAGTGTCCTAGTGTGTGTGTGTGAGTGTGTCAGAGAGGAGGGCTGAAATTAAAGTGATAGCTCAGATCAAAATGCATACATGCGGGTATGTAGTTCTTCAGCGGGTGTGTGAGGGTTCTTTTGTTTTTACAAAACCTTTGCAACCTTTTCAAAATATTTGGCCTAGATAAGAAGAAGAAGAAAAAAAAATAACCTTTTTTTGGCTTAACAATTCCTTTAATGCCACTCGTGTTATGCCAATTTCACATGTACCTACACAGCAATCAGGTGTTAGGTTTTTCTAAACTGTTAACGCGCCACGAAAATCTGCATAGAGATTTCTCAGTGAAAAAAAAACCCCTTAAGGTGACATGTAAATTAAACAAGTGTCACTCTGCCTGCTACCCCTAATACGACTCAAGGCAATCTAAGCCAAACCAAGAATTCCACTTGTCAAGAAAAAAAAAAAATCTTGACATTTTGGACTGCACATTTCCACCTTTGAAAGATGCTTTCCATGGTAACAGCTGAAAGTTATGAAGGTCAGTGGTGGATTAGGAGTAAATTTGACTTTCGTAATGTTTATTGCTCACAGCAAGTAAGAACTTGAAATAAGGCAAAGAAGTTAAATAAAAAATTATTAACAGTGTATACCATTTCCAAAGACAGTTTCTTTTCTTGGTAACAATAGAGATTAAAATATTAAACCACTAACAGTTTAGTTTGAAAAAGAGAAGTTAGAAAAAAAAAGTGAAGAAGGGGGAAGACAGAAGGAGAAGTGGAGAGAACCAGTCAACATCACTGACCTCAGTTACTCCTCGTAAAAAAGCCTCCTTTGCGAGCTTGGCAGGGCCATCCACTGTTTTGCCGTCATCCTCTGGCCCCCAGCTAGCGCTGTAGATGTCTATATGCTGAGGGTTGAGGCTGAGAGATTGAGCCTCCACCACATCGGTCACCTCTCCATCCAACATCCTCACACCTGAGAAGAAACAAGACTCTTTAGATTTGAGACACATGCACATTACCATAAACATTTAATTCATACACAACGTGTCTGTACCATCACAGGATGAAATAATTGGTCATGTTTTACCGTGTGTGGACCTTAAATTGCAATTCAAGTTACATTCTCGAGCACAGTGCTTTGTCAGATTACAGAGTTGTGACAACTCTGTCAGAAATGAACACTTGTCATGCATCCAAACTGCCAGAGAATGACTGTGAGATTTCATTTTTTGCTTTTCATACCTTTAATCATGATTACATGACAGGAGAGAAGAGCCCTGACAATACCAGATGAATAGTGTTCTTTCCAGAGAAAGAGGCACCAGACAATCACAAAGACAAATCCTCACTGATGCTTAGATAGCTTGGAAATACAGGTTGCGGTCATAAACTTTTATGGAATTAAAGTTGCCACTACAATACGGAAAAACCCTGGGTGGGGGTGGGGAGAAAGCGACACATAAAATCAGCTGAACGTGAAAGCACCCCAGCGTTCAGCACCTGATGAAAAGAAGTTCCAGACAGAGGCTTAAAACAGTTTCAGTATAATGCAAAAAAGACATCTGCAGAGATTGTACAGAGATTATAAAGCAAAAGATCTTTAAAAGAGAAAAAAACAGGGACCAGAATCCTACTCAATCCTCGAGTTCATTCAGAGGTGATAGCCATCTTCTTTCCTCACTGCTGTCAGGTATCCCTTTATAGAAGTCAAACAATGAAGAACTCTCTTATCAGTTTCCAGTTCTTTGTACAAAGAGAACCTTAATTCTTATGGGATGCTTGGAAAGAAGGCAAGGCTTCTCAGTCTAAAAATGTCAGCTGCGCTTCAGTTAAATTGATTCTGGATCAAATATGTGAGGTTTACCTTGTGGGGTAAGAAACCACGGAAAGCCCTCAATGCCCAAAAGTTAAAGCACAGCGAAAAAGGGAAATCAATGACTGTCATCTTCACAACAATAGGGCTTGGTTCTTTGAAAGTCACGGAGGTAAGGTCACTCATACTTCCCTCATACTGGCTCCCACGCAAACAAAAATCGAGTACTTTCAAGTTCTGAGTAATCTTAAAACCCAAAGCTGTCACAGCTACAGAAATACCAGCAGCTAAAGTAAGTATCCCAGCCAGCTATCAGGAACAGACAGCCTAAGCCATGTGTCTAAACCCCAAAAATCTTCAAATCCCTCAAGCACTTTGAGAAAGGGAGCCATGACTCCTTAAAGAAATGAAAGAGATATGCCGCGGAAAATAAAATGCATGACAGTGGAACAGGGTAGAACTGTCTAAATCCATCCTCACATGAACCTTCCGGAGGACGACTTTTCTGTTACCAAGCCACATGGTACAGCAGAAAGCCCTCCAAGCGAATATGTTTGCTTAATGAGTGCTGGCAGTGAAGTGTCTAAATCAGAGCGTGGCCTACTCGTGCTGGGGGTTCCCTTAACAGAAGGCAGGCTGAGCCATCGCTTTGGGTCAGTTCTCCAAAGCAGCCCTTCTGTTCTCCCTCGGATCTTCGCTTCAAATACAATTTCCTTTCCTTTCCAGGCCCATGTAGAAGTGAAGCCTGTTAGGTGAAAGTTGCCCCTACAGATGAGACGAAGGAACATAAAGTATGGGTGCTTAACAGCTGCTGATTCTCATTTGGAAGCTAATAGAAGAAGGAGCTCTGTTACACAGAAGCAAGTGGTGGAGTGGATAATTGAGTAAGAGCTTTTCTAATGGTTTTCCCATAGTGGCAGCAGACCGTGTCATTTTTTGCCACAAGAGTTATGGCTGAGCAAGAGCATGAAAATATGCACAAGCTTCAAAAGTGGGGAACGAACTGTTCCTTGACCTAAAAGCAGATTGAAAGAGGATGGCCTGAGATATTCCCCTGCAGGAAGAAAAAGACTGCCAAAAAGATTGCAAAAATTCTCAAGTGGGGCATTAAACAAGGACGTTACAGTGTAGTGAGGGGAAAAAAAAAATCAGGCATCTGCAGAAGACCGTTTTAAAGCCACTTTACCAAGCTGCTGCACAAGTTCTTTAGCCTTGATTACCGTGAATTGAGGGCTTTTTTCATAGCAGATTCAAGCCCTGCCTCCGGTTATGCTTTGCATGTCGAGACATTCACCACTGGCTTGCAAAGTCACTAGCAAAATGTATGGCTCAGCTAAAATAGTATCTAAAATCTGTATTCTGTAAGATGATGTGTTCAGGACTTTCAGAGCTGCCATTTACATGTAGTCTGTGAATGAAAGATCATAATTTCATAATACCAAAAGAATTTTCCCAGAGCTGTATTATTTATCTTTTTTTTTTTTTAGCCAACCTGAATACTGGACACAATACAGCTAGTACAAGGGTGGGACCTGAATGACCTTCCCAAACACCCTTTGTTAAAGTAACTGAAACCTGTGGAACCAAACATCTAACAAATGGCTGCTGCTCTTGTGTCCTATTCATTGTGGCATGCCACACCTGAAGTGGTAAAAATAGGCTGAAACCTGCTTAGGGATTACATTGCTAAGCTTTACCAGCTGCGAAGATCCAGAGTGTAAGATTTGAACAGTTTCACTCTCTTCCCCTGTGAACACAGAAGACTGGATGTCATCTATCCAGTGTTGAACAACTGAAGGATTTTGCCAGGTCCAAGAACCCAAACAAAGCAGGGAGCACAGGAGTGAGGAGTAAGCAGATAAAATATGCACAGAATAGGATGAATCGTTTAAAAGGATTACAGATGCTTACGCACAAATCTTTGGCTCAGATGGGCAAATGCTGGGGCTCTGCGATAGTAACTTGCAAGGTTCCACTACTGTAGCAAGGCTAAAAATACAGCTAATACCCAAAATAACGTTTGCTCTACATTCAGAAGCGGCCTTGGTTTAGAACAAAAGATTCCGGTGTTTCCAAAAAAAAAAAAAAAGATTGGCATATTAAACTGAACATTAGGGATACAACAATACTGATACTGATAATGTCCCTGATTACTTAACACTATGTAGGTTGGTCATTTTGGTATCAGTATTGGCACCGACACCCACACCTCATACTCACTCTCAAAAAAAAAAAAAAACAAAACAAAACAAAAAAATAAATAAATAAAATACTGACTCACCTCTATAACAAAAAAAAAAAATATATATATATATATATATATATATATATATATATATATATATATATATATATATATATATATATACCTGACTCACCTGACTGATTAAATATACTGACTCACCTCCAATCTTGGCATTGTAGGCCACACCAACACCACAGATGTCATTGTTGGCAACAGCAGCTACCTCTCCAGCACATCGTGTGCCATGTCTGTCAAAGAAGAGATGGAACAGAGTAAGAGAAAAATGAGTTGTATTCATTCCAGAAATTTTTAAGGGCTATATACAATGGGACCCGAAGGCACAGTACACAACGCCTATTCAAACTTTGACTTAAGAAGTACATTAGATTAGACTGTTATGCACTCTGCAGAATACCATTAAAACAATCAGCCTAGTTATTTACCACATTTATTGCAGTGGTGTGGGTTGGCCTAATGGAGAAGAAACAATAAACCCACCCTGACAGGTAATTGGCTCATTTTTTTGCTTAAGTCAAGCAATGAAAAGCAGAGTAAGCGATTCCTGCCTGCAAACATTTTTCTACACCAAGGACATCCTTCAGTTTCTGATCAGAGAAAACAAGAGGCAGTTCCCAAATTAGATTTATGTAGTCACCAGAAAGCTTTATTTGCAAAGCCTACTGTTCATCAGAATGAGCACTTTCGGTCAAGAGAAACTACAGAGAAACCACTTATTAGACAACAGAATAGGTTGGTTTTTTTTGTGTTAGGGATTCATTTGCCTGTAATACACATTAGACAAGCCCACTTTAAAGCACAGCCTGAGGAACTGTGTTCCTTTTGGCAACTGTTTCTGCACCAAACTGTTTGTCGAGGTCCTGTTAATGAGGAGATCAGCACATGCCACATTTGCTGTGTTCTACTGGACCTCAACAGGATTCATAGTACAGGTCACCGGACTTGCCATTACATGATGTCCCACTGCTGTGACAAGATGCCCTGACTGACTAAAGCAAATATCATACACATCGGGGCGAGGAGGTACAAGAGCCAAAGGGGAGAGGTATTGTAATTCAACCAGCAGCAAAGGCTTTCAGTACAGGAGCACAAATGAGATCAGTGAGGCTGGAATTATAGAGACAAGGAATAATACACTAAAGCTCTACGTGATAAACTGCCAGGACACTCAGTTTCGCTTTTTTCTACAGTGTTGGTCAAATGTTTGGCTAGCAACATATTAATGAGATCAATAAACCAATCTTAAAAATGCTTCTTGTTCCTTTAAAATATGGCTGTAATCTTATACTGGGCTTGAAATTCCTATACTGGGAAAGCAACTGAGGCAGCAGACTTTCTGAAGAGGAAACCAAGGTTAAGAGTAAAATACGCCCTGCAGCTCAGCACAGTCAGAGACTATGGAAGAGATCAACGCTTACAGGCACCAGTTCTAAGCAAGAGCAAAAGGTCTGAGGTTAATTCCGCAGGCGTATTCACTTCACTATGAACTCCCTTAAGCATTGTCATGGGACAGAGCAGGTAAAGTCCAAATGACTAAGGCACAGATTTAGCACTTCTGGATAAGACCAGATAATTCATTTAAAACAAAGTATAAAACATGATACTAGCTAGAGCAGAAAGTGCAATCAATAAATCAATCTTCAAAATTAACTTTAGTTTCAGACCAGTCTGATAAATGAGCAAACAAAATGTGCATTAAGGTGTCCGTTCTTTCTACTGTGACAATGGAGTGCCTTAGGCGAGGGTTTTCAGTTTCATAAATTAAATGGAATTCTCCAGAGTGAGTAAGCCTGCATAATTTTCTGTACATCTGTACAGTTTGTGAAAAGCTTGTTTCTGGATTTGTGGGAATGCAGGTGCTTGATATTGTATTGATAAGAATTTGCCAGAGGTTATGAGAGCGACTGCTATCTAGTCAATCACCTCATTATCTAGATCTCTGCCTATAGCACGGCTGCTACAACTCCGGCAGGGTGAGAGCTAGCATAAGTTTCCTATGAGACACGTTAAGCCACTTCAGTGCAACATCTTGGAGCTGCTGCTGAAAAGACTTGGAGGAGAGGACCAACGGCCCTATTCTGTTATGCGACTGGCTAGTGTCACAATAATTGATACAGAAAGATGGAAACACACACCCAGCCATGGATGGCTACGCAATTGTCAAAACACAAAATCGCTGACAACCAAGCAAAAGCTTAGACAGCTGCACCACTCGGTTCCCCATGTCATTTATGAACTCAATCCATATTTAATTGAAATCTTAATTGTATCCATATTTTATGTGGACAGTATCTGCTTTACCTTTGTGAAAGCTTGTACATAATATAGTGTGATATAGAGGTCTGTGATGTGACGAATTTTAAGGGTGTAGCGATACACAAAATTCAAATGCTATATGATACAGTGGTATCTCGGGACAAAAGATTTTCAATACAGCAAAAATCAGCATTGCCTGAATATGTGCTTTAGGTTTCAATCATCAGTTCATTATAACCTTCAATACTATAAAAGTGCAATAACTGAAACGTAATATTGACACAGAGTTTGCGTGATCCATTCAGTTCTTAGCAGCTATACATTAGATTCGAATAAAACTAAACATGGTTATCACTGGTGTGACTCAAGGGGGTGTGTCTGAAGCACACGGCCTGTCCCATTCTGCAGTTAGCTAATTACGCTCAGTCACATAGCTCTCTGTAGCCCTAGATGTGTTTTTGAATCCCCACTATGTAATATGAAAGTTCTAATTGCTGTTGTGATTTCTTTAGCCTGGACGGAATCAGCGAGAAAAGGCTGTCTGATTGCAGTTTGCTGTGCGTGCATGTGTGTTTGTGCTGCTTTGTGTTTTCGCCTAGTGTTAGAGGGATGATGTCAGACATGTTTCATGTCAGTATTAGCACTGGTGGTCTTGTGCTCACTTTTGTCAAATCTGCCACACTTCAATGTTTTGGTCCATCACTCAACTTACTGGGAAGCCAAAGTGCGCCCATATACTAGAGCTTAAAGACCTGGGGGAATCTTCCAGTTCCTGCTTGTTATTAACCACAGCCATTGCTGCTTTTCTCAAGTTAGTATTCCAGCATAGTGGCTAGTGAAATACAGTATGCTTAGGAGAAGCTCGTTTTTTTTTTAAACCCCCCTAGCCTCTCCTGATTAGAGATGAAGAAGCAGCTACTTTTTCAGAGGAAGGAGTGCGGGCTTGATTAAGTTTACACGTTTATTACACCTCATGTTGAACGCATTGTTCAATATGCAGATGTAACAAATCAAGAGCCTTGCACCAAACAATACGATACGCTGTATTATTAAACCCCTAGCAAATTTATATGTATTGCATATGAACATATCGTACTTTTCTCTGAGAGAGATCAGAGTATCTTATTTTTCATCAGAGAAAAATTGATTTTAAAACAATCATCAAAGGGGCATAAAACTTTTCCAAGCTATTTTCTGTAACAATTCGAACAGAGTTAAGAGTGGCACAAATACCCAGCAATTTTGTGTCAGCAAATGACACACGGACTTGCACGGGCTTTCTCCTTAACTCCACTAACAAAAGATTAGCAAAGCCAGTTCCAAAGTGGTTGAAGGCTTTGTCCGATAGAAAAGATTGGCCTAATAATCCAATCATGCAGCAGTAACAATAAGAAACTATTACAACCTTTGCGCTTTACTTAACAGGAGAAAATCTGTCTTCTGAAAACCTATAAACATCTGCTCCCTAATAGTGCACTTTAAAAGAGAGCAAATGTAATCCTTGGGCGTTTTCGTTTAATCTTAGCAGAATGGAAACCAGCAACTTTGAGCCAAAGTCTTGTGTCGCCTGTTTCTATGCCTGACAATTCAGCCTAAACAAAAATGGGATCATTTTAGTACATCTCTGAAACAATTGGTCTGCCATTTTAAGCACATTCAAAATATAATAAATCCCAACTCGTCCTGAAACACTGCGCACTCGGCAAAGCAGAAAGCTGTGTTCTAATAGGCACACCAATGTGCGTGGAAACATCCAGAAGAACAGCACCTTAGCAAAACAAAGCCCTATCTGGAATAGCAATCAGAGGACAGGCCCAATGTTTTACGTGTAAAATGCATGAAAGGGCAGCATAAATGATTCATAGAATGCGCCGCAGCGCTTTTTCATTACCAGACTTGGAATCAATGTAAAACTATTACGTTTTCTCATTATGCTGAAAAGACACAGAACAGGTTCGGTCATATCACTTTGCGCAAGCAAATGGATCCGATATGGACCCCAGCATTAACTGCTCTTTATTTAATAAAACAAACAAATAAAGAAAACCTCACTGGGCTGCAAGCCATCTGTCAGTGCCAACTGTGGTAGGTCCAGCTGCATTTTTTTACTACTGAAATTGCAGTCAGAGCACAGAGGCACATAGAACCTGCAGCCTGAAAAATTACCACATGCTGGCATTCGAGATTCATGCACACTACCACAGCAGAAAGCCCACAAGTGACCCTTGTCACAGGCCACTTGGTTGTCTACATGGAACAAAAAATTGCCATTAGGGGTCTTTGGTAACTTCAAAAAGACTCAGGATGGTATTGCTGAGTGTTACAGGAGGGCATTACAATGTATATTTGATGATGAAATTGCCTATATTAACAAAGACTGGTCAAATTTAATCCTGTTCAGAATGAGTTATGCGGCCTTGGGTTTAAACAGGTATTGTATGTAGGCTCCTTTCTTCAGTACGGCTGGATTCATGGTCATTTTAAATTGAATCCGGAGGCAACGAATACAAAGCAGGAGCACCACAAATAGCTATTTTAAGCAAGAAACAGTGGCAGTAGACTTCCCTATAGCAGGAATCTAAGTCATTAAGCAACAGCTCATAAAATTGGGGCTTGAAAGTTTTTGCTGACTAAAAAAAATAAAAAATAATAATACATCGACCACAGTGGACTTGTTTTTACTCTTGTAACGTTAATATGGCCACCAACAGGGTACAATAACACGAAACAGCACAGTTTTTTTTTTTTGGTCATGTAGTCATCCCTGCGGCCTCAAAGCCCTTAGTGTTAACACTGCAGGACAGACTAGGGTTGAGGTACATGTCAAGGACTACAAAGACCCACGTAAGTACCAGGCATATGAAAAGACCTGACATTCTAACCAAATATCAGAGATCCACTGAACAAACGAGAGATCAAAATGAGATCCATAATTCATTGTGATATTATAGTCTTACAAGATGAGCCGTCCTTTATTTTACCTAAAGAGTCAGTTAAAATCTAATTATAAACTAATTATATAACTAATTATCTAATTATAAAATCAAATCATAAATTATACTTTTCAACTGAAAGTGTCATCAAATTTTGGCTCATTTGGTAGCAGCAGCACCTAAAATGGAAGCTTGTTCTGACGTTCATCAGGAAGGGGCTCCAGTCAGCCAAGTTAACTAGCTAGGTAAGTAATGTTAGATGCCTGTGAACAAAAGCTTATAGAACTTGCCAAAATATGCATTTGGGTATTGAGAAACAGCCCTGGATGGCCCTGTCAGAGTCACTAAGAAGGGCTAGCTAATAAATCAATGATTTTTCCACCACCTCGGGCTTGTATCAACTCTTTTTGTCAATATGGGAAGTACAGAGGCCTAATTAAGACTAAGTAGGTATAAAACATTTACATACACTTATATATTTTATGAACTAACTACATTTTATATCTATACAAAATATGTATATATCTAGATGATTTACTGGCATTTGTTATACATGCTGCTACCATGTGTGAGGGCTGAATTATTTTCTGCTTATGCAAAGTCAGGTAGGTCTCTTAGGATCAATATTTCCATCTTGCATGCATCATCAGCTGAAAGAGAATAAGGGCAAATATCCTTCTCTCTCTCTCTCTCTGTGTGTGTGTGTGTGTGTGCGCCTCTTACACATCCCTTTTCTGCAATTAGTTTGAGGGGGGGAAAAAAGCAGTATCAGGTCAATTTAGGGATACTCACAGCTCTGATATTTATACTGTACATAAAATAAAAATAAGTTAACATGCAGCCCTGTTTTTCATTAGTGACGCAAGAATAATAGAATATAATAATTTCAACCCAAATCCTTCCCTGACAAGCTAAAAACATAAAGGTGAAAAACATTCATCAAAAGCCCATTTGGCAGCAGTAACCTCTACGGCAGGCAGCAATACAAATTAATGCGTAGACAGACTCTGGCAGACTGCCTCCTGTACTGTGATCTAAAGCTGCCAAAGGCACCAGCAAACACATTCATACTCACTCTGTAACTCGGTGATGACTAAATGGGCTTTTCTTTTGATTGTGCGTTCTCATAACATTGCCAAAGAAGAGAAGCAGACAAATGATTCATCACAAACATTTAAACATATATGGGACCGGTGCTTTTATGGCATATAGAAAATCACTCTGACGCAGAGGGTATTGAAGAGGGAAAGATTTTTTCTTTCCCAAGGAGATAGAGAGAGAGAGACGTTTGTACATTCATCACAAGTTTTTTTTTTTTTTTTTGAAAGTAGCATTCTCTCAAGATGATGGATATCATGCTGTTACCGATCTACTTAAAGCCACTAACAGCTCAGATGATCTATTTCTTCAGAAAAACTACACTGACCATCTGCTCCACCTTAAAGGATATTAAAATACAAGAGTTTAATATGCTAGTTACTAATTTTGCAGGAGCCATGTTGTAAGCTTTGTAGAAAATCCAGTCTGGAGAACAGTAAAAAAGGCTTGCAAGTAAATAATATATTACCTTAACTAAACATGGGGGTTTGGCCAAACTCCTAGCCAAGGTGAATGGGGGCGTCTGGAGAAACTGCACTTTTGCTGCTGATTCAGGACCAGTCTTGTGGTTTCACATACAGTATTTAAAGTTTAGGGTTTGCAAAGAGGAAAATAGTCCTGGATCAGGTCAAAATGCCAAACATGCCTATGGACTGGATTATGACGGATGAAAGAGGGCTTTATAAAAGTGAACAGAGATGGGCTTTATAAAAGAAACAAGCAGAGACTTAAAAGCACCATGGGAAACTTCGTCACTAAGGCCAGAGGGACCAAGGCAAGCTAACCACAGCCTCTTGGACACGCAAGCTTTACTATTCAATAGGTTCAAGGTTCTCAACAGTGGTGTTGTGGGGTCTCCTGAGATGAGGCTGATGTAGATCTATGCACATAAATTGGTTTTATGCAATGATAAAACTGTCAGATTACTAACAAAATTTCATTAGCCTTCATTTTATTTGGAGCTCCTCTTAAACCCATTTTTACAGCAGACTACCGCACAGGCACGTCCAACATGCTCATGTTAATGAAAGTGGCACTGGATACTGTCAGGGCAGAGCAGCTATTTAAAACAAAAATAAGCCCATTTATACATGGCGCAGTAGCTAGAAATGCTACAAAATACAACATTCATGCTATACTTTGCAGCATACAGTTCAGTGCCCTTGTGTGCATCAAATCAATGAAATGATCTAGTTTGGATGCAATAGCCAAGATGAGACGTGAACTTTAGAATACATCTTCGAATTTGTGCAACCTGGGGTCACTAGACAAAAAAATTTGAGTGCTCCTGTTTTAAGGAAACTCAGAAGGGGTCCTTTAAGTTTTACGCAACTGCTTACTACACTCTTTGGAAGCTGGAAGTTAAAACTATACCCAATATGAGAGGTTTTTACTTGCCAGGGTAACCATGGCATGCCAAAGCCTTCACACAATGAGCACAAGCTCAGAGATAGTTCCACTCCAAATTCAGCTTAGGAGAACAACCTGCTTGTAGCTCTGAGCTTTTCAATCTGTCATTATTAATTATATTTGGCTGCTAGATAACAAAGTTCTAGGACCCCAAAGCACAGAGAGTCTGAAGAAAACCCCTTCAAATTTTAACCAATTCTTTATGTAATGAATTTGCCACCAGAAGTAATGACAAACATGGTCCATAAGGGTTTTGCTGTGTTGTTGCTCTTATACTTAATTTAATCACTTGGCTCTAAGTAGAGTGACAAATGGAAGTAAAAGCTTTTCTGGTTTATAGCTCTTAAATGCAGTCTGCTCCTGTCACTAAAGCTACTTTCTTCCCAAATTTACTTTAACTGTAATCCATGAAATGCCTGCATGTGGGAAGGTTGTTTTGGTTGCTAGGGTGCATTGTTGTTGGTTTTGCTCCCCATCAACCCCTGGCAAAATAAAATCTCAAATCCACAACAATGGAGTAGAAAACAACATGAGGAGGCAGAATACAGCCACATTTCAGTGCCTTCCTAATCCATAAAAGGTAGACCAAATTGTTTTTAAGGTTTAAAACTGCTCCCATAACCCATACACCCAAATTTGCTGCGATGAGATAAGGTGAACATAAAAGGCACTTTGGCTTGGAGCCCATAGAGTGTCAGTTCAATGCACAGTGCCTATTGTGGAGCTATAACTACATTTATGACTGTACACATTTCACTTAGAATAGCTCTTGTGTATATTACAGCTTGATAATGGTGTAGCAGACATGATATGAAGAGGATGCAAGCCTCATCATAGGCAAGCCTCCCTTGAGCCTTGTGTTTAAGCTCACATTTTGTCGTACTCAGCACTGATACTGATTTACAGTGTCTCCTAGAAGCTTCTGGGGCTCACAAAACCAGCACACATTTCCTCAACCCCTGGCATCAAGAGCTGAGGGGTGATCTATAAACTAGACCTATACAGAGCTGTTTACACTTCGTGGATGATCTGGTGCTGAGGTTTTTGGCTCAAGGATCAGTGCACTCTTACTCAGCAGTAAAATCCTTTTGGGAACGAAAGGCTAAGTATGTTGTTAGCATCTGCTACAGACGTACCTGTTATCGTTGAGCTGGGTATATCGAGGCTGAGGGTCTGGATCTCCATCATTCACATCATAGCTGGCATCAGGATCCTGAAAATGAGGTTTTTAATAAAGTGTTTGGATCTTAAATAAAAACCGTATGAGGTGCGTGGCTTTTCTTTTCAGACTCACATAATTACGCTCGAGGTCTGGATGGTTCTTCTCGATTCCGTCATCCAATATGGACACCACCACACCCTGTCCTGTAACACCCTGCTTCCAGGCTTCCTTCACATTGAGGTCATGGTGGTTGCTATTGTACTGAAAAGAGGACAAGAGAAACGTATTACATGCGCCAAGCAGGAAATGAAGGAAGGAGAACAATGCCACAAAATATATTTAGTCACTTAGGATGGGGCACTTATTGCACTTGCTATTGAGATCCCAATCTTCCCTCAAGCACAATATGCTTTTACAGTGCTAATGATAATCCATGTGCTAAGATTCACCAATTTCCTTTTGTTAACAAAAGCACTCTGAGCACATGAAGATTTCAATTTAAGATAAAGGCCTAGGAGCCGAGCTGGCCTTCATTCCACACTGACTTTCTAGGGTTCTGGCAGAAGAAATTAATCAAGATTTCAGGCAGTTAGAAGTGATGCTATATCACGCAGATCCTCAGTCATGGGCCACTGACCTCAAATTGACCTCTACTATAACACAAACCACCTTCAATCCACCTACCCACCTGCCACAGGACTGTGGGGAATGGCATACCGGCATACCTTACCTCAGCCTCCAAACCAGATCTAAGGTTCACGTAACGCAGAAGCAGAAAATAGATATTTCACTACACAGCCTAATAAATTCTACTTCCACTGACAGTTCACCCTTCCCAAGGGCAAAAGACAAAAGTAACAGGGGTAGAAAAGAGATAATAGTCGGCAACTATGTGATGATCCATTGACGACCCGCTTTATAGCCATGGATTCCAATTGAAAGTGTGACACTTCAGTGAACTGAGAGGAAGTACAGGAATCTCATCATAATAACAATTTCCGTGATATATCGCTGCTGCTGACCTTTAGTCAACTGCTTTTGAAATTTTATGTCATCCATTCATTTGGGACAAGAGCATAATAGCATTTTTAAACTGTGAAAAAGACGATCACAATACAAAAAAGTAGTTTTCTGACTTTGCACTGCAGCACAGAATAGCAGTGTCTGAGTTTCAGACTTCTGTTTACAATTCCATCTCACTTTACTAATGAAACAAACATCTCTCCTTTCACTGGTTCATTAACCGGAACGCCCCGTTTCGATAGATGCTCTTCCTCCGATTCCAGAATGACAATGAGGTTTCCTGACAGTTAATGATTTATATTACTCTATAGAAATAGAAATTAGATGCTAAACAACTTTGCATTTCTCACCATTAAAGATTCATATTATAAGAAAAATGTTTTAATTTTAATGAACACTGTGCTATGACTTTCAGTCTCTTTTCACAAGGAGAAAAACACAGAATGGCCAAAATCAAAAACCGGCTGACTGTCAGACACAGAAAATATCCACAATGCTAACACCTTATAATTTTATGAACAGCTTTGGTTAATTTCTGGTGGTACAGCTATATTATGTTTGCACCAGAGTACTGATAGTGAATCTCTGCAAACTGGTTTAATACTTATGATAGTTCTAGCTTAAGGGCGCGTACAGATGATCAGTGTTTTGCGCTACGCTCACAGTGAAGGTAGGTGCACTGTACGAATTACAAGGGTTTTTACCACAAGGTTGAAGAGGTCTTACATCAAGACATATTTTAATTCATATTCATTCATAGAGCTAGCCCATTCTGTATGTTTCTAAATTCAACATGTACTTAAATCTCAAACAAACAAAAAAAATGCTTTTGAATTTGGTCACCCTTTGAAGAAAACAGGAGGCAAAAAAAAAAAAAAAAAAAAAAAAGACAACAGAAGTGGCGCAACAGAAAAGTATTCACCCTATGGTCCTGAGATCACATTCAATTCCCAACAATGCCACAGCTATCTGGGAGGCAAGACAGCCAAGTTGGCAGTGATTTCTAGGTGGGAGGGATGGCATTACTGTCTCTCCTCTGTCAATCATGGTGACACTAGCCAATCGCAGCTATGTGTGATCTCATGTATGCAGAAGAGGGAAGACAGATTACCTCAGGGTATGTTACGCTATCCTGTGACGCAGCATGCGCACCAATAAGAAAAGATGAAGAAGCACATGTTTGCCTTCACCGTCCCCAGCTCACACTTGTGTGATAGGGTAGAATTAGCTAGTGGGTGGGAGCTGGCAAATAAAAATTGGGCCACTCAAGGCAGCACTATCTGTAGGCACTGCTCTTTTCACAGAGAGAGCAAACAAAGCCTTTTTGCAGGCTGGTCATCTGTTTCACATCTATGAAACATTCTTCATGTTCTACAGTGGATCGTTCAGGAACATTACTATGGAATGATTTCATACAATTAACATATCTTGGTGTAAACATATTACGTCTCAAAGCTGGATGTGTGTCAGCTATGCCGGGAATGAAAGTTTGAATCCAGCTAACCACTCGGTGGTTAAAGCTCTAGGCTACTGAGCAGAAGGTTGTGAGATCAAATCCTGGCACAGCCAAGCTGCCAGTGCAGAGCCCTTAAGCAGGGCCCATAAGCTTCATCTGCTTCAGCTTGCTCAGACAAAAGCCTGCCAGATAAGTAAATGTGATTTCTGCTTGACATGATAAATGTGTAAATTATTACTGCAATACCCGACATTGATTCATGCACCCGAGGCAAACTATCAGAACTCCTGACCCAATATGAATCCACTAACAAATAGCGAAAGCATAAATGATAAAATAATTGTGGGTTTGCTGTAAAAGACCACCAACTAGTGGTCAAAAAATACCATCAAATGAGGTAATTTAATTCACATCATGTCACAATGTATGGATGTGTACATCTGATACACTATATGGCCAAAAGTTTGTGGATACTGACCATCACACTCGTACATGCTGTTTGAACAGCCCATTACAGATTTAGTCCCCCCTTAAGTTTACAATAACTTCCACTCTTCTGGGAAGGCTTTCCACTAGATTTTGGAACATGGCTGTGGGGATTTGCTCATTCAGCCCCAAGAGCATTAGTGAGGTCAGGCAGTGATGTTGGGTGAGGAGGCCTGGTTCGCAGACAGCATTCCAGTCTCTCTCAAAGGTGTTCACTAGGGTTGAGGTCTGACTCGGTGCAGGCCACTCAAGTTCTTCCACTCCAACCTTGGCAAATCATGTCTTCCTTTTGATCGCTTTGTGCACAGGGGCATTGTTATTCTGGAACATGTTTGGTTCTTTAGTTCCACTGAAAGAAACTGTAATGCTATAGCATACATAGACATTCTATACAACTGTGCACTTCCAAGGCCCACATATGAGTGTGATGGTCACGTGTCCACAAACTTTTGGCCATATAGTGTATTTGCATGTCTTGAAACAAACAGCATAAACTGCATAATGTTGCAAAACCAAGTCAAGTCATTTGCGCCCAAACTTTTGAGGAGGCTAAGCATTCAGCACTGGTTAAATTGAGTTTGATATCACATAATCCACACTTTGGATGGTCTATGTTTAGTCCCATCATACAGAACATGACCTCCTACACAGATCTGAAGAACACGCTTTCTTTATGGGCCAGCTGTTGGACTGAGGTAACAATCAAGCATGGTGACCTTTCACTCATTGACCACATCTGCCCGAGCATGTGTGGGTGTATGACTCACCAGGTACCACTGCTGTGCAAACTTGGGATCAGCTGGCTCGGAGTAAATGTCCCTCTTCTTCCTCTGTTTCACCACTTGCTGCTCTGCCCATTTTACCTTAAAAACACACACAGTGATATTGTCTCAAACATGCTTGTAATGACACTCAAAGTACAAAAAGGCAGTATTAGCGACCCTAGCTGTTGTAATATTACAATCAGGATTTTGATGTTAACTGAAAATGAAGCGTCAGGTTTGACTGTTGCAATTAATGTGTATACACCACTAACCTTTACTCCAGTTATATTGCATACTGCTGTTAATCAACCTGCTCATGTTCATGTCTAGCTTATAGGGAAATGATCCTACAACAAGCATCAGTGTTCTTTGGGGCTTTACATTAAATCTGCCACCCTCCACCAGGCCTCAGCTGTACTGAAATAATATGTTATTTCAGATGTGGAGGCAAGTGGTCACTGCATGAGTGCTTCAAAAAAGGAAATATGCCATTAGCTATAAACAGAGTTTCTATTTTCGGAATTACTTAAACTTTTATTTAGTAATTACATGCCTTTAATAACTGTTTAGCATGTGTCTGAACAACCATCACTAAAGTGATTCCTATTAAAATAGTCATAGTAATATATCAATTATCATCATTATTATTATCATTATTATTATTACTACCACCAATAAAGGCCAGTAAACTAAGAGAGAACACAGGTAGACAAACTCCTGACTGAGGCAGAACATCCAGTCTCCTCTGTTCAGCAGCAAAGTGACAGCTCAGCTGAAGTGATCAGAGCACACAGCCAGAGTAAGTCCCGCCTGACAAAGCTGCAAGGGGAGCCTGAAAGAAGCACAGCTTCATCTTGGTGGTTACTTGCGGGAATTAACGAGGTACCCAGCACTCAGGTTACAAATGCACCGCTCAACCCACTAGTACCACAAAATGAGTCAACTACATTCTAAAATGATTTCATTCCGAAAGTAACACGCACAAAGGAAAGGGAGTGAGGAAACAGTTTAACGTCAGACATCAGACAACATCAAACAGTTTGACAACAAGAGCAATCACGGAAAATCACAATATGTATATGTACAGTCTACTTAACCTACCTGAGCTATGTAAACTGCTGGTGTTTTATAACATTTGAAATAAATAATTATGATTTCTTTAAACGGATAATTAAATAAAATATAAAATTCTAAATAGCTGTAGCATATTAAAAGCCTATAAAAAAAAAAGCCTATTGCCCTTAAGTTTTCTTTCTCTTCACTATGCTTCCAGGCCTATCAGGATAAATTAAAATAAAATTTTTAAACCTATCGGGATAAATTAAAATTAATGGAATAGTTAATCTAGGAGAAACACTACATGTGATATACATTAGGCCCACCAAAGATTAAGGATATTAAACCAGTTGTAGTTGAACAGATAGCATAAAATAGGCAACCTTTTGTGTTACATCATATGATCCTCTATTATCAATCAACTGATTTGATAAAACCTGATAAAGACAAACGTGGTCAAAGCCCACTTTCTAAGTGTCTCAGGATTTGCACTTTTGAAGTGCATGCCTTTTTCAACTATAAATGTGGATTACACTGCCTTTTCCAGAGATCATCATTTTGATGTCTAACATCTTTTATTTATTTAAAAAAAAAAAAACCTTATAATGCTAAGGTCATTATATATTAAAAAGCTGTCTGAGCTTAGCATACATCTACAGAGATTTCTTGAATAAAGGGAACTAAATCAGTGTTAAAGCACAACAAGGCAAGAATTTCAACCAGCCAGTCATCTGAGACCAACTAAACCCTGGCTTATTATTTTTTTTACGCTGATGTCAAAAGCTTTCTGTGAAAGAAGAGCAGACTGAGGATCATGGGATAATTTCAATTTCTCTCTCTAATCCTGTACAAACCTCACAGGCAGGAGACAATGTTGAGCTCATCTCCTTGACTCCAACGGGAATCCACTGCATTCACCATCAGTGAGCAATGACGGGTAGAGTTAATAATGTAAACCTGAGAGCATTCCTGTGACAGACATTTGTTATGACTATGTCTTGGTTCACTTCACAGACTGCCAACCCAGCGTATAGTGTTAATGAGGTTTCATGCTAAACTTTTTACGTGATTGACAATCTCTTGATACTTAGACTAGAAACTAGCACTGTGATTAGTGTGTACACGGTCCTGAATATCAACAGGATTCTGTTCTCTATTAAGACATTTCAATCACTGCATAAGGGCAATTAGAAAGTAATTAGAAGAAAGTGTGTAGCTGTTGAAAGCATGCCACCACTGCAATACTTGTATGCAGAACCATCCGATTTGCTAATAAGCAAAAAGTGTCTGATCAGCTGAAGCATCTACTAAAGACCAAAACAGTGTTTTAAAAATATAAAACTGATGTAGAATAAACAAGCTAAGCTTAATATGCCAGCATTTCAGCTCTTCAGACTTAAAAGTGGATAAAAACACTGGCCAATGCCTCGAGCAGTGATTTTTCCAAGTAATGGGGAAGGACTGAAAGATGCAGACCAGAAGCTCCAGCAGTGGAGATAAAAATCTCCATTATAAACGAGTCTGGAAGCTTGTAATCTGGAAAAGCTTAAATGACCGGCCACTCTCCAGACGGTTCAAATACAGCAGGCGGTGGTGGGTAGCGCATATCTGAAGGAGATATTTGTCCGTCTGGACCAAAATTATTGTAATTTCCTCAGGGCATGATATGAAATGTGAAGCCATGATGGTGACATAACAGGTCTGAAAGCTCCCAATAAAAGTTTCCAAGGATAAAGCTTTGACAATCTTCTAGCCTCTCCCATTTTGTAGTTCAGTATAACTTCAAAGTAGCAAAGGCGATATGTAAATGGGAAAAAAAAAAAAAAAAAAAAATGTTTGTTTTATCCCAATGTCTTCTGTCCACAAGTTGTGTTATTGGCGATAAGGGCTGCTTAAAAGCCAGGAAGGCTCCCATTTCAACTTGGCACTAAGGGAGCAAAAGAATTCAACAACAGGAAGTGGAGCAGGGCAGCTAGCGGAAATCTCATCAAGCTTTGTTGAGAGGGTGGGCAAAGGCGTCTGGCACAACTGAAGGTCTTTCAGCAGCTACACTGCTTAAAGATTCAAAACTAAAATTATGTGGCCTAAAATTATGTGGCTCCATTGTGGTTACGTAAACATTAGAAATGACCTGATCTCCACCTGTGATTAGTCATGAAGCAAAAACACCTCTAACCAGTCATCTACAGAGGCTGTTTCCGTTATGATTTTTGGTCACAGTTTCTGAATCAGTCCCATCTTGCCACAAGAGCATGTCCATTAGTGTTTTACTTGCTCCAAGACCACATTAACCTCCATTAATCCTCATGGGAGACTTGATAATGAGTTTAATCAGTCGAGTTGGACAGTAAAAACCAAGTAAGGGGGAGAGAAAAACTCTTTTTTAAAGGGGAGAATAAAATTTTTTGGCCCTCAAATCTGAATTAAGGGCTGTTGAAACTCTGGGGGACCTCTAGTCTGTGGGTCTAGGACATTCACACACATTATAGAGACACATGAACATACCACCCAGCATGCAGTCATTGTGGCGAGGTCCCAGGTGGGCTCATTATTCACACACCTCATCACTTCTGCACACCAGACCAGAGTGTTTTTGCACCTCTAGCTAAGCCAGCCTCACTCCTGCAGGCTATCCAGCACGAGTCTGCAAGCAGAATTAATCCCCCTCTAGAAGGTGCGTAATGGCACATGCTGATCCACTCAGTGATTTCCATTAAGGAGATTTCTAGCCTTTGGAACCGAAGGTGTGCAGATCATGTTTCATGTCGCCTCTGATCTTTCCATCTGGATTGAAGCGGATGGCGAGTGACAAACATTCAGATGGCTCTGAATAGCTGCAGATGTTCGGCCGAGCCATTGGAGGCACCTCAACTTCAAATGCTCATGTTTCAAAAGTTGTTAAAGAAGCAGGAAGGCAGTCCTTTATGTGGTCTTAATGAAACACCACACAAATATGGGGAGTGGGGGTGGGAGTAGCTGGAGGAGATGGAGGAGGAGCTTCTGAGGGGTCTTTTCAATTAAAGTCTGGCATGAAAAAACACCAATTGGAAGATGGTACAAGCCAAGGATGACATGGGCCAACAGTACAGATTTCAATCATGTTCAAACAAGACATAGCAGGGCTTAACGCCACACTGATCTCGCAGCAGAAATTTTTGTTAGTCCAAATGAATTCATTCTGATTGCAGATTCCCAATGAACTGTTTATCTGTATCCTAATCTGGGCAATGCGTAGACAATCTTCGTTTATATGCACATTACACATAACCCACTCCAAAGTTATGCCTATGCGGACAGCGAGGCTTACGGCCACCATTGACAGAAGTCTAGTCAGTGCGCACTGCTTTTTAATTGCGCTGCTTGTGTTTTTAACAAGTTTTCAATTATTTCTGTCTCAGCAAAACATCATCCAAGTGTGATTATTAAACAGACAGCGAGAAGAAGAGTTTGTAACTGCAGTAAAGTTGCTCAATAAATATATTTGCCCAACATTCAGGAACAAGGACAACACAAAATGCACAAATTATCAATCAGTGAAATGCTTTTATTCATCTTATACTACCAATATTAAATGTCATTGTTTGATAAAATCTATATGTCTTGTGTCATACTTTTTATTTTTTTTTAATAGAATGCTCTGCATCTTGGCTGAATGTCTAGAGAATATTAAACACTGAACCTACTTTACTGAGGTCAGTCTGCGACCTGCATCTGCTTCAAAATTTTAGTTTGACGCCCATCACACAGCCAACCTCCCAATTATTTTAAATAGATTCAAATCTGTAACATGAACTTTTCTAACAGGAGAGTTTTACTGCACAAGGAGCACATCGTGACAAACACATGGACAGATTCTGATAGTGACAGTAATTAGACACAAAGGTTTACGTGATTATTCTTCTTCTACTTAACAGATTATTAAAAGGATTTGGACTGTTTGATTGGATAGAAATTTGAACTTAAGATCCAATAATAAAGTGGATGGTGAGTGTATATACGTATGTGTATTATTTATTATTTATAGTATGTATATACATATATATACACACACACACACACACACACACACACACATACATACACACAAATACACACACACAAAGTCACCTTCTGCTGTTTGAGCTGCCAGGAAGGATGTAACTCCTCAAATAATCACTCTTTAAAACAGTGGTGGGCAGAAAAGCATCTCAGCATGCACAAAACATTGAACCTTGAGTTGAATGAGCTATAACAGCAGAAGACCACATCAGGTTCCACTCAGGTTCACCCAAACCGGACAGCTGAAGATTAGAAAACTAATCCCCTGGTGTTTCCCCAGTCTTCAACTGTCCAGTTTCAGTGAGCCTGTGCCCATGACAGCCTCAGATTCTTGTTTTTGGCTGACAGGAGTGGAACCTGACGTGGTCTTCCGCTGTTGTAGCCCATTCACCTCAAGTTTTGATGTGATGCGTCTTCTTAGATGGTTTTCTGCTCTCCAAAGTTGTAAAGAGTGAATATTTAAGTTACTATAGACAATATGTTGGCCAACAAACCCAAGGAAACTTGTCTGATATCCCCAAAACACTCTCTTACCTCTTCTAGTCTGACTTGAACTGTGGCAATATTAAATTTTAACGAAATTATCCACACAGTGAAAAAATATACAATCGGTAACTCATATTGTACAGATTAAACGCTAATTTTCAGTGCATTGGCTTGAAAAATCATAAAAATGTCTGGAAGCGGTGTGGAACGTTTCTCGCATACCTGGGGTTCTCTGTGCAGGCGAATGTGTGTTCCTCTGTGTTGAGATAAAGACCTTTTCACCACCCTGCGGTGCCGGAAATGGTAGTATTCTCCAAATATCTGCAAAAACACACACACAGAGGGAAAAAACATTTAGACTTGCAATCTTAAAGATATGCTTGGGAAAGCACAGAGTTATTTTGAAACATCATAAATGAGGAGGCATTCAAAACGCATTTTCTTAGAAAACATGGTGGCAATACAGTTCGTAACAAAACCACATCCTCTCTTGCATGAATGTCACTAAAGAAGGAGAGAATACTTTAGGTAGTACTTCTACATCAAACATGGGTAAAGCGGAAAAAAAAAAAAAAAAAAAAGGGTAGAACAAAAAAAAAAAAAGTCAGGATGAGACACTAATGAAATACGTGGCAAGACAGATATAGTAACAATAAAAAGAAAAGAGATCAAAAGAGCAAGGCAGAAAGACAGGAGCACTCTACACTCTCACATGAAGAGAAAAAATCTGAGAATTAGACACACAGTAAGACAGCTTCACTTAATGAAGCTGCCAAGTTAAGACTGCCTTTAATGAAAACGGGCAGCATAGATTAAGCTGCTCCAGTATTACAGGTCATCTTAGAGTGGTCCAAGTGACCCGAACACGACCTCATTTTCAGATAAAAGCCACAGACACAATGATGAACGCATACGCCTGATGTACTGATCTGAAGTCAGCCAGCCTCCCATCCATACAACTGCTAAGCTTTAGTTTTCGAGCAGATCGATTCTCTCTCTGATAAATGGAAGAAAGCAGAAGTTGCTAAGCTCCTCACGTGTGTGTGAGAAGCCTCGACATGTCTAACCGTGACAAAAAGGCTGTAAGGCATGATATGCTTTAAAACATCATTCAACTCCAGAATCCTTGCAACAAAAACATCTAATGGCCCCTGAATGACAGACTGATAGTTTCATTAGATGCTGAGCAGCTGAATAGATCACTGTCAGCTGGAGTAAAAATGAGATCATAAACGTAAATTTAAAATGAGCTATCCTAAAATCCTGACACACAAAATGTAGCAATCTAGGAGACTTTGTGTTATGTTTAATGATATTAAAAATGATATTCTGAATTTCCCACATCAGTAGGATGGAATTCATACATTGAGTGGTGATCTCTTGTAAGGATCCTAGCTCGCTTAACTCCACATAAACATGTTAAGTACATACCCTAAATTTTGTGACTTTGATACTAATCCACTTGTGGAATATGCTTACATGTATTACAAAATGTGCAATACAAGCCTTTGGGTTTTAACAGCTATGGTAATAGCGTTGTGCTGCTGGTGGTGTGTGTGTGTGTTGGGGATTCAGCCACCATTCAGATAAGAGGGTTTTCAGTTCTGATCTCTTCCCATTCTCTTCTATTTAATCTTGAGTAAACAGCTTGGATTACAACATGTCAACACAAATACCATAAGCCAAACAAAACCAGCATGGCAAAGAAAAGCAGAAAGCGTTCTGAAAACACATTTGCTTCGAGGCAGTGAAGCAAGCGGAGAAGCCTAGCAAGCATAAAGAAAATCACAGATTAAAGAACAGGGAAGAAATATGAATAAAAGGATTACAGCATAATGAAATAAGCAAGATACAAAAGAAGGGGAAGTGTTGGGTATGATGGGTAAAATTATAAGCAGCTCCTCTGCAATCATAGTTCTAAATCATAAAGCAGTGGAGAAGCGATTGTAGAGCCAAGAGCAGGTGCATTCTGATCAATCCAAGATAAGAGAATTAAAAGGCTGGACGTAAGTCACAGCTGGATTTAGAGCTTCTAGCTCCAGGCTTAGGAGAGCACAGAGATGAAAATCATATCTTTTAATGTCATACCATCCCAACATCATGCTCAACTCCCCTGACACAGACAAGGCAACTGCATGTCCTTCCCGAAACATGGCAACAAAACACAGTGGGCGTAGCTGGAGCAGAGATTTGTCTTTAGCCTCTGATCCGAAATCTTGAAATCTAAACCAAAGCCCAAAGAATGCAGATGCATCTCAAAAGTTTCTAATGCCAAGTCAGGGAGGGTCTGCACTTGCACTGCATCTCGAAGGAATGCAGAGAATGTCATGGAGAAAGATATTTATGGACAAGGCTGAAAGCAAACCTTAAAAAATAGGCAAGACACAGCAGTAATGCTAGCCTGTCAGCGCTACACTGCGCTAACATCTAAAAGCAGTGCTGTGTCGTGAGAAATGTGCAGGCGGCCTAATTATGTCCCAGTGTAACTTCGACTCATCGTGTAGGTTCAGAAAGGAGAGCCGAGCAGCAATAGAGTTCGGAACGAGAGCCCCACATTCCCACACAAATTAGTGCCATCATCTACAATTAGCCTCCACCTAACCTGACACGTACCATTAGAGCTCCTAACTATCTGCATAGCAATCTTTACAAGCACACAATCTCCTGCTACATTTTAACTAGGGAAGAGATCTAATGGAAACCAAAGTGTGTTCCAGTGGCGGAAAAACCGAAATAAAGGGAATGCATAATGTTGACAGGCAGCACAGTGCGTGTAAAATTTGCAGCAGCCTCTAGGGATAATTACTGAAACGGAAGGGCTATCCAACAACCTCACTGAAATGCAACACCATGGATGTTTTAAAAATAATCTGGTGGATGTTTATTTTCCAATTAAATAAGTGTCAAGATCAACTTGGTATAAAAAAGAAAGCAGACCACCTGAAAATGAGAATTAATCCTGCAGAAAAGCAGAACCCACATGCTACTCTTGCAACACTAGAGCAAGCCTGGCTCACGGTAATGCTTGCTCTATCACACACACACACACACACACTACAAAATCTCTCGAGCGCTTTACAGTCCATGTTATGCCCTGAAAAAATATGTGAAGGTCTGCAATTGCCCTTATTTTCAGGGCAGTGGCATTTCTGACTTATCTTTTTTAAACTTCTCTGTGACAGCTTATTCAGGTGCTTACAAGAACATCAGTGTCAGCCTAATCATATACATCATACCCACAATATGGGTCTGAAATGTATATTTAACTGCCACTAAGTCCAAGTTACATAAAGTCTTAAAGAAATGCACCCTCTCTCAGTTAGCCAGGTGCAAGCAACAGATAATGAAAAGTTTCCCCTCCCAAATTTGAGGCCCAAATTTGCAGCCTGAAGCAGAGCAGCAGAAGATGGCCATCTGGGATTTTTCACCCAGCATGAACTTGTTCTCTGTCTCTCCATGACCCTTTCATCTCAGACGGTTGGTTTGTTTCATCAACCTTATGTTGTCCTCTTAAACATCAGGACCCTACACTTCTATAGACTATTTTCCTTTTTTTTTTTTTTTCTTAGTACTCCACATTGTCACTCTCTCTAAATTTCAACGCCTTGAGCTAGAAGTGTGCATCGGGACTGGGATCCTGTGGGACTCGAGGGAGGGAGAAAAAAAAAAAAAAAAAAAAAAAAACAGTTGTGGGAGTTTTTTTTTATTTCTTGCGAGTGTGAGCAGGCAGCCAGATGCTCTGAAACTCTCGGGACAAAGAAATGCAATGTTTATTAACGTAGGAGCGTATTGGAGGTGGCGGGCTGCTCCAGCTAAGTTCATTAGAAAATATTGCAGATGCCCAGAAGCAAAAATAAGGAGCTGGTGGGATTGGTCGAATTTCCTGCAGGGGAGGGTGGGAGTGGGATTCAAAATCAGTCCCACACACAACTCTACCTTGAGATAAACATTCATGTGAAACTGTGTGAAAAACAGCATAAGTTCTGTGAAAGGGCTTGTCTCCTAATAGAACCTCTGGACATTTTCACACATTTGTCCAAATATTTAATTCCACACCCGTGTTCATTTGGGTGAGGGGCTCATAATCACCGGTTTTCTTTCACATAAAAAAATTCCTCAAAAAAAACATGGATCAATTGCACAATTCAATACATCAGGTTTACAAAATAGGAGACACTAGGTTCATCTGTTTTCTGTCCCCCCCCCCCTAATATTTATTTATTTATTTTTCTTTTGCTACCAAGGCCCAAGCAGTGAAGGATGGCACTTTTAGGATGCATGGCATTTCATTGTGCAGAAACCCCTGCAAACAAGGAGCCAATCTCGCAGATGATTTTTAGCCATGCAGGCAGACACGAGTCGTGCGTTTTTCATGATGCTCTTAGTGCCAATACTCGCACCACAGAGGACAGCTAATTACAGCACTCCAGACATGAAAGTGTGGTTTTATACATTAATAACCGTAATAACTCTTTCCCCAGCATCATGAAAGTAGAAAGTAACATGACAAGTGAACCACGTTACTCGGTACATTGCACCAACAGTGGATAGCTTCCACACCTCATGTAACTCACCAGGGTTCGGAGACAGCGAACCCCAGACCACCATTTTCAAACGGATGAGAGATCAGTTCCCTGGACCTCTCCCGGGCTTAAAAACAGCGTTCATGCTTCACCAATTATACCAAACTCTGGGCTCAGACAACCCTGAGTCTGGGAAAAAATGCTAGTGGGAAAACAAGTCAGTACTATTTGAAGCATACTCAACCTCCTCAAAATAGGAGGTCAGATACTACGTTGAAGTTTCCACATTTCCAAGTCAGCAGCTTTGCAGTCTTCTAGGAGTTCATGATGGATATACATACATTCCACACCACAGGTGATTCCTGGAAGCCCTCTAACTGCTCTCAACAGAGATTAGACTGCACTACAAGGTCCTGGTGCGCCCGGACAATGACCAATTAGACCCATTTCTCAATTGAGCAGCTGTGGCAGAAATGTGCCAGTGCCATGCTCACCCCAGGAACACTTAATGGCTACCCAACAGCACATTTTCCTCATTTTTCCTAAATATGAGGCTATTAGCATTTCATTTCCTGCAAATGAATCCCCAAAACATTTTGTGCAAACTTATGATGAGGCCCAGAGGAAAAGGTGCCAGCTGCATGCTAGCTTTCCCAGGGGCTGAGTGAAGGGAGGAAAAGCAACAACAACCACCACCAAAAAAAAAAAAAAAAAAAAAAAAAAAAAACCCTCACAGTTTACTATGCTTTTTATCAGCAACCTTTCAGCTAAAGAAGAGCTGCTTGTGTACTGTTCATGGAGCACACTGGCGCGTGAGAAGTTATGGCTCTTACAGCAGCAAGTCCACATTGATTTAAGTATCATCACACATGGAATGGCTTTTTCCCCCCCCTTGATGATGTCAACACTATAGAAGGAGAAACTGTGAGAAGAATGCAATAGCACACACATTGAATTACTTCAGTCTGAACACTGCAAAACTGTAAGCCTTATCTCCGCATTCTTCCGAATCTATTAAAGGCAGATCGATCCAACGCCAAGCGTAGTCCTCCACATGTCAGCGCTCGTAAACTGACCATTCTTTCAGCAAGCTCTTGCTGGTCAATGATTCTCTCAAACTAAATGAAGTGGAATCTTCTTAACATAGCAAATCACGCTCTGTGGATCACGCTACATTATTATGGGTCGTTTGCAGTGGGTCACAAAAAGTCAGAGACAGATTAATGGAGACTGGTAGTGTGATAAAGGATGAAAAGGCCAATGAAAGACCACAAAAGGGCCCCAAACTCTTGAAGGTTCATGGTTACTATAGAAACTCCAGAGAGCCAGTACTGAATTTGACAGTTATAGCTGCAGAGATGAGCAGAGAATGAGCAGCATGGCAGTAAGGATGTGAGAATGTAAACCCTCTCTTACACGCTGGTCTCTGCTACTGCGTATCTGACAGTGCTGTGTGAAAAAGGGAACCAATCTGATTTGCACAGTGGCATCTCAAAACTACTGCGTAAACATAACATCACCAAATAGACTTTTTTTGTAAATGAACAGGCCGCATCATGAGGCAAAGCGTTAGGTTATCTGTCATGATGCATGGTATGCTAGCTATCAAGACTATAATTGCATGACTTATGATATTAGAAGATAACAGCTAATTAACATTCATAAAATCATATGTAATCGTCCCAAGGAATAACAGTAACATGACAAGCGGCATTTCTTGCCTTATTAACTTCAAGAGAGAGAAAAAAAAGAGAGTCTGGTGAGGCAATGACTGTAAACAGTCATTAAATAGTCATAAAAGCACAACATGCTGCTCATTAATAAATGAAAAAATTGTAATCAATTTTAATCACTACTGGTCTCTGTGGCATAAAAGGAATAAAATACTTCGGGTTGGTAACGCATCACGCCACCCTTTAATAATCTCAGCGATGTGAGGACGCTGTTTACGCTGAACAGTTTTAAATTTACTTCATGCTTCTTAAGATCATAACCTTCTGTTTTCAGGTTTGTACAAAGAAACACATGGAGTCATCCTTTTTTTTTTTTTTTTTAATTTTTTTTTTTTAAAACACCAGATCAAGAAATGTGATGTGAATCTTTGTCCACTGAGTGAATATTAACTGATTCAAATGCTGAAGCGCTAACTGAGAAAAGCAACACAGCAGGCATGGGGAGCTTTTCATTTGGTGTACAAAACATATGAAGAGAAGAAATCATCAAAAGTATGACCATATATATGAAACTGTTTACAGAACTATTAAGTCTAGTTGATTCATTAATGTTTTTTGTTTTGTTTTTTTCCAGGGTGAGGAAGGGAGCCTGGATCGTTACAGGAAGGTCCTTTGTGTTCTACAAGGCGAGAGGGGATGTTTTTAAAAGAGAATGCTTTAAAAGAACATTTTAATATGTTTGCTAAAATGGAAAAGTGCACCATCTGTTACTACGACAAACCTAAATATGACCCCTCAATCTCTTGCCACAGTGGAGGGCAGATCATTTCCAGGATGCCAACAAAATTAATAACCTCTGCAGGAGCTCCTCAGGCATGAGAAATCATCCTCCATAAAGTAAACAGCCATTTCAGAGTTAGTCAGGGAATCCTTGGATAATTGTTCCATCAGTAAAATACGAGAAAAGAATAGCATGTGTAGTTTTTGGGTAATGGGGCACAATCAATCAGACAGTAGCAAGAACCATTAATCAGAGTGTGGAAACTGAAGGAGACCTATAGAACACTTACTTTTATCTGTAAACGAAAGAGAAAAAAACTCCTGACAAATGTTGCCCTTTAAAGAATGGGTGCACAAAAGATGAAATGGGAAAGTGAGCCCATTGGAAAGTTAATCTTTACTTTCTTTGAGGGTTTGTAGTAAAGCATTCAGAACCACTTTTGCCGAGCCGCACCATTAACTGGCAGGAAGTTAACAAGCTGTACAAGGTTAATAAGGAACAATGCTGACCTCCATGCTGAAGAGGGGGAAAGCTTCTCACGGGTCAGCTTCAGCACAAAGGCACCAGCCTGCACCAGCAGCTCTACCCAGCTCTAAATGCTTTTAGAATAGAAACATGTTTACACCCTTTGTGTTAATGTAAATTACGAAGCCCAAGTATTGATTGTGCACTTTTTGTGCACTGACAGAGACGTGGTATTTAATGCATTTATCCATGCTAGAAGGGCACTTGCAGTGAAATAGTGTGGCTTTAAGCATTTTGCCAGAAGGCTAAAACAGCAGAGCCAAGGAAGGCATTTGAACATCTACAAAACGCCTTATTTACTGCACAAAGCCTACAAGGCAAGCTGTCTGCAGTAAATCCTCAGACATGTGACCTCCATAACTCCAGTCATACAGTCTAAACTAGGCATTTGATGATAAATGCTCATACAGTATACTGTGATATAGGGTGAAACACATGATTTTTGAAAAGGATGTGTCGTCCTGAGAGATAAAGCCTGTTGTCAATACAAGTGAAACTATTTCAGACATTCGATCTTGCAGTGACCTTGACCCTGTTTGGATCAATTCCAAAATCTAACCAGTTCATCTGCTGGTTACTACAATAATTCCATATAAATCCTACAAATATTCAACCACTCGCTCGAGATATCGTGTTAACGAGAATCTCAGATGGACAAACACAGACAACCCAAAAACATTATGGGTCCACCACGTATAAAAAACATTACCTTATATCTGGGAAGGGCAGTTCACTATTTGATAATTCTTAGCACGATTTTTAAATTCCATAGCCTACATTTATATCTCTTCCCCACTATGACCAGTATTCTCTAACGAATTTCATGAAAAATGTAACAAAATCATGACCCTAAGCTGTATTGTGTGTTATATATTGATCATTTCTTGACCTTGCACAAATGTAATGTTTTATTACCAGTGAACGTTGAAAGAGAGGTCAGAGGTTGTCCTTAGGTACAAGTCAAGGACTGTGACCTCAGCTCACGCAGGGAGCAGGGCTTATTCTACACATATATCAGACAAACCCACTGATCTACTCAACTTACTCTCTCACTAAGTAAGTAAATATGTCATGAAATTCCCTGTATTGGACCTCTAGATTATTAGAAGCATGCATTACTACTGTATGTAATCAAATAAAGTTTATTAGCTTGATGAAATAAGCTTTGCCCATGCAAAAGCTGCCTTTCCAAGTGGTGAGATTAAAATGAGTGTTTATTAAAGTGGCACCAGTTTTGATGATTCAGTGAGCTTTTACCTTTTACATTTTCTGCGCTCCATCACCTCGCATACAGCGTGAAATCCCCGCCATTAGGTTTTCTCAAGGGCACAAACAGTGAGCTTAATAAAGATCAGCTCCCACTTTACTGAGTATGTGAGCTCTGAAAAAGGACCAAACCACACACCTCTATTACTAACAAATAATTAACAGACCCCTTCCTGTGTTCACCAGAGATTACGTCAGCGGCCTGTGACGCAGATTGTGTTTAAAAACAGGCATGTGACAACAGCAAAAATGGCTGCTGGAGTGGGTCTTCAAAACAATTTTCATCTATTATGCAACTACTAGGCTTAATAGCCTTAATCTGGGATGTAAAATGACAGATATGAGCTACAAAAGCACTGCAGCACGGCCTAAACTTTTCAGATCACAGAGAAGCAAAATAAATCTCTGCAATACCAAGACTTCTCTCCTGTTTCTAATAAGTTATTTCAAGTGAGAAATGGCCAAGTTAGAGATCACTCGAAGGAGCAAGAGCCATATTAATGAGTGTTGAAGGAGCGGATTAGGTAAACAGTCCTGCTTTAAAAATCATTAAAACCAGCACAGGTTTCTACAACATGCAGTTTGTTTTTCCTTTTTTGTTTGTTTGTTTGTTTGTTTGTTTCAGGGGAAGAGACAGTGACTAATGGTATGAGCAATCTATCATTTAGCCCAACTTTCGGGGGGGGGGGGGGGGGGGGGGGAGGACAACACCGGAACATAATAATTTAAAAACCATTGGCTGAGGGATGGTTAAGCTGAAGGAGAACTGACTTGCATAAAAATATTGTTCTGACTTTCCCTCCTGAGATCTGGCCCTATTAAATAAAAGTGCAGATATGATTGCCCATATTTTCAAGGGGAAAGCTTAAAGTACTCTCGATTTCAGCCATGTAAAAGTATAGCAATGTGACATCAAAAGACCGCTCCATTACAGAGCAAGAAAGATGGAGCTTGCTCGTGCTTTGGTGTTATTTTTCACTCCATGAATTTACACGGGCTGTGAAGCCTACTAGAGATAGACACAATCCAATATCACGGTCGAAGCAAAGCCAAAAGTCAAAAGAAGCCTGAGGCCGAAAAAAATCTGCTCCACACTTCAAGAAGTCCTTTTATATAAAGAACACCTTAAAAGGTTAGACGAGGTGAAATTGTATTTATAGCTCATGTATTGCACAAAGGTAACTGAAGTTATGTATAAAGGAGGATCGATTAAAAAGATAAACTAAGCAATGAGATGAAATACATGAAATCAGATTAGAAGTAGTCCAAATACTCTACGTGGTCAATCATCTGTATTCTTTCTGCAGAATTAGACTTCTTTTAACCTTCCTGAGTTTATTTCATCCATGGATTGGGAGTTTAGTATATGTAAGCATACGTATAAATATTTAACCATGCACTGGCACCATGAGAGATCGCTTCCTCTCATGTGTGCCTCTTGTTCCCATTTTCAGAATTAGCTCAGATTACTGCATGAATAGGTTACATTGTGCATCAGTAACCTGGAACATTCATGCTCACTGATTATTTATGCCATAATGAGACCATCTTAGCTCACTGGTGAAGGAACTGCTAGGGCTGGGAGATACAGCGATACAAATCATAGGACGATAGAAAAATGTCTCTTGCTAGATATTTTCCTATATTGTCTATATCAAAAAAATGTCTCTTGCTAGATATTTTCCTATATTTCCTATATCAACAATGCCACAAAAGCCACTTTTCAGCAGCCGATTTACATCACTAAGGTCGGCGCTAGGAGCTGCTAGCGGTGTGCTGTAACAAACACAAAAACAAGCATGGAGGAGCATGACAGTGCAATTGATATGAAATTCTCCTTAATGTGATATTAGATTTTGTCCATATCACCCAGCCATAGGAACTACTGCTTTATTTAAAAATAGGAATGAAAATGAGTGATTAGGATTTGTATAGGTGGCATATATTAAGTCTGGCAGTGTATATCCAGACCACGTCCACTTGTAGTTTTTACGTCTCCATTTGAAAACGCTCATGAACATGCAAACCTGGTAAAAATTAAGTCAACTGCCTTAAGAATAACATAATGAACATGCATACTGTGGAAATGCACTATTTAGAGCTAGAATTAGAATGAGGCTACAGAAGTCAGGCATTTCTTTAAATTCAAATATGGACCTCTATTTCTGGTTAAAATGACGCCTCAAGACGCTGATATGGAGCTCAGTATGTTTCAATCAATCATTTTACCTGGGTCTGAAACTTTATTTAATCAAATTTCTGGGAGAATTTATAAATTTATTTATTCATTTTTAAGATATGGTGAACCTGTTTTGATATTTGTTTACAATATGGCAATATTAATTTATTTAGTTTTATACAGAAAAAAATGACATTGTTTTGCATTGTTTATTAGACAGAAATTTAAAATAAAGTCTTTTCAGTCTTTTCATTTTACTTCATCAAAATTTTGTTCAAAATAATCGCAATGAATTGTGAATCGTGAAGCCACTATCAGGAATCAAATTGTGAGCGGAGTATATTGTTACACCCTAAGCACTACAACTAATAAGCGTCTAAAATTGTTATATTGCACAAGCCTACTTTAGCCATAAAGTCTGATTGGAAATTGTTCAACCAGCTGCTGGATCACCTGGGTCTTATCCTAAATCTCAGTCTGCAGTACAATGAGTATCATATTCTGGTGCTTATGCACATAATAATACAATATGAAATTAAACTGTAAAACATTATCAAATAAGAACTTACAGCAGCCAGGTCAGCAGCCTTGATAAACGGAGTCTGAATACATTCGTAACACTCTTAAAACTACTGTACAATGAGCAGGGTGACGACGTGACAGTCACGTCATTGAATGAAATGAAAACAGAGTTTAAATTTTCTCCACCGTGACTGTTATCGATAAAGTATAGAAATCTGTCGGTGCTTCTCTGGAGTTGGTCTGTAATGGCTTTGTGTTCAACATGATCAAGTGACTCGATAGCACAACATATCTATGGTGCAGTTTCTTTCTTTCCAGAATGGCTTGTCAAATGAACTTGCACCAAATAGAAAATAGGAAATTAATGGTTTGGAAAATTAAAATGAATACATAAATTATCATTATTAATAACAACAATAATAATGTATTGTAACCATTTTATATATATATATATATATATATATATAAAAAAGTAAAAGGCCTGATCAAAAATATTAACTAATGCATTAATCATTATGTACAAGTGGGTGAGAGACTGAAAGACAACCTAACATATGGTATCTTATATTGGTGTTGGGCCACCTTACTGTTCCGGCTGACTAATCACATGTAATAATGCCCTGCATGGACATTCTCAGCCACAAACGGTTTTATCTACCATGCTGCACTAATGCACAAACATCAGGATCATTGAATGTGTGCGTTCAACCACAATTACAGCCCTATTTATTGATGCCTTTCCCACGGATCCCACGGAAAAGTAGAGGTCACTGTTCTTACTGAAACACAGCCAGCTGAGCACTCTTCGGATGAGTTCATAATTTGGGCATGATACAAAAATCACTTGTGCAATCCTGATGCAATATTGAGGTAAACTGGGCCTAACTCAGCATTTTATACATACCACAGAGCATGCCAGAGTGTCAGTTGCTTAACCGTTCCAAATACTGCTACTACTAATAATAATCATTTTAATTCACAAGTCACAAATTAACACACTAGACACATAGTGACACCTCCACGCAACCATCTCAGAAGTCTTTCAATCCCTATGCAAACTTTCGAGAAAAGTTCTACTTTACCAAAAGTGTGAAAAGAACTGCAAAGCCTAAATCCCACATTATAATGCTGGTCTCTAATTTTTTTCCTCCCACACAAACCAAAAAGACTCATCGCGGCTGCTTCAGTAATAAAAGGAGTCCAGATGGGGAGCTAATGTAAAAATTAAAAAAGGTGAGAGTGTTAAGGGTGTTACCTTCATCACTGATTGTCATCATCAGAAAGAGCCAGTTACAAGGTTACTGAAAGCTGAAGCTGATGCTTTTCAAAACTAACATAACTACCATAGATATCCGTGAAAATTCTGCAAAGACATGTGCACATAATACTGCATGTATACCCATAGTTCAACCATTGTTACTAGTATATACACACTAAAATAAATATAAAAGGCTGAAGCAGAGAGTACTTTGTATTTCTTTACTTTGCATTTCTTCCAACAGCACCGCCCTGAAAATTTCCCTGGCAAATCAGGCTAATGTCAGTCATACGAGCATTCAGGAACAGCTGTTAATGAGACTTTTTCCATTTTTTAATGTTCATTTTGTAATTATAGTCTCATATTTTAGGCCTACAGTATAAAACTCCATAAGTCTCCCACAGGGATTCCACACAGTCCACAGAGACAATGATAGCCACTGATAGCAATACTGGAACAACCTGAATCCTAAAAAAAGAGACCGGTGGAACTACTCTAGTTTTCCATTGCAGGTGGTCTAAGGACGAAAGCAATTCAAACTGCTGCATGGTTTCAAAGCTAGTAGATAAAAGCCTGCAGTAAAAAGACTATAATAAAGCATGGTACAGTTCAATAGGCTGTTATGTCGATGCATACAACTGATCAGAAACAGGCGCAGTGGATGGATAATGAGTCTTTCATACTTTTCTTTTTCCTTGCTGAGAAATGACTCAAAATGGCAGTGTGTGAAACCATGAGAAACCAAGTCATACACGCCTACCACAGATGTTGTACAAGTGCGTGGGAGCTTCTGCTAAAGGTTTGTTCCTGTGGTTCACATGAAGTGCAATATTCTAGGACTGAATTTTGCACTTCTGTCTCTAGCAGAAGTTTTCATGTTTTCTAATCTGCCTAAGAAAACTCAGTACTGATTCACAAGAGCACAGATTTGATGGAAATGTAGTTTACTTCAACAGTGTAGGAAAAGGAGAAAAAAAAACACCTTCTGATTCTGTAGCTTAAGGATTCAGCTTAAGTCATTAGGGAATGTTAAAGTGTTGGCATTTACAGCTTTTTTTTTTTAAGGTGTTAAACTCTTAGCAAAAGGCTATTGAAATCTTTGCTTCAACCAAGTAGCACCACCTACATTCCTAAGAAAGGAGTGGGAAGGGAGAATGTTAAGCAGCACAAAGAACAAGCAGCGAATCAGATAAAGTCATATCAGGAACTCAGACATTCCCAATAAGAATAATTTAGACAATCTTCACTACGGGAAACCCATGCTCAAGGCAGAACACATGCTTTTAGCACTGCTGCTCAACATCTGGAGTAGAATTGCCTAAGATCAGGTGAATCTGAAAGGGTCTATTAGAAAAATTTAAAAAAAAAAATTATCCTATGGATTGAAGATTTTACAAAATTTTGTATGAAAACAGCATTGCATGGTATCTCAACTGGTACTTAATCCATATCCCTCCATAAATTAAGGTATACTCTTATTATATATTACATCTACAAGGTATCTATGGATTCAGAAAATTTAAGACTTACAGATGTGCAGTTAACCTGATGCAGCTACTTTGGTTGATCTAGTCAGCATTCAAATTAGTACACAGGAAGTCTGATCTTTTATTAAACACTGAACACAAAGCACTTAAAGTGAATACTTAGCTCTTAGATCAGTCTTTTTCCTTCTGACAGCAGTTAAAAATTTTGCATACATTAAAATTATTCTTAGCTTTTTATGTAGGGTGATCTTTAAATATGTTTTAGGATGTAACCATAATATTTAGTAGATATACGTTAAAATTTAGCCACATGCAAGCATGCTGTGTGTACATGTCTGCATGTGTGAAGTAGAACGCTGCCACTTATTATTATATGTTGTGTAACTGTTTTGGCTGCTTTTATTTCTCAATCAGAGAAACTGAAAAACGTGTTTAGGGTGGAGCACTCGTCCAATGACTATTCCAAATCTGATGCTTAGTTATTCTGTAAAGCTGCCAACACACCACTGAGTGAAACAACAACGTCAGGCACAAGGAAAGATCAATATGGCTCATCAGTACCCAGGGTACACAGTGTGTTCGAGCTTGTGATCTGAAGTGTGCAAGTTCAAATCTCAATAATAATAAAGAGCCACTGTTCGGCCCTTAAACCTCAACTGCTCGGTGTATTCTCGAATTGTATCCGGTCTGAAGTGTGAGCTGCTTTGGATAAGTGTCTGCCAAATTAATAAATGTAAAAGAAATAATAAAACAAAAAAACTACTTATACAGAGACTCCAGTATTGCATGGTCAAATCAATGAAATCTAAAAAAAATCTAGCTGAAAAATCAACAATATAATATATAAATATAATATAATATAATATAATAAATAAAAACAAAGCTCTGAAGAATTCATCAGGAGAATAAGGAAAAGACATATTACCCCATCAGCAGTTCTGCACATACGCAATCATACCAGTCAACTGGGGAGGCACTAATGACCACATTTTGCAATGATAATAACAGGAGGCCAGTTTTGAAGCATGTCTCAATAGAACCGTTTGTCAGTACATGCAGAAACAGGCCACAGGAAACTGCTACCATTTTCCAGGTGCATTTAACCGTAGCTCTCAGTTATCAAGCGGAAGGACCTGAGAAAAATGAGCACTTCATGAAAAAGACAGGAAAAAAAAAAACACAGTGTTTCCTTTAGAATAGTTCATCTGCTCATTATATTTATAGACATTATATAAATCTATATAATACTGCACATCATTGCAAATAAATAACAATGTAAAGGGACAGCTAAGTCAGATAAAGCAATAAACTTGCATAAATGTGGTGTAATGAAGTGCAAACTTAATTCTGTTACTCAACCTATTGCTGATGGGTTTCAGGCTTCTGCTTTTCAGCAAGTGGGACATTTTTATAAGATCAGACTGCACCCTGTTAAAATGACATCTGCCCAGGCTTGTGTGATAAATATTTACTTGTTCCCACACATTATTATATTATGTTAACAGACCTGCCAACTTTTACACACTTTACGCAAGAGCTCTGCAACTGAACAGAGTACACTAGTACTGGTATCGCACAAACACAGCAAACGAGCAGGCTTTTTCATGCTAATAAAACAGTCAGCCAAACAGCAGGCCAATCTTGAATGATCTGTGTTTTGAACTCTCCAATATTAACTTGTTAATCCAGGACTTTGAGCAGCAAATGAACAGTGAAAAACGTCAGCTATGTGGACATTACAAAACTGATTTCTGAAATAATTATGTCAAAAATATACTGTTATGTTTATTTTTTTAACTGCAGAACCACATAAAAATCCACCATCCAGCTGAGTTTTTGTAGTCGCCACTGCCAGCAAGCAGTTCCCGACTGCAAAGCCTAACATTTTCACCCTACCGTATTTCCCTTAAACATGAAATGGTAGAAATGATCATTTTCCTATCTTTATAGCCTACCAGTTCTAGATGATTAAATAGTTAACTGATTTTTTTTAATAGTAAACTACAAGCAGGGGAAATATATCACCATACAAGCTTATTTCTGTCTATAGAAATGCTCCAAGCACTCCTACTGAACTCTGAGCTACCTTTGCATACAGTGGTCTTGTAATCAAAAGCCACCTAATTTACAAGTGGAAACATTTTGTTGAGTGCTCCAGGTGACTTGCCAGGGCTGTGCTGTGTCACTGGAGTGCTCTACCACCCACCCCCAATGTCTGGAACATTGCACTTTCCTCTGTAACTGATGAAGCGACTAAGTATAAAGTGACTAGGCATCTGACAGGAAATTTGGTATATTGTGTTAGCAAGGCACACTGATAGAGGGCCAACACAAGTTTTTAAAAACTATAAAAAATAGTCTCCTATAGGAAACCTGAAAAAATGTAGATGATGGATGGCTCATCTCTCTCCTGCCAACAGTTTTAGTGATAGCAAGTCTGTCAAGGGCAGTTTTAGCAGGACAGCAGAGGCCAAGCTTGCCAGCACTATGTTATAGAAGAGGCAGACTATGTTTTTTGTGGTTTAGAAACCCCACTGGTTGTCGAATCCACATTGTCATTGCATAGCTCAGCTATTTCCAAGACACTGTAATTGCTAGCCATGTGGTTTTGCGTCGTGTACGAGAAAAGTTGGATGTCCATCAAAGGCAGAATGCCAAACACCAGGACACTCTAAGCAGAGATGGCTGGCCTGGGTCCCAGGACAACAAGGAGATGGGTACTTGGCTTGTTGAGGTGCTCCAATTTTAACTCCACACCACTTCCTGACTGAGACTGTGGTTAGACTCACTGCTGCCAAGTCACCCTTGAGCTGAACGTTCTTCACAGACATTACCGAAAGACAGCTCCTTGCCCTCTCCTTTGCCTGCCTCTATTAGTGTCAAAGTGTTTAGGTGTCAACTTTCTAACACAGACAATAAAACACTTTGTTTTAAAAAAAAAAAAAAAAAAAATTCCTTCCATAACATGACAAGTCCAGACTAGACAGCTGAGATGTACACAGTATAAAATGCCTCCCTTCCTTTAAGGCTCACCACATATATGGCAAGAGCTGCAAATTCATTCATGTCTCCATGGAAGTAGCATAAACAAAACAATTATTTAATTTAAAAAAAAAAAAAAAAAAAAAATATATATATATATATATATATATATATATATATATATATATATATATATATATATATATATATATATATATATATATATATATATATGTTTGTCACTCTGGAAAAAAAAAAAACATCAGACCTACTGTTGTGACTGAATTCTGACAGTCAAAAAATAATTTTTTTTTATAAAAATCATGATGATTTTATATTTTTCTTCTTAACTTCAAGAATCACAAATATATTTCAGGAAGGTTTTAATTCACCTCATAATAATAAGGAACAGTCTGTCTGTCTGAAAATGTCGAAAATTTTGCTAGCTACACTAAGTTTGATTTACTCACACACAAGATCAGGCTTTGATCAAGTTGTTGCATAGCTACAAGACATAGCGAAATGGACACACAAGCCTAAATCAATTTTGGTTTTAATCAGATAGCAATGTGCACTTGCACTCTCTCTCTCTCATTTTGACAGAAAATGTCAAAATGTCACCATGTGAAGGATTTTCCCAGACAAAAAAACAACAACACCCCACTTAAAGGAAACTGTACCCACTCACTGGCCAGGCCGTCACGGCAAGGATGAAAACACATTATGACATTTTTCTTCTAATGTCAACAAGCTTAACTGCATTTAGAAAAGCCCCAGGCCTCAAACTGTATAGGACAGCAGGGATTCAAACTCCACACTGTTAATAACTTCATTAGCTGCATTTTGATGACAAGCTAACCTGTGTAACTGCATAGCTGGCACCATTTCTAGATAACTCAAGCTGAAGCATTCCTGTGAATGTAAAGGACACTGATCGGAACACGATAAGACATCAGGTGTGGTGGCTGGATTCACAACTCAATGAAATGGAGATAGCAAAGAGGAGCCACCAAGGTAACACACAGCTTGCAGTGCTGACTAGGTGGAGAAGTACACCTGTAGGTCACAGGGGCAGCAAGACCCACACCGAACATCTTCATACTGCACAAAAAAAGACGAATATCATTGAGACTTGTAGACACGGACCTGGAAAAAAAACAGCACCAAGCAACATGGGCCAAGTACAATATCTTTTAGAAGGTATTGAGGGGGGAAAAAAAAAAAATAATAATAATAATTAAAAAAAACACAAGTGGATGATGTGATTCAGACATTTCTCATACTGAACAGCAAGCACTGATATGATTCCCTGACATCTGGCTGAGATTAATATGAAAAAACAAACGTACAACTAATCTCTCTACATCAGTGTTGCCATTTAAAATGCAAATAGTGCAGCCGTGCTAGGCCTTCACAGTCATAAACAGCGAGGGAATTGGATTTGTATGGCAGCAAGACCAGCAATAATGATTTTTTTTTTTTTTTTTTTTTTTTTTTTTTTTTTTTTTTTTAAACAAACACTCTAACCCTTAACTGGGGGGGGGGGGGGGCGACATATGCACAAGAACTTTTACTTGTACTTATTTGCATATGTATTAATAAAAAACTTATCTAGTAAATGTTATTGTAGTAATACTATAATGACACATGTAATTAGTTCAAAAAAAAAAAAGAGCACCACCATGCATTACCCCGGCTACTGTCACACTGCTATTATAAACTCAAAGCCATTAAGCCTCTCTTAATTGTTTTTACAGCAAAAAAGTATTTGTATCATGAAGGCACAGCCCAGCTATTAAAAATAAACAAAAACACACCTAACACATTTATAGTTCCATGTCTTTATTCTCGTTAAGTGACATTATTTGATCTAACCCTACAGAGCAATTCAGGTTTCATTCTCCAACAGAGTGTATGTGGCAGAGACAAGTGAACACCACCCACCTGGACTTATTAAATCATCTTTAAAGCCAGTTCTAATTGCTTAAGTAAAAGCCTGAGCATTTCAGTGTACCCTGGCCTCATTTAAGTACTCGAACGTTTCGAGCAGTTAATCCTTTCTTTTAACCTTTACCCGATAATTTAGTAGACATAAAGACCTGCCAGTGACAAATTACACCAACACTTCTGCAAACATGATTACAAATGAAATTTTACTCACTCAGGTCATTCTAGACATTACTGATCAGCTAAAAGTTTTTTTTTTGGGTGGAGGCTGGTGAAGCTTGATGAGGGGGATGTAAGCCTTGTACCTTAAACACATCTGGGTTTGGTTATTGGCCTTTTTGACCTGTCTGGCGTTCAACTCCATTAACTGGACCAATCATTCACACACACTCTTTGAGGAAGCTGGGTATAATTACACTGGAGGATGGGGAGGTAACCATAACGTTTAAATGTTCAAGGTTTCACCCCGCTGTAGGCTCAGAGATGGCCACTTGCAGCATCAGCTATTCTGCTCTTTGGAAATCACTGAAGGAATGTTTTCGTTCAGGTGTTAAGGAGGTCATGCCACAGACATTTACATCAGATGGCAGCTCTGACCTACACCCAAACTGGCATGCCTGCCAACTGTCAGCTTCTCTTTCAGTGGAAGGTTTGATGAAACTGCTCATACCCGTCACTCTGTGTGCTGATACACTGGATCGCTCTTAATACCCTCAACTGAAGTTATCATCTTTTCTATTTTTCTATGTTTTACAGCTCTCTGCCGGGCAAAAACAAAGACTAAAACTGAAGCTTCAAAATAACAGCTCACATAGCTTTCTGGAACAAATCCATCCCCATTTGGGTCACTGTACTTTTTCCACATCACAAAAAAAATAATTCAAATGTCTCACTGGAATCTGCTGGAAAATGATAAGGACCCGGGGCTGAATTCATGCGGTAAGCAGCTAACAAGATTAATTTGAGGACAGCCTAAAAATACCTTGCTCAACTCAACTGAATATAAAATGATTTAATAAAAAAATTTCACAAGTTTCTGCAGAATATAGTTCAACCAGGACACGCTCCGTGGGTAACCTTTGTTAATTTATAGCTTCCCACTGTTCAAAATACATGACTCAAAAGATATGCACAAATTCAGTAATAAGTCTGCATTCAAAAACATTAAATACATGAATTGAATTCAGACTTGGGCCACAACTGCTCATGTCTTTACTCTGACTTTAAGCTATGCAACATCTCTATACAATATTTTAAATACACTCACCAGCCCACCTGAATCAAGGGTCATGTTGTTGTGTATTCTGAAATGCTTTTCTGTGCACCACTATTGTAAATAGTGGTTATTTGAGTTACTACAGCCTTCCTGTCAGCCAAAACAAGTCTAACAAAGCATTTCCACCTGCAGAACTACTTCTCACTGGATTTTTATTTTTTGTTTTCTGCACCATTCTGTGTAAACTCTAGAGACTGTTGTGCATGAAATTCCCAGGAGATCAGCAGTTCTGAAACACTCAAACCAGCTGAAGCTTTTGACCTGTATCTGTATAATTTTATGCCCTGCACTGATGTCACATGGTTTATTGGATAACTGAATGAATGAGCAGGGGTGCATGTGTTCTTATTAAAGTGGCTGACGAGTGTATATTCTAGAGAACAGTGAGTCCTACGGATACTGAACAACCTGACATGTTGTTCAGTATATGTTAAAGCAAATATGAATTGGGCATGCACAGTAATAATATTAATATTAACCTTGCAGTTGCAATGCTGAACTAATAAAGCCAACTATAGAAACTAAATGTGTCTTATCCAACTGAACATTGGATAATTATTCCTTTAATGAACTAGGTGTTCATTACGGTTAAAATGACACATTTGTGATTTTTATCACCTTTCATTACCTCTTTTCATGGCAAAAGACATTAAAGGTTTTGTCTGGGAGCAATGGCGCCATTTAAAGCATTCTCATCACTTGAATGTTTAAATCTGCACCATATTAAAGGTCATCAGATGAGGTATTTGTAAACAGCTGAACACTTTTACACTAGTGGAACGGACATGTTGGAGTTTCTGTTCCAGATCTGACATTAACCTTGAAGCATGCACTTCAGCAAAGCTAAAATATTTCAAGTACATTCTCAGTCCCAGCCATGGTCAGTTTGGTTGCGACATCCAGCCTTGAAGAAACTCCTATCTATACAATAAATCTAGTGACTCACATTTGAAGAATTTTGAATTGATTCACATTTTTTCAAGCTTCATATCAGCCAGTCAGTTCTGGAATGTAAGCACTTTTGCAAGGTCAGCTTTGCAATTATCATGATAAAATACCATTTTCCCTTTACTGTTTGAAAAGAAAATTTAATCTCAAACTTATAGCATGAATGTGGGTGTTAATATGAATGACAAACCTGGCCTCTGATAATATACATCACTACTACAACAACCAAGCACAGATTTTGCCTTGCAAATATGCGACATCTGAGTTGAGCCTAAATTCAAACTGCACTGATTCTTCTTTTTCCACTTCTGATACAGTGCAGTTTTCAGATCAGATCTCTAGGCATACTAATCAGCCGCAGACTTTCTCTAGTACCTGAGCTGAGACTCTCAAACTTCTGTTGCCAAGGTATGTGAAAGTTCAGAGGCACACTGGAAGCAGGCTTTAAAACGAGCTGTGTTCCAATGTTCACATGCAAACTTGTTTGACACCAAATGCGTAACAGAATTAAATATTAAATAAGTGTATTCAGTGCATCAGATGGAAAAATTTTTCAAATCCACATTTACACCAGCACTGGCTTAGAAACACATTTAAAACCAGAGCGGCCCACCTGTAACTCAAACAGTGAAGGTTTGGGTATGGTTTGTGAATCACGTTGAAAAAAAAAGATACTGTAGCAGAGTATTTCAAATGAAAATGAAAAAAATACTGGCTGTACTTCAGGATACTCTAGTTTTCTAAACAAGAAGCGGTGTAGCTTCTGCAGCAGATCCTCTGTTATGGTTAATCCAATCACATGCATTTATGTAAATGATTTCACTGAAGGCAGCTCATTAGACCAGAGACGAGCTAGGGGGCTAGAAACATGAGGTCAGAAAAGAGAGAGTGTTTTCACACTTTTTTCCCTCTTTATGATTTTATTAGTAAACACATGACTTGGCTTGTGTAAAGAAATCTTGACTACAAAAACAGAATGTTTCAAAGATGATTAGACCAAGGAATATGCATCTATACTTCCAGCTCCACTAAAAAACCTAAGCACATAAAATTATTGATAGCTATAACTTATTCTCTAATGGGTAAGCATCAAAAGGTAATTGGAAGGAAGGAATTTTACTTGCAAACTTTTACTTATAACTTGAACTATAGGCCAAAGGTGACAATAATTGGCAGCTAATGCTGAAGTTTAGAGCAACAAAAACTTGGATTTCTTGAACAGGGTGTTCAATAAATAATTTGCTTTCTGTTCTGTACAACATGCAGATAATTATTGATGTCTAGTGGCAAACGGTTCCTTGCATTCAGACTGAGCAGAACAATACTGCTGCTGCTGTTCTGAGAGAGGCATCCTCTGTGCTTTGCAAAGACAAACACGGTCACCACACCCCCTCTTTCTGTACAAAGCAACCATCAGAACTGCATCAGCACCTCACCAGTTTTCACTATAAATATGCACAAGCCCTGTGATGGGTGGTCAGACAGCAGTGAAGCAGGGCACACAGGGAAAGAAGGTGGGGGGGCAGAAATTGAGCATTTCTTAGAAACTGTTGACAGTAGATAGCTGTGTCATTCACTGATTTTTAAAAGACACTCTTGGGCCCAGACTTGTTAGGGGGGGAAAAAAAAGCCATTGAAACAAATGGAGCACAGCAGTTACAACATTTCTCTTGCAATGGAATGCACAATTGCAAAACCCTCATACGCTGATGTTTATCTTGTGGGGAACGGTTTCTTTTCTTTAAAAAGGCCAAACAGTTAAGAATGCAGTGCTATTGCAGTGCAAAACAAATGTGAATACAAAATGTCTAACAAGCAAGATGACAAACATTAAGAAAAAAAATCCTGTCTACGTATGTATATAATTATATTTTATGTACAGTGTATACACAGAGACTGGAGACAAATAAAAGGAAAAATGGTGGCTCTGATATGCTGTGGGAAGCATTTTGCTGCTGTGGTTTGAGTCCACTTGTCCCTTTAGAGGGAAGAGTCAATGCAACTCTCTCTTCCAGGATAACCCCACCCCTACGCACAGGGCACGAGAGCTCACTAAACTGTTTGAAGAGTATGAAAATGATGTAAATCATATGAAATGGTCTTCACACTCACCAGATCTCCCACATGCACACAGATGGGAGACTTTTTTTTAGTGACATGTCAGTGCTCTCCACCACTTTTATCAAAATGGAGGAAACATTTTTTGAAAGAATGACATTTATCCTTTCAGTACAGTTCGAGACCAGACAGTCACGTTTACATGGACACTTTTTGTTTCAATCGGAATGAAATCAATCAGATTAATTAAATCGATCGCAGCGTTTACAAGAACGCTGAATAAAGTAATCGGGTTGATACGCGCGTTTACGTGACAGAATCGGATTTGATCTTCTGACATGCGCACAGTGCACGAATACACATTTCCCACCGTTCCAACATGCAGATACTAGCAGCCACTCTCTTGCCATTGCTTCTTTTTTTCGTTTTAAAAAGCAGATTTAACATTTGCCTATTTCAGCTGCTAATTTGAAGACGACGAGCGCGTGATGTGTTGTGCGGTACTGCGTGTATTTATCAAGCAATTAAAATGCCTCTTCCCGAGCCCAGAACAAGGCGTCTGTGGATGAGGGTCCGAAGCGAGGACTGGTGGGACAACATCGTCTTGCACCACTTCACAGACGAGGAGTGGAAGGAGAATTTTAGGATGACATGACAGTCATTTATGACACTATGCTCAATGGTGGAGGGGTACATGGCACCTGGTGCCCCAATACCACTGACAGCCGTGCGTCATACGTCATTACGTGATTTGTATGTCATTGCACATGCGCAGAACTATCTGGTTTCATTTTCAATCCGATGAAGTGTTTACATGTCCCCTCCATCGGATTAGAAAAGGTTTAAACCACCCCTTCGGATTATTAGTGTCTATGTAAACGCAGCTAATGTTCCTCCCAATCTTCAACTGGTTAGTTTCAGTGAGCCTGTTCTCAATGTAGCCTCAGGTTCCTGTTCTTGGCTGACAGGAAAAGAAAAAAGGTGCGGTCTTCTGTCGCTGAAGCCCATCGGCCTCAAGATTCAACGTGCATTGCGAGATGCTTTTCTACTCACCATGGTTTTAAAGAGTGGTTGCTTATGTTACTGGGGACTTCCTCAGCTCAAACCAGCCTGGCTATTCTCCTTTGCCCTCTCTCATTAACAACGGGTTTCTGTCCACAAAACTGCAGTTCACTGGATGTCTTTAGTTTTTCACACCATTCTGTGAATGGAAATCTGAAGAAATCAGCAGTTTCTGAAATACTCAAACCAGCGCGTCTGGCATCAACATACATGCTACGGTCAAAGTCATTGTGATCACATTTTTTTTCCCCCTCATTCTGATGTTCAAACTGAAGCTCTTAGCCTGTATTTGCATGATTTTATGCACTGCTGTGGTACAACATGATTGGCTGATTGGATAATTGCATGAACAAGCAATAAATAAATGAGCAAATAAATTAATCCGTAACTAGTCACTCATTTTCTCTGTAGAGTACTTAAGCTTTTGAAATGCCTAAGATGTGCACACACAAACACACACACACAGGCCTACAAGGCTATACAACTTTTTTTTTTATTTTGATCTATTCTAGTGTTGTCATTTCCTCTCTTGAGGCACTTCTTTTACCTTATCCACAAAATCTCTATTTCAGGCAGAATACTTTCTGTAAGCTAAGAGAGGTGAAAACTCACTTGTATATCAACAGTGTGACCACTACTGTTGGATGGGAAAAACACAGTGGGAAATGTGTTACAGTTTTCTTGCAAGCTTGCCTGATTTGTAAATGATTCAGAACACACACTATTCATGGAAAACAAAAATACGGGGAGGTTCAGGCTAAACATTTTGCTGTTGTGGTATCAAAACTGCGCTAGAGGACACGAGCGAAGCTCTGTTTCTCTGCCAAAGCTCTGAAAGCCGCCATGGTGTGGTACAGCCATTTTCTACCAAAATGGAAGGAGCTTCCCGATAAGCATCTGGTGGCGGTACAGCATACAAGCAACAGGAAATCAGCAAGTGAGATGAACAAGCGCCATGACAAACTATGACTGCAGAACAAACGCACCCAAACATGTCAAGAAATTCTGCATTACTCTGCATGCTAATTATTATACAAGACTAAATTAATTACATATGGTGAGACACAACAGATAAAAAGAAATCCATAGATACCAAACTTCTGAGTGCAAATGAAAACTTTCTACCTACAAACGCAAAATCAGGTAAACACTATTGTTTAGCAAAACAAGACCAAAGGTCTGTGTGTTTTGTGATTAAGTTAATTCCAGCCCACAGTGAATGACTAGCAGGCAAGGCTGCTGTATACAAGGGAACAGAACGTTGGGAAGCCACTTAGAAGGCGTTTGAACAAGGGCCCTAACCAAACACCTCATCTCTGTAAACGGATTGCAGACCTCCCACCCCAGAAGAGGAATGGTGCATAGTCCTGCCAAAAAAACTCAATGTAGTCCTTACACAAAACATTTGTCTAAAGTAGAAAGCAGAGTGTGCACGTATACGGGGGGGAAAGCTGTTGTTTATCTGTTTTACACAAGATGCAGACCCAAGAAAATTTCCGTGCACACTTACTTACTTTCTATTCTAGGAAAAAGATGTTACATACAGCAACGAATACAAAAGCGGGTCTGGATTCTGACTTGCTTGCATTCTGCTAACTGAATAATGGTAAAATAACATCAAAAAGTGTATAAAATATGAAAACTAATGTTGAAGGCACAAGACAAGAACTACATTTTAGCTAAGCACTGCAGGTAAAGCGCTACATAGTCAGTGACAGTAGAGAAACAAGTTTGCCTTGTTTGTCTGCCATGGTTTCTTTCAAGCTTTTAAGTTACAAAACCAGAAGAGGCCAAATTCAGAACTCAAAAGATGAAAAGCATGACATTAAATCCCGCCAGTGCACAGCTGAGGTCATGGTCCTAAAGTATCAGCCTGGTGGAGTGAGCTACAGCTAACAATCTACATTCTGACTTGAGATGGAATCAAAATATATATATATATAAAATCACACAAGTCCATCAAGTTGGGACGGCAAGTAACGGTAGGAAGCATTTAACAGCAGGGCAGAAAGCAACGAAGCCGAACATCCTAGGTAACTTGTATTCTTTAATAAAAAAAATTTTTTTAAATAAAAAAAAAAAAAAAAAAAAAAAAAGCTTAACTTCTTAAACAAAGCAGTTCAGAAATCTGCTGACCTTTTCTAATAAGACTGCCTCATGACTCTCTCCACAGAGTAAAAAACCGTTTAAAAAAATGGAGAAGAGAAAAGAAAAACACGGTTCCAACATTTTATAGACTTTGAAGTCTTCCTGTTCAAGGTGGAGATCGATGATTAATCCAACATCTGGCAACATAAAACTCCATTCAGAGATGACACTGCTGTAATAACAAGTATTTATTAAAAAATACCCATGTTTCCAATTAAACTAACAAAGTACATCAGCAGGAGATGAAAAGCTATACGAAAGTAGTGTTTTGACAATCACAGTGAACATATGTGGGTCAGGATTGAGCAACAGTACAGGAACTGTATCTACTGGAACAAAAAGCAAACACTCACGTAGACTGATAGTCTCGAATGAACCCTGACAAAGATCAAGTTCTCGTAAACTCACTCTATCGTCAAATATTTGCAAAAGCAGACTGCTGTGCTTCATAAAATGGGGTGGAATTAAGCAACTTGCCAAATCTTTGACTTAATGTCTGTATTTGGTGCAGTATGGCATAACATTTTGCATGCCATTTCTGGCATATCCATATTTGGTCCAAGGTCAATAATGTGCCTGAAAAAGCATCAGCTGCAGCTGTGATCTGGCTTTCTCTGCATGAACACGTCACCTGCAATGACCTGGTTTCCCAGCTGCACAAATTTAACAGATGCCTTCCTGGGAGTTTAAGCCCTTGTTTTTAAGAGCACATGTAAAACAACCTTAAATACAAACCAGAGAACTAAGAAAACAGACCGTAGGTGTCTGTCCTGTTTGTGGCACCAATATAAACCTGATTAAATTAAAGTCACAAAATGAACGATGCTATACCTGGATGCTTTCCATCCCCCCTCCCGCACGAAAGGATTCATGCACTCCGGTACATTTAAAATGCATCCATCATAAATCTAATTACAACAGCTTTCATTATCATCATCAAATCATTGCATCTGTTACATCACATCATTCTGCGAGTGCTTATGGACGCCTCGCTTCCACGGCCTGCATGGCCTGACTCGATTTTCTTAATGAAAGATTTTATTAGGGAAGAGCTGGTTGGAGAAATTGAGGTTTGGAGAGGGGGCTGCTTTTGCATCAACATTTTATTAAGACATCGGCCTCGCCTGATGGATTCTGCGGCCTTCACATGGCCCACACTGAAGGACTACACGGTTCAACAGATGCTGGGACATCGAGGGACATCAAGCTTCCGCTTCAGAACATTCTGACTCTCAAGGCTAATCGAGTGATAAAACATGCAGTAGTGCATAAACATTAACTTTCTCTAGGCAATACTGGGGAAGCTGAAAAACTACACAAACATGCCTTGTTACGGAACTGACAAATCTCTTATAGTGGACAAGATCTATCAGGATAACGCTCATTTAGACTAGGTGCATACATGTTCAGGCTTGCTATGAAATCTAGCTGTATGCTTTTGTATAATAGATCATTCGTCAAGTAAAGCACGACAAGCGATGCAACTTCATATTCAGCCAAAATCATTTCATAATAAAGTAACATTTTATAGCTTTCAGGAATTTTAAAATAACTGTTGGCTGGAGGACGGAGCTGATTCATCAATGTTCACATGCTCCTAGCAAAAGGAATTCACACATTAACATTCCAAATAATTAATTCAGGGTAATTTGCTCTCAAAAGAAAAACACTAACAGCCTCTGACAAAAAGAGTTCATTTTTACAAACCCACATAAGCATGCCCATGATACAGCACTTATACTAAAATAATACAAGCAACACTGTGGATAAGGATCATTATTATTACTATTATTAATAACAAATTGCCAAAAGGTGGCGGCAAGAAACACATTTTCAATTGAACTTCTTCTAATTTTTATTTAAACACAAACTGTCGGAATATTTAAAAAAAAAAAAAATTTTAAAAAAAAATTTAAAAAAAAAAAAATTCACTTTAGTCTACAGCTCCTTTACTTTAAGAAAATGTGTGTCTCAGTTCTTGCCAAAACGAAGTTCTCTCAGACTGTTCCTCTACACACTCACTTCATGCTCACATATGCACACGCAACTAATGGTACCTTGCACTCATTTTTAATGGCCACGCTCGCTGTGACTGCTGTGTGCGCTCAGGTTGGCTGTCCACGCGCTCCATGTTAAAACCACTGTTCAAACACCAGAGCCTGAACTTTGAGAACTGACAAAGGTGTGCACTGTTCACCCTAAAGATGGCGGCGAATGTTCTTCCTTGGATGGATTAATGACTGCAATTTCTAAGAACAGTTTACACTCAAGTCTCCATCACTCAACACTTGATGACCAAGTCTGTCGTGTCAAACTGAAAAGTTAAAACTCCAATGCTGCTCATACTCAAGTTCTTGTTAACACAACTAGCACTTTTTGTCTCCAAAGTGTACAGTTAAGGAAGAGAAATTATTTATAATCACACTATCTGGCGTCACCCAGATGAGGATAGGTTCCCTTTTGAGTCCGGTTCCTCTTAAGGCTTCTTCCTCTTGTTGTTCCGGAGTTTAAATATTAATTTAAACTTTATATCCAGATTTCTGTAGGGCTGCTTTCCAACAATGACCACTGTTAAAATTGCCTTATAAATAAAATTAAAGTAAAATTTATTTCAATTTATATATTTTAATGTTTAATGATCACATAACCTAGGAACCATAAGACACACAGGATAGGCTAGGGATGATATCTGCCTACCGCACTGTCCCATAAAGGCACAAATCATGTCCACATGGGTACTGGCTTAGAAGCACTCCTTTCAATCAATTACTCACTGCCTCGCATTCTGCACTGTCCAAACGCTTGCTAAGTGGATGAAGCCATTCATCACTGTGCTTGGGCTTTACTGGTCCATCTGGTTACCGGGGGTCTTTATGGCACACTCTAATCTATAGGGAGGAATCGCGGTGCAACATTTATTGAAAAGAATAATTCAAAACAATCATTCTACACAGCATATATTCCAAATTGCTCATCGCCAATTAATTCATTAACACACAAAGAAAAGCAGAAACTTGAAAGGTAATTATTTCCAGTTGGTCTCGTTGTTATTTTGAGTAATACCTTTTGTTAGTCATAAAATATGCAGCAGCACGCACCTGAAAGAGTGACATCTAAATCAGTTTTAAAACTAATACTTTTAAGGTCAAGGGCTGTTGTGTCTAAGCATACTTCAGAAGAAATGAAGGTAAGAATGTTAAAGAAGAAGGGGAAAAAAAAAAAAAAAAAAAAAAAAAAAAACAGCTTCATTGTAAGCACACTCATCCCACACAAGCCTGTAAAGAAGACTGCACTATTAAAAATAGCAGACACGTACACACATTACACCACCCAAACAGTCAGGAAAATGTTTTATGCATTTCATCAGCCACCCAGAGTGATCAAAACATACATTTAGGAAATTTATAAATTTATGAGCTCCCCATAAACATGTGGAAGGATGAGAAGGAATACTTGTGCAATTTCCTTACTGCTGTAGTTTCTGCTGTTCAAAGTCCCTTTTGAGAGTCACTCTGATTTTGTACCTGGTAAAAGAGATTGGATCATCTGTGTCTACAACAAACACACTGTTCAAATACAAGCAACAAAAAAGAACATCCAGGAAGCAGTGGTACACGGAGGGATGAACTAGTCATCTATTCTGAGAGAAAGAAAAAAAAAACCTAACCAGGCATTGCTGATACAGCAATGCTGGACTTTACGTGGAGGAAAAACTCACACACACACAACCCTCAGATATGACTAACAAATGCCATATCCTGCAGCTAAAAATAACTGGATACAGTTGCTCCATGAGTTCTGCAGTAAAGATTGTGTTTTATGTTTGAACCTTCTTGAGGTACCTGGTGTCAAAACACCTCAGTCCCTTGTCATTACTTAACCCAGGAGAATTTACATTATTCCACCCAGCATCTGCACGTCAGAACACAAACATACACCAAGACAGAAGCATGACAGTAATGTCTAACGTACAGTATTCACCAAAAGAGCCACAAATGTAAACCTACACTATATGGCCAAAAGTGTGTGCACACTTGACCATCACACCCACTTGTGGTTTTTCCCCAAACTGTTGCCACAATGTTGGAAGCACAGAATTGTCGGAAATGTCTTTCTATGTTGCAGCATATCGCTGCACGTCGGGCAGTTTTACTTTGGCACCCATCTATTTTAGCGATGTTCTTCAGGAAGAGCGGGTTTAAATAGATAGTTCGCTGCTTAGTTAGATAATACCTAGACATAACACAGTACTTGATTTTGCATAATATTGCATTCGAAAACTAAAAAAAACTTTAATTACTTTTCTTTTTTTTTTTAAATGAAAATATGTTATACTTCTCACTTAACAAATAATCATGACATATGTCAATTATCATTCTATATTAATTGACTTTCAGTCTTTCAGTCACATAAGGGTAAGGGATAGGCTTCATTTGCCAGATGCACTTGACCTTTTGTTTTGAACGGCATTTTTGCTGATTTTATGACTGTGTATTTTACAGATATTACATGCCAAGTTAATGCATGCAACATCTTCGTGTAAGGAATAACACAGAACAGGCCGTGCAGTTATATGAAAATAATACATGCCGTGGTGATGTGATGGCACGACGTGCAGCGATATCTTTGTCGGAGATGTTACTTCGTTTTGCCAATGATTTAAAATTTAATTTATTAATGAATGATATAAATTTAATGTTCTAAAATGTTTTAGAATCGTTGCTGTGGTGAAGTCTTTGTTGTAAGTTCTTTGCAAGTGTCACAGTGTTTTAAAGTTTTCAGGACAGAGGAGCTTGCTGGCAGGTAACTTTTGGCAGGTCTGTAAATCCACACAGCCACATTCCAAAATCTACTGAAAGTCTTCCCAGAAGAGTGGAGGCTATGATAACAGCAAAGAGGGACTAAATCTGGAATAGGATGTTCAACAGGCACATAGAAGTGTCATGGTCAGGTGGCCACAATCTGTATCTGGATGGTATAAGGACAAGTTGCTCAAAATATTTAATGTGTTCAGAAGTTAGGTCTTATCCTTTTTCACTTATGTTCTAAACATTTTATGAACCTATTCTAAATGGAGACTGAACTACTTAAATAAATCATGCACATGATTTGTTTAAAGAAGAAAAATAAACCAAAGCTTGGGCAGAAATGCTCAAAACTCAAAATAACAACGTCAGGAAGTAGCTAAATCGTGCACAAGCATTATGATTTCATGAATCCAATTTACTATCTGTAGTTAATGAAACTAAACTGAGTACATCTTACTAAATTTTGAGCAAGAAAAAAACAGACAAAAAAGAAAACTTACTGGCATCTCCAGCCCTCCATACCATTCGCATTATTGTTAACTCGCTGATCGTGGCTTCCAATCTCTATATCTGCCTTTCCCACACAAAACCAGCAATACTAACTAAGCTCTCAGGTACGATCAAAGAACCCAATTAGCCCATCTGAATCATCACAAGAAATCTGGCATACCTCATGAGTGATGTATGAAGGACAGGGCCCAGGTTTCTATTTTAATTCCAGGATTCTCTCCTTGTTCTAGGCATCACAGAAATCCTTACAAGTATGAAAACATACTTACATACTAGCAATATCTGAAAAGAGCCACTGTTCACACTTTTACTTCAAAACATTCAACTAAATTCTCTAAAATACAGAAAGAAAAAAATAATAATAAAAATAAATAAATAAATAAATAAAGCAACTGCATTTCATCAGCCAAGATATTTTCTACTGCTGTCAGAATATTTTAAGGGCATCTGCTTTTTTTTTTTTTTACCCCCCTTTATAGAATATCAATACCAGATAAAATGAGGTGAGAGAGAACCAAGCTTTATAGATTTTCTAATGATTTTAGACATACTTTGAAAATAGTGTATTAATGTGTGTGAGCTGATCTTGGATGAATATTGGGATATGCTTTTGTAAATAAATGCCTGTCCCCAAGGTTATTATGTTTAGGGACAAAAGTTTAATAAAAAGCAATATAAAAGCCTAATAAAGAGACAATATAAAAGTAACCACATGACCACTCCGAACCAAATAAGGAACTTGAAAATACACAAGCATGAGTGATCATCATACTTGAACAGGATCGTAAGCTGTAACTACAGCTTAATTACTAAATGCCAGTAGATAGCAGAGGTGAGAATCAGGACAAAATTATCACTTCAGAAATTATAGCCACGCCAAAATGTCAGACAGAGTGCACAGCTCACGGGATACTCACATTGCCGTGGTTAATGAAACCGTGCTTTCGGGCAATGCGGTTGGCTTCCTCCTCTCCTCCGGGGATATGGACGGCCCATGTGTTTGTGTAAACCTTTTGGGCAAGGGACGGTGTGACCTCGGAGGTCAGGAGGGTCAGCAGCGTGACAAGCGGCAAGCAGGCCAGGCACAGCTCCATCAGAGAGGGTGGAGGTCACAGAAACCTCAGGTCTTCAAGTCCCTCAAAATGTGCACATGAAGTGGATGCAGCAAAGCTTTCAAATCACCTGGGGAGGAGAGAGAACCATCCACAGTGAGTCATCCATTACACCAGAGCACTTAAAGCGCGGTTTATTCTCTACTTTTTTTGTGAAGATTAAGACAGAACCAATACTGAAGCTTATTAAAAACAAATAACATGTACAAAGGCCGTGTAAGACATTCGGAAAGAAAAAAAAAAAAAAAAAGTGTGTCAAAATTACCTGGCTGACCTTTCAGCGTTTCAGAGCTACTATTCTGCCTAAAACTGGACGAGGAAGAATTTCAGTTTGATATCGCCTACTATATACAAAATGAGTGTACAACACAAATCACTGCAGATTCTTAGATAAAGCAGTTTCAGTCTGATTCCACAGCTCTTCAGTGCAATCAGTACAGAGATATTGGTCCACAGTGTGACTGAGCAGGTAAATGAGCAGGAAATGGCAAAATAAATAAAGCCATATTATTAATGTGATGGAACATTTCATTTTGCTTAAGGAAAGACTTGGTATCGCACACCTTAATTGCTTGGGGATGAATGTGCGCTTCAGCAGCACACCTAACACGAATCCTGCAGGAGACAAACATCAACATTTTCCATTTTGAAATCGTCTGTGGTTCTAATGAGCATTTCTACATAACTGTTGTTTACTGTATCAGCAATGCTACACCCTCTTATATTACCGTAAGTGTGACAGATGAAAATGACTTGGGTGGCTTTACTTTAAAAGTTCACACCCTAATGAACTGAGTCAGGCACTAATTTCTGGTCACGCACATGCAAAAACAATTAACACATGCAAGTTCTTACAAACAGCTCCATCATTAAAAACAGCTCCATCATTAAGAACATTATAATTGTCTCCCACACTGAGACGCTTTTTCCTCAGATTTAAAGGATAAAATACAGGAGATGCTGAACAATTAATCTTGTTTGCTTTCAAGAACGGTTTTTTTGGCTTCCTCAATTAAACTTACTGACTGTGATTGTGACAAAGTGTTTTCTTATAACAGCATAGTCTGGGGGATTTTACTCCTTTAATACCACAGCAATTTGCCAACAATAGCAATTAGTATTTATTGAAGAACGACATGACATACTTTTGATCCACCTACAGTTACATTTAATGTTGTGGAACGGCCACAAAATAAGTCAGTTCCCATTATCATTTATGTTCCAGCAGCTATAAACAGTCAGTCCCTCACCATACTCTCTTCTTTCTTGAAGTTAAAAAGACGAACCAAAATTGTAGCTTGTTCTGTTACTAAGAAACCCATTTTTCCTCAGTGTGCCTTTACCTGCTCTGCAGCACAGAATGAAAAAGATAGTTTGAAAACGATGCAGTGGCTGGCTTCAAGTGTCTCTTAGGAAGCATGTGCTGGTCTTTACCCTTCCCATGTGATAGCCGTGGGTGAAGGAAAAAAAAAAAAATATATATATATATATATATATATATATTCAAGCATAGGTAAATAAAAACCTATGCTAGCTGCTTTCCTTATGTTCAGGCCATACAATAAAGGCAGTGTCTCTTATCTCCACGATCAGGTAAAGGTTCTTCTGTTCCATGAGTCAGACAGCAGTGTAACAGGGAGGAAATAAAGAGCACTGTTCATGGACTCTTCATCCTCCATGTTCTAATGTATAAATGCTTAATTCTCATTCTAGGAAAGTTCAGCTACTCCACAACACCTTATACCACAATAGGTAACATGCAGTCAGACTCGATGAAAAAAGTACTAAACTGTATTTTTAGGCATTTTAAGTGCTCATCGTGAGGGTGGTTAAAGAAATGTCTTTATGGTACATAACTAAACCTTAAAAGCACCTTTACTTCGTTCGTATCTTTTGGAACAAAAACATACCTGCACAGTACCTTTTGTCTTACAGTGTGTGAACACTACAGCATAGGACGTTTCTATAAACTTGAGACACACTGAGTATTTAGCCAACATTAGCATCTTATTTTGACAGTGTTTTGCAACACACACTTGTCACTTGATGTCTTGTTTACTTTCTAAGTTCATGTGTCTGAGATCACTTTTAAAATATTCCTGTTCAGAAAATCCCTCTCTTAATAATATTTACTCTGTACTTCTATATAAAGCATTATATAGGGCAGCAGTGAACGAGACACAGGACCCAATTTAAACAACTCTTATTAGTGAGTGACATGCTGTCTGTATTAGAGATCTGTATTAAATACACGACTAACAAGTACCCGCTGGACCTGGGGGCTGTCAAAAAAATTTCAATATATACAAAGTTGGCAGCAAATTTTAAACTCAATGAAATGTCTATGCATTCTGCAAATAATGTACAGCAGTTGTACACTGAATTTATGCTGCATTCTGGAGTAATAATATACTGAACCACAATACAAAATGGCTGCAGCCCAAAGAACTATATGGTGAACAGGAAATGACTTTATACACGGTAGCTGAAAATGCACTTTTGGATCATTCTTGGGTCTCTAACAACCATCTAGCTCAAAACAACTGGGCAGATCTGTAACTGCAACACAATTTAATAATTAAACGATATAAATTAATCTCCTTCTCCACCTCTACAATTTAATCTCCTTCTCCACCTTTACTATATAAATTAATCTCCATCTCCATCATTTAAATTAGTCTCCATCTCCACCTCTACAGTTTAAATTCATATCCAGCTTCACCTCTATAATTTAAATTCATCTCCATCTCTACAATTTAAATTAATCTCCATCTCTACAATTTAAATTAATCTCCATGTCAATCTCTATAATTTATATTCATCTCCACCTCAAACACTACAATTTAAATTCATCTCCAGCTTCACCTCTACAATTTAAATTCATCTCCAGCTCCACCTTGGCAATTGAAACTAATTTCCAGTCCACTGAACGTACTCAGCTGTGTGTATGTGGACTGCTGTGGTTGCTTTGCCACTGTAGTTTAAAACTTAAGGCAAGAGAGATGGGAGACTACGTACATGCGCTTTCTTACCAGAGTGAGTGCGAGTTCTAATTATCGTTAAACATTTTTGATATTTGGAAAACAGATTTTTTTAATCCTTTGATACTTTTAATAAATTTGATAACCTAGGCCTAAATAGTGTATACAGTTAAATAGCTTATCGTAGCGCTACCTTTTCCTATAATCGTCTAGGAAAGAATCCTTTTCTGATTTCAGAGCTGGTTACTGGTGTTCATCTATAAGAGTTTAAGAACTCTTTTTTTTTTTATGTTTTAAAAGAAAAAAAAAAAATTCAAATGATCATAAAAATTTTAATTCATCACCCCTTTTACACCTCATGTCATCCATGTACGTTTCAATAAAAATATTGAAATAGCTTATGGTTTTACTGTTCAAATGCCAACTGAATTAACGAAACTGCATAGTGACCAAAAGTGTTCAGGTGCTCAACCAATGTAACCGTATACATTTCATCATCAAACAACTAGACAGATTTTTTATTTTCCCCTCAACCGCAGACACACACACACGTCAACAGAGTTCAGCTATATTTAACACATGTTTTGTGTTCTGCTCTGGCTCCACCTGTTATAAGTATTGTGCACTTGACATGTGGCATGATGGAGAAAACAAGGAACTTATTATACAGCTTTAACTGGAATTTCATTACAATGAGGAAAGTAGCAGAAATATTTTAACTGTTCAAATAAGAGACACCCCTCCCTTCTGAGGACAAACAATAACAAATATGGATTACAAAGAGTGACTGAACAGATGTACATTTAAACGAGGGCGACAATAATTAGTGGAAATAATGTGCAGCTACTAGTGTGCCACATAGTGTGACACTGCGAAGTTAGTTTAAAAAAAAAATTAAAAATCAATTGATTTCCCTTTTAGATAAGAAGTTGACTGAGCACAGAAAAAAAACAGATAGCTGCAAGAAGAGCAGAGTCAGAAAAAAAACAAAAAACCCACACTGACAGTTTCATTCAAAAAACAGAAAGTAATGTACAGTGCAAAGCCGAGATGTGTTTAAAAGCACAAGCATTAAAAACAAAAGCACTCGAAAGCTCCTGCTGGGTGAGAGAAATATACTAAAAACAGTTCAGATTACAGCCTCATAGTATATTTCACTGAAAGGACTTGATATTTTTCGATTAAGTAGTTAAAATATATGCAGCAATTTCACAGTTTAACTTTGGCTAAGAATGATGAGGTAATGTCTTTGTGATTTAGTACAGTTTACCTAAAGAGTTAGAGAACGATGCATTTAAATCCTCACATTTCACGTAACTTAATTTTATTTCCAACTAATCCCTTAGCAAATTGCTTACTTGTAATATAAATTGATTATTGTAACAGGGAATAAACATTGTATCAGCCCTAGAGGAAAAAGCTAACAGAGTAAAAAGATGTTAAATGTCACGTTTGTGATTATTTGTTGATTAATTCACATGAATAAATGACTGTTCAAATTTCTTTTTTTTTGGTTTTACTGACACATCATTGAATCATTTATACTTTCAGACTTTGTAATTTTGTAGACAGATACATAACTATATAAAAATAAATTATAATTTGAGGAAAGATCACAGGCAAGTCACAAACGAAGCATTTACCTCCTGAAGTATTTAACTTTAAACGTAATCTTTATACTGGAAAGCTCAGTTGTGAGACTTTTTTTTTTTAAACTTTCCTACTAATGAAGACAGTTTTAAATTGGAGCTCTTGATTTAGAATTTCCCTAGACATCATCAGAAGGCTTGAAATGCAAGACATCAGCAAACAGACTGTTACAGGTCAGTGTCAACTTCCTTAAATAAAGAAGCTTTCATATTGGCAGTGGTTTCAGAAACCAGTGTCAGACATCGTAGCATTTTCTCTAGGAACTGGCAGCAAGGTACAAGATGCAGGGACAAACCTGGGATGCACAAAGCCAGCATCTTGCTGTGATTGTCAGATTCCAGCTGACGACTCGGCTAGCCAGTTAGACCAGTAGGATGAGTTTGTTTTTCATTTTCACCACTGATGTTACCATATAGATGCAAATCCTTCATTTGTTTTGCAGAGCAGAACCTGGACAGAATTTATCAGCCCATGCCTTTCTGTCAAAATGACAATCAAAAAGATGTAACTGAGCAAAGAGGCTTGTCCAGGCATCAAACACTCTCCACTACCACAGAAATCATTTGCAGCAGAACGGAGAAGCGTACCACAAATAATGACTAATAGGCTACTCGTTCTATAAAGTTATATAAATATGGGCTGCTTGTCTGCATTTTCTTTACACACTGCGTGTGCGTGCCACGAAAACTACTTCTTCTATCATTCAAGAAGAAACAAAAACAAGCTTTTATAATGCAAAAACTGAAAGATCATTGTTTACTAGCTAAGGCATGTCAATATTAGCTAACTGAATATGTGCCTCACTGCTTCAAAGAATGACGCAAATGTAAACACTACTATCATCGACAGAAGTACATGTTAACCCTGAACCTCTCAGATTTGCAGCTGCTGTACATCAGGGACTACAGACTTACACAAAGGTAGAAGGATTAGAAATGACTAAAATAATGGAAAAAACATATTTCTAACAAACAAATGAGGAGAATTTTCCACAATAGCAATACTGTGAATGTCTCCATTTACAGTTCCAATTAATGTTGTGAAACATGTTACTTCCTGCTAGCACTTATGCTATGGCAGCTATAAACAGTCACTCCCCCACAAGCCTCTCTTTTTCACCTTCCTTAAAGTTAATAAGAGAAAAAAACCCACAGCTTGTCATGTTGCTGATAAACCGTAAAGCACAAACTCCTGTCCTGAAGACAGACAGAAAACTTCCTGACATGAACGTTAAATAAACGTCTCCTTACAGAAAGCACATTAATGAGTGTACAACTTTCTGTGTTTAACAACACCCTTTTATTGTTATTAGAGCTAGATTTACTGTCTGTGTGGAGTTTCACGATTTCTCCCTGTGTTCATGTTGGCTTCCTCTGGGGTCTCTGGTTTCCTTCCACCACCCAAGATGGACTGGCTACACTAAGGTTACGTTTACACGACAACAATGTAGTCAAAAACGGAAAAGTTTTTCTCTTGCGTTTTCAAAAAGTTCCACGTATACACGACAACGTTTTCAAAACGATTCACGTTTACACATATCCGCGATAATGGCCAAAAATGCTGTATTACGTATGCCAGGCCAGTAGTTGGCGCTGTCACCTTGTTAGCTGGTTGTAATATTGGTGAAGTAAATCCACACTTTGCTGAAGAAGCGTTAGCAAACTCTTGAGCAGCAACAACACTACCATGCACTCCGCCATTGCTGTGTATGTTTGTTCACGCTTGTCTTTACAATATACATGTACTGCGCATGTCTACATACCTAACACGTTCTACGCACGTGCATGGCGTCACCGTTTTCAAAGATTCCCGTATTAGGGGTTTACAGGGAGACGATAATGGCGGCGTTTTCAAAAACTTGCACTTTGATACCTGCTTTCAAAAATATGCGTTTTCAGGCCCCAAAACGCCGTTGTCGTGTAAACGAACAGGCAAAACGCATAAAATGTTTCCCGTTTTTGGCTGAAAACGTTGTCGTGTAAACGGCCCCTAAATTGGCCCTAGGCGTGAAGTGTGTGTGTGAATGTGTGTATGGTGCCTTGTAAAGGACTGGCGTTTCAACCAGGGTGTATTCCCAACACGTATCCAATGTTTCCAAGACAGGCTCAGGATCCATCACAACCCTGACTAGGAGAACGCTGCTACTTAAATGAATGATTAAGCTAATACAGAAACAATAATGTATAACGTTAATTTACACATAAACGTAACCTTTAATTTGTCTTACAGCAGACACTACTCTCAAAGCTGCTGTTACGCAAGGAATAACACGTCAGACTGCGCTATTCTACGACAATAATGCATGCCTTGTAACAGCCACAGAACAGCAAGAACAGTCTGAATTGTGTTATTCCGCTTATACCGCAGCGATTTACCAACAGTTACAAAGTTTAATTTATTAATGAACAATTCTAACAGTGCATTCTAACAGTTTATAATTAGATATAATGTTGTGAAACATCCAAAAGACAAGTTAGTTCCTGTTCTCACTACATTATAGCTGCGATAAACAATCATTCCTTCACCAGCCTTGCTCTTTTCTCTCTCTCTCAAAAAACAACTCCTCCCATAAATGTTAAATAAAAGTCTCCTAACAAAAAAGGTTGCTGCATCAATGATTATACGTTTTACTTGTTTTGGACACCATATTTTTTAAACCTGTTTATTATTAGTCTTAGATAATGTGGAGTGTCCACCATACAAGTCCCTACGTATGAGCCGTTACTACAGAAACAATGTATTAGAACAAGCACATTAATATTAACCAATCGTTCGTGTTACAGCCAGAACTTTTTTCCGAGCCGTGCCGTTCTACAAAAAATAACACACACCTCCTGACCAATTAGATTCAAGAATTCTACCGTGCTGTGGTATAATAAAAATTAAACACCACCTTCTGACCAATCAATACTAAGAATTCATAAAGCCAAATATTAAACACAACATGGTCAAACTATCAACTTTCCTGAACACGCTCTCACACTATTGTTATGGTGAACACGTTAAAATATCACTGAGCCTCTCTGTGTTCCACTCGAGAGGAAACTCTCTACACTTCCCAACCTGTAAGTCTGTACTTTGGACAAAGTTGCTCAGAGAAGGCAATCCCAGAGCAGATGACAGTTCCAGAAGTGAAACGATATTGTGCATTTTTCCTTTTGGGATAAAATGTTTCCCAAAACAAAAGCAGCAGCAGTACTACTAATTATACAATACTATACTAGTGCAAACCATACTGACAAGTTTGGCAATAACTGTAATCTTGTCAGCAAGATTAAAATTATGTCATTACTAAGCTGCTTTGTACAAAAGTAAGCAAGCAGATAACATTTTGCCAAAATAAAAATACTCACTTCTATGTGAAGCCGAGACAGAGGCAGACAGACAGGTTGCCCTTCACAGACAGGCTTTTAAAGCGAACGCTGACACTGATTTCAAAGTACACCCCGTTGGTGTGACATCACCTGAGCCTGCACAGAGCAAAACACGCCTTGCAAACACTTTCAACAGGCTTGACTGAGTTACAGAGAGTACCAAAGCACAAATTTCTACAAGCCTGGGTTCTGGGAGTGCTGAAAAACAAGCAGCAACTTACTCCTCTTTCCAACGAAAACTCTTATTCCCAGTGAGTCACGATTTAGTAAGAAGCACTGACACGCACGTCCAAATCCGTACTGTCGGGAAGCTTGAGGCGAGACAGAAGGCAAGAGCTTATATCAGAGTCACTTAAGCTGATCTGGAGGTGAAAAATAAAATCCAGTTTCTTTTGGTTGTTGGGATGTGTGAACCAAAAAATAAATAAATCTGGAGATAAAAGGGACTGCCGTTTCTACAGGAAGTATGAATACTATATTGTGTGTGTGTGTGTTTTTTTTTTTTTTTTTTAAACTTTATTCCAGGATTGGAAGTAAAACTTGGGGCAACGGTTTCAAAAACAATCAACAAATCATTCACAATGAATTATCAGTCTTACTTCATTTGTATGTGCTGAAGATTTAAATCAATACACAGGTTAATAAAATAAAAAAAAAAAAAAAAAAAAAACCTACAATTGGGTCACAATTTATTTTGGATATTGTTGTAAAAATACTTAATTTTTGATGTGCTTCCCAAACCTCTTAGTTATTCAGGCTTCAAACTGAACATCTGTCCTACTATCTAACCAAAGCAGTGTTTTTTGTTTGTTTGTTTGATTTTGTCACACAGTTAAAGTGATTACATTCATTACTGAGCTTATATAGTTATTTATTTGACTGTTCCCTTGAAGAGAATGGACTGAATTTCATCCTCATTAAATGAAACATTAAACTATAAATAATGTCATCTTGGACCTAATATGTTTTGTGAGAGGAAAGTTCAGGAACAGAAAAGCTCTACAGCTCTAATAAATCGACAAAAATATTATTGTACACTTACTATGAATAACACTAGACTTATTAAGCTAATATTTATGAAATAAAGCTGTCCTGAGTGGGAGCCTGGGATGTATTTCAGTTAGTAAGAGTCTGAGAACTCTGGGTGAGTTGTCCAAAAAAAATAATATAAAATAAAATAAAATAATAAAAAAGTTTTAAAAAAATCAAAAAAATTAAAAAGTGAAGGCACTAGTTTTCAGAGAATAACAGGATAAAAGCTTACCTTAGAGAACATTTGGTCATTCAGATCCTGATGTGTTGAAAAGTGTGTTACTATTTTTTCCTATTTGGATCCACTGATTTAAAAATAATAATAAAGAGGCAGAGCTCCTGTAAGTTATCAGTCCAGTTTAAGCAACTCGCTGCCTTTAAATTAAAATGAGCCTGCTGTCTCGGTTGTAATCAGGATTTCCTGGATCAAAACAGTCGGAGCAGCTTGCAAAACAAGAGTAGTGTGCCACGCAAAAGCTAGAAATGAAGCAGCAGCTCAGAGAAGCTGCCCAGACCAGAGAGGCTCTGTGCTCACGGCGTCATGTTTCACACGTGAAGCTCAGCTGGTCAGTCACAAACACTGAACGCGTCCGTTACAAACGTTACAGCTGTGTGGTGCTGTTGTTGTTGTTGTTGTTTTAAAAAAAATGTCTCGTCTCAGACTTAACAGAAAACAATAATAGAGACCACAAAGCTCTTGCTATTCTGGCTGTCCAAATCTTCTGACAGGTTCAGACTTTGGCACGTTACTTCACAACTCTACACACACACCTATCTCCTGCACCACACACAAACTTTGCCATAGCTAGCTAGCTTTCTTTGGATCCATTTTCCGTTAGGCGACGAAGCGTTGGAGTAACGGCTCGCTTCCACGGGCTCACCTTTTAAACCAAACGCTAACATTGCTGTCCGTACATATTCAAGTCACCAAGGAGGAAATAAACAGCTAAAATAAACAAACAAACAAATAAACACAAAACACACACAAAAAATACGAGAATCTCCGTCTACTAGAGCTGGACGGAGAGGCGGTCCACGCGCCGCTCCTCAGGAAATACGTCACACGAGCACGCGCAGAGGAAAAAAAACAGCAGCGTGCAGCCTACTAGTACTGATGAAGCTGCGACTGTGTTGTAGCGCCATCTACTGGATGCATGTTAATGTTTAGTTTCTGACTAAACTCTACAAGTCGTTAAAGATCAAAAGATTTTAGGTGGTAAGCAATCGTAATTTAAAATCGCATTAATATCAGGTTTAGATATTAATCACGATTAGACAGGAAAAAGAGAAGCTTATCTTTTCTTTCGTTTTTTTTTAGAAGGAGATAAAAGTGGCTCACCGGTTAGTAGAAGTCAGGTGGAGGTAACCTACACCCACAGCCCCTGCGCAAACTGCTCTGTTTGCACTGGAGGCAGATAAACTCGGTTCACCTGACTCAATCAGCTGAAGAGAAGAGGATAATTGATTTCGCTGTGCTTTGGTTGCATTCCAGGTGATTTACTTATATAGTGCACTACATGTGATGTAAAAAAAAAAAAACACACACACACTATTTAGGGAGTAAGGAATGATTTGGGAGTTATCCTGAACTGGAGTTTTGTTAGAAGTAAATGTGAGGGCCTGTCTCATCGAGATGAAGTTTTACACTCTTTACTTCTGCTTAGAGGAGATGCCATTTTGAAAAAACACAGTGCTTTGCTACACTGAGTTAGTAATTTTTGTCATTTTATTAAGTACTACTTAGGTGCACATGCAGGTATACAATACTGTACTATTGTATACATGTGCATATATACCTGTTGGTATACTACTGTATACATGCATATAGGCATATGTATACCATAGTATAGTATATCTACATGTGTATATTCAAATGTATATAACAGTATAGTATATAGTATGAAGATATACTATGCTGTTGTATACATTTGAATACTATGCTGTGCATATACATAGTAGGTATACTATATTATTGTGTATGTGTGCATATATACATGTAAGTGTACTATACTATTGTATGCCTGTGCATATACACAGTTGGTAAACTATACTATTGTATACATGTTCATATATACATGTAGGTATACTATTGTATACATGTGCATAAATACATGTAGGTATACTATTATTGGCTGTGACTGCAAGTTATCAGAACCATTCTCCCTAATCCATAATTGGAATGGGACCACCAGAGGACCAGATATTATCTGTGTAGTGGACAGTCCTGAGCACAGCACCAACACCAATGTGGACTTGCATGTTTGTGGACTCTGGTACAAGTAAATCAGGCACACTATTGTTGCTGATTTTCAAACTAGCCATACTGCTTGGTAAATTACAGTATAATTGACACTGGTGAAGGTCTAGAGGACAATGAACCCACATTATGCATTGAAAAAGACAAACCATTGTCACCTACAAAGTAACAATACATTATTTCTAAAAATTTCCATTCACAAATTTTCCTCCAGATCCACAGTGACCCTGACCAGGGTAAAGCAGCTACTAAAGATGGATGATGAATGAATGATTATTCAGACAAAATGTTCAGCAGATGCCTGATTATTTCTTTCATTTCAATCTATTATCCCACCACACACTCTTGATTAGCTGGGCATATCGAAGGATTGGTGTTCCTGAGGTCTAAGTATTATTGCAAACTGTCATATTTCCTCTGAATGTCAAATAACACAGTGGCACAGTTGGGGTGTGTGTGTGTGCATGTGTGTGTGCATGTGTGTGTGCATGTGTGTGTGCATGTGTGCCTGCATGTGTATGTCCTTCCTTCCAGGTTCAGCTGGTGTTATGAATGTGGAAAAAAAAGAAAAGGAAATGAAACATGAGAACAATATCAAAGCCCATACTGTTCTTCTGAAGTTGGTTTTTAATCAAAAAAAAGTAAGAATTTAATAAAGTACAGCAAATAAATATGAAAGAGTAACACTCCCATGGGTGGTTATAATAAATGCAACAGAGTACAGAGTAACAAGAGTGTGCATGCTTTGAGGTTGTCAGCAAACCAAACTGAGGGAGCCTGGTTCCTTCCTGTGGAGACAAACACAATATGTTACAATGACAAGCAATACTACAGACAGCTGTGTGACTGCAGTTAAAGGATAATTAGGCAGGAGGACCAATACATACAGCTAAGCAATCAACAGAGCACATCACCCAATATACAAAATGCTATAACATAAGTGATAACAGGAACTTGTTTTGCAGATGTTCTACAAAATTAACAGTAATTATAAACAGATAAAACATATGATGTGTTTTTCTGTAATAGATAATATTATCTGTTAATAAAGACATTATATTGTTGGCAAATGGCTGTGATATAAGAGGAATAAAACACTTCCGAATGTGCTGTTATTGGGAAATAATGAATGTCAGGATGGTTGATTATTTTCTTGTATAGTCATGCCACATCGTGTTTCATTCACTTCTTATTAATGCCTTTCATTCTTTGTGAATTTCATTCTTCTTCAAAGGTGAAGACACAAACTGGTCTCAAATCAGCAGCTAGGTTTGATTTGTAGGAATGCAGTCTGACTGACCTCTGTGTCCAAGCATCACATCCCCTTCATATAGTGCCATGCTTAATGCTTGTTTCTGCTCATTGTCCAGCTTTTGCCACTGCTCGTCTGTCACAGCCCACGCTTGTTCAGAGCTCAGCCAGGACAGCTGACTTGCACTGAACACCACCTGTAAAGATCACAGCGCCTGTATGAAATTTGGTTACCGGCACTGGCAATGCACATGTCATACAGTGTAATACTGGCTCAGGGAGCATAACACTGATAGTGTGAAATTCTTACAGCCATCTTTTTTGGGGGTATCAGGGATATTGCTAATGGAGTCAGCCCTTCTATTTGTTCCCTCACGAGGGATGACAACACTATGTCATCCAGTCCAGCTGAGGAAAAAGAAAGGTCATCATTATAAAGTTTACCACAAGCAAAAACATGCACCTTCAGTCATTTTCAGAATATGATGCAAGCTTTAACTAAGCTAGCTGTTTTGCTACCTAACACGACGCTTATGTTTGGTGTAAGTGTAACTGAGAAGGAACTACTTTCATATTGGTTTCTACTTGGTGCCTTGTCCTGGTGTCCTGGTGTCTTTGGCTAAAATGGAGGCTATTATGTTTTATCTTCTAGCTATAATTCTAGTCCACAACCATATTTTCATTTTATAATTAGGTTTAAAGTGACTCTTTACAGTTAAATGCCTTTTTATTCAACATACAGGCATTTAAGGCAAATAAATACAACACTGCTCATGGTACAAAGTGAAGCTGGCTAAGCTTAACTGGCTATTAGCTAGTACTGTTTTGTTTCATAGATCCTAGAGTGATATTTTGGCTAGCATAACATTAACACTTAGCCTAGCTGGATTGCAAAATACAAAAATAAGCTGATTCTGTGAGTGATTTTGTGTTGAGATTTTTTGGTGAGTAAAAATATGTTGGATTTTGAAAAATATTCATTGAACAAAGGCCATAGCACAAACTGAAAGAGATGCAAAGATATATGTAGGTGTGGATTTTTTGAACACTAACGTTACATTACAGTTATTTTATGTGACTGATCCAGCTGTTTAAAAAGATTTTTTGAAATACGCTGGTTAAAAGCACTGATTGTAATCTTTATGTATAATAAAAATGCCTGGCACATTATGTGACTGTTGCAGTAAAGTGACATATATATGTTTTTTTTTTCACTAAGCAGACAGAATTTAATGGTGACACGTCATACTTTTGACTCAGAATCCTCTACCTGCCAGAGTCCCAATCTCAGTGAAAATCTCAGAGCTCCAGCCACTGACAGGACCGAAGGCCAGAGGGCTGGAGAGTCGAGCGGTCAGAGCCTCAGTTTGGTGCTCAGAGCATGACAGGAACGTCTCCCTCAGGAACATCGCAGCCATGCTAACAAACATCACAGAAATTTGTGATCACATCGCACAGTATGATCGTTGTCAAGAATTTGGAAACTGATTCTTCCTCTAACCTCAGGTTAAATGGGTCTAGACGGGAAATTTCTGTGGGAGTGAAGCCACAAAGTAGATTGCCAAGAGAAACCAACTCGACCACTCCAAGGTCTTCAGGCTTCTCTTTGCGGCGTCGCAGGAATCCCTGTAGAGCCGCTCTCATCTGGAAAGAATATGAGTGGCTGATTTAATGGGGGCTTGTATACCAAATGACGGGTGCATGGTGGCCTGCAATGGACTGGTCTCCCATTCGGGGTGTATTAACGCCTCAGGCCCTTGGATAGGCTCTGGCTTCACTGTGACCCAGACCATTATTAAAGGAATTACTGTAGATAAATATTGTATACAGGTGGTGATTGAAAATATGAAACCTGCTCATATAGTATAGCAATTGTCATATTTTAAAATAGCTACATTTCTCCAGTATGATATTGCTGTTTATTTCTTTACTAGCTTTGATATCTTGAAATTGTACAACCCAAGAGAATAGGTGGATAGTTTAGAAGAGCTGAAACTGTATGTGTATGTCCTAAAACCCATTCATCAATCATATTCACACGTTCACAGTAAGTGCTATTTTACTGTTGAGATGCATTTTTAATTTATAGAAAAGCATGCAGGTAAATACATGTCTCATTTTGCAGGTTATAGCTTGGCAAAATATACTGTTTCTACATAGACTATATGACCAAAAGTTTGTGAACACCTGACCATCTCAACCATATGTGGTTCTTCCCCAAACTGTTGCCACAAAGTTGAAAGCAGACAATTGTCTAGAATGTCTTTGTATGCTGTAGCATTAAGATTTCCCTTAACTGGAACTAAGGAGCCCAAACCTGTTCCAGCATGACAATGTCCCTGTGCACAAAGCGAGCTCCGTAAAGACATGGTTTGCCATGGTTGGAGTGGAAGAACTTGAGTAGCCTGCACAGAGCCCTGACCTCTACCCCACTGAACACCTTTGGGATGAACTGGAATGCTGACTGCTCATTAGAGCTGAATTTATAAATTTAAAATCCTTTATATCCTGAATGTATATATTTCTGTAAAGCTGCTTTGTGACAATGTCCATTGTTACAATCACTATATAAATAAAATTGAATTGAATTGAAATTGCAAACTGGGGACTAAATCTGTAATGGTATGTTCAACAAGCAAATATGGGTGTGATTGGTCAGGTGTCCACAAACTTTTGGCCATATAGAGTATACTGTTTGCCAGTTCAACAACTGTTCATAAAGGGGTCTGAATTTTGCATAGCAACAGTAACTATATACAAAGGAAGCATGCTTAATGTACTTGATAAAAAAAAAAGAAGAAAAGAAAGCACAGTGCTTCCTTTACAAAGGAATCAAGAGCATAGGTGGACTGTGTAAAAAAAAAACCCTCACTTTTCTTGGGTTCCACGCTTTAAAGCTTCCAACATGAGCCACCACAGCTAAGTCAGACAGGTTCACAGCCTGCAGCTCTCTCTCACTCATCTCAGTGATGATACAGCCCAGCTCCAGTATCTGCTCTGGCCTGAGTGTCCTCACTGGCTTATAAACCTGCAAAAAAACACACATCTCACCTTTTAGCCTTGTCCCCACTGACCACAAATTAGGGTATGTGTAGGGTTAATGGGTTAATATGGTATCTATATGCTTCCCTTAATTGTTAGCAACATTAGCCTTGTTGTTAAAAAAATTCAAGAAGAAACTTATAGACACCAGACATGTCTTGGCTAATTGAGTACATTTCAGGTAAATGGAAAATTGTTTATCTTTTAATTTTGGCCAAACCATTCCTTAATTTTGGATTTCACCAATTATTGGCGCACTAACCGGTCTGAGTTCTGTCCACAGTGCCCAGCGTTGCTCAGCATCAAGAGAACCATCCTGACCCAGGAACTCAACACACTCCTTCATTTCTTTTCTCTTCATTCGATTGAGCTGGTACCAACGCCATGCTGAGGGAAACGTCCCTTTGATATCCGCACAAATCGGGATTGGCTCTGACAAAAGTTAATGCACTTGCACATAAGATCATATCAATCACATCTGATTCATTATTGTAACTCATGATAGATGCAGTATATTGAGCTAGTAAACATGCCTCACCTCTTCTGCTCCACCTCCGTCCTCTGATTATTTTGTGAATTAAGCTGTAAATCTTGTCTTTTAGTCCTTTGGGGTCCGCACACACTTTACCAAGCTCTGTGTCTTTCCAATGCCACTGACTTTGCAGGACTTGCTCAACTGTGTCTTTATCTAAGTCATCCTAATAGAAACATTGGCCTTCAACACAATGTCATAACCCAGCACAAAGATAGATGGATGGATTAATAAAGGCTTTGTCATCTTGCTTTTCCTTCTTACCAGTTGTAGAGAGCGCAACAGTTGAGGTGACAGGGTGAACACTAGCCGGTCTACATGCTCAACATCTCCTACTGTCCATGACTTTGGCTCTCTATAAATCAGATCCAAATCAGGTCATCTATTAATTTATTCAGTAGTCTCTACTTATATAGAAATATGCTGCACTGCTTTCAAATCCTATCAATGCCAAGGGAGTTAAAGGGGAAGTCAACCCCCTTCTTAAGAAGGATTATTTATGGTAAAGTTAAAACATATTTAAAGAGGCCAAAGAAGCTCCCACTGGGATTTTGCCCAAGATGGCAACAGATTATATACATTATTGATGATTTATTTTTTTAGAATTTAGTTGTTTACACGAGAATTTAGATAACTACACCTTTATTAAAAGTTATTAATGGGTTCAAGTGAATTATATAAACCTTTCCTTGTTTTAGTTTTTAAATTCACCTCAAAATGTTTTTCTCCAAGTAGTTATCTAAAAGTGTTAGCTAATTCTAGCTAGCTTGAGTTTCAATTTTGTTTTGTTTTCGATATTGTTTTGGACAAATATGGTGAGATTAGGTCTGGAGCTGTCATTAAAACAGGAAAAGAAATAAAGTTGGGAAGATGTCTTACCCCAGGGGGTGTCTTCCTCTATTCTACCTCGGCATGTTCCATATTTAAATTAAAGGCATAAGGACCTACCCTAGCATACTTCTCTCTGTAAGCAGAGAAGCCATTTCTCTGAAGGTATCAGAGGGCATGCAGTACTGTTTCAGGTCCTCGAGGCGCAGCTTCAGAGCCTCTCTGTCCACCTGAGACAACATGTCCCTGTCCAGGAAGAAGAGAAGAGGACCCAGCAGGTCCATGGACGCCCCGGAGAGTCTGTCCTCAGCAATCATCTGACAGAAATGTTGGAAAAGATATTTCGGGAAAGATGGAAAAGATAAACAAGGGTGGACAAATCTCTAGCCTGGGTACCCAGGTGATAAGCAGATTACATATCGTGGCTTTCAGTTTGGCTGACAAGTAGGGTCAGTAGGCTGTAGATATACCAATCACCAATGGTTTTGTTTACTTGTACTTCACTTGTCCAAAAACCAGTAAAAGAAAAACTCTACTTACTTTTGACTTTTATTTAATAAGTTTGTTTAAATATAACAACAAAAATTGGTTCATACATTTTTCAACTCTTTTCCAAATCCCATAACTAACTTCGGGTGACCAACGATATAAAAAATGTTATTGGTATATGCTTTTTATGCTATATACAGTATATATATATATGCTAAGCAGAGTCCACAGAGTTAGTGGTCATAGTGGTCCTGAAACAAGTGCTAATGGAGACCCACTGGGGAGGGGCAGTGGACGGAAAAGTGAATAGGGCAGCCACCAAGATTTGTTTTATAGCAAATAATTGGAATTAAATAAGCGCAGGCGGTGTGTCTATGATATAAAGAACCATTTCTGGATTATGGAGTGGATAATATTTGTAGATCAGAAGTACATGTGCACCATGGTGAACCTTTTTCCCTGACTGTGAAAAAAGAAGAAAAGGTGTTCACAGATCCAGTGCCTGAATCTTTTGGACTAGTTTAATGGTTTTTCGAGAGAGACTTGAAATTTTGCTGAAACCTGACAACCCTGGTTAATGATATTAGCTTTACAGTGTTGTCTCGCACACAGGAAAAAAAAATCCTGCTGTATTGAATAAAGGTACATCTAAACCACTCAAAACGAGCTGCTGAATGTGTGCTGGATGACTGTATGTCATAGACTCTCAACTGCTTATTACAGCGCTACTCTAAAAATTCACTAGATAGTAGCCTATAGCATAAATCAAGAGTGATAGCCACTCTACTTAATTTTGTTTGAGGCTATGTTGTTATTAATGTTGTCCTGCCCCAACAAAATCAATGGTCATGAGCCACTGCTGATAATATGTGAGATAACTCACAAAGAAGAGCAATAGCGCCTGTGGAAAAACCTATTTTAGATGGAACTGACACTAATTAAACTGCCACCAAATATAATGATTCGGTTTTATATTTATAGAAATAATTCAGTCTAGATGAAGTATAGAGCTACCTACCTTGGGTGTCTTAATGCATAAAAATATATATGCATTTGCCTAACTGACTACAGGAATGAGTTTAGAAACAATGTCTAAATTACTCCATCCATGCAGAAGTTTCCAAAAGCTATTTCTCTCACAAGCACATCGATGGCTTTCTCAGCCAAGGTCATCTGCTTATGTCGTGGAAGCTCCAGGAAATCAATAAAGTGTCTTCGAAGGTGGTTCAGGACGGCCGAGAGTGATGCGTTGGACAGGCGCTCAATCATCGTCACGCTGTGAGACAACATCTGACAGTGAGGCAGAGGACATCAGAGGCTTGATGGAGAATGCAGAAAAAGGAAAAAAGATGTATGATCTTACGGTAATCCTGCAGCGAATGATGGGTCGAAGCCATCCAGATCCACATCTGGCCTTTTTCTAAGTTCCTCTACCACACACTTCCTCTGTTGAAACATATTTGATTTTGTTGACATCTTTTCTAAAGCAGATACTAATCTGAACTATAATTATTCACCCAGGCCTTGATTTGTATAATAATGTTTGATTTACTCATTAATTAAACTAATTATACTTAGCCTATTTAAACAAATTTGGCAGTTTAAAGCATTGTTTCATTATACAAAAATGGCATCAGCTTATTCACGTCATTTTTTATTTACTGGCTATCCAGAATGCGAGCATTCATTAGTGTCAGTTTGAATCAAATGCTATTTGCTTTGGCAGCCTAGTAGATTTGTCTTGGAATAGCAATTGGAAAACAGCAGATGCCAATGAATGTGAATTGCTGGAGTGGGATTGAAGCTTGTCTCACACATTCTCACCAGAGCTGGCCTCAATCTGCCGGGCAGCGCTGTAATAAACCGTAACAGTTCAGAAAAGTCTGAATCATTGGCCCAAAGCTGTAGGCTTTTACAGCTCATCCCACTTGCAATGCGGCCTAAATGTCTGCAACAAGAAGAAACAAACCATACAATACTACAGCAAGCCATGTAGTAAGCCAGAAAATATTCAGATTTGTTCTGTGTTGACAAGTTCAAACGGGACAAATGGATAAGTCTTGGCAGATTAGCTGAAATGTGCTTCATATGAACCAATTCTCAAGACCTACTTATGTGATTGAATCAAGCTACTAAAAGGCATGCGGCTGACTGATGTCACTTACAGTACTGTATCTCGGGTGACGTTTTCAGCTTGCTGAATCATTCTGTAAAGCAACTGAGCCTGTTGAATGAAAAACTTGAGAAGTTGGATGACAACCAAAAGTGAATGTGATACTCCTTTTGGCTGAGACGAAATCACTTTAATGCATTACTAATTCATATTCTTTTATGCAAGCCATTCTAACACAGTGAGCGCAATTTGCTTGATGGCAGGTGAGAGGCACTTCGTATTAATTTACTGAAAGGCTCATCTGTAGCATATCTAATGAGCTGCGGAAAATGAGTGTGTCATTAGCTGTGGACGGATCCACCCTGCAAGAACTGACACAGGTTGTGGCATTATTAGCGTAATTAACTGCTATTATTGTTTACTACTGAGCTACAGGGAATAAATAGGATATTACCTGTTGAGGTGACCAAGACATGTTTCTGTACAGAGGAATGTGATGAAGGATCGTCTGTCCATCAAGCTCAGTGGCCAGTTTTTTCAGGGAAATGAAGGGTAAAAGACAGTGCAGGTAGAGTGTCTTATTGGTCGACAAATGCTCCAGAAGCTTTAGTACAATAGACCAATAGTACATATTAATTAGCTCAGGGGTGACTGATGTTTACAGTAATTAAAGAAAACTAACAGATGATGATGGACCATGAACTGTCCATGACCATTTGATAAAATGTGCCTAGTAAGTACTATTCATATTACTTAGGCTGTGTTGCCAGTTCCATGATTTTTTATGCAGAAGTAGGCAGCATCAGAACTGCACTGGTTTACTTATTGTCACAGCTATACTCTATCTATCTATCTATCTATCTATTTATTATCTATTTACATAAAGTATGTAATAATATGAGACTTTTTTTCACAATTGGTGAAAGAATTACTAAGAGAGAAAGCATTCGAATCCTGCTTTGTTAATTAAGAAATAAAGTGGGGATGTTACAGGAAAATAATCAACAATGAAACTGCAGTTTACCATTAAAAATTGTTATTAATTAAAGAACTACACGTTATGTTTTTTATTCATTTTTAGTTACATTTAATGTTGTGGAATGCCTGCAAAATAGCCACTCTTTTTCCTCTATCTTGTAGTTAATAAGACAAAAAAACAAAAAACAAACAAACAAAAAAAAAAACAGAGCTTGTCATACTACTGAAAAAACACATAAAAAAGGAAAGCATAAGCATGTTAAATAAATATTTCCTTGCTGAAAACATGTCAATGATTATAGGTTTTCTTTGTTTGTTGGTTTTGGTCTTAGCAACTTCTGACATCATTTTGGAATTTTAGGTCTAGTTAAAATGTAATGTTATTGGGATTTTAAACAGACGTAGCAATAACATGAACAATTCCAGTTAGAATTCATTTTTCATTTGTAAGGTTTTAACTGTAATAAAGTACACCATGGCTACACTGTAAATTAAATCGAAATTCTGCCAGCGTTTAAAACCATAAGCAATTACATAATACATCTATGTACTTAAAAAAGTGTTATAATGGATGGAATATAGTGGAATGTAATGGTATAATGGATAATGGATGTTTCTAATCTAAATGCTTTTTTTAATTGGAGAATTGAGCTGCCACGTGTTTGTATAAGTGTTTAATTCATAAGGTCTTGGTTTCTCAGTGTAAGTATATATCTGTGCTGATGTTACCTGTTGTAGTGCGCTATGCACCATTGCACGATGTGCAGGCTGTAGGTCGCTCAGCAGAGAGCTCCAGCACTGACAATCTGCCATTCCCATCGAGTCAGGTACAGTCAAGTTTTTTAAGAAAGCAGGAGCTAAACCCTGAAATAATGGCTTTAGCTTGCACAGTGTGTTGGCACTGATCTAAACAGAAAAGGGAAATGAATGCAAGGCTTTCGGGATCCTGACACACTTTAGTTCTATGATCTATATGACACAACTTACATTTGTTTCTCGGAATATTTTGTTTAAAATTTGGAACGCCTGCAATGGAAAGATGAGCCCAGGATTAAAATTGGTACAAAATAAACTCTATTAGCACCAAGTCTAATGGAAACTGTGTGTGTTTACCTGTGCGGGTGGGAAAGTAGGTATATCAGGCTGAGAGAAGAGTTCCAATAAATCATTTGAGGATAATGGTTGCAGGAATGATGAGCCAAGTTGGGGTAATACACCATGGAGAGAGGCCAGTGCCGGAGAAGACAACGAGCTGGCATTAAGGGGTTTGAGAGAAAGGGCCAGCCAGTGGGAAAGCTGCAAATGAGAGAAACTGCATGTCATACAGTACTGGCAAAAGTCTTAGGCACCCTATTTTTTTTTTTAGTACAAACTTTGATATAGATTCTTATTTTATGACTTCTACATGATCAATTATAGTTTTCCAACACAAAATTAAACGTTACAGAAAAATGTTTGTATGTAAGTAAAGAAAGCAGCATATTATGTAAGAGACCACGTTTCAGACCAAAAACATAATGAAGGCTGCTGGGTTTTGCTGCAAAAATAAGACACAAGTGCAGTCAAAGTCTCCAGAAGAACTGTGGCTGCATCTGGCAGCTCATTTCCTTATAAAACTGCACAAATTGTACCCGAGACTACTAACATTTTTTTAAAGCAAGAGGTCGTCACACCAAATACTGACTTTGTTTCATTTATTACTGTTTACTGCTCTTTATAGTATTTTTTAATGTAGAAACATTTAATTTCATTGTTTCTGAAGTCGTCTTTGCTCTACAGCATTAATTTGCATGTGCCTAAGACTTTTGCACATGTTTTTATTTTTCGGTAACTGTTTTGCGGTGGATCTGGAGTCTATCCCAGGAAGAATGGGCGTGAAGCAGCAATCCACTCTGGATGGGACACCAGTCTATTGCAGGGAAACATGCACACACATATTCACACACCTATTCAAACCTAGGGGCAATTTATAGTAGCCAATCCACCGGCATATTTATGGGAGGAAACCAGTGAACCAGAGAAAAATCACAGAGAGCATGTGAAACTCTGCTCAGAAAGTAACCTGTACCAGGGTTCCTGTAGCTGTGGGGCAGCAATACCACCCACCATACTACCTACACAGTTTTAGTAAAAGTTTAAAATTGATCCATTTAAGACCAACACAATATATGAGTTAAAAGAGGTGATAAATATATATGTAAAAGATTTTACGAAGCTCATGCTTACTCTGCCGTTTCCACTGACATGACCATCTGAAATACACTGTGCCAGCTGCTGCCACAGAAGAGGCGAGACAGGTGGTATAGAAAGGAAACGATGCAGTTCCTCTGAATTCACGTAGCATATTAGGATGCCTAACCTGTCACAGAAACAAAACAGCTCATCCATCTTTTGTATGGCTCAACCTTTGAGTTTTACTGTTTAGAGAAATGAATTACCTCATTATCGTATCACTTGTGAGATTCTTCCTCTTGCTGAACAGGGTGCGAAGCACATGTCTCCCCCTTATGGCATCCAGACTGCTGTTAGCCAACAGTTCGACCAGCGGGCTGAGCTGTGAGTTACGCCTGCAACCTTTACTTTTGTTCTCTTAACGCCTTTAGGATTCATATATAAAAAATATTCTGATGTTTGCTTACCTACCTGCTGGGATGTCAGCTGTTGGAAGTGGCTGACAGGAAGATGTGGGAGAAGGGGAAGAACAGAGGTGAGGAAGTATGGTGGCCAAGAGGAAACGTCCCCTACTGCATTCGACTGTAGGAGACGTTTTGCGAAAGCTTGTTTCTGAGGAGACTTCATTTCCGAGCTGTGATCTCGAATAGCCATCAACCTAAAAGCATGTCAAATGCATGAACATAGATATTCTGCAAATTATCAGCATATCTGCAGAGTATCATGGTTCACTCACACACTATCGTTGGCAATCAGTGATGCAGGAAAATTCATTATGTCAGATACAGACATATACGGGATGAACTGTGAGAGGTCGACAAATAGCTCTGGCGTAACACGTGGGAATTTGTGGATGAAGGCAGCAGTCATAGTCTCCATGGCCTCCTTTTCCTTTGGGGAAGCCTTTCAGTGATGCCAAGAGAAGCAATAAAAATTCATAAGAATAGAAAATTCAAAAAATAGAACAAATTGCATTTACAGCAGACTAGAACCCTCTCACTGGAACAAATGGAGAGGGAAAATGCATTAGTTCTTTGGCTGGCTGGCTACCTGCGTTGTCTCCACTTGGAGCTGGTCCCAGCTCTGATGTACATGAGACAGAAATCTTTTCACTGCATCTTTTTCTGCAGACAGCACAAGGGTGCGTATTCTTTCTCTCGGCATCTGGAGGTATTCCTAGGCCAGCAGCAAGAGGAATACCATAGATTATGAGCAAGTATGACAGTATGCATTAATGCAAAATATTTAAGACAAGTCAGAAACATGTTCGAAGCTCATTACCATCATTTCATTCATTCAAGCTGTCAGGCTGTGTGAAGTTATTTTATATTAAGAATATTAGAAATATATAGTACGTATATTAAAAGTTTCTTAGCCTCATGTCATTTCTGACAAATTTGTATAACAACTATACAAATTTGAGCTCTACCTGTATTAAAAATCTCAGTGCAGAGGAGTTGTCCTCTTTTTGAATGAGATCCCAAAGGACAGGCTGAAAGATTAACACAACAACAAACTGAGCCTTTAAATAAGGTCAGCACGACAATTTAGTACAACTAAATGTAGAATTAACAAACAATAATCATAGTATAAAATAATAATTGTATAGCACTTACACTAAAACAACTAAGAAGTTCTTCCTTAAGAGATAGATTCTGCTCTCGTCTGAGAAAGACACCAACAGTTTGGAGCACACTAACGGATGCATCAGGCCTGAGGGTACCCCAGAAAGAGGAATTGTCCAGAAGTCTGGACAGAAGAATAGCTTGGCCGAGGCCCTGGCGCACCTCCCGTTCCCCTTCTTCAAGGCCTGCTGAGAGCCCCACAACAAAATCTAACACTTGGAGCACATAGCTTACGGTGGCCAGCCAGCCCACACGTTCATCAACAACACCCTCACAATGGTTTAATTTATACACAGCTTCCTGTAGGATGGGAATAGGATTTATACAGAGCTGATGAGTGTCAAAGTCATACGGGGCAGGCAGCATGTTAAACAGCTGCTGGAGGACACACTGGGTCTCCTGCTTCGGTTCTGATATGGAGTTGCAGTAGTCTAAGAGTACAGGCTGTTTAGGAACCAGCATGACGTACAGGCTCATGTTCTTGCAGATATAATCCCTCAGCCCTGCAGTGTCTCCACAGAGTTCAAGCAGATCAGAGTTGGTGAAATGCTCTGCAGTCCAATTTAAAAAGTCACAGAGAACATTTTTGGAGTCATGGTGGGAATCTTTGTTCAGGATTTTGGAGCAATATTCTGCAGCCCAGCCAGTGTGAACTAATGGATATGACACATTGCCACACAAGGCTAATATCAGAGCGGAGTTGTTAGGTAGAAAACACCTCCTGAAATCTTGTGCACTTAGAGATCTAGCACTGAGCAGTTCTAAGCAGTCCTCAGTTGCAATACTTGTAGAACTGCCAGCAACTTCACTGGAGAGTTGTATGCAGAGGTCATCAATACTTGATTGGTTGAGGTAATGGTAGTCCTTGGTAACGGCAGCCTAATAAAATCACACAGTTACAATATACTTGTCAATCAACCAAAAGATAATTTTTTTGAAAGATATCATTTAAACATTCATCACTAATACCTGATGGGCTCGCTGTAGCCAGAAGGAAGAGTTGGCACATACTGTATTATTGAAATCTTGTGCGAAGAATTCACTGCACACATGTACCCACAGGAAATCTTCCTCTGCAGCAGAGAGGTACCATGCCGCATTAGAACAGCTGACATGCAGGTCAGGCACTACATGACCAGCCTCCGGGTCCAATGTTTCATCAGCTCCATCAAAAAGATTACAGTAGAGAAACACGGTAAAGTTTGAAACACCAGTGAGACCTGGAATAGAGGCATTGCATGCTGCTTCCAGGATCTCTGCTGAGGCTGGCAGCTCTGATTCTGTTTGATTAAGGAACAATGGCTGAGGCTGGAGGAGGCTGGATCTTTTTGATGATTGCTGTTGTTTTGAGTTGTGTTTTTCTGTCTCTGAAGATGAACAGGACATCAAAGATGGCCGACTCGGTAAACCATGTGAGGTGAAACCCATGGCTTGAGCATTCCATGTCAGATTATGTCTAATCCCCCTATGTGGCAAGGTGTATTACAGTAGTGTTAGAAATGTGTTAAATGCATGCTTAAAAATGATTTTTTTTAAAAAAGGAACTTACCACAATATCAACTGTCTCAGGTCACCTTTGCAAAAAAAAAAAAAAGAAAAGAAAAGTGGAAACCAGGATGAGTTGGATTGTTGTCTCTTAATACAAATCAGTGATAATTGCTGAGGGCTGTTCATGAATTGCGGATATAAAGAAGGAGCGCCATACAATTAGGCTCAATGGAATAGCATAGCTGGGCACATGATGCCGGGGTATATGGTTACAAATCAACAAAAGGGTGGGTAGGGTGGTTATCCAGCCCATAGGATTTAGAGTATCATGATCTCCTTGATGATTAACATGGCCGATGTGATTTCAGGAATCCAGTCATATGTTTCAACTATGAAGGTTTTATTGATTTTTACACTACTTTTAAGGACTGGTCAAGAAATTGTGCAGTAAAAGCTATGGAGAAATGGAAAAGCTATTAAAAGGAAAATCATTTTAATCATTTAAAAATGGAAATTAAGGATAAACTTGCCTACAGAACATTTTCCCAGTTGAGTGGACTGTGGCTCACCAGCCATGCTACCTAGATCATCCAGCAGTGCTATGGTCACACGCGACACCTTCCTCCTCAGATTACTGTACACCGTGCTACCCACTCTGTGCAGGAATCCACGTCGGAGGCCATCAAGACCCTGGACAAGGTCAGGATTACGCTCAGCAAACTGTACTGCTCTTTCTCCACTGTTTGACTTTGACAGGGCTTGCAGAAGTAGGGCTTGCACAATGCTAAGGCTGTCTATATCTTGAGATTTATTGTTCACCTCACGTAAAATCTCAGGTGGAATGCTAAATGGCTTAAAACGTCCTGCCAAGAAGTTACTGTCTCTGTGGTCACTGGCTACACCTGCAGGGTGCAGATTAACCATAGGTTTCCAGTTCCTTGCCTCCAGGAACGTCAGGAGTTGCTGCAGCCAGCTCAGGTTGAAAGCACAATCACTTTGCCCTTTCAGGACACAGATAAATCCCTGGAGACCTGCATTGGCCTGGCTATAGGTCCCACTGACAAGAGCTTGTAGAGCAGTGTCAAGCAAGGCACTGATGGTCTTCCAGTTCTGCGACACAAATGTGAGAAGAGGTCTTTGCGGCTGCTGTTCTATGAGTGTAAGGATGCTCTGCACCAGTCCAAGTAGTCCATCCCAATGTGGGCTGCCTCTTAGAGAGAGGAAGAGGTCTTGTAGCCTGAAGCTTGGTCTAGGAGGAACCCTCCCAGCCCAATCTTCTAGTGGTATTTTTCCATCAGACTGGAGAAAAGAATGCAGCAAGTTTTCCCAAAAATGATCATCGCTGAAAGATATATCATCATCTAGTTCAGCACTCATTTCCTGAAGATACATTGAGATGTTATAAAGAAATCCTGACAGCCTGTTCCGGTCAAGTGGCTTGTTAAGAGATGGTAAACCAATAGCTTTCTTGGGAAGGAGTCCTAGAGACTTGAGACCTCCAACAATGTTCCTTAGGACTGTATGGATTTGTTCATCCTGTCCTCTCTCTGGAGATGGCTGTTCTCTGCGGGGGTACCAGCCTCCACCCTTCCGCCATATCTCAACCAACTCTTTCAGAACTGCTTCTCTCTGGTCCTTCTTTTTATTTCCTGCAATACGATATTTGGAGGTAAAACCTACTACACTTTGATTAAAGAGCACAAACTATGGTTGAATAAACACAACACGCATTTTCTCACCTTCGGAAATGGTGGATACTTCACCCAATAAGACAATCAACCCCATTACAATCCCAAACTTCCCCATTCTGAGTGCCATTCACGAGTTTCAAGACAGTATGGATGAAATCATACCGATGCTCCTTTGAGAAAGCACCTGTTATAGAGTTCCTTTTAGCCTGAGACTCTCAAGGAGTACAATGTCACACTGCAGAATGGATATAAAATGTTAATGACTGCCCACAGGCACCTGATTACACTTTCACTAAAGAAAACCACACTGCCATTACTTTGTATACATTAATCACTATTTTGTACATTTAAATGTTCTCCAATACAGCAAATGTTCAACAAGTTGATCAAGTGATAATCCATTTGCACAGCATCAAATATGTTTTTACCTGGTGGATTAAAAAAAATGCTAACATTAAAAATGTAAACCAATTGTTGATGTATTCATAATCGTAACTGCTTTTCATTTCAACATCTGCAATTCAAATCGTCAGAGTTTTGGGCATACTTACATGCAGTCATAATCCATTCCCTCTATTAGTGATCAGGGGGAAAGGTTTGCAAAAAAAGAAAGTGCAAAAAAAATCATAATATTGTCACAATACTGTCTCCTTTGCATCAGTCTGCCTCTGTCTCTTGCTTTCCCTCTCTTCTGTCCTGCCAGAGAGTGTCACTTTTTCGATCGGTTCTTCCTTCAGCTCAATTGGAGCTTCAGCCAGCGCTTCAGGTTTCAGCGCCATTATTTGAGTATGTGCCAGGTGGCAGGCTTACCAAGTGAATATATATGGCTTGAGGGCATTATTGTGCTTGTCATAAGTGACATTCCGTGACACTTGTGGACTTGGGAGCACAGCAGTTATAACTATAAAACTGAATGTCAGTGAATATCACTGTAACATGTCTCGCCATTAGTTTGCAGTTTGCTTCTTTTTTAGTTCACAAGGAAAGGTTTCATTCAAGAACACGCTATTCACTGTTACTGTTTAATGACAATAAATATAAAGCTTTTAAAAAAAGTCTAAATAAAGCTTAGATTATTTAATTATGATAACCTTATTTCCCTGAAGAACTTTTCTGGTTTTTTTTTTTTTTTTTTGCCTATCCAAAAATGAATTTATTAGTAAATACTTTACATAGGCTAGAGCAAAAATAAAGCACAGTATCAGAATCTGAATTGTCATGATTACGCTGAGAACTTTTTGTTAATTGTCAGACATGTCCTACTATCCTCTTACAGGATATAACTTTGAACAATGTCCTTGAGCATACTGCTTTCCGTACATGAGTGCCAGAAGGTCTCCTGCAGCTGTCATAAAACAAAAACTCTCCAGAAGCACACAATCAGGCCCTTCACTAACGCACATAATCATCTCTCTCCTGTCTGAGTTCTGTCTGCAACAGTGGAAACCTGAGCAGAAGCAGTGAAAGGACCAGCACAGGCTCCCCACAAAGCCTTTTAATTCTGTCAGTGTCACCCCCAGTGGAACAATAACTTCCTCTTGTATTATTGATACCTTAGGGAGTGGTGCTCACTCAGCGGCGTGGGGCTCAGTTGGCAGCAAGAATATTAAATGAGAAACTTTACTCTTCCTGCCTTTTCCCTAACTTCCAGAAGCTTGCACTTATAATAAGGACAAACCTGAACACTAAAGACTTGGAGTGTGAAAAAAGGTGTGTTGTTGTAGTATTTATGATATCATAAGGTTCTATAACCTACAATCCTAACTCAGTGACCACAAAGATGTTTTTTAAAAAATGCGTTTAGAAAAAGGGTTTCTCAAGTACCCTTTGGATAGTTAATAGCTCTAGGGTCTGCCTACCTGAAAGGAAAACCCTCTATTTTATGCTTCTACATAGAAACTTTAAAGGTTTCCTTTTATCAGGTACACCATAAGTCACTTATAGAAATAAAATTATTGACTGCAGCCAATCTGGTGGGCTCAGACCCCTTTATTCTGTCCATTGAGGGAAAGGGACTACCCTAGGACAAGCGCTGATCAAATAATATTTTGGTGGTATCAAATGCACCTATATGAATAAAAGGGCCACTGAACAAGAGTCAGGCAGACCAGGACTTTATCTTGTTCCAATAACAATGTCTTTTCGGGTGGCATGGTGGTGCACCAGGTAGCACCATGGAGCTCCAGGGTCCGTGGTTCAATCCTGAGTTTGGGGTGCTGTTTGTAAGGAGTCTTGCGTGTTCGTGCCGTGTGGGTTTCCTCTAGGTTCTCCGTTGTGTCCCCATCTCTTAAAGACATGCTGGTGGACTGGCTCCACCAAATCACCCCTAGGGGCAAAAGAGTGTGTGACTGTGGTCACCTGTGCATTAGCAATTTTTTGTTCACTTCAGGAAATTACTGTTGACATTTATATTCCAATTAATTAATTGGTTTGATTGAAAGCCCTATTTATTGGAAATTGATTGCTGTAATGAATGCTAATGCACCTTTGTAATTTTATATACATATATATATATATATATATATATACACACACACACACACACTATATGGCCAAAAGTATGTGGACACCTGACCATCACACCCATATGTGGCCCTTCCCCAAACTATTGCCACAAAGTATGACGTGCACAATTGTATAGAATGTCTTTGTATTAAGATTTTCCTTCACTGGAACTAAGGAGCCCAAACATGTTCCAACATGACAATGTCCCTGTGCACAAAGTGAAGTTCATGAAGACATGGCTTGCCATGGTTGCTGTTGAAGAACTCGAGCGGCATGCACAGACCCCTGACCTCAACCCCACTGAACACCTTTGGGATGAACTGGAATGAACTGGATTGCTGACTGTGCATCAGGCCTTCTCGCCTGACATCAGTGTCTGACCTCACTAATGCTCTTGTGGCTGAATGAGCACAATCCCAACAGCCACGCTACAAAATCCAGTGGAAAGCCTTCCCAGAAGAGTGGAGCTTATTATAACAGCAAAGGGGGACTGAATCTAGAATGGGATGTTCAGCAGACACATGTGGGTGTGATTGATCAGGTGTCCACATACTTTTGGCCACATAGTATATATGTATGTTATATAAAATATAATATAATATAATATAAAATAATATAATATAATATAATATAATATATATTAATGCTTAGCATAATCTGGAGATGAATTACTATACATTTATTGACAGAATGTCATAACCTGCATCACATTTTATGAACAAAAAAAAAAAATCATAGGAAAGTTACAGTGAGTACAAGGATGAATACAAAAAATAAAAATAAAAATTCATTCAGCTATGAACTGGGGCATTATTCCCTCAGAGCAAAGGGCAGCCCTCAGTGTAATCTATAAAGATTTCTGAGTAACTGAGTGAGTTATATGTCTCAGTCATTTTTCAGAAATGACTTTGCTAAAGGGCCAGTACAGTCGGCCAAAAAAATAACGCCTTGATGAAGACGCCTGATTATGATCACAAGACATGTCATGTGGCTTTTCGTCATGGACGCGGGTGCACCCTGCTGGCCAAGTGTGGAACTGCATGTGTACAAACTCCTCCTGTGTAGTGCGTATATCCTGAGTATGGATCCACATTTTATTTAGCTTTATTTACTCGAGTGCCGAATCCAAATCACTCTCTAAGACTTTTAATTATAATAATTATAATCCATAAAACCTAATCTGTAAACGCGGAAATAATTTGCATGTAGACCAAAAATCTTTAGCGTACTTTTTAGTACGCAAGTTACCATAGCACCGCAGAATGCGGAAGAAGGAAGCGTAATATGCAAATGTGTTACGTCACTGGGCGGAGCCAAAAAGAATCCAACATGGACTTGGTAGCAGCTGTAGAGAAACTGAATATGAGCTGTTAGACTGTTTTGAAGTGCTTTTGCGACAGATGTCGACTCGGGTCATATTTATGAAGATGTACCGGTGCCAGAAGACTGGCTAATGTTTGAGAAATAGTTTTTATAGATAGTTTGTTTTAAGGAGTTTAGTTCTAGCGTGTTTGTTTACATCTAGGTGGTACTGAGCTACTGTACATTTCGAGATGGAGTATTTATTAACGGTTAAAATATCAGCCCTGGTTGGCTTGTTAATTCTTACTGTGTTTTTTGGGTTCGTTCCTGTTCGGATGAAGTTTTTCCGAGAAACAAGTGGAACAGGTAAGTTTCTGATTTCAGTATTGTATTGAAATGAGCTTGTCTATGTGTCAGTGACTATGGAAAGTCTGTGCTGACCTGTGAATGAAATCTACACCAGCTGATCATCACTGTAATACACGAGTATGTCCACATTATCTGTGATCTTTCTGAGGGATTTACACTTAAATACATTGTTTATCAGTGGATTGATATCTGAATGTTATCAGAAAACACCTTACCACTGCCTATTGTCCATTGACTACAGTGGATCAAAAATAGGGAAATTCCTTTCTAAGCCTAAATCAGTGTATTTGTTCTTGAATGGTCTCTTTATCTTGCAGGGCTGCTTTTAATCTGTGATGTATAGACAAAATTCACTACATACACACAAGTCACATGATCATACTATGCTGATGAGTGCATTTCTTTCCATTCTTCAGAGAACCTTTTGAAGAACCTTCCCAGTTCCTTCTTTTGCAGATGTGAAAGGTCATATAATTAGGTTAGCAGAACTAAATTTATGCTGAGTGAGCTGTAAACTGAGATTTAACTGAGGTTTCGAAGGCTTGCGTTCAGGGACGGCTGGTAGAAATGGGCTAACAGGGCAAAGACCTGCCTGTTTTTCACAGATAAGAAAAAAAAAACATCAATATAAGATTTCATTTTTGGTGTCGACATAAGATTGTTTTCTGTTAACAGATGTCTTAGGGTGGATTATCTGATTTTGTGGAATGAAGCACAGCAGCAAATCCAATGATTGTAAGAAAAAATACACATGAAGAAGTAACTCTGGGGCTGATTTCTTTCTAGCCCAGACTATAGATTCATGCAGCCTGTCAGTGACAGGTGTGTTAGGGGATTACACCTAGTGAAACACCCCCTAGCTCTAGATTTGATCTCGCTTTGGGGTGATATTTGTTAGCCCGCTTCACTGACACTGGCGTAGCACCTCAGCAGTGATTGAGACAATGCACATGAAATACAGTCACAGGTGTAATGAGTGTGAACGAGGTGGATTATTTACTCTATGGAGAAAGTAAAAGTGGATGGATTAAGCACACATTGTCCAATCAGATTACACATCATTCTTAATATGACATCAATGAGATCTTATGATATAATGCATTGCTCATAGTTTCAGGTTCTTCATCACACAATTAATAGATTTTAGATTTTAGCCTCCCATGTAATCATCATGACCTACCATCAGTGCATGCATTAGTTCACAGAATGCTTGTTTTGCACTTTCATTTTTGCTCTTTTTTCAGATATCACCACTTGTAAGATGTCTGATGATAAGTAAAGAAGGACACATAGCTCCATTATCACCCAATGAGTGTCAGCAACTTTCATAATCAATACTAATGACTCTTGTTTTATTGCATCTCTTTTCCAGAAATCCACAGGACAGTACTGAGTTTAATCAGCTGCTTTGCCGGAGGAGTGTTTCTCGCTGCCTGTCTCTTGGACATTATTCCAGATTATCTGTCTGATATAAGTGCACAACTACAAGACACAGATGTGAGTTTGCTTGGGGTCAGAATTGAGCATTGTTCCCATCAGGGTATGAATATATGAATACGGTATGAACAATATATTGAATGGAGAGTTCCACATTTTGGTCCTGTGCAACAATCTTACACAGTAAATACATATATAAATTGTATGTATCAGTTTAATCATGAAATCCAGTGATTTCAAATGATCTAAAACAATTAAATGGTATTTTAATCCAGTATTAAGTTATTACAAAATTGATCAGATGTTGTTTTCCTCATAGAAAATCTACTCTTTAACATCTTCCTATGCAGGTTATGGGGAAAAAACCCTAGAGTGTATTTAAAAAATTTTAATTAAAAAAGTAAATTCCCCAATTAAATTCCCCACAGAAGTCGGTAGTCTGTATTGACTAAGGCAGAAGTCAGTTTCTGTCCATTTTATCAAACCAGAGGTTTGATTGGTTTTTGCCATGTCAATTTTTAATTAATTAAAAAAATAACCTTTGATTTAGCCATCAAAAATTTTATATTTGATTATTTACCTACTACTTGCTTGACTGGACACGAAGTAAACTTTTTTCTCCTTTTCACACTTAAAGCAGTTACTGTTTTCTGTCTTTTACATAATTTATTTATATATTCATAATGTATATAGTAAATAAAATACAATAAATGCAATACATAAACAATATGTATGACAGCAACGTAAGCAAAATAATTTCTTAGAAAAGAACAGAAAAAGAAATTTAAACCCCATACGAATTCTTCTAATCTCACCAGATCGACTATCCTCTGGCCCAGTTCATCATGGCATGCGGCTTCTTCATCGTTCTCATCGTCGAGAGGCTGGTCCTCAGCTGTAATGAGCGAAGGAGTGAGGAAAGGGCTCCGCTTCTCCCGTCTGCAGGTCACAGCCACTCTCACTCACACCGCTCCGTGAACGACGTGGAGAGTAGCAGCCACCATGTCCACGTGGACCTGCAGGCGCATTCATCCTTCCGCTCGTTCATTCTCTTCCTGTCTCTCTCGCTGCACTCTGTGTTCGAGGGTTTGGCTATCGGCTTGCAAACGACTGACACTAAGGTAAAGACTTTGCACTGAGCGCTAACTTCTACACTGCAGGTGTCAAACACGGTCAGGGATGCGCACAAAAAAAGAGTTCAACACCTATGGATTTCAGATACATTCCTGTATGTCATGTCATGATGATGATGATTTATATTCAGGAAAAGTTATTCCAAAACATAAGACACACTGAAAATCTGCCCCAAAATCCTGTGTGCTTTAATGTACCATTCTATAATTTTAGAAAATAAAGTATTTTGGTTGAGAAAGAAATCCATCAGATGGGATGTTTAATAATGAAACCTTCTCAGGCTGTTTTTTTTTTTTATTTATTAGAAAACTCCTCTCTAAAACAGTATTTTAGTTTGATAGTATTCTATGCTTCTGACATTTTTGTACTAGCACGAGGATATGTTTTTGGGGCAGACTCTGTGCACTCAGACACTGTACACTCAGACACTGGAACACTATGGTGAACACTGGACTGCTTGCCTTATCTTTGGCTTTGGTGTCAGAAAAACAAGAGAACGAGTCACTTGTGTAAGACAGATATGTCCTCTTACACTCAGCTGTCCTCTTGTGTTCACTTGCCATCTGTGGTTGGGTGATAAACAAGAGCTTGAGTTTAATTTTTTTCAACGTTAGGAAGCGCTCGGCTCTGAACAAAAAAACTGCTGACCAACATGTAGCTGCTTTTTAAGAATTACATGTAAAATATGCCCTGATGATTAGGGTAAAAACACCTAATTCATTTTATACATAGGTTTTATGTGCTGCTATGATGATGGTAATTTCTATCTTGCTGTGGGACTTTCAGTCATTTTTGTGTCAAGCTTCCAGAGCGTAGATTATGTCAAACTGACATTTTATACACTGCCATACAGCAATGAGGCAGTTGCACAAAATAATTGGATGGTGTTTGACTAGGTTCATAGATTTAGTGGCATAGTGATTAGCATGTTTTCCTCGCACCTCCGGGGCTGGGGGTTCAGTTCCTGCCTCTCCCCTGCGTACCTGGAGCTTTTATGTTCTCGCTGTGCTTTGGGGGTTTCCTTCGGGTACTCCGGTTTCCTCCTCAGTACAAAGACTTGTTGTAGGCTGATTGGAATCTCTAAATTGTGTGTTTACGTGGTTGTGCCCTGCAATGGGTTGGCACCCCGTCCAGGGTGTCCTCCGCCTTGTGCCCCGAGTCCCCCGGGATAGGCTCCAGGCTCCCTGCGACCCTGCGTAGGATAAGCAGTACAGAAAGTGGATGGATGGATTGTGTTGCCTTGATGATGTATTTTTCCGCTTCACAAGCTCTTTTTTTTAATCTTATGCTGACCTGCAGAAATTTAGGAACTTGTTGGGTGAAGTGAAAGTGTTTCACTTTTACAGCTGTGCTTGATGTGTATTTTACACATTTTTGGTGTGTGTTTCACTTTTACACCTGGGCTTGATGTGTATTTTTACCCTCCTCATTAAATTTTTTCCGGTTATTTTGTAGCTGTACCACTCATGTCAAGTTACATTGATTGCTGAAAAGGCAGACGTGCTTATCTTACATTTTTTAATTCTGGCCAGGTGTTGGAGATCTGCATCGCCATCTTGGTCCACAAGAGCATCATCGTCTTCAGCCTCTCGATAAAGCTGATCCAGAGTGCTATCCGGCCCATGTGGCTCGTCATCTACATCCTTGTTTTTTCAATAATGTCTCCAATGGGCATCGCTATCGGCATCGGGGTGAGTGAAGCTCAGCTACAGATGGGGGCGTTAGTCCAGGCTGTGCTGGAAGGCCTGGCAGCGGGAACATTCGTTTACATCACATTTCTGGAGATCCTCCCTCATGAGCTCAACTCTCCAGAGCGACAGCTCCTCAAAGTGCTCTTCATCTTACTCGGCTTCTCTCTCATGGCCTTCCTGTGCTTCCTGGGCTAAGAACTGTAGGAGGGAGATCACAGGCGTATATACATATGGGACTTTAATGACTTCATTTTTAACTGACTAACAAATTTAAGATTTTACTATTTTCATTATTTGCGGCGCACTAATTTTTTAAAAAAAAAATGGAAGTGCTTTAAAGTCATCCGTGTACCTTACAATAACAAAATAATCAAGAGACGTACAAATGTACAAAGTCCAGCACAGTCAGCAGTTATGTCGAAAGGAAGGATTTAGTTATTTGTTTTTAGCAAACATGTTGTGTACATGTTAACTGACTCTTTTCAGTATTATATTTCACAGTCTAATGTAAGATTGTCATTCATTTCATTCATTTTCCACCTCAGGATTTTATTTTATCATCTATTTGAAAAGGAGGTCTTAAATACCTAAAGAGATTCAGGATGATTTTAATAATTTTCAAGTATTATTTCTTTTAATTTTAATCAGACTGATTACTGGTTATTGCAGTATTCATGCACAATATTTTGGTTGTGAAAGAGTTAATATAACATCCCTGCATTTCAATGCTGAAAAGGCTGTCTTGATGGCAGCTTTTTTTCAGCAGTGTTTGCATCCCTGACAAAAATGTGTCCCATTTGGACAGCAGCATAAGAATAACTGACTTATACATTACATTTTGGTACAAAAGTTGGAAAAAGATGGTGGACAGTCCAATTCAGCATCACCGTAATCTAAAAAATTGGGTAGTTATATGTGATATGTAGGGAATAAGACACGATGAGGTATTTTTTTATGGGAAAATAGTCCACAATGAGGAGGTGTGACATGGTCCGATGCGTATCAGCTTTACATTTCTGACCCTGAAGGTGATTATTTATTCAATAACACCAAGTGTTTTTTTTCCTCTTATACCACAGCAATTTAACAACACTAACAATTTCCTATATAATAAAGGATGACACGTCATGCTTTTTATCTGTTTAAACTTACATTAAAAGTTGTGGAACAGTCCTGAAACAAGTTAGTTCTTGTTCCCCTTCCCTTACTTTTTTTTAAATTTTTTTTTACCTTTTTTTTTCTTTTGACATTAATAAGGCAAAAAAAGTAGCGTGTCATGTTACTGAGAAAGTCCTCAATCCTAAACACTTTCCCATGTTGGAAAACTTAAAGTCACAACTTTAACTCTGAAAGCACTGACACTGGATACTCCTTCCAAAAGCTAAATAAACATCTCATTGAGAAAACTTCACTATATCAACAATTACATGTTTTTGTAATCTGGTTATGTGGAGCATCCATGACACAATTCCCTGTGTTAGTCGTTACTACAGAAGACATTTATATTAGACATTTATATTACATTAGACATTTATATTACATTAATATAACCTCCTGATTTGCCTCATAGACAATATGATTGTCAGAGCTGCTGTCATTTTAAACAACATCCTCTGACAAATCAGAATTGAGATTTCATCTGAGATGTGCTGCAAGAACATATAATATTGACACATGCCTACTGCCAATGTTTGTGTGAATGCCCAACTGACATGTTTTTATAGGTTTGATCAAGAACTTGAATTCTTAAAGACTGTTTCATAAGAATTCTGTTGAAGACAAAGAGCTTGTAGCTCAGAACAAACACCGATGAACCTGTATGTTGTACTGTTTGCATTGTACACTGTATTGTTAAGTCGACTGAGTTCAGAATTTCGACATGAGAGACACGCACAAGACTGTTAAGGTGTAAAAGGTTGCTGTAAACATGTTGGTATATCACTGTGTTTTTTTTTTTTTTTTTAAGCCATACATGCCACTCATTGGTACAAGAACAAATTAGTTGGGAGTAGTTTTGTTTTGTATAATTCAATAAATCCACTGTGGTGAGAGATGTGGTGAGTGAATGGTATTTATTCTCGTCATGTTAAACAAAGTTAGCTGTTAGTACCCAGAAATATCACAGAACAGACACAGAGTGACAACCCAAAGCGGTAAGCAGTCAGACGTCACGACTCAGATGACTAGGTGGCAGTGTTGCGTTTAAAGTGCTGATTCTGCACTTACTAAGTCCTGTTACATTTGAACTAGAGCACTTTTCATTATTGTGATTGAGCTCTCATTACTGACTCCAGTCTAAAGCCATTAAATGAGAAACTCTTCTTTTCAGTAGTTTAGAATTAAGAATATACAATATAGTTGTTCCTGATTTTGTGAGGTGGCTTAACAGATGGGAGCCAAAATCAGTAAGATGTATTCACTGAGTGCATTTATGAGTTGCAGTAATATGTATAGCAGTCTTGACCCATATTTGGAATCCGAAAGTCATAAGATTTCACAAGGAACACAAACAAGCCAGTATACCTGAAGTTGCTGGTCTGTCCATATTGTGTGTAAACAGACAATGTAGGTGCTTTTTGTAGGTATATCATTACTGATTGTAGCTCATCCGTTGCTATACACAATCTATAGGCCACGCTCTACCCAATACAACAACGTAAAGAGACCACCAGTGGACCAGTGCTGTCCAGTTATTATATAGGTGGACACTGACATGGTACTGAGTGTGGTAGGAGTGTATCAGGCACAGTAGTGTTGACAGATATTGAAGACGGATGTCGGATGTTGTAAACCTTTGTGCACAGTATACAGAGTTTGACAGGATGAAACATGAAGAACAGAGGTGTAGCAGGAAATGAGGATATCAGGCAACAGGAAGTAAGCAGAAACTTTCTTTGAGATATGTGAGGTATCATAGCAATGGGCCCAACCCTTCTGTTGAAAAGACCTATGACTCACTGTTCGTTCTCAGCCTGAAAAATGAAACAATGAACAATGAGTATAATGCATAAAATCATGCATATACAAGTCAAGGGCTTCAGCTAAGTCCATTCATATTTACTCAGAATGTTAAAGATCAGGTGACCCTGATAGTTGGCTGACAGATTGTGGAACCCAATGTGCTCTTCAGCTGTTGTAGCCCATCGACCTCACGGTTCAGCAAGTTGTGCGTTCTGAGCTGCTTTTTTGCTCACCGTGGTTGTAAAGAGTGGTTATTTGAGTTACCATAGCCTTCTTGTCAGCTCAAACCAGTCTGGTTCATTCTCCTCTGACCTTTTTCATCAACAAATTATTTCCTTCTGCAGAACTGCTGCTCACTGGATGTTTTTTTCCCACACCATTCTGTGTAAACTCTAAAGACTGTTGTGTGAAAATCCCAGGATATCAGCAGCTTGTTTGGCATCAACAACCATGCCATGGTCAAAGTCACTGAGATGACATTTTTCCCCATTCTGATGTTTGATATGAACATTAAATAAAACTCTGGACCTGTATCTGCATGATACTATGCATTGCACTGGATAATTGCATGAATGTACAGGTGTACAGGTGTTCTTATTAACATGATCAGTGAGTGTATATTAGCTTCAAAGAGATTCATTTTCAGCTTGATTGGTACTGGAAATGGAAACATAAAAACCTATCAACCTATTTAACCACACACATGGTTTAGTATGTAAGTTAGATAAAGCAGATCACACATCCCCTTGCAGCCCTGCCCCTCTGTATCCCCTTCACTGAGTGCCTCAACGTCCCCCAGGCCATCTCTGCCTCATTCCTCATTCTGCATAGAAAGGGCTTTGTGTTTCCCTCTGGCTAAGGTAAGGCAGTGTCTTTTACTTGTGACTCTCAGATATGAAATTTTTACTGCTGATATTGACATTGTTCATAAAATGACAGAGTGTATGCTGAAGAGAACTGGTTTGCCTTTCTGGTGTTACGGTATACGGTAATATCTAATGATATACTGAACTAGCTATGGTGTTAGTTTATTATGAAAAGCCATTAGATTCACACATGAGTATTTACTATTTTATTAATTAGTGTAGTGGGCTGTATATCTGTCTGCCACACAGACTTAGTGATGTAGAGATCACTAAAGTACATCCCTCTGTCTATCAATCATATTTGTGTCACCATGACACGTAATAAAAGTCTATTTAATGCTTTTTTAGTGGTATGATGTCTGTGTCTGAATTCCTGGGCTACATTAAGCACTATACTACTCTACTGTTGTAGAAGTATCAAAGAAGCTTAAATTGAAGAAATTGAGTATACTTTTGCTTGCTTTCTCTGAAACAGTAAATGCAATATTTGAAAACTCTAACAGGATTAGATATTATAATCCCTTTTACGTTAAGAAGCTTAAAGGGGAGTTGTGCTGTGATTTTTCAAAGTTTTTAGCATAATTCACTTTGTGAGTGTTTTGAAGAAAAATAGCAGAGGTTATAGGGAGGTGGGAGAAAACCGGAGAACCCCGGTGAAACCCACACAGGCATGACAAGAGCATGTGAACTCCGCAAAGGCACTAACCTGAGCTCAGGATAGAACCGGGGTCGCTTGTACAGAATAAAGATAGATGTTTTTTTTTTTTTTTTTTTTTAGTAACATGACTAGTGGAACTACATGTGTCTTCCGAGTTTTTTTGTTGATTTCCTCTCTACCTTGAATATATATATTATTTTGGGTTTTGTTGCACGATCCCTGGGATTTGAACTTGCCCCACTCTGGTCAGTAGTACCACTTCCCAAGTGAATGGAATTAAATTGAATATCTTTTCTATCTTCAGTGTGTAAGTAGCTGCTGAAAGATCTGGAGATTATGGCTTCCGTAAGTTCACATGTACCACATATCTATTCCTGTTTTGCATCATTTCATATATAGTTTTTTTTTTGTGCCCATTGCTACTGTTTTGCATGAGCTCTGCATGATCTTGTGCTAAAGATTACACCCTCAAATCATGGGCTAGTCGACATGGAATTAGTTTTATTTTAATCTCCTTGTTTTACACAATGGTTGCATAACACTTTATCTCTCTATGTTGGTGAAATAGACTGGAAATTTCCGCATGGTCTCAGAGGATGAGCAGGCCCTGCGCTCCAAACTTGAGCATCTGACTGTGAAAGATCACGGGCCAGTGTTTGGGCCATGTCAGAAGCTACCTGATCACACATTACAGAAGGTATTTACATGTACTTTTTTTTTTTTTTTTTTGCCAAATGCATGTGTTTATCCAAAACGACTTAAAAAGTGATGCAGAATTCAACCCAAGACCTGTTAATCATTTGTAGTGCTTGCTACTCAGAATCTCATTCTCAGATTGACTATCTCTGATAGCACCATGATGCTTTGCAGTGGATAGGTCCAAAACATCCAGTGAGGCAAAAGAATACTGGAACATATAAAATAACAGAAATTCATGTCTTCTTGTGACAACTGGGAGTTTAATAGTGGTTAACTAGTACTAATTTGGGATGGCAGTTTCAGGGCCATTTTTAATGATTAATTTTTAAAGGTGTTGAGAGGTTCCTAGGCCATTTTAGTAGTTTATTATGAATAAATAATAATAATAATAATAATAATAATAATAATAATAATAATAATAATAATTACATAGCACAATGCATTGAAAACTTAGTTTACAATGTGAAGTAAAAAAAAACTGAAAAAAAAATAAAACAAATAATATTCAAAAATAAAAGAGTAAACTAGGCAAGTAAAAATAATGAAATCAATAATAATAATAAGGCATAAAAACAAGTCATCTACATATATTATTTTAGATATATTATTTTATTGTTCATGGTTTCAACTGTAGTCTCATTATTCCTAAGCTTTCATTCTTTCATTGCTAATGGCATGAGCATGGTAAAGTGCACTATCTGACTTCTTTGCTAACAGGCAAAGGACGAGCTGAACGAGACAGTGGAGAAGAGAGTGTCTGCAGTAAAGGAGCTGAGATCCCTGATCTGTGAGAAGGCTGAGAATAGGGACGACTTGTCCATGGACGTGAAGGAGAAATTTGGGAACAAACCAGATTCTCTGCTCCTGAGGTTCATCCGTGCGCGCAAGTTCGATGTGGCCAGGGCATATGAGCTCATGAAGGGTGGTTGAACAATTTCCTGGATCTCTCATATCTGACCTCATTGTCATTGTCATTTGCTTACGGCACACCACTGCTTTTGTGTAACAGATTGTGCTGTTCTACTCTGTATCTCTGGGCCTTGTTTATCAGAAACATCATTTCTTTTAATTGGGCTTTCGTAGAAACTTTCACTGAAGTTCTTTGTGTGTAAATAGGGCACATTCACTTTCCCAGAAACCTGGAACAGTTATGACCAGGCAGACAAGACAGGCTTTGATGCACACATCAGATGCTCTGCATATGCATGAGAGAAATGTGAATGTACACTTGCTGGTGAGGTTAATTGGTCCGTTCCAGAGAAATGCACAAAGCAAAGCAAGACAGTGAAGTTATTGTCTTTTGTGTGTGTGTGTGTGTGTGTGTGTGTGCATGCTACGAAGCATCACACTGGCACCCTTTTCTCATGTACAAACAGTTCAGGCTGAATTTATCTCGTTTCTTTTCACCAGGTTATGTGCGTTTCCGACGTGACTACCCCGAGCTGTTTGAGAATTTGACCCCTGAAGCAGTGCGCAGTACCATCGAGGCTGGATATCCACAAATACTCAGCACACGTGACAAGGATGGCCGTGTGGTGCTCCTTTTCAACATAGAGAACTGGGATTTGGAAGAGGTCACCTTTGATGAAGTATGTGTCCGAAACACTAATTACACTCAAAACACAGATCCTGTCAAGGGACGGCTAAGCCCCTCCTGTCTTTCAGAGATAAAAAAGTCAATACAAGGATTCATTCTTGGCACCCACGTCAGTTAATTTCCTGTTATTTTACAGCAGATTATTTTGGATTTTTTGTGAAACAGCACCACCAATGGTCGAAGAAACATACACAGAATGGTTATGCTAAAATGACGCTGATTTCTTTCTAGCCCAGACTGAAGATTCATACAGCCTATCAGTGACAGTTGTGTCAGGTGATTACACAGAGTAAAATGTGCCATAGATCTACATTTGATCTCTATTTGGGCTGATATTTTCCAGCCAATGTTGCTGACGCATCTGTAACACATTATCAGCAGTGATTGAGAAGGCGCATATGAAATAGAGTTGCGAGTGAAATGAATGTGAACATAGTCTATTATTCATTCTCTCATCCTTTTTTTAAAAATGACTTTGGAAGAGAAACTAAAAGTAGATTGATTAGCAAACATAGATAAGCACATATAAGTAGAAGGATGAGCACAAATTGTTTAATCAAAGTACAAATTACTCCAAAGGACAGATGAATGGAAGGATTCCAGAGGAAACACAGCATGAACCCAGTAGAGCATTATGGACTTAAAACACTTAGCTGCCTTTAGGTGTGTGTGTGTGTGTGTGTGAGAGAGAGAGAGAGAGAGATGCTTCAGATCATTTGTTTATGCCATCACTGAGGCCTTGTGATACAAAGCATTGCTCAACTCAACAAGTTTCATTGTCCCCAATTTAAAAATATACACTGTCACATGATTTCATGGCATTTCTGCTTCTTCTTTCAGATACTTTCTGATTCTGAGTGGTAAAATGCAATGCCAGTATAGTCCCTACTAATACAAAGGCTTCTTCAGCTTGCTAACACAGAGCAGCTATAAATGTCATAAATGTCTATGGATACCCTGTGGTGCTATGTGGTAGCTCTAATGTTCTAATATAACCCGGTCTATGGCTTATCTGTCATTCACCACAGACTCTGAGGGCATACTGTGTCATCCTGGAGAAACTTCTGGAAAATGAGGAGACTCAGATCAATGGCTTTGTACTCATTGAAAACTTTAAGGGCTTTACTATGCAGCATGCAGCTGGCATCAAACACACTGAGCTGAAAAAGATGGTGGACATGCTGCAGGTAATAAACACATGTACTGTATGTTCAACATGAATGTGAAACGTCTTAAGAGTATATGTATACTAAGTCCTGTCCAGAACTTTGCAGCCTCTTTTTTTTTTTATACATAGGACTCATTTCCTGCACGCTTCAAGGCCGTGCATGTGATTCACCAGCCTTGGTATTTCACAACCACTTACAATGTGGCCAAATCCTTCATGAAGAGCAAACTGCTAGAGAGGGTGAGTGGTGAGAAGTGATGTCATGTGTAGTTCAAAAGCAGCACGAAGAAACTTTATAGTGCGCTGTACTAGCACTAACACGTACTCCAACCCCTGTGTTGAGTTGTGTCCAGGGCTTGATTTGAGAGGAGACACGTTCTGGATGGGAGAAAAAAAAAACTGTCCACTTATAAATCTGATGTTCCCCTCTTTCATCCGTTTTAGATTCATGTTATTATGTGATCACTTACAATGTCTGTTATCAATAAACAAATGCTATAACATCCCAGCTAAACCTTTTGATTAGTAAAAAAAAAATCCTACAAGTTTTGGGACATTAGCCCAAATCTCTGCGTAACCCTTTTCCAAAATGTTGAAATAGCTGAAGGAAATGTTGATTGATTGTTTCCACGGCCACTATGCCTTCACATTGTGTAAAAGATTTAACAGCTTGTGTTTAGCGTCCATATTTCTCTAGTAGTGTTCAGCAAACAGCAAACATGATGTCCACTCATTTCCATGTCCAAAGCACAAATTTAGAGTTCCATTTGAGTTTTTTTTTTTTTTTCAAAATGGCATTGTGAGGAAAACCAGTATTCTACATCACATTATGTAGTTGATTATTTTCCAATAACAGCACATCCCAAAGAGTTTCATTGCTCTTACACCACAGCAAGTTGCCAACACTAAATTTTTGTTGTGAAACGTCTACGACAGTTATCTGTAATAATATTCTATTACGTTGTAGCAGCTATAAAAAGTCACACATTTTTCTCTCTTGATATTAATAAGACAAAAAACACAGCTTGTTATGTTACCAAGAAACCACAAAGCCCTCTGTCCTGAAGAATTTCCCATATCAGAAAACTTAAAGTTACAGCTTTAATCATTTAACCATGTCAACAATTACACGTATTTTTAATCCACTTACTATAGAAAGTATTAGAATGAGAATATTAATATAAACCTGCGACAGCTGACACTACTCTCACAGCAGCTGGTATTGAAAATTAATCCACACCTTTTGACCAATCAGAATTGAGACTTCAGTTGCAGGAACCTCTATGTTACAGCATTAGAAGCTGTATATTATAAATTATAGTATATTATAACTATATTACTGAACATTCTGATCATGTTTTCTATTAGCTGGGAAGATCTTCTGACTAGTGGCTATTGCAGGTAAATTAAGACTCATTTGACCTTGCATCCTCTTGTGAAATAAAAAGTTGCAGGGTTATTTCCAGAGCAATTTGATGACATTTGGAAAAATCTTGGTAGGTTATGAGAAAAACCTGGTCTCAGTTTTCATCCCAGTTAAGTCCATAGCAGTTCCTTTTTTTTAATGAATCACTTGACAGAAATAATAGTTTTAATCTCCTCTTTACGTCATGCTCAGGTTTTTGTTCATGGTGACGATCTGGATGTTTACTTCAGAGACTTCAGTGCTGAAATCCTCCCTCCAGACTTCAGTGGGAAAGGGCCGAACTGTGATGGCAGAGAGACAGCAATCAAGCTGTTTGGCTCTGAAGACACAGCTCTTTAAATGACTCAAGTCAACACACATGCTAGACTGACCGACGTATATACAGTATAATGTAGTACGTCCTCTAGGGAATATGAAAAGTGGAAAAGAAATTTTAAAATTGTTTAAAATTTTGATGGACAGGAAGAATTGTACCATAGGAGAAAAGATAAACAGTATACAATGGGAGCTCGCTTTGGAATTACACACAAACAATTGTTGTGGGTTTAAAAGAGACTTGACGTAATGGAGGTAATGACTGTTACTGTAGTCTGTGGCTTGCGATAGTAAAAATAGTCACATTAATATAGAAAATATGACCATTAACCCTGCATTTTTGACAAAGATTAAGACATACTGTGTACATACTCAAACATACACACACTCCACAATGAAGAATGCAAATTTTTGTATTCATTCTGAATTCATTTTGTTCTCCCTGTCTGATTTCATGATATAGATTGTAACTGGCAATGTTCATAATAAAATATGACTAATGAATATTTGAGTAATCATTTAAAATCTTTATTTGATTGGTCAAGGTGGCAATGCATATAAATTAACACTAGATACACATCATTTTGATTTAATTTCAGCCTTCCTAACCTTCAGGGACAGTTCATGTGACATAGATAACGTATGACAACAATGTCGTGAGGAACAGTACTCATTTTAGCGGGGAAAGGTGGGAGCGGTGGGAGCGGTGGGAGCAGTTGTGGCCTAATGGTTAGAGTCTCAGACTTGAAGGTGAACCTGAAGGTCGTGGGTTTGAGTCTCAGGTCTGGCAGGGATTGTATGTGGGGGGAGTGAATGATCAGTGCTCTCTCCCACCCTCAATACCACGACTGAGGTGAGACCCTTGAGCAAGGCACCGAACCCCCAACTGCTCCCCGGGTGCCACAGCAAAAAAGGCTGCCCACTGCTCCGGGTGTTGTGTGTGTGTGTGTGTTCACTACTGTGTGTATGCACTTGGATGGGTTAAATGCAGAGCACAAATTCCAAGTATGGGTCACCATACATGGCTACACGTCACTTCACTTCACTTTAGAGATGCCCACCACAGAGGCGATCTTAACTCTGTGGAACTTAGAAACAGTTTGCTGTTTGGAACCCCTCATGTCTTTCAGATCAACGGTTGGAGGATCGGATGCTCTTCAGGCAACATGAAAGTCCCAGCCCTAATAAAATAAAATAATAAAAGCCCTAATAGAATAAAATAAAACTTGACTCTACTGTACCATCATGTATTAGAAGTGCTTGAGAACCTTTTATCATTCAGTAAGTATAGGACAAAAGTTCCTTTAGTCAACTTCAACTGCTTCCAGGTATAGCACAATATTATCCTTCCACAATGTAAGAAAATCTAATCACTTAAAAAAAAGACAAACACACAAGAAATATTTATACAAGAAAATAATTTATTTTAACACAATAACTATATTTAATCCATTTATTCAAATCACACACTGTTGTTTTTTCCCCCCAAAATAAAAAAAAGACACAACTAGGCTGAAGTTTTATGGTCAATGAAGGTGGTATATGATATAGTCATGGGTACAAACAACCCATCAAACACACAGCACTGTCAATACACTGATCAGCTCTATAAATCTAAAAATCAAATTTCACTGCATAAATCATGGAATGATCTTGCACTGCATTAGCAATTTCCACCTGATTGTGTAGCAAGTGGTCAGTGGATCAGTGGGAATGCTAATGGATTTATAAATATGATCAAATATCAAAACAACAAATGCTCTTTCAATGCTGTAAATGATTGCAGGCTGCACTTTGTAAGAACAGCAGGAATGTGATTTCACACTCCTAATTTGACACGCTTCTTATTTTTCTGGACTAGGCCCCTCAGTTTGGCATGAAGAAATAACAAACCTCAGACAGGGAATGATGAAAAAAAAAAAAAAAAAACAATCACACTGTTACAGAAACTACAGAATCTCTGCTCACCATGTTTCTTTACATTTTTTTTCTGGTTTTGGTTTTCAGAATCAAACGTGCTGATGATCAACACACACCAACGGTCATTCATGTACATCATATTCCAAAACAAATGAGTAAATAACCAACAGCAAGAGAGACAAATATATATGTATAAAATACAAGAACAAAAATTAACCTTGAAAATCAAAAGAGATGCATCTCAAACCTGCATTTCTTGTGCAAAAAAAAGGTGAGAAACATTCAGAAAGGCAGAAGGCCGTGCATCACTTGACGGTGACTGGAATGATGCTGGTGTTCTCTGATAGCTCAGATCTCTTGGTGTACTTCAATACTGAATGAACAAACTGATTCACCCTGATCAATATCCTCCCAATAGAAGATCTGAGAGAAGAGCGATCAGAAGCATTTTTTTTCTTACTGCATGAGATTTGAGCTCGTGGTCCGAACCACATATTAATACTAGAAACACCAGGGGCGGACTTAGCATTAGGCAAAGTTACACAACCGCCTTGGGCCCCCAGAAGCCAAGGGCCCCTAAAAATGCAAATTATATATATTTTTAATTATTAATGCTAAATAGCATATGCTGAAAATTTAAATATCAATAATATAATACAGTTGAATAGGACCCCATTCATTTATTTTGCCTAGTGCCCCAAAATCACTAAATCCGTCCCTGGAAAACACCCAGGACGTTTGGTGTATACGCAGGTTCACCAAAGCCAAAAAAAAACAAAAAAAAAACACCAGAAGACCAGCAGGTGGCATCTGTGCTCTACTGACTGGAGAACAACTTGTCCTTCTACTTAACATGTAACTTCACCCTCTTTCAGAACGATGGAACAGTCCTCTCATCCTGACTAACTTCAAGACTGACAGAGAGGGAGAAATAAAAGGCAAAATGACACTATGTACCATCTCCAGTAACTCAATCTCATCCAACTGCACTCAGTAAATATGAATAATATTGCTAACAACTAATGGAAACTTACAACTAGCAGTTTATCAGTGTGCATGCTGGAGATGTCACTTTCTTCCTCAGCAAGTTAGTAGTGATTCAGATGATAACACAGTTAAATTGTAACTTAAAGTACAATAAGTTAACTTAGTACTTAACAGGTACTTTAGCCAAATGATTGTTTAAGGCAAGTGTCTGATGATTTGGACATTTATTTATTCATTCATTCACCTTCAGGAAGCGTTTTATTCTGGTTAGGGATTTAGTAGATCCGGAACACTGGGGATGAGCTGGAAATACACCCTGGATGGGATGCCAGTCCAATCGTAGGGCTCCATGCGCACGCGCACGCACACACATTCACACCTAGGGGCAATTTGGAATAATCAAATGGACTTAAGGAGAACATGTGAAACTCAGGATTGAACCAAGGACACGGGAGCTGTGAAATGCTTAACATGGATTAGATATGCACAAAGTTATACTGGTAGCTATAAGCACCCTTCTTTTAATTGTTAGCAACAGTAGTACAATAGCTCCATCACAAGTCTAACGAAGTGAGCTTTAGGCACTAAACATGCCTTGGTCTACATTTGGGATTGCAGGAAAATCGTGCAAATTTTAATTTCAACTAAACTATTTCTTTAAAAAAATGATGAGACTGGAAGAGCTTTTATTTCCCCCTCACCTTCCCGTGAAACTAGATGCCATTTTTTCTGCTTCCATTCTATTCCAACTATTCAAGAACATGCAGTTACTCTAAAGACCTGGAACAAGAAGTTTCAGTAATCTGCTCGATGTTCAGATTCTGTTCCCTTTACAAATTAGAATGAACACAATCATAAAGACTAGTCACGAAGCACAAATGAAAAATGAAACGCATGCCCGCAATGAACCAGCTTTCACAGACACGAACAGTCTCCTGCTGGATCTCCTACTCTGATCCTAACTCCAACCAAACCCCTGCATTCTGAACAGCATCACAGCAAAGCTTAGAGATCTGACAGAACGTTTTGATGAATGTCAGGCTTTGGTGAACAGGAGAGATCATAGAGTCACTGAGCTAAAGAGTTTGGACATCTCTCCCTCTTGTTGCATTGTATGATCTAGTCTCTGCTTGCAACCTCAACCTTCCTCTAACTACCCAATGAATATTATGGCAAAAATAATATAAAGTGCTTAAAAAAAAAAGAGCCTTTAAGCTGTGGTGGATCACGTTGGAGTCCTTTTTTTTTAACCCCAGAATGAATAATACAGTTTAATGAACTGAATTAACACAAGTGCTGACTGGGTCTAAGACATCGACAGACCAGTGAGCAGGTTTAACAGCACAGAAGAGGCACCAGCAGCATGCCTGTCCTCGCTATAAGCACACAGTGCCTGCATAACAGCCCGTTCCCTCAGTGTTACGTACAGTGTGGTAGTGCAGCGTCAGTCTACAGTAGCTGTTTGTGCTGAAGTCTTTCCACTCTAGCAGCTGCAAGCTAACTTCTTTTACACACACTAGGGCCAGTGCATTTATTGACATATTTAAACTATACGACAACGTGTACCATATTTTCCAGACATTAAGTTGCTTCGGCATGTAAGACGCAAGTCTGTGTGGAAATTCAACTCACTGTGTAAGTTGGCTTAATGCAGCAGGCATTTTTTAAATGTTTTTACAGCCTCCAAAATGGCACTTTAGAGACGCCATTAGTGTAACCTAGCTAACTGGTTCTGTCTGTAAGTCCATCCTTATCAAGAAGTCACATGGTGAATGTTACGCTTTAATAAAGCTCTTGGATAGCTGTAGCAAAATGGACATAAGCTTAATCAATTCAATTTGTGCTCAAATAACGGTTGCCAAAATGTCCGCGATGCTCCTACACCATAGTCTGAATTGGATCTTTAAATGCAATTTTTCACTTTTGGGGGTAACCTGATTTTAAAATTCTATAGCTCTATATATAGCTCAGGAAAGTCTGTAGCTTTCAGAGCTATATATAGTCTAAAAGGTCAAAATTTCACCAGGTAGACTTTTCTCAGGCCACACATATTGGTGCTGAAAGCTTATTTCCGTTATGTTAGTGCCAAACTAAGATTTGTGTTCCTTTCCATAAAAACACGAACAAATGTACTTATAATTAGCGTCACTGTATTAAGTCATAGCATCTTTAAGTCCAGAAAATATGGTATACGCATACCGCTGCCCTCACATCATCCTCTCTAACGTCTTTGTGCCCATATACATGTGAGCGATCCCGAAATATGAAACATTTTCTCTACCACTGATCATCAAGATGCTTTTTTTGGTGTGTAAGATAAGATGAGACCGGTCAGAAAGGTCTGAGTGGTTTGGTGGCGTATGGGCATGAATCGACAGAGGGCAGAGGTCAAAGCTTAGGAAGTAGTGTTCAAGCACGTGCCCCCTGAGGCTTGGGCATCCTGGCTTTGGCATGCTGGCTTCTGCTTCTGCCACTGGCAGAGGGCATTGGTGTACGCCACAATGACCTTATCCATCCAGGTGAGAGGCTGCGGAAAGAGAACAGCACCCTCGAAGAAGCCCAGGTGGCCGCCGTGCAGCGTCAAGGCAAAGATCACATTCTCTTTCTTTTCTGGAGAGGGACAGGGAGGAAAGAAAGAGGGGAAAAAAAAGGGAAGGTTACTTCATTTCATCAGACTACATGAGTCTACAATGTAAAGTGACTGGAGTGTTCTGGAAATGTGAAGCACAGACAGAGGGGCTGAAATGGCTGAGAAGGTTCCAGAGTGTCTCCTTATGTCATTTACTATATTATTCTAAATTAAATACACTTCCAAATTAAATACACTACTGTACCTTTTAATTCACAAAGCCAAATTTCAAGCATTTTTTGTCCAACTTTGATTGTTGCAAATATGATACAGAGCTATTAGGGGTCTAACATAATGCCACTGTCTGTTTCTCTATCTGCTTCTGTATCTGTTTCTGTATGTTTCATTCTCCAAATATCTGTATCTGTATTCGGGTTTTAAACCTGAAGTGTTCAAGGCCTAAATGGAAGGGTTGCTTTTCTTTCAACCCTACACACTACAAACCACAGAAAACCCTGGAAACAAACCCCAGAGGTAGAAATGCCAGTACTGCCAGCATGCTCTGTTAATACTTACTCTGAGAGTTCCTCAACCTCAGCGACATCACTCGGCTTCATAATTGCTCTCAACTGTTTTTTAAATCCTGCAACCTGTGCAGTAATTATTTTTGTTTGCACCTGCCTGTGATATTACAAAACAACCCTGACCAGGCAGTTACTTTGGATGAATGAATGAATGAATGAATGAATGCTGTACATTAATATTAATGAGCTTCATACCTGACTACTCCTCTGTGCCAACAAATAAAATACCTCCAATCATGCGGTCTTCTCGAGGGATCCCATTCCTGATGCAAACCTCAGGTCTCAACCAGATGCCTTGTGAACATTTCTACCAAGTTTTATTTTTTAAAAATCATATCTGTATTTGTATCTGTTTAGAACACATTATCTGTTCATTCTGAATAATGTATTCATATTTGGTTACATCCCTATTAGATATTAATAGGAATAGCTTAGCTCGGTTACAGAGAATACAGCTGGTACCAAGAAAATGTATCCTATTAGCCCAGTTTTAACCTCTCTTTAACCTCACACTTGGCCGCATTACAGGCTACCGTCTTCATGGACTCCTGGTCTATTACAGGGTAAACTTTAAGTTTCTATTAATTGTTTTTAAAGCTCTTAATGCGCCACCCTGTCCTATATAGATGACTTGCTCAACTTTTACTTTTCCCCCAGGTCTCTGACCTCCTCAGATCAGCTCTATTATGGCTTTTGAGTCAAGACTAAAAGCATACTTCTTTACTTTGCCATTCTGAAATATTTAAGTGTGTACAACATATGTTTATCTTTACTGCCAGTGAAACGTTATTACACCAGCAATGGGCTTAAAGTGAGAAATGTAACTTTTTATTTTATTAGAAATAATTTAAATAGAAAAAAGCAAAGATTGTGATCACCGTAATAAGGCACACAACATACAGCACAAGTCTTTAATAAATCACTAATTTAGAGTCGCATTACTATCTAAGATGAACAATGAACGAGTTCTCAGTTCTGCACCTTTCTGTTATTTCCCCGTGTCACAAGAGAGATTAAACTGTCGTGTAACATAAACTCCAATCCAAGTGTTCAAAAACATTGTACTTACAGTGTAGGACTTACTGATGTATAACAAATTAGGCCTTGTTGTTTTAAATGTGATTTATAATTAAAATGTCAATAATGCCCTTTAATAATCAGTTCCTGATTATTAAATTATTAAGGATTATTAATAAAGCTGACCTTGAACTTGGATCACACTGGTCCATTTTAATTATTTAATCTTCCTCTTTTTTCCCTATTTTTATACCTCAGCATCACTGAAAAGAAATACATTTCTTGAGGTTTAATCAAATGAAGATAAATGGGATGAAATGTTCTCTAGCAGACACTGAAGCACTACCTGTTCTTCAACCCACTCATTAAGCAATCTCTTAAAGCCAATAATAAACTAAACACTCCTCAAGTATAATAAAGCTATCAATCTTACGCCCTCGGTGACTCTCTGAGTCAAGAAATCTAAAGGTCACAGAGCAGGCACTGTGACATACAGAACGATGACAAATTAAAGAAAAAAACAACATAAAGTGTCTGATGTATGTGACTTTTCACAGATGTACGTTTTCACTGTTCTTGCATGAATATGAAAAAAAAATCCCTGTCTGTTTTGTACTCATTATTTTCAGCTTTTATACATTCCTGTTCTATAACTGGCACAATTGAAACCTGAGTGATCTGATCACTTGATGAGACTTTAATATATCCACAAGTTATATAAATGCATATATATAAAACATATAAATGCATCCAGAGATCTACTTTAGGCCTTAAAGGGTTATATAACTCTCTCACATCATGGCACATAGTACTCAATTTATAGTCTTGACAGAACAGTAGTCAAACACTCACACCAATCTCTAAGAGCATAGGCTAGTTTAGGAGCCACATTTTTTTTTAAATGGGAGAAAAAAAAATAACAGCTGCAACAATGCAGGCATCCTTTCCCCGAAATCTGAATTATTCACCTTGTCAAGCATTAAATATGCATGCAAGTACCAAATGCTGAACTACTAACAGAATTGAGGACAAACTGTACCTCAAACTAACATACAAACTATATAAATGTATATTAATATTAATAGAATAACCTGAAACACCATGTTGTTACATATCATTTCATCACAGTAATGTGTACTGACTAATCTCTATGACTAAGCATTTCCTCATACTTACTGGCACTCAGCTGTGTCTGTGTGTGTGTGTGTGTGTGTGTGTGTGAGTATCTAGGACTAACATGGACATCTCAGTCACACGTCATTCTACAAACAGCCAGCTTGGCCTTGGCTAGTCTCTTCACCTACAGAAATGGGCAAGATGTGAACATACTGTCAAGAGATGCTGCTGTGTGCAGAAGACTTTAAGGAAGAGATCTGTCTGAAATAACGCCACACCCAGTGCTAATACAGCTAACAGTGGATGATGGCTACATTTGCAGCTTAGCAATTTGAGCTCCAAGGCCCCATTTCCCAGAGACTGAAGGAAGAATTATAGCAAAAGCCAATCATTTCAAAATATAAAGTATTGAAAGATTTGAGAATGTATTTCCAGAAAATATTTTAGGCAAAACAGACTCCCTTAGCTTCATTAGCATAGTAGCTCCAGCAGCAAACACAGACACCAAACATGTCTTAGTGGGGCTGTGTGCATTTAGCAAAAAATGATGTAATGTTAAGATATACAACTTTGCAAATCTTATTAGTTTTTCCAATCCGATTCAGTAAAAACAACTTGTTGGTCTCTGGTGTAACAAGACTGATAAAACTCTCTTTTCTAGCACCTTATCAACAATAGTGTGTGTACAGTGAAATGACTGAAATGAAGTGTGTGTTCAGAAGCGCAGCAGTACCTGCGAGTGTGCGCGGGATGGTGAGAAGAGACTGGTGTACGAGAGGGTCATCAGCGGAGTTCACCAGTAAGAGTGGAACATTCACCTACAACACGTCGACACAAAACAGATGATTATAAAAACCAACAACAACAAAAAGGAAGTCAGAAATGTTCGTGATTAAATAATATCTGATAGATGAAAACAAATGCATTTGTTTATAAGGGCAATGCGAGTTGTACTCACATTGTGAATGTAGTGCACACAGCTCTCCTTCTCATAGTACTCTTTTAATGAATTGTGCCCATGGAATTTTCTAGAAGAAAAAATTAATACTGATGAACAAAGCAGATTATCAGTTTTTTTTTTTTAAATATTATTCTGCTATGTTTTCTAAAATCATTTCATACATAAACATTCAACAATTTATATTTGTCTTATTCTGCAAACACTTTTACTACCTCTACTAAATGTGACTGAAAAGCTTCCTTATATATTTCGTTCTCCTTGAAACAATTTTAAGTCAACACAAGTGCATACAGTTAGTGCAAAAGTCTGCACACCCCCACTTTGAAATTAAAAAACCAATAAGACATGTAATGCAAGTTGAGCTTTACTAATATTCCTTCACAATAATAATATTATATAATAATAGTAGGAGACAAGAGATCACGTAAGATCATGAGGGGGAAGGGGCGGGGCTTCTAGTTAACAGTGGAGATTTCACAACACCTGCACAACTGTCAATCATTCTAGATTCACATGTCACTTGACTCATCTGCTATTGTTATTGGGGGAAAAAAACCTGCTCTTGCATATTTTTGAGTGATAACCCATAGCAGCATACGCTGATGTTAAAATGCAGAGTTCCTACACAAATTATGTAAAGGTTGGCAGATTTGATGGTACTGATATTATCCATTAATTATTATGATATTAATAGTGGAACAATTATACTACAAATTGTGTGATATAAATGTAGAATTCTATTCAACTAAGGACTTTTTAGGTCTTTTTTATGGCTGTCTTACAGTCAGGTATTTTCTTCCACTTATTGGCTCTAAACTGGTAAATTGGATTTCACTATTGATAAGTGTCTCTCTAAACACTTTAATTCTTTGTATGCCCTTCTCTAGATTTGCATAAAGGCAACATTTTTTGTTTTTAGTACATATGATGCTGTTTTCCCGATTCCCACTGACTCTTAATGTGGTTGCCTCTTTGAACTTTAAATATAAAAAAGTAAAATGTGTTAACGTGTTTTAAGCCATTAAGCATCACCATGAGAATGCTTCTGAGAACTTTTGAGGTTAATAAACAAGACTACTGTTGAATTTAGACTCAGTTTAGGCTTTATGAATAACTTAGCAGGAATATACAAATAAATGAATGTGGACTTGTGTTTTATACATAAACTGTAGAATAGAGGTTGCACTCAATTTATGTACAAACTAATATATTCAGTGTTGTGTAGTGCTCATACTGTGTTACCTCATGTAATTTTGGCATGTTCTTCAAACTTCCTTAATATATCTTAGCCGCAGTGTGGATCAAATAATCCTGCATCACTTGATATCACTTTAACATTCATTATCTTTCAAACATAATTCCTGTTTTTTTTTTTTTTTTTTTTACAAAGGGTGTCTGAACTACAATGTGTGTGTGCTGTTTTTACAGAGGATGTCTGAACTACATAAGGCCTTCCTGAGTGCACAAAGCAGCACACGCACCTCATGATGTTGTCATCGATCTGCATGAGAGAGGTGGCAGTGAAAAGGCGTCTCAGATCTGCGTCTACCATCTTAGGAGAGCCTCCTCCAAACAGACTGCCCCTGTGGGAGAAAAAGATCAAAAACAACTCCGCTACAGCAAATACCATAGAGACTTGCTCTTAACGAAGAGAAAGAAGACAAGTGTTGTTCTGCTGCATACTATTTCATACATCCTTTACAGTGATGAGCTCTACCTGTGTGACAGAATGATCTTCTTCATGTTGTCAGCCATGAGGAAGTTATAGAAGCGCCGGCACTGGTCCCACTGCAGAAAGGTCTCCTGAGCCCTACACACGCACAGAAACACGCCATATCAGCCATGTGCATGAGGATCGCTTGTTCATTTAGAAACAACGTGATTCAGCCTTTCACACAGCCAGAGAACAGAAGAATGTACATACTGTAATCTTTTCCAAAGAGTTTCACACACACACACACAAAATCTGCTGATATTCTCAAAAAGTCCAGCTGAGATTCTGGTAAGTAAAGCAGCTCATACCTCCAAAGGTATGGCTTTTACAAAACCACAGTATTAACACAGCCGATACATTCCACTCCTGCCACATGGAGAGTGGCTTCATTCCACTGCTGTCTGAGTAATGGACCACTATGTCTGACAGCAAGCTTGTTCTGTTTATAGATTCACAGCGCTCTTGTAAAAATATGGTTTACATGTGCAGTAAAGTATTTTGCAGAGTCACGCACATGTAGGATGTTGCATATAGTGTTTGAATTTTGATTAGCACACCAATGGCCAAAGATGTGCTATGCATCTGAGAATGAGAAAACGTGCAACATGTAACACCCATATGTCTAACAGTAACTGAGCAGCAGGAAAACTGCTTAGCCAAAAACATTTCTGTAAAAATGTATTGAATTGATTACGGCTACTTAACTAACAAACTGATTAACAAACCAAATCAATGTGCAATAGTGTATCAATCTTGATACACAATCAACAATCTGTTTATATATATATATATATATATATATATATATATATATATATATATATATATATATACACACACATATACATATATATATATATATATATATGTGTGTGTGTGTGTGTGTGTGTAATTCAGAGCTTCATCAATGCCATCTTATGACTGTGAGGCCACGCCTCCTCCAAAGAGGCTCCTTCACCTTTTGCAGCCAGGAAAGGCATTTCGCTGGGCCTGACAAGCACTGAGGACACGCCTCCTTCATTGGGACTGACAGACATGTAGGCCACACCTCCTTCACTGGGACTTACAGGCACATAGGCCATTCTTCCTTTACTGGGCTTAACAAGCACCATGATGGCCACACCACCTTCACTGTGATGGAGACACAGACGACACGCCTCTTTCCCCTTGTACTGACAGCCACAAAAGACATTTTGTTTGGCCTTACAAGCATCAAGTCCATGCCTCCTTCATTGAGAATGACAGGCACAGAGTCCAAACTTCTTTTACTGGGCCTGACAAGCACCAAGGCCACACCTTGTTCTTGTTATATATGAAAGGCAAGGCTCCTTGTGCCATGCTTCCTTCACTGGGAACGACAGGCACATAGGCCCTGCCACCTTTAACGGAACTGAAAGGGCCACACGCTCCCAAAAGAAATTTATTTAAAAATAATTTCTAAATATCAGTTCACTAGTAATAAAAAGAACAGCTTGTGGTATCACACTTCACCAATATAGAGACTCATGAATCCATTAAGGCACAAACGCCCCACACACACTGTTCTAAACTCGTACAGCCATTTCGTCAGCACTGAGACCAGTGCACTGGTGCATATTACTGAATCTTAACGATCCTGCTGTGTTCCTGCACAATGGCTATTGAATGATTTCATAGAAAGAAACTCCAGCTTGCCTGAGTGCGCTGTAGCCCTGGCACACGCTCACGCAGCACAGCACACGCTCCTGATTGGCATGGTTCTCCCCCAGGAATTTGCAGACGATGTTGCCACCGAGACTGAAGCCCACCACGATGAGCTGGCTCTGGGGATAGGTCTTCTTTATGTAGCCCACCATGGCTGCAAACTCCCATGTACAGCCTACAGAGTGTGGAGAAGAAACGTGCAAAAACGACATGAATAATAGGTAGCAAAATGACTGTAGACTTCTCTGAGTATTTGTCTATTATTATGCACAAGTAATCTGTGTGTATGTACCATATTAATTCTTTACTTGTATAGCAGCCTTGGGTGTGAGAAAGGTACTTTACAAATTTTATTTAGCCCTAAGGGCTATGGAAATCTAACAAATCCACATCTGCATAAAACATATGTGTATGGATACAACGGTAAAATGTCAGGCAAGACAGAAAATGCTGAATAACTTCGCCATTTTCTCAGGAAATGTACAGAATTGTTGCAAGAATCACTCAACCAATTGATTTATGTGTTTACAGTTTAAGAACAGAAGAAGTGAAACAACCCAAATGGGCAGAGTCATGTTACAGGGCTAGGGGACTGCCAGAAAGAGAGACAGTATGTCCTTAAACCTCAACGGCTCTGCTCTAAACGAGTACAGTTCTGAATGTTTTATGGAACGTACCATAGGTGAACATGCGGGGGGAAGTGAGCTCGATGTTGGGCAAGGCCCCGAGGTGGTTGAGCACGGCGCAGCGGTAGCCTTGCTTCTGCGAGTAATCCACAAAGGTGCGGATGTAGTGCTTCTCGCTGTGGTTCCCGATGCCCGGGCAGATAACCATGGTGATGTCCGCTGTAGAGAAAGAAAGAGAGAGAGAGGGAGGGAGAGAGAGAGAGAGAGAGAGAGATGACAAGAAAATTTGACCACAAGCAATTTACATGTTGGTCAGGACATGTTTGATTTGGCCAGAGATACTTATACAGGTTGCAAATGTGACACTTTTTTTTCCCACTTCACCCGCAGTAATGCTGTAGAGGTGGTTAGTGTTTCCCTTGCATTCACTCGACATTATCTTCTACTGCCCTAGTTCAATGATCTCTAGCTAAATAGCAGCTTTGCAAATATGCTGCTAGGTTTTATTTCAATTTTAAATCAATTGGATGGCTGATATTTGGGAAGTTTAGAGGAGGAAGTGAAATTTCACCCATTTATTAAAACCTGTTCCCAGTTCAACTCTGTGAAAAAACATAAATACAGTGAAGAGACACACCTTCTCATAGAAGGTCTTAATTTTTATCATAATTTGCCTAGTTTAGAAAAATAATGAAGACATTAACACTATGAAATAAGGCATATGGGATTATGCCATGACCAAGAAAAGTGATAAATAAATAAAAACTTGAAAAAAATATCTTGTATACTCTTGGAATCATCTCAACTATCTTCATGAGGGAGCTTCACCCAGGAGGCTTTTCTTTTCTTTCAATCTAGCGTGTCCAAATTTTGAAGGGTAATGTACGTACGTGGACTGGCTAATGAGCCCATTTATTCATTATCCTTTTAGCATTATTACATTACTGCGAGATCAGAATGATATAACTGTAGCCTTCAAATGCATATCGGAGACGTTTTGTCTATTTCACTCCAATACTTTTGCATCAACAAAAATGACCATGCGGCTGGTAGATGAAGCACCTCACCTCTGCTCTTTTGTTCTTTTAGATAAACAGTACACTAAAATCTGAGGCAGGAAATTGGTAAGCTTTGGTTAGCTTATACATCTAGCCACATCTAGGTCATTTTGCTCAGGGTCAGGCTAGCAAGTCATGAACTCTTACTGTGTTGTTCTTCATTCTCGTGCAGGTTTGTTATTACAAGGTAAGTTGCCAAAAACATTTTTTCAGGCAGAGAAACGTGATTTTTTCCCTTTTTCTCTAAACCCTAATCACTTTTCAGTGGAAGAGACTTAAGGATTCTATGAAAGGTTTAGCATGTCACTGCAGCCCGAACACAAAGCAACCGTACTCCCATGAGGCACTGACCTCCGCTCTGATGATCTGCCAGAGGTTCGAAGAGATCAAAGGTCGCTGTGGCGCCATCCTGCATGGGCAGATACTTGCGCAGGCCGGTTGGGTGCGGTGAACTCACGCGGCCCAGCTTTCCGTACAGAGCGGTCTGTAAATGGCCACTTTTCCCCCACAACAGTGGAGGAATGTATCTGCAGGACAGAGATTACACAAATAAACGACAGCATTGCTCCACTAAACATAAACAAAAGCACATTTTCACTGCGTGTTGATATGCTGTGCTATTACAGTGAACCATGTATGAGTTAATCATTGGTACGCCTGCATATTAGGATTCACAGATGACCTTAGACATGACTGATAACTACTAATTACCCTATAAATTACCTTTTAGACCTGAGCTATATATATTGAGAGATTGATGTTTAACCTGCTCTGAGATGACATTTAAAAAAAAAAAAAAAAAAAAAAAAAAAGCAGGTATATCTTCAAACAGCAGCTTCACAGAGATCTTTATAGGAAAGTTTACTGAGGTTCATTAGCCATCTATAGCATTGCATTCCCTCATTTATACTGAGAGAAATACAGTTATTTTTCCTTTTGTAATTAAAGAAATAATGAATATGGTCCCCAAAAGACTGGATAAATCTAAGGGCTCCAGTATGGAGTAGCAGGGAGGGAAATTAAGCTTGAATCTATTAATTTCCTTCTCGTCATTTTAATTAAAATGTAGAATAGTCTGAAACCAGTTGGTCACTTTAGACTGTTTTTAACTGATTTGTTTTAGTTTTGATATTTGACTTTATCTCCTGTTGTAAGCTTTATTTCTTTCTTGCTTGAAATTAGATTTATAGTACATTTATATTAACATGCTAGTTCTAATACATTATTATTTCTAATCTAACAACTCACACAGGGACCTGCATAGCACACACTCCCCTTAATCTTACACTAATAATAAACAGTAAAGATCAGTATGTGATAACAGGAACTAACTTTGTTCCCGGACATTGTACAACATCAAATAACTCTCAAAGCTACATGCAGCATGTCGCTCTTTAAATAATGAAAAATGTAAGTAAGCCTTGACAAATTGCTGTGGTACAAGGGGAATAAACCCCTTCGGGATGTGCTGTTATTAGAAAACAAAGATCTGGGCCGAATCCCCTCACCCCGTCGTTGATTATTCATCTGTAACAGCATGTTGTGTTTTATTCCTTACTGACTGGACTGTATTAATCATTATCATTTCCTTGTTTAATGTTCTGCTCTCAGCCTTATTTCTTTATATTCTTTATATATTTCTTTAGATTTTACTGCTTTGTATGCAGGTCCCCTATGAAAATGTGGCACTAGTTACAGCAAGGCCTTCCTGCATAAAAATAACTGAATCGCATATAAATAGAATGAAGAAGAAATCATAAACCATATATATATATATATATATATATATATATATATATATATATACATATGTATGTGTGTGTGTGTGTGTGTAATGTGTATGTGTGTGTGTAAATATATTACACACACACATTTCTATAGCACACTACGGTCACATTAAGGTCACAACTGGAACATGCAAGGAGTTTTGCCTGGGAAAAAATAAATAAATAAATAAATAAATCAAATGACTCCAGACGTTGCTATGGGGATAACAATTACACAGTTGTGCAATGGTTCTGTCCACATGCAACCGCTGTGAAACAAGCTGTCTTCAATCTTCAAGCCAGAAATGTAAACACAGAGAGGTTTTCTAAGAAGACTGTTTCCCCAAACAGGCTCTTCTAGTTTACACTGCATGCCAGTGTTGAGCTAACACACAGGTTAACTTAATCAGTCCATCATGTGTCTCTTGACTTCCACTAACAGCTGTGATGCAGCACAAAGCCTCATACTAGGAGATTTATTATTAAGATATGTATTACGGTGCTGTCGCAATACCACAGTTAGGCTTCTATAAGCTTAACAGTCGTGTCTCATTCAGTATACCTCAGTGACAATCAGGTGCACCGCCAATCGCTGTGATTGGAGAACGGAACAAAAGCACCAAAGGTGCGCTGGAAAAACCAAGGGCACTTAAAGAGAGGAGAAGCTGTCAGCTGTTCAGGACACACTGTCGCAGATAATATCTGCAAAGATAGCAACGTCAACCAGCATCCCTTTCACATGCATACACACCCTCTTCTTCGAAATCTCTCCAAATGATAAGATAGCACCTGTTCTCTTACATAATCCACAATTATCACCTTTTTCTTAGTAGCACTTTATTTATTACATTTTATGAAACTGATGAAATGGTAGAAATGCTCCCTTTCGAGGCTATATGTAAAATAGGTAGCTATAGGAGATATAGGAGCTAAATTTAAAGAAGCAAACTTCCAACATCTCATTCGGGGTAGGATGAATATTGCATACATTTCTATCTTTTTTTTTTTTGCTTGAACTGTTCCTTTAAGGCATCATTGCACTTCCTCATGCAACATATCAAGTTAATTAGAAGTAAAAAGCGAAGAGCTGTAAGGACAAGGCTTGAAAATGGAAACTGTAGCAAGGACTAATTAGAAAGATAAAGAAAGATGATGACAGTCAAGAAAGGAACTGACTAGAGGAGTAAAATTAGCTGCTGTTTGTTCTGACAACGACAACAAACAGGATGAAGCAGTCCATGAATAGCTTCGAACCCAGAGACGATTAGGGCTATATAAAACACTAGGCTGCTTCGTGTTTATGTTTCTCCAAGCGCTTTGTTTCTTTCCTCTGCTATTATCACCAAGCACCAGTAATAAGTAAGCGATAAGCACAGAGGAAGTGAGTAACAGCGGGGCCGTGCTGGCCTGACCTGCCTATTAATGTTCAAAGGTCCAGACACGTATCAGTGAGTGCTGCTTGCTCTCATGTCCACTGCTTCTGCATCATACATCGTCTGGATAGATCTCAGAAACAGCTCGGTCATGTGAGTTTCATGGAATACTGCAGAAGAGACGAGGCGCTCTGCTGCTGAATCGATTGATCCTCCAACCCGCGGGAGTCGTAATTGTGCTGGGAAATAAACGATTACATAACAAGCGCTAATTTAAGGTTAGGAAAAACACAGCCACCCGCTCTTCATGCTAATGAACTAAGCGGGTGCAAGGTAGAAAACACACAGCCAATAGCAACGCAGACCTGAACGCTTTAAAGCAGACACACTCCTAATGGAATTTAAATGCAAACACAAGCTAGTACTAAGCAAAAGGCAATCAGTCACCACAACAGGGTTGGCACATTCCAAACATTCGACTCAGCTGCCTTGACTACATAAATATTTCTGCTTGGACAAAAGCACACATTAGGTTATTGATATGTGCTTTGAATAACAAACTGCTCAAAGCAATAAAAACATGCCTACAGAGTGAGCAGAAAGACTCCACCCTGTTTCCAAACATCCCATAACTCTCAGAGACCTTGCCTCATTTATCAAATATATACAAATAAATTTCTTCGTAAATTGCTCATAGGACGACTCAATAAGCGTAGTACTCATAAAAATCCAGAAAAAATTACAGAAAAGCGTTTGTATCCTACCAGAGCTTATGCGTTTAATCTAAAAGGTGAGTCGATAATGTGCACCTTGACTGATCGGCTTCGAATCTCATAATCGTTACTGCAATTTTATAGATGGTTTATCTTGTCTAGTTTAAACTACTTTAACAAATCCATATATTAAAATGAATAAAACTAGACTTTCAATTAGGACAAAAGAAATGTGAGCCTATAAAAAGAGGAAGGGTTTGTCTATGCCTAGCTGTTCTTTCAACATTTAGGAATTATTTTGTCATTTCAGTTCTCTGTGAGTTTTGTGGGTGTCGCTAAATGTAAATCAGCTGTGCCATGATCGCGCTTGGTGATTTACAGGGGATCGGCATTTAGCAGCATGTGCATGAGTATTTAGAAAATCAACGCTGCTGAAATTTTAATTCAGTTTGGTCTATGGTGAGACTTGCACAACTTCACTAAATGATTGATAAAAGCAACCCATTGATGATATACTCATTGAAGCACTAATATCCACTTATAAAGATGATTTCTTGAAGACTTTCCTGTGTCAGAAAATAAGTTTACAGTTTTACCTCCGATTGTTACAAAGCACTGAAACAGGAGACTTCTTCTAAAAATGCTAAACAAACATCTCCTTCCAGAAAACTTCATCATATCAACAATTACAGGACTTTTTAAACCTGTTTATGTCATGTGTCTGCTGTACAAGCCTCTGTGTAAGTCTTAGGACAAGCGTATTAATTAATTGCAGTCAAATTACTGTATAGCAAATTTAACAACACCTTCTGACCAATAAAAATTTGAGAGGCATAATTATTACAATTTTTTTTTTTTAAATCAACTTCATTGTTTAAAAACAAGCTTGGAAAGTGCCCAGGTTGCTCACTTTATGCCACAGGTTTTTTTTTTTTCAACAGATGTGTAATTTCACTTCATGTAGATATAAAATTGAAACACAGACAACAACATCAGGCAAATGCAAAACTGGTGTAGATCCCTATAGATCCATCCCTGAGCCACAGAACTCATGACGTTTATAGTGCTCACATTCCCAGAATCTATATAGATTACCACAACAGTCGATGCTTGTGCATTTACTTTCATATATAGGCTTTTACTCTGAGTAACACAGTTATGATGTATTATGTAGGATGTGTTTCAAGATGAAAGCGCCCAACCACAACACTCACTCTTTGGTCAGAAGGGGGCAGGATTTAAGCAGGAAGCGGTTGAGCGGCGTGTCCTGGCACGTGATGTCCGGGGGTGCGGTGGGGCTTTTCAGATTCAGGCACCGGACGATGATGTAGAGCACGGTGGCGACGGCCGCCAGCTTCATCCCGTCGAACATGGCCGGCATCTCCGGCGCCACCGTGTACGCCTCCGAGTCGTGAGTGCTCATGGTTGGCCTGACGCAAGGGAGGAGTGATGATGGTAACGCAAATGCAAAAAAAAAAAAAAAAAAAAAAAGACAAACAAGCACCTCAATGAGAAGAGGAACTTAGAAGCTGAGAAATAACGTGTAAACAGGAACTACTGTGTTATCTATGCAAATGTGTAACTTACTCTGTTGCTTGTGCGGATTTCTAGACTCTAATCCCTTATGCTTGGATAAAGAAGACTGAGTGGTCACAGTGATCAGGTCCAACCTGTGAAGCAAAACAGATATAATACTAAATTACAGTATTTAAGACCAGAACTGAAAGATATTGATTTGTTTAAATCTTTTTAGGCAGTGCTCAATCCTCAAATGCTCCAAAACAAATCTTCGATTATTGGCCGTCAGCCTGATCTCCTGTTAGGGTTAGATACAGATCCCAGGCTGAACTAGCCCGAACATAATTACAAGCAGTTTGCCTTGAATAATCCTACAAATATCCTCACAGTCATCAATAAAACACTACGGTGAGGCCCAGACTTCTACCTACACCATCCATGCTAATGAAAGCTCGCAAATCATTAATAATAATTCCCATTATTCACTTATACTGACCTAAATCATACAGATTGCCATAACAGACAATACAAAACAACCCAAAAGCTATGAAATCTCTACACTCTAACTTCTCTGTTGCCCATAAGTGTTTACTGAAAAAAGTACATGACATGTAGTTAGATAAACAGAAAGACAGGAAAACAGATGGATAGAAAGACAGCTAGACAGACAGACAGATGGACAGAAAGACATCTAGACAGATAAACAGATAGACAGATGGACAGAAAGACATCAAGACAGATAAACAGATAGACAGATGGACAGAAAGACATCAAGACAGATAAACAGAAAGACAGACAGAAAGACAGCTAGACAGATAAACAGAAAGACAGATAGACAGATGGACAGAAAGACAGCTAGACAGATAAACAGAAAGACAGATAAACAGAAAGACAGATAGACAGAAAGACAGATAAACCAAAAGACAGACAGAAAGACAGAAAGACAGCTAGACAGATAAACAGAAAGACAGATAAACAGAAAGACAGATAGACAGAAAGACAGATAGACAGAAAGACAGATAAACAGAAAGACAGATAGACAGAAAGACAGATAAACAGAAAGACAGACAGAAAGACAGATAGACAGACAGAAAGACAGACAGAAAGACAGATAGACAGACAGACAGAAAGACAGATAAACAGAAAGACAGATGAACAGAAAGACAGACAGATGAATAGAAAGACAGATAAACAGAAAGATAGAAAGCTATTTCACTTGAGGAGGTCGTGACTGCGGATCAGTCTTTCATTACTGCATTATTATATACAATATAAATTTAATACACACTGCAGTGAGGACAGGAATATAACAAACTGTTTCCTGTTTATTTATATATGAAAAGACTTCAGAGAGAGAGAGAGAGAGAGAGAGAGGTTTTCTCTCTGCTGAGGCCGAAACGCACTGCTATCTAACAGCACCATCACACAGCACACACTTTCAGCTGTACCTTAGTCACTGGTTTAGTATGGAAATATATATAGATATGTATAAATGTATACATATATGACATTAAAAATGCCTCTATTGTGTAAGCCATGCAGTGCAGAATGTGAGTACAGGAGCGCTGCACTACACTACCGAATGGGAGAGGCCAGGCAGCAGCTAGCCGCGTTAGCTACTGTAGCTAGCAGCGATAAATAAAGCATCAGATCCGGCAGAGATAATTCACTGTTACTGAAGCCTGACTCACCTTTTCCTCTCACCAGCAGCTCTCTCTCCCAGGTTAGCTGTCTCTACACCTTCCCATAAGGACAACCTGGATCTATATTTATGTCCGCATTTAGCTGCTGTCCCTTTCTAGCAGATTCCGTCTCTCTCTCTCGCGCTCACATCCCGATTACAGTTAAAGACAGCAACAGACTTTCTTTTCCTACCCGTATTCCGACCTATCCCGCCTACTGCGTTTGCTGCTCTATGATTGGCTGTTACTAGCAAAAATAAGAGGGGTTAGCCAATCCTAGTGCACAAGGCGGAATTTGTGTGGGAAGAAAACAACGCCGCAGAGCAATAACTACACTTCCTACTGAAACGGCGCTGATTTGCATACGAGCTTCCTATTGGTTTATTACGTGATGACGTCACTGCAGCAACTCCTTTATGTGTTTTCTCTAGGCGGTGGTGAAATGGCCATTTCACCAAAAAAAAAAAAAGGATATTTGTACTGATAGATTTAATAACATTGTTTAAACTTTAGGCAATTTTTGCCATCAAAAAAACTTTTTTTTACAAGGTTTCTTGGCAATAGGTGCTTTTACCTCTTAAATGAGTAACAGGGTTGAAAGTTTAAGGTTTTTAAGCATAGAATTAGTAAATACACAAAATGTGGTTAAGTAGCATCCATGAGCAATGAGGCATGAAGAATAAACAACATCCTAATGACTTGCTTGAAAATAAATTATTTCAATTAAATTAATTTAATTTTCTAATGTATAATTTGGGTAAAGAGTTGTTAAAAAGTGTCCTCATCTGTCAATATCACAATATCCATCCATCCATTTTCTGTACCACTTATCCTACACAGGGTCGCAGGGATCCTGGAGCCTATCCCAGGGGACTCGGGGCACAAGGCAGGTGGCACCCTGGACAGGGTGCCAACCCATCGCAGGGCACAATCACACACACCCATTCACTCACTAAGCTACAGACAATTTAGAGATGCCAATCAGCCTACAACGCATGTCTTTGGACTGGGGGAGGAAACCAGAGTAGCTTGAGGAAACCCTCGAAGAATATAATAATTTATAGAACATGCAAACTCCACGCACACAGGGCAGAGGCAGGAAGCAAACCCCCAACCCAGGACGTGGCAAACATGCTAACCACTAAGCCACCATCATGCCCCCTATCACAGTATCATCGAAAACGAAGAAAATAAATGAGACAGCTTACTTCTTCCCATAATCTTCAGAAAGTTTGGATGATGCAACTTCCAGGTGAACATGTGATTTGTGAAATGTTCCAAAAGATTTCAGGGTTGAATGTGTTCAGGTAACAGCGTTGAGTGAATGTAGTAGGACACTAAAAAGTACATTTTTCATAACCTATAATGGATGAGTTGTGAAAAAATGATATTCCAAGCAAGAGCTGTTAAATGAATTTGCACATTAATTTAAAAAATACTAAGATTTCTGAAGTATTTCAAGGTAAAGTGTAATAATAGGGTAGGGTTTATTAATATTTTAAGTTATTTGTCTGAAACATGCACATAGATTGGTGTCCAGAACACTTTACCTGTGTTTAAAATGTCTTTTACCTTCAATTTACATGCATATTTGTAAATTTATCAAGGTAGGTCTGATCACTACTGAAAACACAGCTGGCTACAGAGTAATCTGTAGAAGTTCATCCACTTACACCGAATCACATATTAGGGACTCTAGTGTATGAGTGAGCGGCGCCTGGTGATACCAGAAATGCATCCAAAACCAGACTCCTCTCCCTTGTGGTTTTGCACTTTGCGAATGAACTGCACAGCTCATAAACTCTCAGCTGCCTCCCTCTAATTAATATCTGTCTAGACTTTTTGTTGCCTATGTTAGTTAATTGTGTTCCTGTCTTCCTCACAGTTACATAGGCTGTATCACCAGGGTTGGACTTATGCACAGGCTAACCTGCTCAGTAGCACAGGGCCCCAGGTGAATGTGCGACCCCAAATTATTCAGAATCTATAAATAAATATTTAGGTTTTCAGTCCAGCAATCAGAATATATTTAAAGAAAAATTGCCGCTGACTTGTTCAAGCTCAAACATCTTCTCCTAATATACTCTAAGTATCTGTGTTGCTGAAACATTAGGGACCACCGCTAAAGTGCCATAAAACAAAAAAGTGAAAAAATAAAAACTGACATTACCAACTGTCTGATTTCAGCAGGGTCTTGCTATAACATGAGCTATAAAATACAAGCCACTCTAACCAACTACTGCACACACAGACAAATGGATCAGGTGAATTTTTCACTTGAAAAGGATTAGAATAGAGATGGCACTGATCAGATCCCCAATATTGGTATCAGGCTGACACCTGGGGAAAAAAATGGTGGACTGAACAGCAAAAAAAAAAAAAAAGAATTGGAAAAAAAAAAATGGAATTGGATTTGGAAAAGTAATTTATTTTTGGAACTGGAATGTTTCCATATAACCTGACTGGTTTTTCTTTTGTTAGGATTGATTTTATTATTTTTATACTATTTATTATTTTTATAATACGTATTATATTTACAATGTAGGGGGGCATGGTGGCATAGTTGTTAGCACTGTTGCCTCGCACCTCCGGGCTTAGGGGTTTGAGTCCTGTCTCCACCCTGTGTGCACGGAGTTTGCATGTTCTCCCCTTGATTCGGGGGTTTCCTCCATGTACTCCGGTTTCCTAACCCACTCCAAAGACATGCACTGTAGGCTGATTGGCATTTCCAAATTGTCCGTAGTGTGTGTGTGTGTGTGTGTGTGTGTGTGTGATTGTGCCCTGTGATGGGTTGGCACCCTGTTCACGGTGTCCCCTGAGTCCCCTGGGATAGGCTCCATACTCCCCATGACCCTATGTAGAATAAGCAGTACAGAGAATGAATGGATGGATGGATATTTACAGTGTAAGTGATTTTTGTGTGAAGGAGTGTAACTGAGAAGTGCTTCAGTTAAAAAAACATTTAAGGCTTTGTAGTTTTTAAAGAAAACAATATGGGGTGGGTTTCGGTATCAGCTGATATTCAAGGTTTCAATAACAGCATTGTTATCAGAAAAGAAAAAAAGGTATTGTGCCATCTCTCGATTAGAACATGTCATTAGAGCAGTAGCTCCAAAACTAGTAGCACAACAGCAAGTAACATACATCACCTAATAGTTGGGCATATTCAACCTCATATCTGTAATGGGCATGTAATGTAATTTTTAAATAAGTATAATCATTAATAATTAATAGTGATGGAGAAATAGACAAATGGGTAGCCTGATCAGATACAATTAATGTATGAGAGTGGCTGTGTAGTTGCTATTATATCATAAAATTTCTGCTAACACCATGTCATCATGATATTATAGTAGCTACTGTTTTGTGTTACAGCAGCCCTGCTTTTTCAGGCTGGAGAAGTTGTAGCTTCATGTCGTGGTGTATGTATAGGGCCCCAACACTGGTTTCAGCCCAGGGGCCCCCAAGACCAGCCCTGTATATCACACATACTCTATGTTACTGTGTTATTGTGTATTATCAGCAAAAGTTAAAACCCTTTTACATTTGTATCTCTCTCTTTGTTTATCCTGCAACTGCACTTCATCCATTCGTTCATTCATTTATCTAGATTTACCATGACTTTCTCCAGGATAAGGTGGTTATCTTATTTTTTCTCTACTTATTTTTTGGTCTGCTGTACATGTATCATCCTTGACTATTTTAACAGCTCTATGCTTGGATTGAATTCTGCTTCACTTGTAAGTAACTTTCCATAAAAACATTGGCCAGATTAGTAAATATAAATGTATAAATATTGCAAATCAAGCCACAGACAGTAGGGGTGCCATCTGCTTACATAACATGCAATGTTGTAGTGGTCATTTAATAGTTTAACTAGGAGTCTGGGATAAATCTGTTCATATATTTTCATATATAAATGCATTTTAAAAAAAATTAATACAATAATCTGATTTGACATTATTTATTTGAAGTTATTTAATCACATCAATTGTATTTTTTCATTCATATTTATGTAGTTACAGTATAACACAATAGTTAACAACTACTGCCATCTAGTGCAGAGTACATAGAGTACATATGATTTGGCCATGTGCAGTAAATCAGTAATATGACATCATATTTAATACACACCTTATTACTATCATAGATGATTCAAAAATAACGTTACTTCCCCTGCGTCCCATTCAGAAGGAGGCTGTGTAAGCTAATATAATTTTATTATTTACAACCTATTTGCTTCCCAGGACCCATAAGTAACTGTATTCATTTCCTGGTAGAAAATTCATTGCAGTTCATAAATAATATGAATTAGGATAAATTAAGTTTAATTAACTGAATAACAACCTGGGTTTAATGATTGAAAGTATATCTTTTTTTAATTCTAAAAAAATGGTATGAAAATGTTTTTATTTACTTTTTAACCTTTCCTTGGCAATCTTCCTGCAAAGATAATATTGGGTAGCTAAGTGTGATTTTCTTAGAGTGTATGTCTAACTTTAATCAAATTGTTGGTTAGCTATGTGCCATAACAAGAGGGACAGCTGTAGCTACAACTGTAGCAAAATGGACATAAGCCTAATCAATTCAGTTTCTAATCAGATACCGGCTGTCAAAATGTCTATGATGTACCTGCACCACAGTCAGAATTGAGTCTTTAAATGTAACATTTAACTTTCCAATAACAGCTATTCTGTACACAGTCTATACATATCCACTGCTCATGTGTCATTACATAGGAATCTGTGTTGTGTGCTGTATATGTCAATGTCAGTTGAATTCTGGAAAACAGCCAAAATGATTAAACTTGGGTTTTTCTGCCTATTACAGACTTTGACACTGTTTCCCCAAACTGATGTAGAAAGGGTTTCATGAACTTACTAACCCTGCTTTCTGCAAAGATCATATAACAATGTTAAATGTTAAAGCTGCAAAACTAGCTGTAGAGTATGAAAGGCAGGTATAAAAGTAATATATTAAATATTATTTGTTAAATGAAATGCAAATGAAATCAATAAATAGCCATTGCATTTTGACAACATAGTGTGTCTCAGTGGAAGTGGAAAAGCAATTTTCTCCATTTTTACTTTTGGAGGTAACCAGATTTTAAAATTCTAAAACTTTACATAGTAGAAAATGTCAAAATTTCACCATATGAAGGTTTTCCCAGGTCACCGCACATTTATTCTGCATTAATTCTTGTCTTTCTGCACAAAGCTGTAGCAGCAGTCATTTCCACCAGCCTCAGGTACTTGGCAATAAAGATTATATTCTACATTAAATGGCATTAACAGCCATGAACGTTTCGAAAGAAAGCTGCAGTTCATAGTATCCTCATTATAGAGTGAATGACACTGAGGTCATTCGCTTTGAGTGACTCAAAGCTCCTGCCATAATAAATAACGCTGAACACCACATGTGGAGGGTTTTTGACCGCTAAGTCAGAAACTATGTGTGCTCACAAGGCAAACCACAAGGCTATCCAAACACCTACACATACCAAACATCCAGCAATGGCCTTGTGGAAAAGAGAAGGTTACAAACTGGAACAAACATATATAACACTATAAATAAGAAGAGCCAGTAGAGTAACTGTTTACACAAGAGAGCAGATTTAATATTTATATTACACATATAATATGAAAATATTTCTACAGTGACATTTATGCAGCATAAAGATAAAAAGTAAAATTTTTGCTGAAATAGAGAATGTACATTTTAAATACTATTATTGTGATTTCTGATATTAATGTGCATTTATTATATTTTTAAAAATGCTACCTTATAGATGTATCTGTAGTGGCAGTTCTGTCCATGTTTTTGAGCATCCTCATACATGTTGAACATCACAGTTTGTCAGCACATGCCTACAACATATATATAGCCATTTGTGTGCCCTGCGATGGGTTGGCACCCCGTCCAGGGTGTCCCCTGCCTTGTGCCCTGAGTTCCCTGGGATAGACGCCAGGATCCCCAAGACCTTGTGTAGGATAAGCGGTATGGAAGATGGATGGATGGATGTATATTGTAATTTGTATGAAAATATGATTACAAATTTGTAGAGTTTTCATTAAAATTCAAGTTCTATAATGGGTCAGGTTTGCATAGCAGTCAGCCACGTCAGCTATTCAACTCAACAAGAAGTCCAAGTTAATATAAAACTCCAAATGAATATAAAAGAACGGAAATCTCATCCTGTCATTAAAGGACACAAACTGCACTGTAAAATGTGAAGAATGAATTGGTTAAATCTCCTCCCATATGATCTTTGGAAGCTGCCTGCCTCGAGTACAGTGCCTTGTGTGTGCAGGTGTATACTCTGTTCCTGTTCGGACTGACGCCTGTGCTGCGTATTCCAGGTGTGTGTGTGATTTCTTCATCCTCTATCATGCTTTTGATAAGCCTGAGGTATCAATTAAGGATTGATTGATTGTATTTTCAGGGCCTGGATTTTTCACAGGAGTCTCCAATCATATCTGTCTGGTGAAGGCTGATAAGACTATAGAATGATATTATGATCTGTGTCATTTTAATTAAAATGCCTGTTCTATGTTGGCTGTCTTTGCTAACCAGTGGTCAGGGATTTTTGTATATCCTTTATCATTTATGAACATATCGATTCGTACTATGCGTATTTGTAACTTATAAAGCTAGCCATGTCAATTTAAACCATGTAACTGTCACTAGTTTAGTAGATATTTTTGGTGCTGCTTCAGCTTCCAGATGAAGAGTAAAGCGAAAAACAGGAGTTAATGATTCAGAAACAGGCATGCTCTGACAAACTGAACATGAACATGCTCAAATCTGCCTTCCTGTCCTCTAATTACAGAGGGATTACAGCAACGACATACACTGTAGGTCTGTTCATTCTGAAGATGATGCATCTTAATAATATAAATTAGTGGGAAAAACAACAGGGCAGATTTACCGCATTGTACATCCTGTATTTTTATAGACTGTGATTTCTCATGCAGTGCTAGCAGACTGCACTGGATCATCTTGCGGAAATGCTGTGGGTGTGGATGACACTGTGCCTCATGTGGCAAGGTAAAGTAAACTATATATCCTATTTAGACAAGCTAATATTGTTTGGCACCTGAATTATTTTGTTGCAGAGCTTACATAGGAGAACTTTTTTGATTTGATTATATGAAAATATGAGATGTGTGTGACTTGGAATATATAGTATACAAACTTGTCTATTATGAATCCATGAAGAGCCACTTTTTCTAAGACTGTATGTATATATCCACTGTAAATTCTGTCTCTGACAGTTCCTCAACCTCAGCTACATCGGACTGTTTCTTTAATCACCCTCACACAGTTATTTTTGGGTGTACTTTTTTTTGCTGACTCTAACATTTTCTAACAAATGTAGCTGGTTGAGTAGTCACATTCATGCTAATGAGCTTTGGCTTTGTTTGTTTGCGAAAGCGTCACTTTTTTTGTTGCGTCCTACGCGATCCGACTGCCAATGCACACCACTAATCTCAACTAGATGCCCTGAACCTTTCTTTGCAAGCCTTACTAAAAAATGAAAAAGAAATGAATACTTTTCAGCACTGTGGAAATGTCTTATGCACTATTTCTTTATATGAATTTTGTCTTAGATGTTTTTTTATGTCTTCTGCATTGCTATGAGGACAAAAAGACCAAATTTTAGATTTCCAAATGTTCCAAATGTTTATATTCCAACAAATTTACTGTTACAGGAAAACATTATTTAAAAACAACAGATAGACTATAACAGAGGCTGTCTAGAATTACCTGCTGAAATGGAAGTACACTATATTACCAAAAGTATTCGGTCACCTGCCTTGATTCACATATGAACTTAAGTGCCATCCCATTCCTAACCCATAGGGTTCAATATGATGTCGGTCCACCTTTTGCAGCTATTACAGCTTCAACTCTTCTGGGAAGGCTGTCCACAAGGTTGAGGAGTGTGTTTATAGGAATTTTTGACCATTCTTCCAAAAGCGCATTGGTGAGGTCACACACTGATGTTGGTCAGAAGGCCTGGCTCTCAGTCTCCGCTCTAATTCATCCCAAAGGTGTTCTATCGGGTTCAGGTCAGGACTCTGTGCAGGCCAGTCAAGTTCATCCACACCAGACTCTGTCATCCATGTCTTTATGGACCTTGCTTTGTGCACTGGTGCACAGTCATGTTGGAAGAGGAAGTGGCCCGCTCCAAACTGTTCCCACAAGGTTGGGAGCATGGAATTGTCCAAAATGTTTTGGTATCCTGAAGCATTCAAAGTTCCTTTCACTGGAACTAAGGGGCCAAGCCCAACTCCTGAAAAACAACCCCACACCATAATTCCTCCTCCACCAAATTTCACACTCGGCACAATGCAGTCCGAAATGTACCGTTCTCCTGGCAACCTCCAAACCCAGACTCGTCCATCAGATTGCCAGATGGAAAAGCGTGATTCATCACTCCAGAGAACGCGTCTCCACTGCTCTAGAGTCCAGTGGCGGTGTGCTTTACACCACTGCATCCGACGCTTTGCATTGCACTTGGTGATGTGTGGCTTGGATGCAGCTGCTCGGCCATGGAAACCCATTCCATGAAGCTCTCTGCGTACTGTACTTGGGCTAATCTGAAGGTCACATGAAGTTTGGAGCTCTGTAGCAATTGACTGTGAAGAAAGTCGATGACCTCTTTGCACTATGCGCTTCAGCATCCGCTGACCCCTCTCCGTCAGTTTACGTGGCCTACCACTTCGTGGCTGAGTTGCTGTTGTTCCCAAACTCTTCCATTTTGTTATGATAAAGCTGACAGTTGACTGTGGAATATTTAGGAGCGAGGAAATTTCACGACTGGATTTGTTGCACAGGTGGCATCCTATGACAGTTCCACGCTGGAATTCACTGAGCTCCTGAGAGCGGCCCATTCTTTCACAAATGTTTGTAAAAACAGTCTGCATGCCTAAGTGCTTGATTTTATACACCTGTGGCCAGGCCAAGTGATTAGGACACCTGATTCTGATCATTTGGATGGGTGACCGAATACTTTTGGTAATATAGTGTATGTGTAAAAGACAAAGTCTACAGAAGGATTTTAACAGATTTTTCAAGATGCATGGAAAAACCTCCCAGACAATTTTCTAAACTATACAACACGGTAGCTAGGAGAACTGATGTGCCAGCATTCAGTTGTGGACACAACTGCAGGTGCTCAATGGTTTTATTTAAATGTAGCCAACAAAACAGAAACATAATCCAAAGGCAGAGTAAGATTCAGGCAAGGGCCAGGCAATGAGCAATCACTGTGAGACAAGAGCAAAATGAACAATCACAAGTCTAGGCAAGAGCAAAATGAGGACACTGGAATGACAGCAGAACCAGAAAGACAATAACCAATCAACAGCTTGGCATAGACTGGTATTAAATGAACCCGAGTGTATACTTTGTGACGAACAAAGAACCGTGAGAGTTATAAATACACAAACTAATTAAGGGGGAAACTCAAAACAGGTGACAGTAATCAAAACACATTAGGGAGACAACCAAGGACAAGACATGGGTGGAAACAAGACTTGAACCAAAACAAAACACATGTGACAACATAAACAAACACTGGAACGGCATGCAGCGCTAGGTGCGAGGGGGGGAATAGGAGACATGATGCAGTTTTAAAGGCAAAAGTTGGCCATGACAAATATGGATTTGGTTTAGTTTTTCATTGTTTACTACTCTTTATATTAAAATCTTTAACATGTGTTTTATATGTGTATAGGGGTTTTTTACAAAAAATATTACCTCAATTACTGCTGTATCAACCTAGAAAATGGCATAAAATATTTTTTCCTCATCTAAAATGTTAACAGATTCATATTTATCATATACCTGTCTCATGCAGGAACAAGCAGCTTCATGATCCACAACAAAGTGGAAAGCCTGTGCCTTGAGGACTCCTTCGGAGATGCTGGAGTTCAGTTAAAGAGATGCAGTGTGGACTCGGAGCTCCAGCAATGGATCTGGATAGAGCAGACGTTCCTCATGAATGTACACACACAACGGTGCCTGTCTGCCTTCCACAGTGACCCAGTCCAGACTCTCGACTGTGATGGTGAAGATGAACTGCAGTGGCAGTGTATGAACAACAGGCTCATCAGCATGAGTAACAACCTGGAGCTAGGTGTGCACAGGGGAAGCCTGGCTCTGACCACCACGGGGAAAAGCACCAGGTGGAGGTCTCTAGATCAAGGAGACATCTGTCAGGAGGAGAAGCTGAGTGAGTCCCAGATATGAAACTGTGACATATTGGTAGGCCAATGTGACGAGATAATATTTTGTGTAAATATAGTAATCATGCACTGTTAATAAGGGACTCAATGAAATCAAAATTAGTATATCAATATAAGAAATATCAATACAAGAAATATCAAATATCACCCAACAACAATTTGCCAACAATAACAATTATTTTATTAATGTGGTGCATCTACCACACAAGTTCGTACAACACCATACAATAACATATTAGAACAAGTGCATTCATGTAAACATTGCAGCTGGCACTGCAGCAGCTGGCCATGCGGTTATATAAATAAATAATCAACACTTTCTGACCAATAGTAGTATACGTAATACAGTATGAATATATAATATTCTCATGTTCAATATAAAGTAATGAGAAATTATAGTTAAGTGAATGCACGGAGATAATGTGTCAAAATCTTACTCAGTTAAAAGTGGAAGTATCCAGCCAACAATGTACACAAGTGAAAATGAAAAAAAAAATTGCTTGTCTTGAGTACTGTTTAATGTACTCAGATATCACAAAATAAAAAGTATATTTTTAACTGATGAAATTAAGCTAATGTCATGTTTTCATTTGAATAGTAACCCTTATTAATACTGATAGAAGATGATTAAACAACTATGCCATTTTGCCTGAAAACTTCATTCAATCTCTGTAAGTTTGCTGGTGAAGACTGCAAGACTAACGCTACATACAGTAGTTTGCTAATGAATTAATAAGAAGTAAAATATCATGTGAATAAACAATATTTACCATTAGCTAGAATCTGACTTTTATATTAGTTTATGGAATCGATGCTAGTCTAAACTGTCATTAGCAAAGAAAACAGGCTAACGTTGATAAATATAGTCAGGTAACACCTCAACATGCTTTTTCAAATGAGATGGAGTTCATGTCTTCTAGGGAGGCAAAGGAGAAACCTCATTTCATACAAGTCTTTGCATATTTTAGCATATTCATATATTTTATTGAAGTAAGGCCAGGGGTACTCATCCTCAAGTTCAACACTGTTAACACTGTTAACCCAGTGTTAACTACAACATTAACTACATTGTGTTGCATGAGAAGGTCACCACAGATGACAAATTGGCATGGTTTTGATATTTATTTTATTAACATGATTGGATGCTTTAAAATGAAATGATTGGACGCTAACCTGAACCTATTATATTGATATATAGCATACAGTCATTTGATGGATGAGAGAAGAAGAGACCTTTGTGATTTGTCCAAACAGGATCCAGAAGACAGAGTGAAACAGATGAGTTTCCAGCCACTGAGAACATCATGACAGAGGAACAGAGAGAGTATCTCAGGTGGTACTACCGCACTGAAGATGGTGAGTATGCATCTGCTACTTCTATCATTTCTTATGAAAGATATAACTGGTCACATACATATACATGTACATAAATAAGCATGATTTAGAAAAGGTGCAGCTGCAGCACTACACAGCTGAGCGATTTTGCTCATTTAAAATAACTGATTCACATTGTACTAATTAGCAAGCCCTTGAGAGGCCAATGAGGATGTGGTAAAGCATTAAAATACTAAACCGTGCAGAGTCATTGCCCTCCAGGACCTGGGATTGACACTGCTGAGTTACTGTATAAAAGGCATTCCATAGACATAGTCACCAGACATGATCGCCTTGCTTGTTTACTGTCATGACACTCATTACAGCTTGACCTTGGGACTGCCACTTTTGTCCTTTGGACATGGTAAAATATTTTTTAAAATAAAGTCAAAAGTACTGTTTAATCCTAAGAACACACAGACTTAGAAAATACTTATGCAGTATCTGGTAAAAGCTAAACAGAATTTTATCACTGATATATTAAAGGTATATGATTAAACAGTCGTATCAGGCTGAGTTCTGACCTGTAACCCAAAGATAAAGATCATGAAATACCATTCATTAAAATAAAACTGGCATCATAAAGCAGTTATAAATTGTGGCATCTGAACTTTTGTCTCTCGGTTCACCCTGCTCATAAAACTTCACCACCTATAACCTATAAAATACTTTTACACATACTTGAGCAGTGAAAAAAATGACCCAATATTCCTCTTACCTCAAATCTAATTGAAAAGCCAAAAGTCTGAAATTTACTTTTTTATTGTTACACTGGACCTATGAGGCTAATGCTGACAGGAAAGGGAAGTTTACCTCACCCAAAATCTTTTCTGTAATTCCACAGCCAAATTTTCATGTTTTCAATTTCATTTCATTTTCATTTCAATTTTTTTTTTTGAATTACATCATTAAGCTAAGTAAGCTCAGTAAAAGAATTAAAAATTGCAGGGAACATCCGTATTTCCAAACGTAAGTTTAAAGCAAAGTGGAGCTAAATTATCCATTACCATACTTCCAGTTTTCTGTCGCATTTTCAACTCTGATTGGTACGGCTTGGAGAGCGTGTTATGAAACCTCTTTGCCTATGATGTGTCTCTGTTGCAAATTTAAGTAGCTTTTCTTTTTATTGTCTAGCACTGGAATAAGAAAAAAATTGCATTTTGGGTTGTCCAAATTGGTGTCCCCAGTACCCTTACAATGTCCTTACATTTTTTTAGATGATTCAATCAGTCCTAAATGCCAAATCTTTTGAAATGGATGCAGTGTGAGGCAGATATCTACATATTCTGTAGTCACATTTTCATTACTTATTAGTTATATCCAGTGTATAAAAAGCAAACATCTGTCTGTCGTCATGTTGCTCAACTGCATCTGGAGTAAGTGGAGAACTGTGTAAGGCTTCTTTGCCTTATATATTACTTAAATACTGCTGACATGGCTAGTAATGAATGAAACCTAATGACCATAAGTTACTAGTAGGGATGACCATAAGTTATTAGCTTTCATCCAGCAGTATTTAATTAGCTTTAGGATGGTAGTTAATGTTTAGTACACTAACAAGTTGTTTTCTTTATACAGCGACGCCCTGGAAATTTGCCATGTTGGGCTTGTCTCTTGTGGCTCTGCTTTTGGGGTGTGTTTTCTGCGTCATTGGACTGATGGGTAACAAGTCAGTATTAACACACATGAAAGCACAATGAATTTACTGCATTGAGAATTGAATGCCTTGATTACATGCTAAAGGTTAGCAGGTTAAGTGAAAAAGAATCTATTGTATGTCTGCACAGAATGGGTAAATAATAGGATTTTTTGCAGACATCGGCGAGAAATAGCCAAGTACAAGGCCACCACTGCTGCATCTCCTGCCACAGTGAAAGTGGAAATGGAGGAGCTTCAAGTCATCACTGAGGTCAAGGGGGACAAAGACTACTACACTGGCCAAACACAAGATGGACAACTAGAGAGCAAAGAACCACTGGAGGGAGCTAGTGAGACCGAGGCGCTGAAGCCTGGTGACATTATGGTCATTTGGAAGGACGGAAATGTCTCCAAACTCTACTCTGATTCTCAAGAGGGGGGCGAGGAGGATATTTGATGTGGAACTGAGAGACAAAGCAAATCTCAAAACAAATTCCCATTTTTTTACCTTGAATTGTTAGAAAAATTAAAACGTAAAAGTTTAAAAGGCTGGTTAAGAGAACTGCACAGTTTAGGACTTTCTCTGCTCTAACATAATAAACCAATCCCAAACCCCCAATTGCATTTGGTTAATGTTGCTTTGTAGATTAAGCCTTTAAAAACATGGATGGAGTTGTTGAGTTAAGCCAAAGACAGACAATGAGACCAAGACAGAGAGTCCCTATTGTTCTCTACTCAAATCTGATTGGGCAGAAGGTGTTGTTTAATTTTTTATAAAAGCAGTTTTCTTAGGTTCGTATTAATGCACTCATTTTAATACGTTATCGTTTCTATAGTTTTCCAGCTTATTCACAGGAACTTGTATGGTGGACGCTTCACACAATCTAAGACTAATAATAAACAGATTAAAATGCATTTTCTTATTTAACAAAGAAAAAAACATACAATAGTTCTCTCAAACCTCTCTATAACGAGACATTCATGGAAGGAGTCTCCAGTGTCAGCACTTTGAAGCAGTCATTAATTTTTCCACCATGGCAAAGTCTTTTTTTTTTTTTTGGATTTTTTTTCCATCTACCTTGTTAACATGACAAGCTGTGTTTGTTGTTTGTTTGCTTGTTTTTTTTACTTGTGTCATGGAGTTCACCTCAGTGTTCACCAGTTACTTGTGTCATGGACATTATACATCACTATAAATGGATAAAAAGTATGTGTTGTTCATTTATAAATTAAAAATTGTAATAATTGGCAAATTTCTGTGGTATAAGAGGCAATTTGTCATGTGCTGTTAGAACAGACATATGTTAGGTGTCTTTAATTATAGTGTCTGTGTCCAGTTGATCTACATATAGACATATCTCCAAAGGTCATTTTTTTAAAACTTGGTTTTGAGAATGTGGGATTATGCTGAAGATATTTAGGGTTGTTTTTTTACAAGTCCCCTGATCCACCATTTGACCAGCTCCAAATTCAAAATATGTAAAGGCAAAATGCTGACATGGCTGCTAAAGTGCTAAAAGGCTGATTAAGATAATGGTGGATAAAGACAAAGAACAGGGCTTGGGATGAGTCGGTTAAACAAGTTAAATCTGGTGAAATGCACCAGGGAAAGCACTGAACTATGCTGTGCAGGAATATTCCAGCACTGAGACTGACATTAACAATAACGTAATGCAAATATGTCCAAAAATTATACTAACCATTAATGATAGATAGTGTGAATTATTTGTTATGATGTGAAAAAACAGATGAAATTAGATTTAATTTTGGGATACATCTTCCTGCCATCTTGTAAATACATGTGAGTACCAAAATACCAACATTAAAAATGTTGCTTATCTATAAATCATTTTTAATTACTGGAACTCACAGTGACTGAAAAATTAACTGATGTTTTATATTACTGCACAGATCTGGCTATATATTTAAATTTATCCTGTTTTTGCCTTCAAGTGTATTTACACAATATGCTCTGGAATATTTATTTTGATGGCTTTTTTAATGACATATTTCATTGCTCTATACTCTAGGTATGATTTATGATAGAGTGGTGACAGAACCAATAGCCAGTATTACACTGAATATAATACATAATGAATATTATAATGAATTGTTATATCTGACTGATGTCTAAATCATCAAAACCATTTAGATACAAGATAAGACAAGTGGCTTTTGAGGTCATGGTGGCATTATGATCTGTGACATGTGGGAACAAACTCAAAAATAAAATATGCCATATCCTGACCTTCTATAATATAAATTTAGACAGTGCAATGTCGCTTTTCAATGTACAGAATAAGAAAAGTTCAGAAAAAGCAATAAAAACAAGTTTGAGTCATATTTAATTAACTCACATATACAGAGGTGTTCTTGCATCTGATCCATCTGCCATAAGGGGATTGTTGATCTTCAGGTTGTAATGAGGAAAATATGTTTATACACCTTGTGTGCAAATAAAATGCAGCTTCTCTAGGCATTAGATGGTTACCAAAAGTTACATTAAAAACTTGATGTAGGCGATCATCCAAGATCTGTTCAGAGTGTTTTTTTTTTTTTTTAAATTTGGGGCATTCAGAGCTAAATGTAATTATTTTCCATAAATATATACTCACACATTGGGAATACCTATCTTAACACACATCCAGTTCTTCAATAATGTCTTACAACAATCTACATAAATGAAGAAAATTACACCATATGCCTTAACACTGTAATATTATGCAACAGCCAACTTTTCATTCATTTATTCATACTTTCATTCATTTATTCATCTTCAGTAACTGTCAGGTCAGGTCATGGTCGTGGTGGATCTAGAGTCTGTGCTGGGAACCCTGGGCGTGAGGCGTGAATACACCCTGGATGGGACACCGGTCCACCATAGGGCACCATGCACACACAGACTCACACTTAGAGGCAATTTAGAGTCACCACTTCACCTACTGCCTCATATCAGAGGAAACCCACACAGACATGGGGAGGACATATGAAACTCCACACAGAGAGGAACCCAAGCTCAGGATTGAACTGGGATCAGTCCTTCTCAGTTTTACTTAGCTAACACACTGGCAGCTTGGTTGTCTTGTCTCACAGCATACTTCTTTGATTCCTTTTAAACTGAGAAGTCAAAATTATACTGGAAAGCTGGACATTATGCTGATGATAATATAGTTCCACTCTGAACACAGAAAAGTGTAAATATAGATTATCCCTGCTATTTTACAAAAAAAAAAAAAAGAAATCTGTGTGTGTGTGTGTTTGTGTGCGTGTGTGTGTGTGTGTGTGTGTGTGTTTGGGCGGGGGGAGGGGGGTATCTGTAGCTTAACAATGTAATTTAAAAGTAAGTACAAGAGCATTTGGGTATGTATTATGGAAAACATTTCGGGGGAGATAGACTATCATTACTTGCTAGGTACATGACCCTTGCAAGTCCAGTGTAAACTAAAGAAGCAAACATTACACACCAAACATGTCTTAGGTAATTGACTATATTTGGGGTAAGTGGAACATAACGATCTAATTATTAAATCTGACCTGATGCATACAATATCCTGCTTTTGGATTTTATTATTTCAGGCACATGGATTTTATCATTGGTTATATCTGTGATATAAAATATTGCATTTAACATAGGTAATTTCTTCCTCAGTCCAAAGTACTAACAGTGATTTAACATTAATTATCCCTAATGTGCTGAATAACGCACTTTTACTAAGCTAATGCAATCAAACTACTTTGCATATACAGGAAACAGCTAAACAAACCAGTCGTGAACATTTTTTTTAGAAGTGACACTAATGTAGTTTGAGTGAGAGTTTTCATAGTCTCACTCCACACGTGACCAAAAAGTTATGCGCTCCCAAGTTTTCCTCATGGCCCGTCATCAGCAGGCCAATGTCTAACAAGCATCCTTGAGTCTGACTGTATCTTCCAGCACCATAAGGGGGCAGTGTTGAGTCAAAAGATCTTGAAGCCTTTGAGGAGGGTGAGTGTGGGTGCTCTGCGCTTGCTCTGGGCCCTCGAGGACTTCACAGTCACTAGCTTGGCTGTGGCCGGAGTGGGCAGCTCCTTATAGCAGGGTGACAGAAGCGAGGCAGAGGAGAGGCTGATTGGTGCTTTGTCTTCACTGATGTAAAGAGGCCGAAGCGAAAGACTCCTCTCTGCCTCACGTCTAACCTCCCGGACTGCTTCATAGAAGACGTTTTGCACAGACACAAAGTCCAGGCAAGCAGACACCTCAAAAAACAGGCAGCCGAAACGAGCAGCCAGGGCTGCACCATCCGCCTTGTTCACTTGTCTGAGATACAGAGAGAGGCAGAGCCCAAAATCAGTTCCACAGCTAATGAGAGTAAATCATTAAAAATATCATTTATCCAAAAATCTCTAATGCCAGGACAAAGAACTTATAATAATGAGGACCTCATTTACATCACAATCTGTTCCCGCATACTTTCATAAACCATTCCTTTACAGTACAGGCTCCCAGCCCTGGTCCTGGAGTACCCCCTGTCCTGCACATTTAATGAGCTCCCTGCTCTAACACAACCACTTCAACTCAAGAGGGGCTGGTAATTAGCTGAGTAATTGGATCACATGTGTTGGGAGCAAGGAAATAGTAATGGGGTACTCCAGGACCAGGGCTGTGAACCTGTGATTTACAGGATCCATTTAGCAGAATTTGAAATTTACCAAATTTTCCACAAATGTGGTCAACCCAATCCAAGATATGTTTGGTGTCCAACATTTTTTTTAGATCTGCACTTAAGCTGTTAGGTTAGCTAACAAATAATGGAAATCTATCTCACCCAAAATCTTTTCCTTAATTACATACCCAGATTTTCATCTATTTACTGCAATTGACAGGATAGTAGGTATCAACAAATTTAAATTCTTTAAATAACTTTACAATTCTGCTTCAAACTCTGAGAGACCGGGCCAAGGGGGTGGAATAATACCAGACTGCACTGCAGAAAATAGTGATTCCAGCTTCCAAGATCTTTTTTTTAATACAGTGTTCTTATGAATGCCCTGAACCACAAGCTGTAAAAAGAAAAAAAAAAAAGGCCTCTGTTGTTGTTTCATTGTTTCGGCTTCATGCTATCATGATTTAAGTCTTGAAATAAGGAGCTATTATATTGAAATGCTGAGATATTAACTACTCAAAATTACAACATTTTATACAACAACAGTTGAAATAAAACATTACTCAGAAATAATGAGATATTACATTGAAATAATGATGTAATATCGTGAGACAATGAGTTATTAAGTCGAAATAATGAGATGCGATTCAGGGGTTCTGCAGTGTCCACGTTGGCACGTTGCAACTTAGGATCTGGAAGTGTTTTGATTCAAGTGTGTGGTCTGGTATCTATGGGAACTATTTGAGGTGAAACAGATTTCCATTACTTTTCACTACCATCTCTTTAATCGTGTAGTTCCAGTGTAAGACTAAAGAAGCACACGACAGATCAAACATGTCTACATTTGTTAAAAGGGGAACATTGCGTGAATCTGATTTTTGCCAAACTATTCTTTTAAGATTAATTGATTCTTCAACTCACATATGAACACACACACACACACTCACACACACACAGATATATCTCTAACCTTGGCGTCTATAGAAAGCCCTTGATGGAATATCAACCACACACAAATTGAAAAATTAAACATTTGCTTTCACACTACGCTCCATAAAATGAAGCTTTCCTTAAAAGTCTTGCACAAATGACCGCTTATCTTCTTGTATAAATAATTAGCGGTGCACATTTACTGTAATAAACCCCAGCTGTCAGATGCCCATTTTGATTTGAATACCACACAGGCCATTTGCTTTTGAGGAAAGAAAGCAAAGACTGCCAATAAGTTTTTTTCATTTGGCAGACACTTTTATCCAATCCAGCTTTCTGACAGTCACGTGTACAAAACTTAAAAACACTCAGCTACCACTGACTGTTTCCTAATTGGTCAAATCCATTTCTAAATATTGTTTCCTCATGCTATATTGTTTTTTAAAAAGTATATATATGTCTTATTGCTCCTTTGCAGCCCAAAAAACTTTAAACAATTTTCCCTTACCCCAAATGTAGTTTGGTTCTTTGGGTGCTTTGAGGCTAATATGGTTAACAACTAATGGAAACTTATAGCTATCAGCTTAGCATCACATAAACTTTATGTCTAAGTCATCACACACTTGCCTTACAACTAGTCAAGTTGTTCACTATCAAGAGAGAGAACATTGTTAAATTTGTTAAAGTAATTGCACCTATTTTTTAAGTAGCTTTGCTTTTTTTCTTTTACTTAGTTTGGGGAAAAAAAGTTTTTCTTTCATCTAATACTTGTTATTTATTCTAATACTTATGCTTATTACATTTCAAAAGAGAAATCTCTACTTCCTACATTTTCAAACACCACATCACCTGTACACATCACTTTATATATTTGTAATGTCATAAGGAGACATTTTAAAATCAGACAGCGACAATGAGTTGATCCATGGTTAGATTTCCTAACAAAGCTAAACGTTAACAGATGAGACCTAAGACATATCACAGTAATCCATCTGTTACTACATACACTTTACATTTATTAAGGCAGGTTGTACTGTGACAGTTAGCTATTAGCATTAGCAGCTATTTGAGAGATCAGGAATAAAGCTGTTGTTAGTTAGCCTCATTTTTCCACTGTTCCTTGCTAAAACAGGCATTAATTTACCATCAGTAACTAAAAGCAGTGAGTGATTTGAGCGAGATGTCTTTTTCTTTTGTGAATCTTTCTTGTACTTTTACTTTCATACTTAATGCATAATTTTATTCTATTTTCATACTCTCATACTAGTTCATTTAAGAATTTTAAGCTATACTTCAGCTTTTACCAGAATATTCATTTAGACAATTTATTTAGATTATTTAGAATTTAAATTTTATGGTAGAAGTGATTCAAGTGTTTTGTCTAAACTTAAGCTTCAACCTTTTAATGACAAACATGCAAACAGAAGGTTTTAAGCTTCTTGAATATTTTTCATGCTGTCTACAGAAAGCAAGGCAAATATAAAGCAGGCGTGACCATTTTTTAACTACTGTTAAACTGACTCTTTTAGCATGTAAAAAAAAACAAGACAAAAAAAAACTGCAGCTTAGAGATTTTGAACAGTGAGTTGAGATAAACCTGTATCTCTCCATGTCCACTTTGTTGCCCACTAAAATGATGGGAGCCTCAGGCTGCAGGCCTTTAGTGTACAGTGTCACAGCCTCCACATACTGTTGACACACTTCGAAACTGAGTCTGTTATCAATGCTGTAGACGATGAGAAATGCACTGGCCCAGGCCAAGTAGCGATCACAGTTCACCGGTCCATCCTGGGAAAAAAAAAGGAAACCAAATAGGAGGCTACAGATCAGGTCGTTTGGAGCTTCTGTTATACTACAAACATGAAGTACAAAAAAATTATCATAATGATTATATTGGAAGTCTAAAAACCTGTATTATGCATAATTTTTAATCAGTATCAAACTTATTAGATCTAAAACTCACTCTGATCCCTCTCGTTCTAAGAATATATGTGTATCCTTAAGCAACAATTTTAATAAACTTGAATAAATAACATGCTGTAAATCATTACCTGGTCTGCCGTGTCCATTACTTTGACCAGAACAGGTTGCTGGTCCACTATTTCCTCTGATGAATAAGTGTCCTCTAAAAACATAATGTAAAAAGTTTTTTTTCAGCCAAGACATTTCTACAAGACATCTCTCATTATACTTATTAAACCATGTGCACTTGCTTTATGTGGCATTTTCCCTACATAAGTTATATAATGGCTCAGAGATTTCCTTTCAGAATCAAAGAGAGGATTTAGTCTCAGCTGTCCATCTGGTTACCATATGACTGACGATTTAACAGGCTGTGGTTTAGGCAAGATGACAGAATGATATATTGGAACTTGGGTTTATTACCTCGTTTTGAAAGGTTTACATATGAGCTTTGAAGTATTGGATATTTTTCTTCATCCCAAATTCTCTGCATTACACTGCACCAATTGTTCTCGATTCAAAAGCCTGATTAATCTCTGGACTTGAAGTCATAAATGATCAAAGAACAAAAAGAGAAAAGTCTGGAGATGTTTAGTCTACTTTAGGGGTTTAAGGTAAAAGTAAAACCAGCTCACCGAGGTTTGGGTCGTATTCACTAATAAAACGCTTCGTGAGGAACTTCACCGTGAGAGCTGCAAAGAGGAAGAACACAAACATCCTGTAACTACAAGTAGTAAATTGCTACCGCTTATATAAAGTTCCTCTAGGGCCATGGGAAAGCCAGTGTCCCAGAAAACATACTCATGTGATATAAAATATAAAGTGGGAGTTCTGATAGTTCCACTTTTGCCTATTTTAGGAAAAGATTTTAATTTCTCATTACTCTATCACAACCATGACTCATCTTTGTAATAGCCTATTTGCTGGACTCAATAAGTTTATAAAATGAAGAGTAAAAATGTAAAAGATTCATGAATCTGCCACTGCATTTACATTATGATAATAAAACTCATAAAATAAAATAGTCATACTCATACTCATAGCTATATAAAAAAAATTTATATATCAGAAAAGTAAACTTATTTTCCTAAAAGCTTATATTACTACATATACGGTTTCAGAAATAAATTCAGACTATAGTCATGAATGTCGTACCTGATTTGCCTGAGCCTATTGCTCCCAGAACTACTATACTGCACTCTGCAGGTTCGTGTTCAGGAACAATGTTGCACGTCCTTGCTTTCCCAAACATGATAGACATCCCGAGCAGGACAGCAATAATGCATTGGAAAAAGTCTTGATTCTTTCTAAAAATGATAGCCTACATGCTCTCTCAGCTCCGTGACAGCTTCTCCTGGATGATCTCCTTAGGATCTTCTGATACACTTCTCTGGAAAAACAGCTGCATCCTCTTATGCTTTTCCAGTGGGTGACATTTCTTAATAACAAGCAAATCCAACACTCAGCGTTCCTTCGAGGTGTGTAGATTTAGTTGGAAAAGACTTGTTGTTGAAATGAATCATATTTGGCAAGGCTGAGAGCTGGAGAGTCTGAGAACGACAGCACTTAAAAGTTCAGCTGCACTGGTGTGTGTAGGCTGGAGTCTGCGTGCTCTTGACCATCTGGAAACCACACCTCCAAAAGGAAGAAAGCAATCTGGGGTCACTGGTTGCCTTACCCAAAATAATCATGTGAAAGTTTTGTTCCTTGGGAAAAACCTGAATGTTTATACCCTGTTGGAGCGGGGGAAACAAGGCAAGAGTCTTTATATGGTACCAGTATGACTCAGTGAGAAATTACGGAAAAATTATAATAATCATAATCATAATCATCATAATATCCTTAAAACAAATAACTATTAGAAGTTTATGTTCATTTCCACTGAGTTTTAATGGTTTAAACTCCTTTTCATTTTTCCTATGTGCTTGTGTTTGATGCTTTCTACTGGGAATCTACAAGAGTCTGGTAATATTTAATGGTAACCTAATCAGTAATTTATTGCAAGTAGATTAAATGCTAATGATCTGTAATTGTAGAATGAATGGACTCAACTCATTAAAACCATTATACCATTGATGGAAAAATGTTTAATGGAGGCCATGAGACCAATTTACATTTTATCTGTAAACCTGCACATCCATTCAATTATCCAATTATGTGGCAGTGGCGTAATGCACATAATCTTGCAGATGCAGGTCAAGAGCTTCAGTTTATGTTCATATCAAAACATCAGAATTTGAAAAAAAAAAAAAAAACGTGATCTCAGTGACTTTATCTGTGGCCTGGTTATTGGTGCCAGATGGGTTAGTCTGAGTATTTCACAAACTGTATGTATATGTATATATAACTGTACATATATATATACACACACACAGTACTGTGCAAAAGTCTTAGGCACATGCAAAGAAATGCTGTAGAGCAAAGATGCCTTGAAAAATAATGAAATTAAATATTTCTACATTAAAAAATACTATAAAGAGCAGTAAACAGTAATAAATGAAACAAAGTCAATATTTGGTGTGACGATCCTTCGCTTTTAAAAAAAAAAAGTCGTCTCAGGTACAGTGTGTGCAGTTTTATAAGTAAATGAGCTGTAAGTGTTACTGAGCATCTTGCAGAATCAGCCACAGTTCTTCTAGAGACTTTGACTGTCGCACTTGCTTCTTATTTTTGCAGCAAAACTCAGCAGCCTTCATTATGATTTTTTGTCCCAAAAAAGTGGTCTCTTATGTAATATGCTGCTTTCTTTACTGACATACAAACATTTTTCTGTAACATTTAATTTTGTGCTGGAAAACTAATGTTAGGAATTCTAAAATGTTTTTGTACTGAATCAATAATGTAGTAGTCATAAAATAAAAATCTATAACAAAGTTTGTACTAAAAAAATAGGATGCCTAAGACTTTTGCACAGTACTATATATATAATTATATATATAATTATATATATAAAAAACCCATCCAGAGAGTGAAAGTTCTGTGGCTGGAAACACCTCGTTTATGAGAGGAGGATAGGAGGAGAATGGCCAGACTTGTTTGAACTGCTACAGTACTGTAAGTCAAATACAGAATCTATACAATCGCCTTGAGCAGAAAATTATCTCAGAATGCACATCGAAACTTAAGGCAGATGGGATCCTGTCAGCCCAGAACAGGAACCTGAGGCTCCAGTGGGCACAGGATCATCAAAATTGAACAGTTAAAGATGGAAAAAGACCAGGTGAGATATTTGAAACGTGTGTTATTGGAGGTCAATCACTGAACTAAAATTTAGTTCAGGTTTTATTTTGAGTGAATACTAGTGCGAGAGTTGGTATGTCCGAAATGTAACAAATTTAACCTTGGCTATTGTGCTTTTATTGTAGCCCCAAGTAATGCACCTGTGAGTATCAGATTTACATTCTTTGCATTGCTGTGAAGAACAAAAGGGGATTAATCATGAGTAAAATAGCTGCCTTCTGCAGTCTCGATAATCTGTCTCTGCTTTCTGTACAGCTGACTCTGTTACCGATGATGTATGATGTATGAAACTCATGCAATGAATTTTGCTTCTATGTATAGCCAATTCTATTCTTGTAACTGTTAAGGGAAACACAAACAGTGTTTACTCAGTCAAGTAGATTTGTCTTTTTCCGGCTGTGGAGCAAGCTAGATAGTTCTTTCACTGCAGTGAAGTACGATATGATATGCGTCTCATTGCCATCAGAAGTCTAAATGAAAATCACTGGTTGTGATGATGGAGCCTAGCAGCTGTGCTGGCTCAGAGCTAGGACTTGCTAAGATGGTTTGTCGAGCTCAAGTCTCTGAAAACACAGCCATGAGAGTGAGGCTAGCTGGCAATGTTTTCACAGTGGACAAAACCCTCCTGGAAGACAACTGCGAATACTTCCGGGCACTTTTCCAATCAGGAATGAAGGAATGCCAGCAAGAGGAAATTTGCCTTCAAGTAGTGAACGCTCGTGGCTTTCTTGTGGCACTTCAGGTGATTCACGGTGAGAGACCTATCCTTGATAGTGATGAAATTGTAGAAGCTGTAGAGTGTGCCGCCTTCCTTCAGGTGAAGCTTCTTGTTAAACATCTTGTAAACATTGTTAATTCTGATAACTGCCTCCTCATTTATCACTCAGCTGCCACTTATGGCTTATGGGAGCTGTTCAAAAGTGCAGCTTTGTTCATTTGTGATATGTACCAAGACCTCAAGGAGGATATACAGTGCTTGCCAAAGGAACTTATTGATTACATTGAATCTCTTATTCCTAGTAAATATGTTACCATTGGGACCCACTCACCCACCATTAAGCTGCTTCAGGACTTTATGAGGACAGTATGTTACCTTGATGAGGATGAGAACGACTGGAAAGTTCTCACTCACCTACCACTTAACACTAGCACCACCATGGCTGGGGTTACAGTCCTTGATAACAAGATCTTCATTGTTGGAGGTGTGTATGACATTAGCAATAAAGTTGTAGACTCTGGCTTCTGCTATGATGTGACCTCAGATACCTGGACTACATTTTCAAGCCCACAACAGCTCCGGTATAACTGTACCCTGGTGGGGCATGAAGGCTCTCTTTATGCACTTGGTGGAGAGTTTGAAAGATCCACCATGTCATCTGTAGAAAAATATAACGTGGCCACAGACACATGGAGCTTTGCTGCTCATCTTCCAAGACCTGCTACTGCTGTAGCTTGCACCAAGACCATGGGTAGGATATTCATATGTCTGTGGAAACCAAAAGATGCCACCGAGATCTACGAGTACCTAGTAGACAGGGATGAGTGGAGTCTAGTGACCACAATGATAAGACATCAAAGTTATGGGCATTGTATGGTGGCACACAGGGACAATTTGTATGTGATGAGGAACGGGCCATGCGATGACTTCTTGAGATGCATGATGGACTGTTATAACCTGACCTCAGGTCAGTGGACAGCCATGCAGGGACAGTATGAGAACAGCAAAGGAGCTTTATTCACAGCAGTGGTGAGAGGTGATTCTGTTTTTACGGTGAACCGCAGAGCGACAGTGGAGTATGCCATTGAGGACAACAAGTGGAGGACGAAAAAAGAGATGACAGGATTTCCAAGAATTGGCTCCATGTGGACTTTTCTCCTGAGACTACCAAAGAAAACCAAAGGGCCTCTGGGAAAGGAGAATTTGACAAATGGCCAAGTTTTTACTGCGTCCTCTCACGTCCTTTCAAGCTCTTCTGAGTGCTATTATTGACTACACTATAACCATTTCAGCCTATAGAGAAGTAATCTATTTATTCAAATAATAGTCTTTCTGCCTTTTCATATTCCCTGGTTTAGCCAAGGCATAGTGCATGGTGCTTCTACAATATTGACTAAAATGAATTTAGCTATGTCTCTATGTACTTGATATTTTTGTTACTGTCTGTGTGGAGTTTTGCATGTTCTCCCCATGTGCTCATGGTTTTCCTCTGGGTTCTCTGGTTCCCTCCCACCTCCCAAAACATGCTGGTATGTGGTTTGGCTACACTAAATAGCCCCTGGATGGGAATGAGTGTGTGAATGTGTATGCATTGTGCCCTGTGATGAACTGGCACCCCATCCAGGATGTATGTCCGCCTGCCACCTGGTGTTCCCAGGATAGGCTCCAAATCCAGCATAAAGTGGTTACTGAAGATGAAATAATGATAATGAATGAATAAAGCATTTACAGATCTAAATGGACAAATGACTGTATGACTGAAACTAAATGGAGACTACTTGGATTTGACTACGAAAAATCAAGTGGTTTACATAATGCTGTTCTCCATTGCAAGTTTTGTTTCTAGGGCTACAAATGAGCAGCAACAAAACATCATTAACCCAAAAATAATTCTGTAAGACTCTGGTCACTAGTTTGTCTGTGCCAGAGGAATAGTGAGATGAAAAGAGTGATAGGATAGTTGAAGAAATATCAACAAAATTATCTCAACACTCTACTCCCCCACGTGAAAGGTCTTTTTGACTTCTGCTCAAATTATGCAGTCCTCAAAAAAACACTTCTTTTTAAATTGTGCTACAGACAATTTAGTCAAGTATGGCTAGAGTCATGTAGGCATTAGTTAATACATTTCATTGATGATTAGTCCATCAACAGAGCAAACATCTCTAACATTCCTGGAGACTGTTATGAATCTAAACAGTTCATAAGAACAGAACTTTCTTTCTTTCCTTCTTTCTTTGAAGAAATAATGTTAATATCCCAACAACTTGACAAATGAGGGAGACAGTTACACTTGCTGAAAGCTCATATTTTCTTCAAGACTCCTTTGGAGGCAGGGAATTAGAAGCAGAAACAGTGTTCATTGTTTCATTTTCTTTAATCATGCATTGTCAGCCAAGTGTTCTTTGGCAAACAGTCCATTTTAGTTATATTTGATCCTAGGAGTGACTGAAAAGCTTATCTGTGGACATTTCATCAAGAAAAAACAGCCCATCTTAAACAATCAAACTCTCGCTTTGTGCATGGAGACACCTCCTGACAGGATAATTATACTGATAAATGAAATAAACATATACAGTATATTCATCCTCTACATCATGATTTTAAAAAATGATGTGTATAACACAATTGACATAGTAAATCAATAAATGTGTTAAAAAAAAGTAACAAAAACAGTTTCCTAATGGTATATGTTGAGCATAGAGAATTTTCTTCCATATGTGCAGTGCACAGTGCTTCCATCAAGGCCACAGCCTTAACTATACGCCAACATCAATATACAAAATGGATTGTATGGCTGAGCTGATCAGGCGACATGCGTCATGAGCTCCTCCAGGGCACGATCACGGTGGTTCCCATGCATTAGCAGGACTTCTTTGATAGCATTCTGCTGAAAGCCCATCTCATGAAACTGTGTGAGGAGGTGAAGAAACTCCTTGGCCTAAAACAGACAAAAAGACCTGTTTCAACACCACTGTTAACACAAACACACGACAGTCAATACAATAGGTACAGCTAATGGTAAAGAGCTGATTAAAAGTAATTTTATGGTTTACACAAACACACACACAGTATATACTGTATATTCTACCAAATTTTGCAAAATCAACTGTAAAATGTGAAACACATTTGAAATTATATTACACATTGGAAATTGTAATAATAATTACAAAAAAAATTTAAAATATGTAAAAAAAAAATATATATATATATATTGAATTTAGGATATCAAACAAACAATTACCTTCGTCTCACAATTCTGAAACATCTCCAGAGCTTCCTCTACTTGAGTTTCATCATAGCCAAGTTGACACAGATGGTCGCATGCCACCAGGTAACTCAGGATCTGTAGGAGAAGATCCATTCGTCTGGTTACATAGCACCATTGTTACCCAGCATGACAACAATAACAGTAATAAGTAGGAAAACACTAAGTAATAAGTAGGAAAACAGGGCATGCTGTTATAGGAAAATAATCAATAATCAATAGTGGTGAGGTGTGATGTCGACTGTTGACGTTAATGTTGTAATTAAAGTGTTTTATTCCTCTTATACCGCAGCATTTCGATATTTCAACAATTACACTTTTCTATTTATTAAAGAACACATCATACTTTTTTTTATCCAGTTGCAAGTTGTTTAATGGTGTGGACGTGTTGACATCTACAAAACGTGTTTTATGTTATAAATAAATGTAATATAAATGTTATATTTTATGTACAGCTCTAAACAGCCTCTTCTTTCCTCTTGAAGTTTATAAGGCAAAAAATGCAGCTTGGCATGTTACTGAAAATCCACAAACTCCACTTTCCTGAAGACTTTCCCATGTCTGACAACTTACAGCTTTATCGCTGACTGTTATAAAACACTGACGCTCCTTCCAAAAATGTATGTCTCCTTAGAGAAAACTTCACCATATCAACAATTACACACACTTTTTAATCTGTGGAGCATCTGTCATGCAAGTCACTGTATAATTTGTTACTACATAAACAATACCGTATTAGGATGGGCACATTAATATAAACCTGTGATTTATCATGCAGCCCTTCTGTACAAGTGTCAGAGCTGCTGTTACAGAAAATTTATCAACACCATCTAGAATTCAACACAGTGGTATAAGGCACATTGATATTTGGAAATTCATCAATGCTTTGACAGGCTTTGAGTTTGTTAACTACAAATTATTTGGATAGGAATATGAAACTTTATAATATTTCAAAAAAAGTGTACACTATGGGAAAGAAGGATTACTATAATTACTTTCTTCTTCTTAATAATAATAATAATAATTATTATTATTATTTTTTTTTTTTTTTTTTACAAATATTACTCTGTTACTATGTCACAGGCCATTACCCAAAAAATAGACTGTATTTGCCTATAAAACATTAGAAACTTATTCATCATCCAGGTCTATAGCAAGAATGATTAACCCAAGCTGCATGGTGGTTCCTGTGGCTTTAAAATGAATGGAACTGAAGTAGTAGAGTGGAACATGAAATGGATGATGGCATGACAGTCTGATTAGACACATGAACAACATGAGCTGTTGATTCAGCTCTGATCATCTTACTGGCCTACTGCCTGCTACTAACAAGCTGACTGGATCACTGCACAACTAACAGAAATCCCAAAGACCATTACATTCAGTTCATTGGGCACTAAATCCAGCATGTCACTCATCATAAAACATCAGCGTTTTCTTTTAGATTCCAGGATATCTCATACTGTTCCTGCAAAGTAACTCTGAATCTGCATAGCTGCCTTGAAGTGGTGTGAGCCTTTTGTCATGCTTAGGCTGAACTATAACCTCTTCTTTTTTAATGTACAATTTATAATGTTCAAAAGTGATCCCAGACCTATAATGATCATATAATTTCACATTTACCCTAGAAAAACAAGAATACTACCACTGAAATCTAGACAACCGACCATCACACCCATATGTGTGTGTTGAACATCCCATTCCTAAACCATGGAGATTAATACGGAGTCAGTCCCCCTTTGCTGCTATAATAATCTCCACTCTTCTGGGAAGGCTTTCCACTAGATTTTGGAGCATGGTTGTGAGGATTTGTGCTCATTCAGCCACAAGAGCATTAGTGAGACACTGATGTTGGGTGAGGAGGCCTGGGGTGCAGTCTGCTTTTCAATTCATCCCAAATGTGTTCAGTGGGGTAGAGGTCAGGGCTCTGTGCAGGACACGTGACTTCTTCCACGCTAACCTTGGCGAACCATGTCTTCATGAGCCTTGGTTTGTGCACAGGGGCATTGTCATGCTGGAACAAGTTTGGGCCTTTTACTTCCAGTAACAAGAAATCATAATTCTATAGCATATAAAGACATTCTAGACAATTGCATGCCTCCAACTTTGTGGCAACAAATATGGGTATGATGGTCAGGTGTATACTTTGGACATATAGTGTATATCTGGGTAGTTCCTTATATATGTGGAATGGGAAAACCTCTCACATGATCAAATTTTGCTATGTTCTGAATATATAGTTCTGAAAACTACAGACTTTAGTGCATTACCATCATTGCCACTGCACTGCACAGAAGGATGTTTCTCTCAATCACAAGTCAGGCTTTAGCATTTTAAAATCTCATTACCTCCAAAGGTGAAAGGGAGAAAATTGCATTTAAACATTTTCATTCCAATTCTACTGAAAGATGCCTTACCTACCTTTACATTTCTAGCCTAATCTACTTATGGAAAAACAACATTACTGCAAAAGTTTAAAGAATTACAGTTTACAGTAGGAAATGAGTTCCCACTTTGATTATCAGCATCATCCACATCAGTCTAATTTCCTGAGGTAAATGTCACTGCTTTTGACAAACCAGACTCTCGCTGTTGTCTCTTTACTTGACTGATCTCTGTTCCCACCAGCATCAGTGAGGAAATAATTACTGATTAATACATTCAGTTCTGTTCATTTTAGTTCATTTTAAAACTTTGTCTGCTGTTATCTATAGAGTGGGTAAGCGCACTTCTCTGTTTTGATGGACATTTTGACAGCCAGTATCTCATTACAAATTGACAAATCACAAAATTGATTGGTCTTATATCTGTTTTGCAACTGATGAGGAAGTTTCAATAGAGCTGGTGGGGTAGAAGGGATGGGAAACTTTTAAAACCTTTGCTAACCAGAGCAATGCTGCTACCACAAAGCCACAGTTTCTAAATAACTTTCCCCACAATTTTAGCATCACTGCTAAAGCTAGTTTTGCTAATTTCAAACAGGTTTCCCGGCCTCTTTGACACTGAGAACAGTTAATGCAGCTGGTGGTGGAAACATTAGGGAGGTATGGTATTTATTTTGCTGTGGTATGCTATTTGTACACACTCATCATGACCAGAATTAGATTAAAGTACCTGAAACCAGATGTTGTTTCCTGAAAGAGGAGCTTCACTGAAATGCACAGTGAAGGAACAGGTAGGTAAATAAAACATCTGGTGACGGTGGAAGATATTATATAATGTCTTCATTGCAGAAAAACATATTCAATTTCCAAGTGTTACTGTGAGGATTTACTCACAGTAATGGACTTTGGTACTGTCTGTACCATATGATATAAAGACTGGAAACATGAAACCAGTGAGGTCAAAATGAGGACAGTGTAATAAATCTCTCTCTTTAAGCAGTTTATCTGACTTGGACCAAATGCCTTAATAGTCAAAAGATGTCTTAAATAGTGTTTTTGAAATACCATGAATTGTATTCTTTGCACATTTGCCCATAATTCTGAACATGCTACTTGGTTAGAAGTTAACTGATTCCATAAATGCTGGTGCAAGGTTTAAAGTAATGGCTGAGGGAAAGTTAGAATTTTCAAGACTACAAAGGATCCTCAGTGGGAATAATGGGAAATTATAATGCAAAGAGTTCCTAAAGACATTTTTGGGAAATTTAATCCAAGCCTCTGAAGAGTGGCAGCACCATAAACAAACTATCAAAGCAGGGTTGCATACTTCACCCTGCAAACCTAATAACTGGTCATACTGGTGTTTATATTCCAAAGACACCGAAGATATTCTGCATTAGAGCTGAGCTTCCATTCAAACCTGGCTCCAGTTTTCACAATGCCATACCAGTCTATATCTCATCCAAATTGCTATACATGATATTTACATCAAAGTTAATCTTTCTCTATGGCTATACACTAGTAACCAGAAAGTTAGGAAGTCAAATCTCAGTACTGCCAGATTATCCCTGTCGGCGACCATGTTTTTTAAACCATTCTCAAATATCCAAAAATAATCAAAATAAAAAAAATCGGAAATTACCATATTTACCAAATCTGAAACTACCATATTACATACTATTCATTACTATTTAGGCATACCACTTAGTGTGCATGATTAATCAGCACTGCAGAGTACAATGCAGCACAATCCACATTGCCAAACATTCTTCCACAAGTACCGTACAAATGCACTGTCCTATCGGAGGGTAAAATTTCAAATTCTTACATCCTATAGCATACAAATATGTATTTCATTTACAAATATGTACTTCCGCTCTAGTTTTGAAATGAATTCTTTTATGTTAATCCTGCAACATTGTTAATAAACCATTACCCCTCGGACCCCACCAACCTGCTCTGGGCTCCGATGGCCCATTTTCTGCAGGGCAATGATGGCTGTCCGTAATGGGTACCCATGCTCTGTCACGGCCTCCAAGAGCCTCTGTTCTTCAGGGCTGAGAGCTGAGAGCAGTTCCACAGAGGAGTCATGGACTGTTGCATGGGAACCGAGGGGCCGTGTGGGGGCTGGGGGCACGCTAGAGATCAGGCCTGGAGACTGGAGGGAAAACAGCAACACTGGTTTGGAAAGTCAGTTAGTTTCCACAAGAGAAGAGAAGAAGGGAAACACTGCACTGTTGCCAAGAAATTCACAAAAGACAAATATATAGTGACACATTGCTTTAGTGCTACTACTATTTTTCTACTTTAACTAGTTGTATTTCCAATTAAATGAGCCTATATTTATGCCTATTACTGCTAGGTATGTTTAACCTGAACACTGTATTGTATTGATTTGCAATTAAACAAACCATGTATAGTCATTTTAGTCATGGACTGTTAGTGGGGGATTTCTAAATGGTACTGTGCTTTTATGATTCTGTTCATTTTTTTTTTTTTTTTTTTTTTCATTTTTATTTCCACTTTCATTCTTTCCATTGGAAAGAATCTGTTATTTTTCCTCATCAACTCAACCTGCATGGAAATTATACAGTACTCTGAGTATGGGACAGAGCATGTAGGTGATGTCATGGACCTTGATAGTTCACCTCAATGCTGACCTTGAAACTTAGCCTTGGTGAGAAAGACATTTAATTGGCCTTTCCCTGTGCTAATCCAAACCAACTTGTGACAACTAGGGCAGATTCCAGGAAACGTCTTTACACTGGTTATTATTAGCCACTTCAATCTTTAGGGACAGCTAAGAAATGTGGACTGATAAAGAAGTAAAAATAGCTGGGAGATGTAAATGACAGAATGAGGGAATGATGTCACCTGAAAGTCTGCACTATTAATAGCTAACACTGCTAGCCACAAATAGCCCAAAGGTTAATCTTAAGTAAATAAATTTAGCACCGTGCAATGTGAATGGCTCATTCTGAATACTAAAATATCCTAATCATATGGGTATTGCTGGTTAAAGCTACTTATGATGCAACCAGTGTTTGCATTATGAGGGCAACTATTACAGGTTCAGACCTTGATCAGTAGATAGTGTGTCTAACTGGTATCGAAATCTATGCAAAAATCAACAACATACTCTTTGTGATGTGATGGGTGACCATAAATTAATAATTCTATCAAAAATAGTCGACAAAATAGGATTTGAAGGCATTTGAAGGCATTTGAAGCTTACTTGAAGGTGCATGTTTCTCACCTGCGTGAGGGGTGTTGTATGCCCAAGGGTCAAAAGTTGCTGGCTTGCAGAAAGCTCATGAAATGTGTCTCCATGGTTCTGGATTTTCCATAAGTTCGTTCCTTGTGCTTCTGGATTTGGGAGAGAGCACTGTAGGATGCTGGAGCGCTGCTGTGAGGAGAGGCCACAACATGAAGGTAGGTTGAGGGGATGTGAAGAGCAGTGGGAATGTAAGTCTTTCATCTCTAGCTCATGTCTTCTTAACCCTGAATTGTTACATTTTGGTCTTGTGAAAGAAGCCTCCTCGTTATCAGAAGAGTCATTGTCATCCGAATTGGAAATGTTGAACTTGACTCTGTCATTCATAGCACGGAATTGAGCCGCATTAAGACTCCGGCTGCGTCGCCGAGGATTGGGCTCCCAGAAGTCACTGCTCCAGCGGCTAGCCAGCCTGCTCTGCTGAGGACTGCTGAACAGCATCCAGTATGGAGGGCAAGTCGCTGCCTTAGAGGGTGTGTTGGGGTGGAGTGCATTCGGCACACTGTAGCCACCCTGCACACCCGTCAGAACCCAGTTCTCCAGACTGAAGACATACTGTCAATACAAGAGACAAACAGGGAACCTTTGCATTTCACTGGCATTACCTCATACTTTTAATCAACGATAACTAACATTTATATTCATAAAACTCTACTTACAGCAGGAGTGAAACCAAAAAGAAAAATTAAAAATTTCACCACCCACCATTGAAATAATATTTGAAGTAGCCCAGATGCTTGAGGAACCGAATGTTTGAAAGGGTGATTGAAGTAATTTATGCAATTTCTTGTTTGAATTCTGTCAAAATGCCAGGGTATATAACATAGCATGGATCTAAGACGTGCTGTAATGTAATGTGAATCCCACTGGACACTGCATTGACCTCATCACTATGATGACTAAGAGAACCTCAATAAAGTCATTCAAGGGGCAAATCAAAACTCCAGCCAATCTCAACAGTCTTGTCCATTCATTTCCATTTAACATAAAGAGACAGCAAATGTTGGTTCTGGATGGAGAACGGAAAGTATGAGACAGAACTTGAATGAAATGCAGCATTGCCTTTTCCATAAAAGGCTCTCACAAGTTCATGTCAGATCAGATAATAGAGGTGATTGGCTCTCCACTCACATTAATGGAAAAGCATCTGAACTGAATTGTTGGCATTTGGTCAAAAAAGCACAACACTATCTGATAGGAAGAACAGTCGTCTGGCAACAGACTTTTTAAATAGAAGGTTTTGTGTCGCAATGCCGACCGTACCTCATGTTCTGAGCAGTACTTCCATTTGAACAAACTTGCCAACAGCAAGTTGGCAGCCATTATGATGGTAGGCCTCAAAGGTAAATAAAGAGCACTGCATTGCCAGCACATCAGCACATGATGAGTGATCCGTATGTTTTCCCATCACGCTGCTGGTGCTTAGTGATAATTAAATTAAAGGAGCTGTTGTAGCCAGCAGATGTTCTGGTTCAATTACACTGATCCAACAGTGAAGCCAGAGCTATCAGAGTCCAAAAAAGCATTTCCAACAACAACATCCTTTGCAAAATTAATCGTGAAGTCCAGAAGGATGACATAATTTAGTTAAAAGTGATTGATAGGACTGTCTTTTGGCCATAATTTCAAATCAGACTGTTTACAGATATGCAGAGCTGGACTGTCTGTGTGGTTTTGTGGGGCCCTAGGTGAGATCTTGAGAATGTGTAACATGAACAAGTAATGTAATTGTAAATGTAAACAGGTTAGCGTCTAGGGTGGCACAGTCACGCAGCAGGTAGTCTTGCCGTCTCACATCCCTGGTTCTGTCTCTGTCTCTGGTTTCCTCCCACCTCCCAAAACATGCCAGTAGGTAGACTGGCTATGCTAAATTGTCTCTAGTTGTGAATAAGCATATAAACTTGTGTTTGTGTGTGTGTGTGATGCCCTACAATGAACTGGCATCCTATCTAGGGTGTATTCCCACCTTGTACCCATTGCACCTGGGACAGGCTCTATACATATTGCACTAAACTCTGAAACCAAGCACCCTCTTGCTAATGTTATACGTAAATTATATGTAGCTAACTTGAGGAGCATCACTCTGTAAAGATGACATAAAAACATACATAAAAACAGTACATAGCTTAGCCAAATACTTCAGGCCATCAAGCAATAAAAAGGGAGAAACTCCAACTATGGCATTTAGAAGGCCCTTTCATAAAAGAAATGGTCTGTCAGTGTCAAACTGCTCCTGTAAATGTAAATAGTAACTTCTTACATATCATTACTGAGCCATCAAGAACTAATACAAGTGGCTTGGCTAGCAAGTCATGCCAAAACCTCTTGTACATCATTTGGAAAACACCAAAATGTAACAAACATTCTCCAACCTCTGTTTCCTGGAGGATCTTTAGATAGTCTGGCACAATGATTTCTGGAGCTGTGACAAGTTCCACCTCCTCTTTGGCCTCTCCAAGGGAGCCCAGAGGGATTTTGATGGGCACATCATCCAGCCAAGACATTCTCCGTTTCACTGAAAACACAATCAATTACTATTGTATTAAAGAGATGTTTAGATTGCTCTGATTTGGACTAAAGCTACAGCAGCCAGTATTGATTTTCCTAAAAGCACTGCAGAAGCACTTGACCCAGATCTTCTCCTGAAATGCTTCTTAGAAAAAAAAAAAAAACCCTAGGCTTTTGGTTTTCCTGCCTTAATCACAAAATTGTGGATGCAGACAGAGGATTAAGGGATTAGAGATTACACAGTCTTCACCATCTGACTTGCAGGTACCAACTGATGCAACACACGTCCTCTTAGAAATGCTTTTGTGGACAGTTTCCTCATGAAAGATCTGGACTGGGGAACTGTTGTTCATGATCTTTGTACAAATGGCAGCTTATATCTGGATGGACAGTTGGCTTTTACTGCCTAGTGATCTAGTATAACTACAAACAACATGATCATGGCCGGCAAAGCCTTGTTACAAAGCCCATGGGAGAATACTAGGAAATCTGTTCAGCTCAGGATCCTTAACTGATCCTGCTGCTTTGAAACCATCCAAAGCAGATGGTTTTAGACCTTTAAACCAGGCCAGATGCTCAGTAAAATCTCCTAAATTGTTTTCCTTCTTATGAAGCAGGGCCAGAAGGTTCAAGAAGTCAGATGACTTGCACATCCAACAGAGCTGGGACTGCTATCCATCTAGAAGAGAGAATTTTACATCCAGATCAAAGTAATGCAGTGTGGTCTAATTCCTAGGACTGTGAGGAACAGGAACAGGAGACTCACAATCTGGTCAGTAAAACTTATGATAGGTTACCTATAGAAGTGAACTACACCTGGAACTGGTTCTACACTACACTAATTTGTTTTGATTCAGAACATCAGCAAGCTCTGAAAAAATGTGATTCATTACTTAAGACACAGTAGAGTTTTTTACATCTTTAAGGCAGCAATCATCACACATCGTGTTATCCAATAAAAATATGCAAGGACACAATCACGTTTTAATATGCGTCTAGACAGGATTACAAACAAAAAACACCTTGTTTACTATCTAGACCATTTATAGACAAAACCACAAGACCTGTTGAAGATCGTTTCTCAAACAAGTAGCCCAATGCTTATACAAAACCCACAAATAACCATCTTACAGCCAATCAATGCCCTACCCCAAAACACATCTGAAAACAAGATAACAAGCAAACCTTTACTTGGAAAAGTTGCACCAAAGCAAACAGCATGTGCATCACCCACCTGTGTTTTCTGGAGTGCGTGTGGTCTAAGAGCTGAAGCTGTGTGTGTTTGTGATGTTATTGTGAGCCTGCTTAGAGGGATAACCCTCTGCTCCACTAATCCACAGACATAACACCTCACCATCAGCTGTTTACCTGCGCCCATTTCCATTTCAGATCATTTAATACAAATAACAAATACAGCAGATTTAAAACATTAAAGAAAAAATGAAAGCCAAAAAAACCAGACATTTTGGCATTTTAAAATAAAACATGCTTTTCTGTAAATTTTTGCATTGTAATGATTAGATGTAAACACTGCACTGTCAGCATGACCACTATAAACATTCCTGAGGAAAATTCTGTTATTGTCATGCTACACAGCGTGATCACTAAGTTCACCGTTGCTAGACAACATGGTTTGTGGCTAAATTTGGAGAACTTCCAGGGCTGATCACTCCTCAACTTAGCTTTTCAAAAGAAACCACAGTAACACTCACTCAATATAAACAACTCAGTACATACAGTTTATTCTTCTAAAGTATTACATAGTACAATAAATAATAGCTGTCTTTAGTTGGAGATTGGTGCACCATAAAACAGCGCCAAGTCATAGTCCAATGGTCAATCTTTGAAATATCAGTCAGTTACATTCAGTAATGAATAGGATGTGGTTTCCTTAGATGTTTATTTCTCCAGAGCGATGGCCCAGACGTCATCAGCTGGCGGCTCAGGTAGAACCCAGCCCTGAGGAATGGTGGAACCATCAGGGTGATCCACAGGAACTAAAAACTGATCCCAGTCTCTCCTAGGGTAAAAGACATATAAAAGACAAATAATTGAACAGAACACTTGGCTTTTGTTCTGCAACTTGACCAGCAGGTCAGAAAATGTGGCTTGTCGACTTACATCAGTAGTATTCAAGCTTATTATTGCTTTCTATTTCTATTATTATTATTGTTATTGAAAATACTAATTAGCATGACGACCTAACCCTAAAATTTCAGCAGACATCAAAGAAGAAACTGATGAATCGCAACAGCATCAATGAAATCTGTGTAGGCTCATTTTGCAATGAGATTAGATCACACACAGGTCAGGAAAGTGCTGACAAAGTCAGTTATAAACTAATGCTGGAAAGTTCTTCACCTTATTTGGACGAGGGCAGGTAGTGACCTCTCTGCCTGGGTGTAGTATTCTTGGTACGGCTGAAGCGGATGATCAAGAGGCAGTTCAGCTGGTAGAAAGAAGTAACCAACACCAACACACATCTTAGTAAACTAAAACAAATGTTTTGCTGATAAAACGGTTTTAAAAACAACTTGCTAGAGAAAGTCATGAAAACAATATCTTATGTTCATATAATTAACAAGATTACACTGCCAACTTGTGGTGGTTGGAAGAAGTATTTGCCCACACACTGTGTGAGTTTGCTATCGGAATCCACAGCCTGAAATTTCGCTGGTAATTACCTCCAAATAGCATCATGTCGATCTCCCGTTTCCTCTGCAGCAGCTTCTCTCTTTCTTTTTTTTGCCGCTTCTCATGATCACGTTTGCGCTCCTCCTCTTGCTCTCCCTCCAGCATGACCCTCAGTGCTTTCTCCTCGGCCCCGTAGACAGCCGTGCGTTTCCTGATCAGAGTCCTGAGCCGCGTCAGGTGGCCCTCAAACACCTCGTCACTCTCCTTCTCTGGAAACATGCCTGAGGGGAAAAAGGCAATAAAGGAGTGAGCTGTTAGAACACACAAGTGTTAGACTTGAGGTTAATGGTGAGGCATAAGTACATGAAGACTGTCTAGGCAAAATTTAAGGAAGGAGAGGAAAAAACAAAACAAATATTGACCTTTCCTGGATGCAGCTTCTTTGCGGAGTTTCCGCAGCTTTTCCAGAGCTTTGAGGATGTCCAGCATTCTCTTGGCATCAGCTTGCTTCCTCCTGACTTCAGAGAGCACAGCATCGGCCGCCAGCTTCAGTTCTTGCTCCTGCATTCGGGAACAGAAAGCAGAACCACTCAGGACAGAACTCCTGCATGCTTTCCAATTCAAATTACTAGACGATTCTATGAATTTATCAGGCTATGTTATAGGAGTTAACTTATGCCATCGTTACTTAGGAAGAAAAGGAAAGAAAGTGATTCAACTTAAAAACATTGAGGATGATTGTTTTTAGTTCTGTGACGTTTCTGGCCCATTTTTAATAAACAACAGTGCATTGTGCAATGTCAGAAACCACATAAACAAGTCTGACCACTGAACTCGGCGCAGATTAAGCAGACTGTGTGATGAGGCTAAACTAGTGGCTGTAAAATATATTTATTTGTTACCTACATTAGTAGAAAACTAAAGAAGTACATTTCAGCACCAATCATGTCTAAGCTGACAACAGCTGAAATAACAGCCAGATTGTGTACATTTCATTCATTCATCTGAAGATGGTCAGTGTTGCAGTAGAACCAGTAGAGTCTATCCTGGGAACACTGGTCGTGGTACATATGGGCAAATTTAGTGTAGCCAATTGACCTACTGGCATGTTTCTGGAAGGTGGGAGGAAACCAGAGAACCCAGAGGAACCCATGTGGACATGGGAGGAATACATGTGCATTTCATTTTAGTCCAGACAGCCAAATACACCTTGCTGCAGAACAAAAAGTCCACGAGGTGGAGCTGGACCTGATCTAGCTCCTGCTACCTGGGTGGAGTCAAGCCAAAAGTCCAGGAGGTGGAGACAACTCAGACCACACAGGAGTTAGACTTCTAGGAGGAGCTGGATCAGGCCCACCTCCAACCCCTGGACTTTTGTTTCTGCAGTGATGACTGTCTCCAAACATCTCCGTTATCAAAACTAGTGCACCCCCTGCTGCGTGTATAATCCTCTCACCCTGTTTTTTTCTTCGATTTCTTGTATCTTCTTCATCTGGTGCTTATCAATGGCCGCCTCTTTCTCTGCTGCTCGTGCTTCTTGCTCTTGTTTCTCCTCCTCGCGCTCGGCTTTCTTCCTGCGCATGCGTGCTCGCTTCTTCTTGATCAAAGCCAGCTTCTTCTTCACCATGTCCACTCTGTCCGGATCATTCAGAGTCTTCAGGCTTTCCTCCAGGCTGCTCTTCAGCTCCACTGCTCTTGAGTACGAGTCGGTCCATGCAGTTTCATTCTCAAGGTTGTTTTTTAACGTTTGGCACACCTCAGAGAGCTCAGATAGCATTTTAACCGCAGTGTACAACTTCTCTCTGAAATCCGACACAGATTGTTTTGGGGGAGAGTGCCTCACAGAAGAAGGTGCTGTTTTTCTTCTTCTTTGTAAGAAAGCATGAATCCACTGCTCGTCTTGTTTTCTCTGCCAAGCATCCTCATGTTGCTTGTTGCTGCTTCTGTCAGAGTAATCAGGAGGAACCTGTGATGGATCACTTTGCTTATGATGGTCCACAGGGTAATTATGAGCCGAGATGTTGTTATTAGACTGAAAACTAGACTGATATGATGGAGGAGCAGAGTTTGAAAAGCTGCCACTCTGATCAAAATGTCCTCTATGATAGTTATCCATGTTAGACTGGTAAGCTCTGTTGGGTGGATGAAAGCGAGGTGGATCCTCACTGTGTCCAGGGTTTGCAGGAGAAGAAGGTGTCGGTGCTGGAGATGTCGCGAAATAACCAGGAGGAGGTCTGCTGGGGTCGAAAGGCAGATGGGACGGGTAAACATGAAGAGACCCGTGCGGCGGCGGTGGTCGTGCCGGGGGAAACGGGGGCCAGTGACGGTGTGGAACCGGCGGAGTCTGGTGCTGCCGGTAAACATCCCACGACTCTGGTGGAGGTGCTGCGGGAAAGTCTCCTCTCGGTGCCATATGCGGTGGATGTGGAGGTTGATGCGGTGTCCCTCCGGAATAATGATACTGCTGCGGTTTGTCCATGTTCACACTCCTCAACCAACGGCTTTCTTCCTCTGAGTCTATCTACTGCCTTTAAAATTCCACCACTTCCGGTGTCATGTCATATCTCTCATCTTCTGTACATCCTGCACCCCGGGTCCTACCAATTAGCTTAAAGTTTTGTGCCTGTCGACAACTAAAGTTTTGTGTTTAAATACAAAACACAGTTCGTTAATTAATTAATAGTCAGTTGTAATAATTTAACGTCTTGCTTATAAAATAAAACAGTACAACGACAATAAGTAGCAAAGAGCAAAGCTTAAAGCTATGTTTAACGCCTTCTTTCAGTCCAACAAAATGTGGAAATGATTAAACTTTTTATTACTTTACTATTGCTCATTTTGGACACTCTATGTTAATCTATTTTAATTTGTTGGTATACATTTTTTTAAAAAAATAAATAAAAAAAAAAAGTATAAATTTGTATCAGTCGGACACGACGGCTACCAAAGGGGCCTTGGGCTGCAGAATTGCGCAGGGAGGCACAACAAGGCACCACACCGGAACGTCAGCAATCATTTCCTGTACAGCTTGAAATTGGTTCCCCTCTGAAACGGAGGTAACCCAATTCAGTTCCACAACATAAGCAATATCGCTCAAGCTCATGTTCCCTCTGAACACCGAGCTTCACCATAATGACTAACTTTTTGAACTTCTCCTGCTGTACGGTGTCTCTTGCTGATATTTCTGTTCTTCAATACGTATCATGACATTATATATTTATATATTTGCAAATGTACAATTCTCTGGTATACTACACCGGTAATTTCCTGATATACCCATTTACTGCTCTATATCATGCTGCTACCATTCATTTTGTGTTCTTGCCACATTAACACTGCTAATATCATATTTATATTTATTAATGTACCTTCTAACACATTATCATCTTACTATTATGCTGCTGTAAAGCTTTAATACCCCCATGAGAGATTTATATGCTCTTTTTTTTCTTGTCCTACATTATTTAGAAGACCAAGTTATGCTGCTGTAGTTCTTTACTTTTTGCTTAGTATGATCTTGTTCAGGGTCTCCACAAATTTTGGGCCTCATCCCTGCCTTAACAGTTTTCATTCCCCAAGGTCCCCTTGAGGCCCTTGGAATAATTCCAACCGTCACCCTCATTACACACCACTGGTATTAAGATTCTCATAATTTTCCTGACTAATTGTGTAAAAGAGCAGGCTGCAGGTTGTTGTAGTGGGCTTTTATTAAACAGACTACCAATCATAAACATAAACTGATCATTTTCTTTATTTGAGAACAATATTTACACTGTTTTTGCCTCCGATAAAACATCAGAAAAATCAAGGATGTCAAAGAAGCAAGTGTTGCGAATTTTGATTGAAAGAGGCAATCTCTCAAAGCTCTTCATGTCTTTTACATTGTTCCAAATCCTTTTCAGATGTTAAAGCTGTATTTTCAGTCATATAGTCATAAATGTAAATGAATGTAATAGCAAAATGTATTTATTGATACAATATGTTGATCTGGGAGAAATTCATCCGGAGCCCATTAGAAAGTCAAGGACAGCTTTATTAATCCATACATTTACATGACATTCTACAAAAGACTGATGAAGGCTGGGCTCAAGTTCATCAAGCATCTCGGAGTAAGAGTTTTGATCAAGAATCAGCTGTCTAAAATAATTTGTGGCAACTGAAACATAAAGGTTACATTCTGCAGCACTAGATTAATAATAGGATTAGACCAAAACTGCTCTTGTAGCTGATACATCTGCTCTTGCAATACGCTGTTTGGAAGGTGTGTGTGACTGAGAAAATCGAGCTACACCATTTATGTACGGTACACACCCCAACGCCTGATGGTTTCCCGTTCCACACATGAAATGATTAAATAAGTTAGCCTCGTTACTCCCTCCTGCTTGCAGAGGAAAATTCACAAGCATTAGATTTGTAACTATAGGAAGTAGAACAAATAATTGATGTTAATGATATCCTGCGATGTTAAGGCTAAGCAGAAATTTACACAATTTAAGCAGCCAAGATAGTGCAAACTGAAGGCCATCATAATCCCCCCCAAAAAAATATTGGCCCAGTAACACCACTTTATTAATAAAATTGCAGAACGAGTGGGGCTACACCAAACTGTTCTGAGGAAGAGAGAGATTTAAGGCTGTAATCGAGTTGTACTTGTAGACTATACACACAAGCAAGCAAGCAGGAGAGAGCAGAAGTGACTGCATTAAATGGAGTAACCGTGTAATGTGTTACAGCAAGAAGCATTCCAGCTCAGAAAGGACCACCGAGGCAGCAGTATCATCCTTTAGTTTCTCATTGAAATCAGTCCATTAAAATAAACCCATGCACAAAAATACTGCGGCTTGAGTAACAGTGACAGCAGCAGATACTCTGATAAAGAACTGTAAAAACTCATTACAAAGTAGTTCTGGCAAGAAGCTCATCTGGGGCGCCACAATACAGAGTCATTTCCCTATAAAAGAGCCATGTAGCACTGTCAACTAACATGTATAAAGGTTTAAAGTACCTTGACTGATAACTATCATAATTAAACTGTTGCATGTGACATTATGACCAACGTGTTCAATTAATAAAGAAAAATGACTGGATATGGATTTTGCTTTCTAAGTGAACTTATGACCTTAAATCTCCATAACTATCTGGTTCAAAAAGAGTTCATAAAAATCAAACACGTCATTCATTTAGTAAGGAATAAAATAATATTTTTTTTTTTTACATTTAATATTAACAGTCGCTCACTCTGAGGCGTGGTTAATACAGTACATTTCTCTTAAACACAATTTTCTTCACAAAATTCAGGATATATGTAATATACCACACTGTAACTTACAGCTTACAAATTAGGACAGATCATTTAGGGCTGCATTTCTGTTTGTACATGAGCCCTCGGAAGTACTTGCGTGTTGAATAATCACTTAACGGACTGAAACAGGTCATCATTAAGAGCTTAAACAAGAAGCATAAACAAGATTACTTTGACTGTATTAATTCTTGGCTGCATCAACCTGCAGCCTGGTCCAGTTCTCTTCTTCTATTCCTGAGTCGTACTCCTCCTCTGCTGCCTCTTTAGCCGGGGCTCTGTGGGGGGGAAAAGGCGGGGGGGTTACACACTGAATAGCTGCTTCTCCAAGAAGCACAGGACTAATGAATTCTCAATTCTGAACAGTTAGAAAATGCGTGTTGATTAATTTTCTATAACTGCAGCTCCAACAATGTAAAATCACGGCTTTATATTAATGCGCTCGTTCTAATACGTTATCATTTGTATTGATATTGGGACTTGTATGGTGGACGCTCCACATATATTAACATCAATAATAAACGGACCATTAAAATTATGTTGTTTTTGTTTTAACAAAGAAATTGTATAATCATTGATATGATGAAGATTTCTGGAAGAAGACATTTAACATTTATGGAAGGAATCTCTAGGGACAGTCTCCAACGACAGCACTTTGGAGGTTTTCCACCGTGTTTACATGACAAGGTTTTTATCTTATTAACTTCAGAACAGAGGGAAAAAAAGGCTGGTGAGGGAATAACTGTTTATAGCTGTTGTAACATGTGATAACAGGATCTAACCTGTCTTGCAGTTGTTCTACAATAATAAATGGAACAATAAACATTTAAAAAGCATGATGTGTCATTCATTAGTAAATGTAAAATTGCAACGGGGGAATAAACATTTAGGGACATGCAGTTATTTGAAAACAATCAGCTTCATCATGGTACCAGTCTGGCTGCATTCATTGCCACATAGTTCATTATTTTCCTATTACACCCCAAAGTGATTTATTCCATATGTAATTCAATTTACACACATATGGAAAAGAGGTACAATCACCTGTTTTCCATGATCTAAATGGACATCCAATATCAGTTCATCTGGAACATGTACCATGCACTTATATCATATATCATATATTTAACTATGCTTTATTGATCTTCATTAGAACAAGTTATAGCTCATTCTAAGCCAAGTAGTGACACTGATAGTGTGTGTGTGTGTGTGTGTGTGTGTGTGTGTGTGTGTGTGTGTGTGAGTGTAAGGTGCAGTGTGTACCTTGCACAGCACAGCAGTGTTACTGTTTGTTTATGCTCAATGTCAGTGCTGGGTTGAGAACAGTCTGCCAAAGCCAACTAAAAATAGCCAGCTCATAAACTCAGAAACTCACACTGATAAAGGGCTAGAGAATTATCACAAAAGAATATTGCATGGATAGGTTAAAGTCTCTGAATGTACACTTATAGGCATGTGTTTATAATAGAGTGCCTAAAAAGTAAGCAATTATTCAGTAAATCCAACATTACATTAGTGTGTTTTGGTCACGTGATCAAAGTTAACTTTCAGCACCCATGTGCATGTGCTCTTGGCTACTTCCTTGAACAGCATGATGAGGCAAAAAAAAAAATGCACTCTAAAATTAAGGAAGAGGAAATGAATCTCTGTCAAAAGGACATCACATTCAAAGCAGTGTCTTGGAACATGTGTCATACTTAATGACTGTGATTCAGCAGAATTTCCTCCTCCTCGTGAGCTCTCACCTTACGTATTGAGGTGATGTTTTCCCCAGTACCACGTCCTCGTTTATTTCCACGGCTACGATGTCTGAGTGAGGGACTTCAAACATGGGGTCCAGTAGCAGCTTCTCCTGTAGAAGGACAACACCACCACCAACATTAACAACACAAGAGCACTAGGAAGGACACATATACATGGCGGACAAGCATAAGCACTCACCATTATCGATCGAAGTCCTCGGGCTCCTGTCTTCCGTTCAAGTGCCATTCTAGCAATAGCCCGCAGAGCATTAGTGCTCACAGAGAGTTCACACTAGAATGAAATAAGAGTTTAAACGTAAGAGGAGTTGTAAGCTTTAAATATGTAACCTTCTTGCATTCAATTCTGAGATCAGAAAGATTTAAAATGATTTGACTATTTCATGTTCTGATCAGGTCAGAATGATCTATTTCCAATAGTAAATATGTTTAACAATGTAACATTATCTCATAAATATTAAAAATCAGTTTTAAAAATCATATTTCTATTGGAGAAATTATTTTGGGTCAGTAATCCAAGAATAACAAGGTGAAAATGTTTTAAAAAAATACCTGAAGTTTGTAAATCTGAATTAAAGAAGTAATATTACTTGCTGTCACATGTACCGTTAGTTATAATTCATAAGCATTTGAGTAAATAAGGAGAGTGTGCGCTGGCCCAGTACCTTGTCCATGCTGAAAAGGGCTTGGTACTGGGGCACAACAGCGTTGCGGGGTTCAGTCAGGATGCGGACGAGCGTGTCCTCATCCAAGCTGTGGAGCGGCACCACCACGGGCAGGCGGCCCACAAACTCGGGTATCATGCCGAACTCTATGAGGTCACGTGCCTCCACGTGCTTCAGGAGCCGGTCCTTCTCTTCAATCTCGGCTACAGCGTCCACCTCTCCACCCGTCATGTGGGCCACATCGGCTGCAGCTGCTGCCCTTCGGCCTTTACCCAGGCTAGACGGTGCTCCAAAGCCCAGGTACTAACAATATAATATAGACGACAATGTCAACTTAATGTACATCTTGCAGTGAGAGCTGAAATATTTCTTTCCAATAAACAGGATGATGAATAACATGAAACACAAACCTTCTCGTTCTTTCTTCTGCTGATTATACGATCCAGCCCATTGAAAGCACCAGATGCTACAAATAAGATGTTCGTAGTGTCAACTTGTACAGTCTCTCCTCTCAGCTTCCTGGTGTTTTTTTCAGGAACGTTTACAATAGTGCCTTCCAGGAGTTTGAGTAATCCCTATCAAAATAATGCACAATAAGGAGCTGCAGTATTAGATATTCTTTATCTATTCCATTGGACTATATATTTTCACATTATTGATATTTCAGTGAAAATATTTCAGCACTAAAATCTGTAGTTACTAACAGCTATAAGATGCTGTAGGTTGTTATGGTGACAAATATTCTAAACACTACTCAGACTGAACTACAGTCTCATTTGCCTTATTATCAGATGTAGCAAGAGATTATCATTTAAGCATAGTGCTTCATTACTGACCTGCTGCACACCTTCTCCACCCACATCTCTCAACTGATGGATCCCAGGCACACTGCCAATTTTGTCGACTTCATCCAAGAAAACAATGCCTATGGAATTAATAAATAAATAAATAAATAAATAAATTCGAACGTCAGCTCACTACAACACCCACACATTGTTTTACATGACCATCATTCTACAAGGAAGAGCAGAATATTTCAGTATCATGAAGTATTTTTCCTTCTTACCCTGCTGAGCCTTCTCAATAACATAGTTGGCATCCTGCAGCAGCTTGGCAATAACTGACTCAATGTCCTCACCCACGTAGCCGGCTTGCGTGAGGGTAGTACAGTCGCAGATCGCAAAAGGGACATCCAGGCACTTAGCCAGAGTTTGGGCCAAGAGAGTTTTACCTGCATCACGGACACAAAAGGTTTCCCAAATTTGCCTCTCATTTTTAAAATGCTTTTTGCTGAGATGCACTTCGAAAACTCTAACATGCATGCACTAATAATATTTATTTAGCACAGCCAGTACAGTCTCTAACATACTGATCAAGCACACAGGCTGCGACATCTGTAATTTCACACCATTTAAGGCTTCATTTGCACAGTGTGGCCTTTACCTGACCTTTATTCAGACATTTCAATCATTACCTCGGATTCACTACAAACGATACATTATCACTGATCAGTAAAACAATGTTGGTGACCGTGACTCTGTGGATTTGGGCATCACTATATCTGTAGAGAATGCACCATACCACATGCACAGCTCTTTTTATTATTAATGTACTATGTCTCCTTTGGCACTGTGCCTGTCAGTCTCAGTGTAGGAGGCACAGCTCCTCTTTCCTCAGCTAGGCTCCATGAAACGTGTGAGCTGCCATACCAGAGCCTGTGGGGCCCAGCAATACGATGTTGCTCTTCTCCAGCTTGATGTCAGTGTGGGGGGAGTCAAGCACATCTCCTCCTCTTCTTTCCTGTGGGGCCTGCTGGTTAACCTGCTGCTGCATGGAGGCTCCTAAAGCATTACCATGGGGGCTGATCCCTGCAATCTGCAGCAGCTCTGCAATAGTAATTAAACACACAAAAAAAAAACAGAATGAGCCAATGTATATATGATGCAAGAGCTAAATCCTACTGGCACCACTATCAGCAGGTAGTCAAACTGCATTGTGAGTAATACAGAATGGAATTAAATTTATGCTAAAAAGTATTGAACCAAACTTTTCAAGAAACGAACAAAAATATACAATGAGAAAGAAGAAAAACACTCTGAAACTGAAAACAATGAACTCAAAAATTTAACATGGTCTTCAAATAAACAGCATTCTTCGTTACCAGTTTTTCAAGCTTCCTTTTCGCTAAGCATGGTTTATGAATGAGCTCTGGCTAGTGAGATTTTGAGATTTGGCTCGAGAGCTCCCTGACCTGGAAGTAGAGATGCTCCCGAGAGCTCATCTCGAAAAAATAGTCGTATAAGACTACCCAAACCTCAAATATTAATTAGGAACTAATATACTAAGGAAGTAAGGAAGTAAGGAATTTCCACTACAAAGTGCAAACACTGTAAGTATACAGAGAACTGCATCCAGAACACTCTCCATAATTCGCGCCACTGAAGTCTCTACTTTCAGGTCAGGGAGCGCTCGATCCAGATCTCACTAACCAATGTAAATCGCTATTAAGCCCACCCACATGAGAAGTTTATGCCAGAATTGCTAACGTAAACTTGCGGCGTGTAAACAAAAACTTTGAAAGCGTAAACGAAAACTCTGGCAACTCTGGCAGCGCATTCATAAACCATGCTTAGTGAAAAAGAAGCTTAGAATACTGTTAATAAAGAATGCTGTTTATTTGAAGACCATGTTACATTTTGCCACGGAGTCCATTGTTTTCAGTTTCAGAGTGTTTTTCTTCTTTCTCATTGTATATTTTTGTCCATTTCGTGAAAAGTTAAGTTCAATACTTTTGGCACAGATTTAATTCCATAACACAGGAAACAATAAACCAAAGTGAAAATCTTTGAAAGATTTTCATCATAACAAATCTTGAATGCTACTGAAGGTCAAATGTTAATTATAAAAATTAATATGCAAACTGTTGATGGTGGATTTTTTTCTTTAAGCAAGAGAACACTTTGGCCCGCTAGTAAAATCTTTCAAGGATTACAGGACAATGTAACCCGTAAACTGCTGTCACTGCTGTCTTTCAAAGAAATCAATGCTGCATGACTAAAACAGCTGAGCCACAGAGGGGATCTAAATAGATTTCCTGTAGCAACATGCTCATTGAACATGGACAACGCAAGTTAAATATGAATGACCAGTGTGGGAGGAAAAAAGACGATGAAAGAAAAATCCAAAAGATGATGTAATGGGTGACTGGCACCACGTGAAAGCAAACACTGTAATTACTCAACAGATCATCATGAATTTGCTGAAATTTCGCAACTAAATCATGCAGGAGACTGAAATCTCCCCTGGAAGATCAATAAAAAAAATCAATCCTTACATTCAGTGTGCACTGCTTCTCTAACCTAGTTAGACGATCAGAAGAAAACAAACCCATAAGTCTTCTACTTTAATTTTTACATATGATGCCCCAGAACACCACCCCAACATCCTCTCTAACGCACTTACACGGATCAACAACAAAGTAAAAACAGACAGAGTTTGGCATTTGTACAATAACGCAGTTCATGAAATGAATCAAATTAAATGAACAGAAAGTGTAGGGATTCGGTCTGCCTGCAGGTTTATAGAAATTATAAACCTGAATTACAGAAAGCAAAAGGAGAAATCATAAAGGTTATAGGCATTAACAAGACACTTACTTGTGAATCTGTACTCATCCTCCCGACGTCTTAGCTCTAGCTCTACAGAAAAAGTAGGAGATTTACAAACATATCACTACTATTATACACATTTTACTCTGAGCAACTTCAAGTTTTTCTTTTGCAGTTAGGGTTTTTTAAAAAACTTTTTAATTGTACAAATGCCAAATCACAAACATGCAGTCACGGTTCCTATTAAAGCCCGACTGATATATGAGCTGGCCGATAAAATCAGCCAAAAATTATTTTCCAAAAATAATAATCCTCATTCACGGCAGCTTTCGGCAAGTGATTTTTTTTTGTCTGAATATAATACATTTGTAAAGTGAAGTTATGCTCTCTGGGACTCCTATTGATGGATTATAGCATCACTGGATTCAAATGCTGTGTTCTTTTGCACAAATTAGAGACACCAGGCAACGTTCTTTAAGTCTGGTTGTTTGAATTCAACTTTGCAAATCTTCTTGTTATTTAGGTGTTTGTTGTTTGTGTGAGTTAAAATGTCACAGAGGCTTGTTTATGTGTATTTTATAATTGTATATATATTTTACTGTTTAACTGTATACTCTTCATTTGGATTGCCACTGCCATTTAATTTTTAACCATATAAATTTTATTGGCTGATATTATCCATTATTGTAATCTTTAAAGCTGCTTGAAATTGGTATCTGTGCAAATTATTATTTTAGTCAGGGCCTAATTCCTAAAAAGAAAAAAGAGGGAATAAAATGTCAATAGAAATATAATGTAAAGCAGAGGTTCCCAAACTTTTTGGCCAAATCATCCCAAATGGACATTATGAATTTTCTGAGACCCCAAGCCTTGACCACCCTACATTTTTTTTTTAAACATTTGGAAAATGTCAGTAACATATTTGTAACGTCCTTGCACTGACTTACTAGTCTAATCAGAAGGGTGAGCTTGCATTTCTTGACACAGCATTTCAAACAGCCAGGAGGTGTGTTTGAAAGGGCGCATCTCATCTCTGCCATCACCTCCAGCTTCGAATGATACATATGGAGTACGCCATGATGGATTGTGGTATTATAGGAAAATAATCCACACATGGGTGGTGCGATATTTTCCGACACGAAGCAGAGGAGCCTGGTTTATACTCGGTGCATGTGTGAGTGTGCATTGTTCACATACTCGCCTGTATAGTTTGTATACATCTGACAGATTAAAAGACATTCAGTAGATGGCACATCAGAGTCAAAGCATCCCTCACTGTCAGGTGATCAAGTCAAACTGTAAAATGTTTAGCGATTTCATGTGCAGCAACATTAATCAGAGCTGGACATGACTTCTCTTTAAAACGTTCCACCATCATCGTGATTGTTGTCCTGAGCTGCTCAAATTTAAATCTCTGACCTTACATTCAAAAGTATTTTACAATCTAGAAAATCCAGAAGACTGGTATGCACAACAGACCTTACAGTAGGTTTGAAAGCTAAAGGAGAGGTTTTTAAAATCCAAACACTAACTGTAATAGGATAACCAGTTAGTACTAAATAACAGTCTAGCATAGTACATAAGTATGTGATTTAAGACACAACACTAGTTTGTTTTGTGGAGTAGATAGACGGAGATTTCATTGCTGAAGTCATACGACAGTGTAGCATGTCAGGATAGTGAAAAAGACTACAATAGCAAGCCTACGCTTCATTTAAGTGTGTCTTGTTAGAATGTGCCCAGTTACATGTCAAAATTTTAGCACACTAAATCTGTTTTCATAGAAATATTTCTAATATTAATTTGTTTAAAAAAAAAAAGAATAAAACAAAAGGAGATTGTGAGTTTCTCTCACAACTCCATTTGTGTATCCAGTGACCCCATGTGGGAAGCCGTTGGTTTGGGAACCCCTGATTTAATGACTAAGCAAAAATGTTATTACACATGTTATGTTAAACATGTTTTGTTTAACTGATCTCAACACGGAAACAACCTATTATGCTGGTTATTCTCCTGATGCCAAAAAAAATTAGGGATGTGGTTGGGAAGCAGCATATGCTTAGATCACGAACAATGCTCAATGTTGCACAATGCAGCAGTAAAAACCAAGGACACTTACATGCAACAAGACTTTAGACCATTGGGATAAAGCTTAACTTTACAGAGCACTATGACAGCACACCTGTCACACTATTGAAAACTTCTATCCTAATATTAACAAACCTACCAGCTGGCTCTTTCTAAAAAGAAAGGTTTAAAGTAATTCTCAGATGCTGGAAAGACCAAGTGATTAAACTGACTCAAACTATCAAATTTTCATACGCACACACACGTTCTCTTCGCAGTGTCTCTTTGCAATATAAACCACATAAGTGGTACAAACCTCTGGGAGTGAGAGAGGCCTGCTTCTCTGCCTCTGCCTGGTGCTGTCTGGAGCCAGCTGGCATGTTGTTATAAATGCGTTTGTAGTGGTTGTACACAGCCACCGAGAGCACCTTCTTTGCATGGGCCTGACCCACAACATACTTGTCGAGATAGGCATAGATCTAATTAAAAGGGAGAACAAAATAGGCACTTTAAAACACGTCTTCAGTTATTAGTCTGAAAAACAAATTCACAAAGTTCAGTGATCTGGAAAGGAATGCATCATTCAGACGTGCTAATAACAAGCTAGCAAAGGAGGCCCTGCTCCTTTCAACTTCATTTGTTGAAAGTTACATAAGATTTTTTTTTGGTGTAAGTACTCTAGAAATGTTCAGTTTCTCAAAGAAGGATAACAATAATAAAAAAAGACATGAGCATGATATACAGGTACCTTCTTGGGGGGTGGTGGGGGTTTCTGTTGGAAAGCCAGCTTCACAGCTTCGGCAGCTGATTCAGTATCTTTATTCAGACTCTTTTTTGTGTCCGTTTCCGAGAGGACCACGAAAAAGTGATGACATTTTTCACATTTGACAAATCTAGTTGAAGCTGACAAAGAGAAACATCATAACCTGCTTAGAGTAGAGTTTAAAATGCTTTTAGAAGACATACACAACCACACAAATCTAAATGGAAGCCAAATAAAGATGGACCAAGCAGGGATGCAAACATTTAACACTGATCACATCGCTTTAATAACCAAAACTACTATGTGCTAAACGGCCCAGAAATTAAGCAAACTAACTTAAGCTAAAACAACACTGGAGATCATGAGAAGAAAGTTCTGAATCTCAGAAAGCATGATAATGATGATGATGATGATCATGATGAGGATGATGATGCATGGCCTACCAGAAATTAGGCAAACTTCAAATGCCTGAACATTTTTATTTGTTTTATGTGACAGATGCACTAAGAAGTGTAATTTCATTGTATTTCAGGTCTAATCACAAGTCATTGACTTGACTGCCAGCAGTGACTGTTGTAGCTTATTGGCTTATTGTTCCTGGTGAGTTTGGAGGTTGTACGCTTCGGATCATGAGCAGCTCCTTCTCTTCTGCATATTTTTCTCTTCCCATCATTCTGATGGGATTAATCTTTATCCCATCTATCCACAGAACTGTACAGGCTTTTTTAGATATTTTCAGCAAACTCTAATCTGGTCTTCCTGTTTTGGGGGCTTACCAGTGGTTTACATCTTGTGGTAAACCCTCTGTATTTACTCTTGTGAAGCCTTCTCTTGATTGTTGACTTTGACACAGATATGCCTACTTCCTGAAGGGTGATCTTATCTGATCTGAACCACATAAAAAAAGTGCTCTAATTCCTACACCGTTCACCTGATTTGAATGTAAAATGCCCTCAAATTAAAGCTGAAAGTTTGCACTTTCAGCTATGAAGTTATACTAATTTCAACTCCAATATACTGTGGCAGACAGCTAAACTAACAATAACTTTGTCTATGTTCAAATATTTATGGACCCGAGTGTACAATGTTCTCCAAAAACCACAGAAGCACTACAAATGCTTAAAAACAAAAAACTTGGCTGGTAGGTTAGGAATGAAACTAATTACTGGCCATTGGAAAACACAGTGAAGTTATGCAAGCTGTTAATTTTAGTAACAGTTTGTCCAGTGTACAGCCAGACATTCCACACAGAAATGCAGAAGGCCAAGTGACACAATAACATTAGGAAATGTGGGCATCATGAAGCAAGTTATAACAGTAACTACAGATAAGATGTTGAATAACTGTAATATAATGCTCACAAACAAATGTTTCCACATGTGTGCAGGGATCTCCGCATTTGGGGCAACGAAGCTGACTGCCACCCTTCCCCGAGTTGCCTGAGCTGGATCTTTTGCCACTTCCTTCACTTACAGATTTCTTTAAAAAAAAACAAAAAAAAAACAGATAGGCAACTCAGTTTGAATTAAACATCCTGATTTAGAGATAAAACATAACATGCAAGTTCAATATAAAAAGAAGTCTACCTTTCCACCATCGCCATCTTTGATTCCGTCCTTAGACGCATAATACACAGACGACTCTGAGAAGGGTCTGACAGGGACACTTCGTGTCAGACGGATTTCGTGAGTCACTGGTCGGCTCAGAGAGAGCAGCTGAACTCTGGAGCCTGAGAACCCTGCATTCAAACAAACTATAATTAATTAATTATATATACACACCCACACACCAAGTGTTAACTAACTGACTTGCAATTACAAACAGGAATACCATTTAGTGATGAAGGTACTGCCACAGAATAACCCTACATTCACACTAGTCACTTTTTCTCTTGTGAGTGTGTAGCGACTGCTCCTCTTGTCACATGTGGGTCTGCACTGTCCAGCTTTCCAATAAGAAACAGTAGTAGCTATATATAGCTTCTAAAATTAATACCAACATCAACGCCATCATGCTTGTTGTCCTGCTGTAACTGCTGAGTTCGATTTACGTAATTTGGAATTATGTAATTTTGGACCTCTGTACATTCAAGCTGATGGGTATGTTTACTTCCTCAAAACAGTGAACCTTATAGTCAATGTTATAGATTTAACAAGCGATGTCTGTAAGTTAGTTAATATAAAGCAAACATTAGTACATACTGTATAACATGTTTAAAAGTGAAGAAGTGCTCTTTTGTTCACTGTTGACGGTGTGAGCAGCCATGTTGCTTGGATGTCACTTGCTGAACTCAGGGTTAAGGGGGCTCTGTCTTTGGCTTTTCCTAGTCGTAGATCAGAAATTCTAACTCTCAAATTTAAGTTTAACACTACATTCGATTTACCTCATAAATGGTAATTTGCAGGTTGGAATGCAACACATATTTTTCTCCATAAACAGTATAGTCAGTTTTGCAGATATATTCGCTTGTTAAATCTATATGTTGATTGCTCTAAAACTAATACTTGTATATACAGCATAACCCATTTAAAGGTCAGAAGTGCTACGCTGTTTATTTCTGATGCTGTGTGCAGCCATGTTGATTTGACTTCGCTCCGTAAATGGGGAAGAAACTCGTAGTTGAAAAAACTACCCCAAGTTGATGAATAGGATTTTTACATTGAGGTGGTATTTTTTTGGCCTTTACTAGTTAACGATTGGGAACTACATGGTGTGACCTCGAGCCAAACGCAGCTGTTAGCCGCATTGCATTCTGGAACTTTGACTCCAGCGGTCCAGCGTTTACTCTCTGCACTGCTTCTACACTGGATTTGTCATTAACATGACTTTAAACAATGCTGGAAAAGGGTGAGTGAGAACAGAAGCTCGTTTTTAGGAGCTAACAGCAAAACCTGATCGTTACCCCTTACGTTTGAGATCAGTGAAATTTACCCTCCTTGAACACGTCACTGCAAGTACACTAGCAATGTCCACCCTCTGACGTCAGCGCGGGACACAACCGCTGACTTCTCACGGGAATAAGGAAAACACACCACCAACCAATAAATCAGCACCAGAATCACTAAACACATCAGAAATATTCCAGCATAAACATATTTAATGTGTTTGAGGCTGAAGGTTTCCTTTAACGCTTGTGACATATTTCTGTAAGGAATGTGACAGTCCTTCAAACTGCTGTTTGAAGAAGGAAATAAGAGGAAGAATAAACCAAGTTAAATATCCTAGGTGTCAGCTTAAAACGTATTTCTTATTCGTGTTTGTTCATTTAACAACTTTATTCTTCCAAAGCACGAATGATTTTTATATTAGGTTGCTCCCAGTTAGAAGACATGAGATTATGAATCATAATATCATTAGACATGAGTATAAGCTGACAAGCCTGAACAGAGTGATGTGTTAGCTAGCTAACCAATATCGGGGGAAAACCCTCTAAATTAGCTAACGTCAAGTAGCTTGTAAATTAGCTTACGTCAAGTAGCTTGTTAGCTAGGCAGCTAAAACATGAGCACAGAAAATAAAGTGTGTTTACCTTTGTGGGCTGAAGTTATGAGCAGTCGTGCCGCTGAAGTGCATGCACAGGACATGTTTTCCGGCTTCGTTTTATTTTTGTTATGCTAAATCAGCTAGCTAAGAACTAGCTAATACTGAAATGCTACGCTAACTAGCTAACTACCATACCATTCAATTAGCTGTGTTAGCTTCCTAAGCTTTTCAAGGGAAATTAGTTGGTGAAATAATAATAAATCTAGTGCTAAACTGCTCTGTTTGGGGCAAAGATAAGATATCAGTTATTTTTAGGAAATGTCCATGGGTTATTTAAAATGCACACGCAGCTAAGAGCAATCTCTTCTCAGTGACAAAGCAATGCTAACTTGGTGGGAGGCTAAACTAGCTGTGTTAGCCTGGTTGGATCTTAAATGACGTCCTACTGCCTATCTTAGTGCACTACATAGGGTTTGAAATAACAGGTTTCTGTGTCCTTATATAGTGCACCTTGTGCCCCATGGAAATCAATTTGAGATTAAACCAGAGTGAGATAAACATGACGAGGGCAGACTTATCCTGTCGCAATGTTAACACGTCTGAACCAAATGTCCTAAAAGGGACACCTAAGAAGTTTTGCAAAGGAGTAATAAAAAAATGAAACAATTAAAATATTTGTACAAATTATTAACAAGTAATTATTAAATTAAATAAATATATTAATATAATTTAATAATATAATTAATATATATATATATATATATATATATATATATATATATATATATATATATATATATATATAATTATATATATATATATAATTATTAAATTATTAAAATTGAACAGCTTTTGCATATTGTTAACACTTCAAGCTACTATACATATTTTATGATTATATTTATAATAATACTTTATGATACATTTAGACGGAGCATGCGCATTGTAGAAAAACATCCGCGCATGCGCAGAGCAGTCCAACCCATGTTAGATGCGGAAGTCAACTGTCATATGACTGCTAAAGGAAAGCTAAAATGTTGCTAATCCGTGGATGACGATTTTCGAAAAAAGGTAGATAAATTCTCAAAAATGCAGTACTATGAAGCTTATTGATTTGTCAGAAATGTGACTGTTTAGTTACCTGCTTTTCCTGCTGTACATGGAGTTGTTTGCTTGGCTGTCTGTAAACAAATTGTTAACTTGCTAACGTTATTTTTTTTTTAAAGAAGAAAGCATGGGGATTAAAAGTTGGTTTATTGTTTTGTGTTAAAGTATCTGATTAGCTTTGCTTTTATTTGTTCTGAAGTGGTGTCATCCGTTCTTTGTTTTATTTAAATAGATAAAACAAAGTGCGTTTTAGTCTAAGACTGAATCCTAAATGACTCGCATGTGAGCATATAGTTCATTATCTAGGGTGTAGAAGTCAGTTTCCTTATATTATGTAGTGCACGCATGCACTACAGTAAGGAGCATTGAGTCTTTGAGGATTGAGCCCACTTTATTACGTAGATGTTAACGTCAGTAAAAATATTAGTCTTATTTGCTACTCTTCCACTCTTCAGCAGCACTAATGCACTAAAACTGTAGTGGTACAAGGGATGTGTGTGTGTGTGTGTGTGTGTGTGTGTGTGTGTGTGGGTGGGTGTGGGGAGGAAGCTTTCACCCTCAACTGATGGAAGATTGTCTTTCTGTAAAGTTGATATAAATAGCTTAATTTCTTCCAAACCTTGAGATTTATTCTGTTTCTGCTAGAGATGGAGGAGATAAGAATGTCTCCTGACTACAACTGGTTTCGAAGCTCAGTGCCCCTCAAAAGAGTAAGTATATCCTTATTTATCATAACTTTGTCAGCTTGTGTGGTCTGATTATGTAATTTCACATTCAAGCTCTGTTAATTTTTTTAATACAGATAATATTCTATGGTCTTTTTTTCCCACAGCTTCTTAAAGTGCTTCATTTGGTCATAAAAAGTACCATGTGATCACCTTGTGATTCAGCACCTTTAGTAATGTGACTTTGTCATGTTTGTTGTGTTTAGATTATTGTGGATGATGATGACAGCAAAGTCTGGTCGCTGTATGACGCCGGGCCAAAAAGCATCAGGTGCCCGATCATCTTCCTTCCTCCTGTGAGTGGCACGGCTGAAGTTTTCTTCCAACAAGTGCTGGCTCTTACTGGCTGGGGCTATCGTGTTATTTCGGTAAGGTCCACAACAGCCATTGTTATATCCGCCACTCCAGTGTGGAAGTGTGACATGATTAAATAGGCCACACAAATTATTCTAAAGATTTTCATGAAATGTAGTTTTATGCTGGAAGGCTTCGAAAACACAGTTTGGTTTTTTTTCTATGATAAATATTTAGAAAGACTTAAATAATACATTAATACATTTAAATAATGAGTTGTCATAGTGCTGTCAGTGTTTGGATGTTGTATGTGTCAAGTGACTAAAGAGGAAAGAAGAAGTAACACAGGAAACACCTGGGCATAAAGGAGTCCTTCTTCAGAACTCACAGACACAGAATCTAGAAGAGATTTAATAACTTTTCTCATTAATGTGATACTGTAATGAAGAGATGTTTGTGTGTAGTATTAGACTTTATCGTTTCAGAGATCATAAATATGGATCATAAATATTGAACACCCCTAATTTTGGTTCAACATGGACTTAATTTCTGGTGTATCACTTAATGGCAGCAAGTCAGTTAAGTCATGTAACTTGTCATATCTCTGCTGTAGCTCCAGTACCCAGTCTATTGGGATCTTCTGGAATTTTGTGATGGATTTAAGAAACTTCTAGACCACTTGCAACTAGACAAGGTTTGTCCAGTTACTTCGGAAAGTCTAATCTTACAATCACATAAAGTATACTGATCCTGTTGCTTTTCAACTAGGTGCACTTATTTGGTGCTTCCCTGGGAGGATTTCTGGCTCAGAAATTTGCAGAGGTTACACACAAATCACCTCGAGTGCATTCTCTGATCTTGTGCAATTCATTCAGCGATACATCCATTTTTAACCAAACATGGACCGCTAACAGGTAGAGTCCTGCACTTGATATTGTATACTTCTTTTTTGAAATCCTCACATTTCCTCACTTTTAACTATTTTTTTCCCTCAGTTTCTGGTTAATGCCAGCCTTTATGCTTAAGAAGATTGTTCTTGGGAACTTTGCCAAAGGACCTGTTGACCCCAAAATGGCAGATGCCATTGACTTTATGGTGGACAGAGTGAGTAATTAATATTCATGAGTTCATTTTGTTGTAGTAGTTCCAGTTCTGTGGAGCTGTGGAGTGAATTCAGGGAAACATACATTCCCCTCTGAAAGTACTGGAATGGCAAGGCCAATTCTTTCCTTCAGTCTCCTCTTCAGGAGGTGAAATACATGCTTAATTGGGTTAAGGTCTGGTGATTAACTTGGCCAGTCTAAAACCTGATGAAGTCCTTTGTTGTGTTAGCAGTGTATTTTGGGTCATTGTCTTGCTGCATGATGTTGTTCCTCCCAATTAGACTGGATGCATTTCTCTGTAAATTGGCAGACAGAATGTTTCTGTAGACTTCCATCAATAAAAATTATTGCGCCTGTTCCAGAAGCAGCCATGCAAGCCTCCACCATTTGAATTGATGAGCTTGTATGTTTTGAAGCATGAGTAGATCCGTTCTTTCTCCACACTTTGGCCTTTCCATCACTTTGGTAGAGGCCCTGTGGAGGTTGTTGGTAATGTCACTGACTGTTGTTTTTGGGTTTTTCTTCACAGCTCTCACAATGTTTCTGTCATCAACTGTTGTTGTTTTCCTTGGCTAACCTGATACATGTCTGGTTGTTAGTACACCAGCGGTGTCTTTCTTTTTCAAGACTTTCCAAATTGGTGTATTGGCTACACCCAATGCTTGTGTAGTGGCTCTGATCGATTGTTCCTCTTTTCTCTGCTTCAAAATGGCTTGATTTTCTCCTATAGACAGCTCTCTGGTCTTCATCTTGGTTTATTCCTTTGAACAACAAATGCAGTCTTCATAGGCAAAACCCAGGGCTCAAACAGAGTAGATATTCAGAGCTATTAACTGTTTAAACAATAAATCTAACAGGGCAACAGGGCAAGATACACCTGTCAGTCACATGTTCCAGTATTTTGGATCACTTAAAAAATGGGTGGGTTCAAACAAAAGGTACCATGTTCTAAGTTGTTTAACACATCTAGATGTAAATATCAATGAAAGCTGAAATTCTGATCTATCATCGCATATTCATCTTTTCATCCAACTCAAATGTAATCAGTGTATAGCAAAAACAAAAGAACTGGCCTTGTCGTTCCTATACTTGTCAGTTAAAACTCATTTCTTAGTCTTCCTTGAAAGGGTAGACGTTTGCCAGATGACATTTTAACTCTCGCTGTAATTATCACATAAATCACTGCAAGTTTTTAATGTAACACTATTGCTTCTACTATTATTATTTGCCAACTTATTAAATAGCACTTGATCCAGGACATCGTATTACTTTGTATTTAATCGTATACTGTATTTCACACACAACTTAATGAAGCCACGAGAGACTAAAGCAGAGTCAGAAAATTTCAGTAATTTGTACACAGGATGTGGACTGGTTTATCACACTTTTAATTTGCTTTTTTTTTTTTTTTTTTATAAAATAATATTAATTCAATCCACACTCCTGTAAAGAAAACATGCCCATAGTTTGAAGTTCCAAATTTTTTGTAAAATTTAAAGTTTACATTAAGTTTAAATTCATTTAAAGTTTAAAAAGCTGTCTCTCTTAAAACCAACAATGGATATTATTGCAGAAAAATGTTATCTGTATCAGAGTTGTTGAAAATTGGGCTGTAGGCATACTGTGTAGAGTGAATTCCATTATGTTTAATAAAATGACATTAGTTTGAAAATGGTGTGCTTGTTCATTGAGTCCAGAGCACTGTGTACCTTGGTCTTAAAGGTGACTACACAGATATTTGTTAAAGAAAGCTTTGTTCCAATGCTTAGTGCACATTTGCCCCATTCCTTGCTGATAGGGTAACAAAGTGCTGTCTTTGTGTGTGTATTTTCAGCTGGAGAGCCTGAACCAGAGTGAACTGGCGTCCCGGCTCACGCTGAACTGCCAAAACTCCTACATCGAACCTCACAAAATAAAGGATGTTTCAGTCACCATTATGGATGTAGGCTTTTACCTCTTCTAATATTTACATAATTAACCTCCACACTTCAGTTGCTTTTGCATTATACTGTATGTTTGTACGTGTCACTTCATGCTGTTGTGTTTTCAGGTATTTGATCAGAGTGCTCTTTCAAATGAGGCAAAGGAAGAAATGTATAAACTGTATCCTAACGCCAGGAGGGCTCACCTCAAAACCGGCGGCAACTTTCCTTACCTTTGTCGAAGCGCCGAAGTTAACCTTTACATCCAAGTGAGTGATTTATATATTGCAAAATAAAAGGGCGAGCATATTTGAATTTCCATATTCTTATTATTTTACTGCATTGTTTGGCTCTGTAGATACATCTGCGACAGTTCCATGGGACGAGATACGCTGCCATCAACCCTGCTATGGTTAGTGCAGAGGAGCTCGAGGTCCAAAAGAGCAATCTGAATAACCTTAGAGAGAGCGACGATGAATCATAAGAAGATCCCCTGACCCACAGCCTACACTGAGCCGATTACAGAAGCACTGACTCCTTAATTCAGTGCTACACGTCACATGCCGGGAAAAACCTTCTTTCGGCTTCATGTTTTTCTACAGTGGATTCAATCAAAATGACGAACTAAAAGAGCCTATTTTTACTTTCCAGAAACAATATTTTGATATGTATTATGACTGTAAATAATTTAAGAATGGGTACTTATTTCACAGGATGCCATTTTGAACTGGTTGCCTTATAACTTGTATTTGATTAGTCTTGTCTTTTTCCGCTTTTGTTTTGTTATTGTATTCGTGCATTTATTTGTTACCGTTACTCATGCACTGATTAAAGGTAGAGCCTACAAATGTCACAGGTTTGGAAGGATGGAAAAGATGTATATTGATAACTGTGTTATACTAAGTAAAATATTTCTGCCTCAGCTGAATCATTGTCATTTTACTATGAAATTACTTAAAAGAATAATTTGCATAAAAAATGCACAATGTTCAGCTGATTAGCCAGGACATGCTTGGTTAATTTCTAGGTCCAGTTTTGTAGTGGACCTAGAAATTTAATGTAGCCAAAAAAAAAAAAAAAAAAGTAGAAGCCTGTCTCACCCCAATTTTTTCCTGTAAATATCTCAATCAGATCAAAACCAGTTGTTCATGACTTCCAATGTCACGTCCTGTAATCTATAAACATGAGCCAACCTTAGTGTAGCTGAACACTGTAACATGATGGGGACAGCCATCTAGGACATCTGTAATTGTCCTTTTTTTTTCTCAATTTATCATCATTCTGCATTTGGTCACCATTTTTACACTACTAACTTATACAACATGCCACAGCCTCTTGAAAGCTGAATTATAGATAAATCTGCATAATAATAATTAAGCATTTACGTATTTAAAAATTACATTGCATAAGTGTTTTTTGAAGCAGGTGTTTGAGGATTTAGGCAAATATTTATGGAAAAGAGTTTGGGTGAGAGAGACTTCAATTACTGATTAGCTATATTAAGCTTGTAGCTCCAGTGCAGAATTAACAACTGATCCACTACCTTTGTGGTAAGTGAAAAAATGTCTAAATTAGGGTTTTGTTGAACAATTCCTTTAAATTATTTGCACAGGATTAAATTAGCTATTAAACTCAATCTTTGCAGGCCAATTATGATGAGCATGGCTTTAATTCACTGTGAACATAGTTTTAATTCACACTTATATAAGCTTTAGCGCTGGAGAGAAAATTAAGCGAGTCACACATTGCTTAAGATGTCAGATGGTGTTTGTATTAAACATTAAGATACTTAGGAAGAAGAAAATGCTTAACTGCAATGTAACAATGCGCTTTCTTCCAAAGCTTCTTAATTTAGTCATCGTTGAACAAAGTAGTGTGCTTTCAGCTGCACTCAGGCAAATCCACATTGTTAGAGTGGATTTTTTTTTTCCTGTGAGGATCACATGTCGTTTGAACATTGATAAAGGACAAGTGGCTTGTGTCAACTTCAGATTCAGTATTTTATTAATCACATTTTGGTATTACAGTATGTTAAGATATGATACAAATTTAAGGAAACCATTTCAGTCAGAATACTCTTACTAACTATGTTCTGTTTACTGAAAAGGTTAATGTATCTGTCTGATTGCTAAAAATACAAATAATGAAATAAAAAATTCCTCCCTGTGACCATATTCATGCTTGTAGCCTCTAAAACTAATCTTCTCCCAGATGGATGACCTTCGCTGCCCTATAAGAGGTGGCACAGCATTAAGGTTCTCTATACTAATAATCAGAAGATGAGTTCAAATCCCAGGATTGTAAGTAGATTGCTCTTGCTCAGGTTCAGTGTTTTCAGGTCTGAGTTTTAACTGTGGCTCTTCTGCTAAGAGCACTTTACTCTTTACTCTATGCTTCACATGGCAAAGGTTTGTTTTTTCTAGGACGCCTGATAGTCATGAGAGGAGCACGAGATCATTCAGCTTTATCTTAGAGCAGAGCCTCCAACTTGGTTCCCTTCAGCTTTACTGAATTAAAAGGCAAATTTAGTTAAAAAATGTACTAACACCTACATTGTTCACCATCTACTATTTGCATGAATTATATATAAATAAATAATTCGTTAGGCATTCATTAGTCTTTTGACATTTATTTACCTTTATTATCCAACACTAATAATTATTATAATAATAACCATTACCTAAATGCATTTTAAAGCTGTAATCAGGACATTTTTAGGAGCTAAATTGTTACCTGAGTATATTACACAACATCAGAAAAAAGATTTGAAAGACATTTAAAGAAATATAAATGCTATAATTCAATCTGCTTGGGATCTTACAAATTTTACATCTATGTGATAAATAAAGGATGATTCTCTTCCCAAAATATTGTGATTGTAGCCTTAAAGTGCTAATTAAACATTCAAGCAATTAAACCTTTTCATTCTATGTATGCTTATGTATGGGTCAATAGCTTTTTTTTTTTTTTTTAATATTTTAAGTCACAGTTAAACCCAAGTCTTGACATCATTAAAAGCCATGATGCTTTTCATGCTACAACATGTGATATAAACATCAGATTAAAGCCATGCATTGTGCACAAGTGTAAACAGTGACTCTATTTACAAAAAAACAGTAGCGCTATCTTAAATAACAAGTTTTTATATGTATGTAATGTAAATGTAAATCTTCATATTATATTAGCAGGACATAGTAAACACTGAATAAGATAAGATCTAGAGAAGAAAGTGACTGTTCCAGCATAAGACTGCAAACACTGACAAGTCTCCTTTGTTGGATATTTATCTCCATTTTACACAATTTGGCTCCTCAATTGTTGAGTCATTAGAGTCATTAGTGAGCCAAAACCTCTAGTCAAACCTAGCTCAGGAGACAGCCACAATTAAAGAGTGCTGTGCGAGTTGCTTAATTTAATGATAACGCTTGAATGACATTACACCGGCAATGCAATTCATAAAAACGGATTCAATTATAATAACGTTTCTTTATTGGAAAATAAGTAACACAGTGCTTGTAGCTGTAGCCTCTTAACCCTGGATTCATGACAAATTGAAAGTTGCTGATGTTGGTCCAGTTTGCCTCTAAAACTGTACTAAGCAGCTACTGTTTTCATTTGTGATATTATATAGTAGGAGCTACTGTTGTGCTGTCCAACATTTTAAACTATAGGCAGAATTTATCACCATGTTGGCTTTGCTGGTTTGCAATTTTTGTTTGCAGTTGTTTGAAAATGGAAAGACTCCTAGCTATTGTTCAGTTTTATCTCTGAACGAAATATTGTGTTCATAACTTTCCTGGTTTCTTTAATCTGAGCCAAGTTTCATTGAAAGCTAATTTTATAGAAAATAAATGTAAGTAGGACCTAAAAGCTGGGAGTGTAGAACTGGGGAACATCAGACAACCCGCATCTGAGGAATTTACCCAGTCATTTGGGTTTGGATTTGGATTTGTCGCTTCACAGTATTCTATCTATTTGCATAAAACTAAAATGCTCAATTTGTCACTTTTCATTGTTGCAAGAATCAACAGATGGTACTGTAGTAGCCCTTCAAAACTCACTGAATCAGTGTGTTGTTGAGGAAAACTGGGTTCATATTCTATTGCATACTAAGCTCTGGTCTGTGTTTCATCTTGTATTATTTGCTGTAAACATAATTTCTTCAGCGTGTTTCAAGACAACACTGTTTCACATTGTTGTGCACTTCTTAGGAGTGTTGGGGTCTGCATTGGCCTGCTGTCGCGTACTCTCTGTGGGGAGAAAGCAAAAAGGTTCCCATACTCAGGATAATCAAAACAGCAATACAAAATATGTCACAAATCCTTATATTTAAGTTGCTAGCATGTTTAACTTGCTGCATTATCCTGTGTTCAAGTGGAGTTGTGTTCACCATGTTTATGAGAACATTCATATGAAAGTCAGAATTTTTTCAGATAACTCAATTGTTCTTGAGTTGTAATACAACGTTGATGGTCCTCAATATGGTGAAGTTTACAAAGCCTTAGCAGCTATGTTTTAAGCAGCTAAATCAATAGCCTTAAATATTAGCTAGTTTATTTTCAGTGATTGTTTTCAAATTTCCTAGCAACAATATGTGTATTGAGTGTTTGCCTAACCTTGACAAAAGCAGAAATTTATGATGTAAACACACCAGTAGATCCAGTCAAACATTAATTTATAACAGTTCTAAATCAGTGCTCTTGATGCTATGTGATGCTGAAATGTAACCATGAACATGGAAGCTCTATCACCTCACCATCACAATTTAACTCATTCTTTTGAACATGTTGAAAAGAAATAGGCTATAAATTGACTGGAGGGCATAAAAATATTTTATTATCTATTAATTAAAAGCAACAATGCCAGAGTGAGATAATGCCTGCTGAGACATAATCATAACTGCTTGTCAGAGGATTCCCCTTAAAGCATTATTTTCTGATATCTTTTCGAATATTTTTCTGACACATAGTTTTGGGCTTGTCCCTGCTTATACAGTGCTATGAAAATGTACTTCTGGATATATTATTCCTTATTTGTCACACTGTATGATAATATAATATAATATGAGACAAAGAGAACCTGAGTAAATACAAAGTATTTTTTGTTTGTCTAAGGAATAAGTCATCTATCACCAGTATGAAACCCTGCAGTGTGACAAATAAGAAATAGTAGGGGGAAACCAAGAAAGGGGCAAATACTTTTTTACAGTACTGTAGTATGCTTCAGGTTTACCACTGAATTCTCACCTGCCAGATCCATCCTTGAGATTCCCATCAGCCCTTCGTACAAGCCTTTAATGGGGTTTTCTCCGGCAATCAACACACCATGCAGCCAGATCAGCAGCATGCGATGTCCATGGTCCTTATAGCTTTTAGTACCTTAAAATGACAGATACATTAACCACTATCACACTTACAGCATCCATGTACAATATCTTTCAGGTGCATTTTATGTTATTTTATTAAGTAGACAACTCAAAACATGACCTTGATTTAGTATGTCACGGCTACACATAACTGTGCACAATCAATCAATCAATCAATCAATAAATAAATAAATGATTGATTTCATTACCTGTCTAAGCACCCATGCCTAAGCTTCATGCTTTCTGCCACTGTAGTTCTAATTCATTATGCAAAAAATAGGATGTGCTGGATCAAGTGCTATTCTATAGACTGCCAAATAATGAATGTGGAATCCATATTGTTACACAAATTTGCAATGATAAATGTGATAATTACAACTAGGATAATTTATACAACAATAGACTGGCAAATGCTTACAATCTTCTCATATATCATGTTAATCTTCCTTTTTATTTATTTTTTAATTGTCCCTTGCTTGTGTCTTACATAGTAGCGCAGCTAAATAGCATAAAAATAATTTTCTGCTTCTTCTGTTCTATCCCCTGATTTTTCAGGATTAAAGGCAAGCACCTGTTTTTGAAAGCAGTGATCTATTTAAAAAAAATAAAAAATTCTGAGGCCCCAAGAAAAATCTGGAAACCTCAGGTGCGTGAACTACATGCAGGTGATTTGCATAATCTGAATAGGGAGCCCAGTACCTGCTTATGCCCACTCTGAACACTTTCAATGCATAAATATCACGGTATCTTTCGAACTTACAGGGGATATAAAAAGTCTGCACACTCCTGTTAAAATGGCAGGTTTCTGTGATATAAAAAAATGAAACTAAGTTAAATCATGTCTGAACCTTTATTGTGAAACTGCAATATATATTTATAAAACATATAACATCCAACTGGAAAAGCCATGTGCCGCAAAGAGCTTACAAAGCAGGTATGGGATCTCATTGTTTAAAAACATCAATCAGGAGAGGATTACAAAAAATTTCCAAGGCATTGGATATACCATGGAACACTGTAAAGACAATAATCAACAAGTGGAGAAAACATGGCACGACGGAGACATTACTAAGAAATTGATGAGAAGACCAAGAGAAAACTGATCATGGAGGCTGCCAAGAGGCCACAGCAACATTATGGGACTATGGGGTAGGGTGGCAAGACAGAAGCCTTTTATAACCAAAAAAAAACATCTCCCAAATCAATGTGGAATAATGTGTTATAGTCTGATGAGGCCAAAGTTGAACTTTTTGGCCATAATACCAAAAATATTTTTGCCACAAAAACAAAAACAAAAAAAAAAACACAGCACATCGCCAAAAGAACACCATCCCACTGTGAAGCATAGAGATGGCAGCATCATGCTTTATGGCTGCTTTTCTTCAGCTGGAACAGGGGCTTCAAGCAGGGTGGAGGGAATAATGAATAGCTCCAAATACCAGTCAAATTTGGCACAAAACCTTAAGCCTTATGCTAAAACACTTAAGATGACGAGGGATTTCACCTTTCAGCATGACAACAACCCAAAGCACACCAACCGGTTGACTAGTGGGTCGGTTGTTTTATTATTTTATTGTTTTATATTGTTTCTCAGTTTAATTTATAGGTTAAAATTTCACAATAAAGGTACAAAAGTTCTGACATGATTCATCTTGGTTTCATTTTTTTACATCACAAAAACCTGCCATTTTAACAGGGGTGTGGAGACTTTTATATCCATTGTAAGTCGCCAACTCTGAATATGGTCCTAAATCATTTCAAGGTAGTAAAGTGTAACATGATACAATTCAAGGTAGCAAAGGCTAGTATGACAGCATTTCTGGGTATCAAAAAGGGTAATACTAGACCACTTCAGTATACTAATGGGTAACACCATATCATTTTAGAATTGCTGTACCTGTCCACTCATGTTCTATGGCTCGGATGTGCGCGTCTGTGAAGTGCCAGTGCTGCGCCAGTGTCTTCCACTCCCCAGCTTTCAGGTGTTTGGTGGCTAACTTCCATAAGATGGAGCGAATATGCTGTGTCTCCTGCTGATGATCTTGTTTGAAGTTTAAATTTCTTCCCACTAACGATCCAGCGGAGCTCATATTGTCCTGCAAAACTGAGACTCAATCAAAGTGAAAACTGCCTCTTGTATATCTATGGAGTTGTATGTCTGTGAAATACGAATCATGTTAAGAACTCACATTTTCATAAACATGATTCAATCTGCACATGGCCATACCTGTTCCCATTTATAAAATCTATCTGCTCTGATAATCATGTCGACCACGTTCACATGATTGCCTCTGGCTGCAATGTCCAGTGATGTCTTTCCCTGCTGCAAATGGTGAATTATAGAAGTGCTCATTCATTTAATCAAATGCACAGTGTAGTATATATAGGTACAATTAAACTCGTGTGGTATAACGCTGGGCCTGGGAGCTGTACCTTGTCGAGAAGTTTGAGGTTAACCCCAGCAATGAGGATCAGTTCAGCTATATTTTGGCGCCCGTGTTCTGCTGCTATGTGCAGAGCTGTTTGATGTCGCTGTGTGGAAAAATAACAACTACTGTCAGTATACTGGAAACAGACCTACAGTATGCAATTTATGAAACACTTTAACTTAATTCCATTTGGTCTCGAACAAACTGTGACTCTGTGTTAGATATTTTTTTTTGCTAGATTAAAATGTGTACTCACCTCATCAAGTATATCTAGGTCACATTCTGCATCAATGAGTATTTTAACAATCTCTGTGTAGTTGTTGAACACCGCCAAGTGTAGTGCGGTGGTATGGTTCTAATAAGGAATGATATAGTAGAGTCAGTTAATATATGGGTTCATTTTAAGTGATCTACTATATAATAAAACCACAGGAGGCTTACATAATGAACAGCTTAAATAACATCTCCTTTCTTGTGGCTAGATTACGACTTTCCAGATACATCCGTAACAGATACCAACACAGACCTATGTGGAACCTTATGGACTGGTGGAAATCCCACCAGTCATCCTGGGCAGCAAATCCCAGGATGCCTCTGTAATTTAGTGTTGTGTGCGGGCGTGTACTGATCTAGATACGGCTCTTTTAATGCAGTGTTTGTCCATTCGTTTTAACTTTTATATCCCTTAAAAATCTTTTACCTCTTAATAAACTAAAATCATATATTGCTAATGTTTAATACTGCAGACTTGTATATACAGTATATTACCTTTCCATAACTTAAAATGGGTTAACACTTACATTTAAAATACTATGATGAGATGGCAGTACCTTTTTATTTCCATAAAATGGCATAGTATTTATCATCAGTACTAGTGACCATTTACCAAAAAATGGTTTAATAACACATGTTTGTGTGGTGGTAGCCTTCAATACAGTAAATAATAGAGAGAATAATAACATACTGCAGACCCATGGACTGGGTTAGGAAACTATGAGCTAGCTAGCTCTGGTACTTACAATGTCCACTGAGTCCACACTTACTCCAGCTTCTACAAGCAGCCTGACCTCTCTTTCAGATCCATGCTGGACTGCAAAGTGAAGAGCCGTCATGTTCCTCTGAGGGATGGGGGGAGAACAAATATAAATACATGGCTAATAAGGCTCATATATCAAGTAACATAACAGTTTCATTAGAATTCTTCATGATATAAACCCATCAAATGTTTGAAAATATTTGCCTTTTAACAATCAATAAAATGACTCAAATTTGGAGATTAGATTTGAAAAAGTGATGCAAAATAATAGATAATAGATAATAACTATTTAGACTTAGACAAATGAAAAAATATTATCCAGGGACTGAAAAGCACTCAATATCCAGTCTACAATTAAATCATGGGAGTGTAGTTTAAAACAAAAAAGTACAAGCACATCATAGGACAACACAAACAGTTATATTCATTAGCTTTTTACATCGACCAAGCCTTTACCATCTAAAAAAATCTGAATCAAGGAATTTCATTAGTAGGCATGATCCGGATGCACACAAATTACCCAAATCACTGAAAATACTCAAAGATACAGTGTCTCCTCTATCCAAACTCTCACAGCATAATACAAATAATTCATAAACTGCAAAGACAATAACCATACACCATACTTTAGTCAATAATTTTACATACATTTGTGAGTACGTTGATGTTGCAGTGAGCCTCAAGCAGCAGCCTGACACAGTCATAATGCCCTCCATCCACAGACAAGTGTAAAGCGGTCAGACCATCCTGACAGAAAGCAACATTTAAAATATTTACACCACAGAACACAGTGCAGTGTGAATAAAATAGTCATAAAGCAGCCTTTCATACAATATGAGCTGTCAAAGAAAGTTTTTCTTACAATATTCCTCTCATTGATGTTCTCCCCTGTTTCCAGAATCTTCTGGAGAACCTCTGCATGGCCGTGTTTCGCTGCCAGATGGAGTGCAGTGTTCTCCTCCTGCACAAACAGCACAATTGTAACATTAGCACTCTCATCATAGCACTGCAAATAATAATGAACCATCTGCTTTATGGGGATTTGGGATGCCACCATGTTGTCAACACTTGAATATTAGCATTCTCACCTTAGCGTAAATGTGACATTATGACATGCTTTTATCTATAAAAATGGACAAAAGAACATCATTGATCAAAACTGGTAGAAGCAGCTATACCGAAACCAAAATTATTTTATTCCTTAGCACATAGTTTGATTTCACTACACACAAATATCAGACTCAATTAGGAGGTGTGCCCCAAAGTTTGAAGTCTAAAAGATGTGTTAGAAGTGATTCAGATGATAATATACAGTGGATATATAAAGTCTTCACACTCCTGTTAAAACTGCAGGTTTGTCTCACGTAAAAATCTAAGACAAACCAAGATAAATCACGTCACATCTTTTTCCACATTTAGTGTGATATAGCAACTGGCAAAATTCAAGTGAAAAAAAAAAACCAGAAATGTTTTAGGAAGAAAAAAGTAAAAACTTACAATAACCAGGTTGCATAAGTGTACACACCCATCCTATAATGGAGCATGTGACTGTGCTCAGAATTAACCATCTATCACACACCCATTCACACACTACGGACAATTTAGAGATGCCAGTCAGCCTACAACGCATGTCTCTGGACTGGGGAGGAAACCGGAGTACCCGAAGGAAACCCCCCAAAGAACAAGGAGAACATGGATATTCCGTGCACAGAGAGTAGAGGCAGGAATCAAACCCCCAACCCTGGAGGTGCGAGGCAAACATGCTAACCAATAAGCACTGTCACATGCTCCATTATAAAAGGATGTGCACACTTTTGCAACCAGGTTATAGTAAGTTTTGTATTTTTCTTAATTTTTCCTTAAAACCTTTCAATTTGTTTTTCACTTGAAATTTGTTGGTTGCTATATAACATTAAAGGTGGGAAAACCTCTGATATGATTATCTTGGTTTCATTTTTTACATCATAAACCTGCAATTTGCACAGGGGTGTGCAGATTTTTATATCCACTGTAGTTCTAATTTGACTTGAATATTTACAAATCTATAAATATTAGTACAGGGAGATAGTATGTTATTAAACTGTCTATATGGCTCTAGTATAAAACTACGAAACAAACTTTAGACACCAAACAGGTCTTGGATGACAGACTACATTTGGGGTAAACAGGAAGACTGTGTAAATTTCATCTTTGACTGAACTGTTCAGAACTTGACTCATTAGACGTTACTGATGCAAGCATGCTGTTAATGCTTACTTTCTCATTGGCTTTGTCTTTCAGGACCCAGAAGGGGTTTAATTAACAGAGCAATGGAGCTGAAATACTCCACGCCTCCTGCTGTGTCTTACCTTGTCCTTGAGGTCGTGAGCGCAGCCCATGCCAATAAGATACTCCATCACCTCCAACTGTCCATGTTCTGCTGCCAGGTGAAATGCTGTCTTACCTGACTGACACACAGGACAAGTGGGACACAGGGTAGATAGGACAGCATGCACCAATTCCTAATAAACATCAGAATTATATCACTGCCAACTATTTACCTCGGAAAGCCATTATATGGTGTTAATAAGCTATCTTCTCCAATATTACATAACATTTCATTAAAACATTTGTGCTTTGCTCTTAGTGACTAGAAAAGTCCTACTTGGGGCTCTTTAAAAGATATAGTATTTAGTAGTCTGCTTGTCAATAGTAACTTATATTAATTTTAACTTATTTTTGCAATCAACTATGAAAAGTCATAAACCAAACCTGGAGTATGGCTCTATGTTTTGCCATCACTTTAATGTGCTATACTTAAGACATTACCTTCAACCTATAGAAGGTACAAAGGTCTCTCAATTACCACATTTAGCCCATGTTTTAGGTGGTAACAAGTATTTTAGTCAGTTGAGTCAACAAAACCTTGTGTCTAATATTTAACTGGATTTTTACAGTAAGGTTTATGCAATCACTACTCTGTTTATCTTTCTAGAAGAAGAGAACCTGTTTGTCTATGCTTATGTAGTACAAGCTTATATTTCAAAACCATACAAGCTCTTCCACCCATATGGTGTGAGTCAACATCAACAAGGGAATGATTCAACATAGGAACTTTTAAATCTTAAAATGTGACTGCGCTGCACTACCTGAGCGATGATCCGCCACGCCTACTTCGATCAAAAGTTGCAGGCTATTTGTTATTATTTTATGGACCAGCCTTCCAATTAGTGTTTGGGACTCAGACACAGTCTCAGTGTTTAAGTCTAGGCTGAAAACATATTTGTTTAGTCAAGCCTTTTGTGAATAGTTTTTTCTAGGTAAAGGAGCAGATCTAGAGGGCTCACGGGCATAATGTGTTGTGCTGAACTGGGATGTTTGCATGCTGTCGGCCCCCACTTTCACTCAGGTTTGTGACGGTGAAGCGGCTGGCCGCTTTATGTCCCAGGGTAATCTCATGTCTGTATTACCTTCTGGCTCTCCCTTTTAGTTATGCTGTCATAGCTAGTATTGCCGGAGTATCTGCGTGCCCTCTGAACACAATGTACATAGTCCTTAACCATTACGTGACATTTAGCGTACCTAATAATCTGTCTCTCTCTCTCTCTCTCTTTCTCTCTCTCTCCCTCTGTCGAGCTACACATGCTACTCCTCAGATACCAGTGATCCTGACCCTTTCTGCTCTCCAGACCTCCTTGAACCATCCAAATGCCCTACTCGGAGTTTTCATCACTTGATAATCACTCACTGCTGCCTGGGATGGCCCCAGAAAAGACAGCCTAAAGATGCATGAGATTACTGTGGATGTCACCACTTAAAAACCAGAAGATGGCTTTGGACTACAATTGCTTTAATAGCTTTAGGACTGCAATTTCCATGAACAGTTTTGCACTCAAGTCTCCTTCAGTGAACAGTTGATAAGTTCAACAAAATAGACTTTGTGTGAAAACTATAGTTCCTGTTTACAGAATTACAATTGTTGACCATATAGTACACAGCTTTAGAAGGGAATTATTTATAATTGCACTATTCGTTGTCACCCAGATGAGGATAGGTTCCCTTTTGAGTCTGGCTCCCCCAGGTTTTCTTCCTCATATCGTCTCAGGGAGTTTTTCCTTGCCCCCATCGCCTCTGGCTTGCTCATTAGGGATAAGTTTACAAATTTAAGATTTATATCCTGAATTTATAGATTTCTGTAAAGCTGCTTTGTGACAATGTCCATTGTTAAAAGCACTACATAAATAAAATTGAATTGAATTGAATTAAATATTCCATAAGTAATATATAATTTTAGCATATGCTATTGGATTCTTGATTTTTATTGATCAGAAGGTGTTGATTATATTTCTATAACAGCAGCTCGGCCAGTAGTTTTACTGCAAGGAAACTCACAGGTTTATATTAAAGCACTCACTCTAATTTGCTACCGTTTTTATAGAAACAACTTGTATGGTAGATGCTTTACATAAACAGATTTTTAAAATAGGTGTGTAATTGTTGATATGGTAAGGTTTTCTGTGAGGAGATGTTTATTTAGCATTTTCAGAAGGAGTCTCCAGTGTCTGTAAAGGTAAAGCTGTAACTTTACGTTTTCCACCATAGGAGAATCTTCGGGATGGAGGGTTTGAGGTTTCTTGGTAACATGACAAAGTGCATGACAAAACTACCTTTGTCTTATTAAGAGAGAGAAAAAAAGAGAGTCTGGTGAGGGAATGACTGTTTATAGCTGCTATAATGTATGTGATAATGGAAACTAACTCAGAAGTTACACAACATTAACTGTTACTATACGCATAGGGCACTGTCATTCTTTAATCAATATAAATTTGTTATGTTTTGCAAATTGATGTAGTAAAAGACAAATAAAGAACTTAAATAAAAGAACTGTTATTAGAAAACTGAGTCAACTTCATGGTGGTAATGGCAACACACAGCCCCATCACTGATTATTTTCATATAACAGCATGCCCAGTTGTGTTTTATTCCTTACTTTTAACATGTTCATTGCTGATAAAAACTCATTAAAAAAGAAGTGACTGGTAGTAAAAGCTGGTGGGAATTACTTTTGGGTGCAGGCTTTGCATATTCTCAAATCTAGACCTTACACAACCTGTTCCATTCGTAACTTTTTATGTTGTACCTGCATCTTTGATGCAGCATTGAAATGGCTGCAGGAGGGTACCCATGCATCTTTAGTGCAATACAAAAAGATCCAGAGCACATGCTAATTGCACAATCACATGGGAGGACGAATGTATAATGTGGATCATCACCTTGTCAACTCTGTCAAGTCGTACATCTTCCAGATCCTCCATGATGTACTCCAGAATACGAATATGACCTCGCTGGGCAGCACAGTGCAGAAGATTAAGCCCATTCTGAGGAACAGGATTGCATCAGTCAGTGAAGAGAAGTTTAATACCAGATTCTTCTAAAAATTCACATTAGTTCACTGACTTCCAACTCCAGTCCTTTTATACCCAGAGCTGAGTATTTACTTGTTTTCTCTGCACTAATATACTTGGTCCATCTTATAAGCTAAGTAACTTATGAGTTATCATGGGTATGTTCAAGCATGCCCTAAAAACATGATCTCCACTCATGAGGTTTGGCTGACCCACTACAAGTGTAATGTATTCTCTCCTATAAATTACATAGACATTACACTACCTTAAAGGAAAAATCCCTGATTGTCAATTTTTTTTTGTTTACTCTTTTTGCTTTCAACTTTAATTGACAAGTTGGTCTGTTTTCACTTTGGCTCACTGTTTCTTACATTACCCACAATGCATTTTGACTACTCACTGATAGTGACACTAGTAGGTATTCACCTCTACTTAAAGTGAGATGCAGCAGTGCTTTAGTCCTCATCTGTACAATCTGCTCAAGATCAGGTTCCAAAGCTTCAACTTTCATGTGAATACCACAGCCAACACCATCGAGCTTGTCATCTCATAGATCGCTAACTAGCCAAGCCGAGTCTCTGCTGTAAATCAACACAGCTGTGTCTTACAGCTGCACTGCATTCTGGAAATTTGGAGTCCAACATTTAGTGTCTCCACTATTCCTATATTGGATTTCTCATTAACATGAGAAATTTTTTTTTTTCTCATCTGTTTTTTTAGGAGCTCACAGCAAAATCTGTCCATTATCAGTTTTGTTTGAGACTGTTGAAAAATTGTCTCCTACGATCAACCAAACGACCAATGTCCTCCTCTGATGACAGCTCTGGATACAACCACATACAACCCACAAATAGGAATAACACAAATACAGTACCAACCAACAAGTTAGCACCAGAATCACTAAGCACATCACAAATATTTCAATATAAAAATATTTCATGTGTTCTTTACTTTAAGTGGGTAACATGGTCTATTCTGCACAGGAATTAAAGGTCCCCCACCCACCATGCATACCCACCCCACCATTAGATCACAATGTGTGCCTTACTTTGTTTTCACAGTTGAGTTTGGCACCAGATGAGACAAGGATCTGCAATATTTTAAGGTGACCGAACCACGCTGCCAGCAGCAGTGCACTCATGCCAAACTGGAAAACAAACACACACAATTTGTAGAGGCGTGCATCTTAGCTGGTAACAGAAAGATGCAAATTGTCAGTTTATAGGGTATGTCTGATAAATGTGTCTGATATACTCATACCAGCATGGTCCAGCTCCCAAATAATTATCTAACCAGTAATAATCCTATGGTGATGTTGCAGTTAGATTTTGAATGGGCTGAGTACGAGTGTATCAGGTAGATATCACAGAAAATAATGTTACTACAGGTGGTTATGCATCTTGTTGGATACCTAATAGGAAATAACAACAATACTTAAGAGTTATTTTTGGTTATATGTTTTAGCAGGTGCCTAAGCACACGGCTCATGGAATATTCATCAGTTGGGCAATTCTGCAGAGCTTTCTGTTCTCAGTTCAGACATAGTAAAAGGGACAATTTCTTTATCTTTGTGAAAACACCCTGATTAATACTGAAGTCTATAAAGTGTTCTTTTTCTTTTCACCCATTCAATATGAGAACAATTGAATTATCTCATACATGTTGGTCACCAAAATTGTAGATAATGAAAGGCACCCTGGTATAAGGAGATTGTGAATTCATTGTGAGTCCAAGAGAGCATTAAATGATTACTCTCTCTGAAAAGGAAGGACAGCCTTCCTCACTTTACTCCCCAAGCATGTTCAGCCATTTTGTGATATTTTGTGAGCAGCTCTTTATACAGAGGGGTGATAGATCAAAGAAAAAAAGTAACAAAAGGTGTTAATAAAGTGCTGGGCTACTACAAGTAATATTGGTATAGGTTCTATTCTATAAGTCTCTGGAACTTTACTGGAGGGATGAACACCATTCTTCCAAAAAGAAGATTCCATTATCTGGTGCCTAAAACATCACTCCAAATCTCTAATCGGTGTTTAATTGGGTTGAGATCTGGTGACTTTCCTGTATGCAACTCACCAGAATTGTTCCTGTACAAAGCAGAAGGTTGAGAGCTTGTGTAAACTTCACATAATATTTAACCTCACTATTCACATGACTGGTTTTCCTTGTTCCTCCCACACAGCTATCAGAATTGTGCTTTCCTGCTTGATGTCCTCAATAAAGAGAGTAAACACTCTTCTGCTTGCACCATTGTGTTTAGTTCTGCCTGAGTGGCATAGCAGGCTGGGAGTCTCAGTTGTCAGAATGTAAGTTCCGTTGTGCAGAATGTGAGGTCACGCCTATACAGATCTTAGTTCTGCCTTAATCAGTAAATTTAGCTGTTTTTTTTATTTTAATTTTTCCATTCAAAATCTAGTTAAATAATTGCTTTATGAAAAAGTGAAAAAGTGTATGCAATTTTTTTTTTCACAGAGCATATCATACATACACTGTCTGCATCATCCAGCTCAGTGTCGTGCTCCAGCAGCAGACGCAGAGCATCTTCACTACCTGCACCTGCAGCCCAGTGCAGTGCCTTCCTGTCTGCCTGCACATAAGGAAATGACATTGGTGAAACTGAAAAGATGTTCTATTAATCCCAGTGATACTCATACAATGAGCTAGAAATTAAATGGTAAGAAAAGTCAAGTCAAGTCAAAGTCAAAGTCAACTTTATTGTCAATTCTGCCACATGTCCAGCACATACAGAGAATTGAAATTATGTTACTATCAGACCCTAGGTGCATACAGATAACACACAAAAAAAAAAACAAAAAAAAACAAAAAGGATGTAAAAATACAAATGGAAATGCAAATGGATACATATAAATAGAGTATAAATGTAGATCTACAAGGCACAACAGATAGAGCGCAAACAGATAGAGTGCAAAACATTCAAGATGGTGACATGCATGAAGCCAAACAGTAATATGTCAGTCTGACTAGAAAATTTCAGTGATATTCACAGAGATGTGGTTTTACTTTATTGTATGAGGTGAACTAAGGGTCATATCCTGTGATAAGAGCAGAAAAGAGACGGTTTCCGTTGCCCTGGTGCATAAGTGATCAAAACAAAGCATTCCAAAGAGAATATCTGGAGTGCAGGGCAACTTCCGGTGAACGGGCTTCCTCTCGTTTCTGCATACTGCTGAAACTCCAATGATTTCAAAAGGTGTAATGCTGACTTTGCCTTTCTTTTTACTTGAGTAGTTATTCTGTATAAAACTATTTTGTGTGTTTGGCTATTTTGCATGGTTTAAGTAGGACGATATAACTTTCAAAAACAAGTAGTAAAAAAAAAAAAAAAGCAATCCATAAATCAAAAGAACAATTGAAGTTCAGGACAGCTCTCTTGGTTGCAAGAGACTTACTTTATTTTTAACTTTGATGTCCACCCCCTTCCTAATAAGCTCCAGCATCTTTCCTGTGTCATTCCGTTTTGCAGCATTGTGAAACACCTTCTCCGAGTGCAGCACTGCAAAAACAATTCACAATGCTTAGTCCCTGCAAGTCCAGCATTTCTTCAGCATTCTTGGATTTCTGTGCATTTCAAGGATATCTCAGAATTCACTAAGGTCCTCTAGCATACATGCAAAATACAAACATGCTACTTTTTCTATGGCAACAGGGTAAAAGCACTGAGCAATATCCAATTTTCAGGACAATCGCTGACTAAAAGTAAGTCCATCAGTCCCACTCTTAGAATTCACCATTATACAACAATATTGGAGCAAAACACAGATGAGTTACCATATTTAGTGTTTCCCACAGGACTGAAATATACTTGGATAGGTTTCCTCCTTATTTCCATTCTTGACTGGAATTAAGTTGCTTTATACTTATCGGTAATGTGCTATATATGCAAAGTGTTATAGCCACAAAGTGCCCAGAACACAGAATATGAGAGTTGAGTATGATGGCTGGAGCTGACCCATAAACGTGCACAAGAAAACTGCTAATGCAGAACAATTTATTAGATTCCTTACAATTTCAATTACAATTGTTATTAGCTAGCAGTAAAATTCAACAGGTAATATAATTTCTACTCTCTCTCTCTCCCTCTCTTTTTCCCAAGTTACCGCAAATAAGGCATGTTGCTTTCTGGGAATAAATACATAAAATGCATTTTAAATAGGATTAAATATATCTGGGTATTCATCAATATACAAGGGTATTACCTTTGTGTGGGAAACACCGATATACACAATTATGCAACATTATTGGGATTTCAGAATGTGGACAGAATACAATACTGCAATTATACTACTACTTTATGTGAGTGTGAAATCCTTGTACTCTGTTACCACTCGGTTAAAGGTATATTTCTTTATAGTAATGCACAATGGTGGTAATATGGCAATATATCAACAATATATCAAATCTTCTACCAAGAATCTAGTCAAAGGTTCCAGGACAGCTAGATTTCAAAGATAGCTACTGAACAATTGGATTCAATCCTTGTGTATTATAAGATTGTGTATTCCTGAAGGGGGTTGTAACACTGTCTAATAACTTTTTGGTTCACTTTTTGGTTCACCATAGAATCTTTAAGTGTTCCCTTAAAACAGCAAACTAGAGAACCCTTTGGAGTAATAAAGGAACTTTTTTGTTTGTTTGTTTTTGTTTTGTTTTTTAAGTGTGTGTAGTTAACAAGAACATTTCTGGATTTTGGACAAACAGTTTGTGGTGCAAAAGATCCTTTAGGACAATAAATATATCTTTCAAAGGGTTCTTTAAGTATAAATGGTTCTCATTAAACCGTTAAACATTCAAAGCCATTTTTAATACCATTTAATTTCCATACAGTGGAATATGTGCTAGCTATAGGGCTAATACAGTGAATGTTATAGTTCAGTCATCATTTATATTGAGCAGGAAACGGAGCCACATTCTGTAAGTGAAGCCTACAAGAGTTTAACGACAAAACATTAACATTTAGAAGAATTACACACGGACACATTTCAGTAATTAGACGGTTGTTGCAATATTTCAAAATTATAAGCTTACTCACAGATGTCGTCTTCTGACGCCAAGCCGTCCTCCATCCTGTAGCAGATATATTTGTGTAAACATAAATAAATGAGCGTTTGACAAATCCTCACACGACTCGAGCGGCTAGCGGCGCTTAGCTCCGGTTCCTCCGAGGTTGTATTAAACCTCCCTGAGCTACATTCATGAGCAGCTCTTGGTAATGTTCTCGAAATATTCGTGTTTCAGTGTTTTACAGGATCAGCTTACTCAGGAATATGAACCAAACAGTGTCGAAAACGTCCTGAATAGACTAGGCGGGGTTCATGGTCAGTCACTTTCATGTTTTCATTACCGTTACACATCTCACACTTAAAGTCACGGAAACCAAATATCTACTGTTTAGCCTCTAAACTATAAATTGTATAAAAGGCGCTATACAGTTACATATAAAGGTTTTTTCGCTACAGTTCCGCCCTGGAGGAAGGAAAATAGTGCTGAAGTGCTCAGCCTGCTGCTTTCCGACAGCCAGCCAGCCCCTGCACCTGCCCAGCGTTATGGTTAAGCAAACAAAAATGATCTTTTCATTGTGTGGGATTGACGCACGAGAGGACACGGTGGCCTAGTGGTTAGCACGCTTGCCTCGCATCACCAGAGGTCCGGGTTTGATTCCTGCCTGCACCCTGAGGGCCGTCTTGATTGCTTATTCTCTCCCTGTAGGCTTTACTGCGGTTTCCTTCCCCCAGACCAAGGACATGTGTGGTAAGGTGATTGGCATCTCTAAATTGTCTGTAGTGTATGAATAAATAGATGGAATGAAAAACCAGACCAACAAGAACACATATTCTGCAATCTTCTTCTTTCTTATAATAGTATTGTTGTTGTTTTTATCACCTGTTCCTTTATTAAGATTTTATTATACAAGAACACATATTCTTAAATTTTCTTCTTTCTTATAATAATATTGTTGTTGTTTTTAATCACCTGTTCCTTTATTTAGATTGTATTACTATTATTATATGCTTTTTATGTGCCCTGATTGATGCCAGGGCCTGATCCTGACACCTCTACTACAGTGGCTCTTCTGGCCCTCTGGATCTGCCTGATTCATTCTGATGCTCTATTTCAGCTTGCGGCTTCTTCACTTGTGAATTGCTGTGAATGGTCCCACGTTGGAGGACAAGGTTTAGTGGTTAGCACTTGGGGGTTTGATTCCCACTTCCTGTGGGTATGGAGCTTGCATGATCTCCACATGCTTCGGGTACTCTGGTTTCCTCCCCTAGTCCAAAGACCTGCGTTCTAGGCTGATCACAGAGATCACACTTTTTCCCCATTCTGATGTTTGATGTGAACATTATCTGAAGCGCTTTTCCTGTATCTTGTGCTGCTGCCACATAATTAGCTGCTTAGATAACTGCATGAATGTGCAGGTGTTCCTAATAAAGTGAGTGTAAATGATCATAATGAATAGCAATGCAGAAATACTTATGCCGTACTGAATAGAACAGGTGATAAGTTGTAATGGATGCTTTTCAATTGAAGCTGTGCATCAAAGACTTGTGACTCTAATGAATGTACATAATTCAGCATGTCGGTTTATGAAGCAAATATCCTCAAACATTGTCCAAGTGAGAATTTTTTAGAAGAATTATTTGATACATTAATTCTAAAATCATTTTTATGTATTAGCTAACAAGCTATGGCAGCATGGTGGAGCAGTGGTCCCAGATATTTTAACCGAAGAAATTGTGTTGATTAACAGCGTTTATGAAATGTCACAAGAGGGCACTGTATGTTAACACACTGCAATCTCACATCCGAACAAACTCACCATTCACAAGACCAGTTAAGTGGGTTTTTATTGTCATTCCGTTGTATAACCCCTATACAATGAGCCAAATCTTGTTTCATTCAGAACCCTGGTGCAACATAAAATACAGCACCATGGTACACAGGACTACAAAATGTGACTACATAACATTGGTTAGGTGACTTCAACAATGTACAATAAATACACAGGACAAATAACACAAGACAACACTACAATGTTGCATAGGAGAAACCAGTGTGAATAATTGTCTGTAAACTATAGACTGAAGACAAGTGTAGAAACAAAATCAAGTAACAGTATAGTTAAAAAAAGGAAAAGAAAAAGTAGCAGCAGGTAAAAAAAAGTCTCACATGGTGATTATTACGGATCCTCCTGAAGTCAGCAGTGACATTAAGAGATGCAAGCTGCTCCACCTCCTCCCTGTGTCATCAGTGGACTGATTGTGATTTCAAGGTTCAAGGTTCAAGGTTCTTTATTTATCACATACATATTACATACATGTGATGTAATGTAGTGATTTTTTTTCCTTAGTGCTTCGTCCCACAGTCCAACAATGATACATAATAAAAACAGAATAAAATAAAATAAAATAAAATAAAAACTTGTAGACTGTTATGTATAAATGTTTAGCAGCCTTTAGAGGAATGAAATGTAGAATATGAATATACATAAATAGAATATGTTAAAAAACGAAAAACAGATATACAGAGCTGTAGTGTGCAAAAAATTGTCTCAGTGCAAATTGTCTCAGTGATTTGAGTTGTACAGCACAGTCATGAGTCAGCAGTGTAAACAACAACAACAACAAAAAATTAAACATCCTTGTCTTGTGTTTTCCTTTCATACTGTACCAGCTTTACCAACTGTTCTACCACATCCCAAAGGTGTTCTATTGGATTCAGATCCGGTGACTAGGAAGGCCTCTGAAGAACTTTGAACTCATTGTCATGTTCATGAAACCAGTTTGAGACAACTTATGCTTTGTGACATGGTGCATTATCATGTTGGAAGTAGCCTTTAGAAGATGTGTAAATTGTGGACATGAAGGGATGCACATGGTCAGCAACAATACTCAAATACGCTATGGCATTCTAGTGATGATTGATTGGTATTAACAGGCATAAAGTGTTCCAAGAAAACATTCCCCACACCATTACACCACCTCCACCAGCCTGGACTGTTGACACAAGGCACATTGGATTCATGCTGCTGGTACCAAATTCTGACCCTACCAGCTGTGTGCCTCCGCAGAAATCGAGATTCATCAGACCAGGTTACGTTTTACCAGTTTTCGACTGTCCAGTTTTGGTGAGCCTGTGCCCACTGCAGCCTCAGCTTTCTGGTCTTGGCTGACAGAAGTGGAACCCGATGTGGTCTTCTGCCGTTGTAGCCCACCGCCTCATGGTTTGACATGTTCTGCAGTCTGAGATGCTTTTCTGCTCACCACAATTGTACAAAGTGGCCATCTGAGTAACTGTAGCCTTTCTGTCAGCTTGAACCAGTCTGGCTATTCTCCCTTGACCTCTCTCTTTCCCACGAGATCAGCAGTTATATAAAGTTATAGAAATTCTAAAACAGGCCGTCTGGCACCAACAAGCATGCCATGGCCAGAATCACTGAAATCGCATTGCAGTACTACTACACAATTGGCTGATTAGTTTGCATGAATGTATAGGTGTACACGTGTTCCTAATAAAGTGCTCAGTGAGTGTATGTTGCTTTAGGAACCACAATACCCTCAACCTAACCTATAAAAAATACATTATTGTGCACTTTCTATGTTTCTATGTTAATGGCTTAACAAACACACTGACTTTATAATTTGGTTACTTTTTTTTTTTTTAAATACCACAGCATGGATGAATGTGGTCAGAAGGTGTAAATTATTTTCGTATAAAAGCACAGGTAGTTCTAGCTGTAACATGAATGTTAATATTAATGCACTCGTTCTAATAAAAGTGAGAATATTACAGACATCCTCAGTATTTTTTAATATTGAAACTGCAAAATGTTAGCCAACCGTGTTGCTATTTGAGACATAATGTGATAGTGAAACACAGTTCGAACCCCCAGCAGCAGAGGGAGACAGTGCACTGTTACTGAGGCAGGTCCAGTTCATAACATCAGAAGGCCTAGAAGTTATTTCAGTGAATGTGTGATTTTTCACTTCTCAGTGTGACCCAATCAACCACTTTTGTGCACTGTTAAACCTGCAGCACTAAAGTAAATGGTGAAAACAAGCTAAATAACTGACCATTGCTCTCACACACCAGTTTGGCCAGAAATCAAATGAAACAATTTTTTACCATAGGTGTTGCCCATCAGCCCCTCCGACTTTGCTTATTTAGTTTAGCAGTGGAGCTATTGTAGATAACTAATAATCAAAGTCTATCTTAACTAAAACCTATTCGGTAAATATTTGCCTCAGAGACTCAGACCACATTCAGTTCTTCCAGTAATGTCACCCACACACACTTGCTGATGTGTTTTAGGACACAGTATGACTTAATCTAGAAAAATGAACAACACTTTACAGTGCAGCTGAATGTTGTAACATTATGAGGGCGGCCATCCTGGAAACCAGACTGACTTTTTCCACAGATTGGCGTCATTCCCTGCCTAAGTTTAAAGTTGAAATTTATGGAAGTTATGCAGATATTGGTATAAATGATGACTTACAAACTTAACTGAGTAAATGCAGATTCTCCCTGATATTTTACAAGATTGTTTATTTATCAGCTTAAACAGCTTAACAATGTTGCTTATAGTGAGTACGTGTAGATTTAAGTATGTTTTTGAGGAAAAGATTTTAGGTGAGGCGGACGTCTATTAGTACAATTCCTTGTTAAGAATGTTAACCTTGTAGCTCCTGTGCAAGACTAAAAAAAAAGTCTGACCCCAAACATGTCTTAGCTGACATTTGGTGTAATTGGAAACTAGAGTCTATATTTTTTGAGGAATAATTTCTTTTAGTTAATGGAGAGATGTTTTGGCCCACTCCAAGGCCAAAGCTGTTTCTACATGTGCAGTTTGTTTAAAACAGAAGCACCAGATTTCGTCTGGATTTAGACCAGGGTTTGGTTCATTGTCTGTTTAGGCTAACCAGTAGTAAGTTGTCATGCTTCGAATACTTGCAGAATTCATTCTTAATTAATCTTACATTCTCTGGTACACTGTGGAATTCATGGGTGACTCAGTGATTTTGAAATTATAAAACAACCATGATGCTCTCACTGCCATGCTGTATTGTTTTCATTTGCATGGCCAAATATGTTAAAATTTCAGATTATTTAGACTGCCTACCTCCTTTATTCAGTCATTAATTCATCTTCAGTAACTGCTTCATCCTGATCAGGGTTCTGATGGATCTGAAGGCTATCCCAATAACGCTGGACGTGACGCGGGGAAACACCTTGGATGCGATGCCAGTCTGTTGCAGGGTACCAAGCCCATACACATTCACACACAACAATATTAGTGTAGTCACTTCACCTACTGGCATGTTTTTGGGAGGTGTGAGGAAACCTGAGATCCTAGAGGAAACACATACGAACATGGGAAGAACACAATAAACTCCACAGATTCAGTAGTGTTGCATGCTATTATGTTACATCATTTCACATAACTACATTATTACTACTTCTGTACTGTTTTCCTTTCCTAATCTGCTTCTATTTCTATAAGTATACTGCTTAATTTATCATTTAATGTTATGTTTATGTTAATCAGGTACATTACTTGGTAATGCAATTTGAATGACTTTGTACACAATTTGCTTTGCTTTACATTTACTATAGAAGCATAGATATGGGCTTCCTCTATCTATGTACAGAATAAGGGAACAGTGCTTTATAGTCGAAGGAAGTCACTACTGATATAAGCCTGGAGAGAGCAAAGCAGCCAAGCCGCATGGTCAGTTCCTCACCATGTCTCTCACTTCTCTGTAATGCTTTCAGAGCTTATGGTGGAACCAGTAATATTGAACCTGCCCACTTCCACACATCTACTACTATACCACAGACACACAAACACACTGACTTCGATGAGTTTAGTTTTCATCACCTTTCTCCATTTATTTTTTATAAACAAGTGTGTCATTGAAAAGAAACCAGAAAGCATTCTGATGGATCATGTTCAGACAATTATGAGAAGTATCTCATGTGCAACACACTAAAAACCTTAAATACCAAAATCTGTCCTCACTGGACTATAATAATAATAATAATAATAATAATAATAATAATAATAATAATAATAGCTGTATAATACTTCCAGCTGTATGTCATTTCTATTAATGTGATGGTTTTGATTTTATCATTTCTAAGCCTAATAATAAACAGAATTAAATTATGTGCTGTTATTTACCAAAGAAAATATGTATCTAATAATTGATATCATGAAGCTTTTCTAACATTTAGCATTTATTTAACATTCATTTAACATTTATGTAAGGAGTCTCCAGTGTCAGTGTTTTGTTTTGTTTTGTTTCCCGGTAACAAGCTGGATTTTTTTTTGTCTAATTACCTTCAAGAGAAAGTGAAAGGATGACTATTTGTAACTGCTCTATATTTGTGTACAGTTTGTGTTCTGGGCAGTGTTGTGTAGTAATATACTACATGTAATTTGAATCAAATGATACCAAAATAATCTGAATAATACCATCACTACCACTGAGATAAAGTCCACTTTGTGTGGTTTCCTGCAGTAGATCTCTTCATCGCAGCTGCATGTCAGTAGTAGATAGTGATGGGTCTGTGACTTAAACAAGTAGCTAGCTGAAGATAGGACAGCCAGAGGAAACCTCTGATTGCTATATGAAAGGTTTTTACCTTACAAGATGTCTAAAGTCTGACGATTATTCTGTTCATTAGTTTTTCCTTTGGTCTTCTTCTTAAATGTATAGAAGAAGAAAATGTGCCAATATTTTTGGTCCTGTGAGTAAATGTGGAGTAAATGATTTTTTCCTTTTATAAAAGCAGTACAAAATTATTGTACTCAGAAGTTTAATGAAATCAAATAATCCAGATAGGAAATAGTTCAAAAGTAAGTACGCTTTAAAAACATCACATAACTAATTACATCTTTAGTCATGTAAACTGTAATCAGTACTAGATTACATTTCATCAGTAACCAGCTAACACTTGTTCATTTCATAAAAAAAAAAAAAAATGATCGTAACGCTATACATGCAAACATGAAAATATGCTAACTGAAAAAAGATGCTTCAGAAAGCTTCTGAAATACGTATTCTGACTGAGCTCATTATGGGCGTGATAATTACCTTAGGAGCTGAATCAGATGAACCACAGCAACTAAAAACACCAGACTTTAGTGTAAGAGACACAGGAACGAGATCAAGTGAGAGAACCTGTAATTCTGTCATTACATTCTATATCAAGGTTACTAACAAGAAGTTATGAAAGGTTTCACATCCTCACTGATGCAGTGTCGACCACTGTCAGTGATGATAGATGCCCTTTTCTTGTAAATGTAGTAATGCAAGAGTCACATTGTGAAACCGTTAAAACTTCATAAGCACGTATTTTGGGGATGTGAAAAATTCCAAGTATCATTTTCACTTGATTTGTTTATAACACACGTGTAAAATGAAAAAAAAAAAAACATTTAAAAAAATCTTTATAACCAGAGTAGGGAAGACGTTTTTATTAAGACATGCTTAGCAAGCAGTGTGTTAAAAATCTTTTTTTGCACATTAAACAAAAGACATCAAGGAAACTTATTAGTCCAGTTAGTAAATGCAGTCACTGACAATATATTACAATATATAATCATAGATCTTCTTATAGTTTTAATGGTAAACATAATTTATCAGTACACTGGGATCTCTGAGTAAATTTGATATTAGTTTTTTTTTTTACTTCAAAAAACAGGAACCAGGATGCCAGAACATTAATAACTTAAATATTAAGCAATTCATTGGTAGACATGTTATTTACAAAAAGAAATCCTTTATAAAAAAAAAAAAAAAGAGCTAATATATTGCTACACAAAGTAACTATAAATGTTATGTGGATGCTCACAGAAAAATACTTTAGGTTCTTTGAATCATGTTTCGGCAATGTTCTGGTAAGTAGGCTACACCTATAAATGCAGGGCTATGACCTGTACCACATGACCTGTTCACGTGTCTAATAATTTTTTTGTTTGAAATAAAAATAAAGTATTAATATATAACCAGAATTTCATACAAAAAGGGGGTTGTTATTACTGAGTAACTGGATCACATACTGCATTTTCTACACATAAAAACACTGATAATAACAAACTAAAATGGCACACGCCCTGACGCTTAAAAAAAGAACACTTAAAAAGACAATGGAAAGTTAGCATTGCTGTTAGCATAATACGGTATATATGGTAACCAATTAGAAATAAGCAGAGGAATTCAAATTGCATTCTCACTGTCAGTATGAAAATATGTATGCTCTCTGTATAAACTGTGAAATGGATAAAAGGATGTATATCACACAGGAAGTTGCTAGTTCCCATGTACTTTATCTTAAAACCTCAACAAGGCCACTGCATTATTTTTAACATCAGGCTAAGTAACCTGACACTAGGTTCATTATCATGTGACCTTGCTTGTGTGATAGTGTGTGGAACACTAAAGTAAGATGCTCTAAGGTGGTTAAGCGCTGTACTGTAGTACAGCTCATATAACACAGCAGGGAAACTTGAGTGCAACACTATTCTATTAAATTACCATAATCATAATTTTAAGTGCTAGTTGGATACCAGTGCTGGAGGCCTTTAACTGAAAACTGTCAAACTGACATGAGGATAAGCGTCATGTTAACCCAGTGCAGAAAACATCAAAGAATACAATTCTGAAAGCAAGAATACAAGCTGACATCCACTGAGAAGCAGTCATGCTTATGTTTCCACAATCTCCGTCATCAAGTACATCAACTGGGCTCATAAATCACGTTTAAAAGTTTAATTCAGGGATTCATTGATCCAACATTTCTGGGCAATGTTGGTTTGATATCAATACTCAGTATTGGATCCCTAGTTTAATCCATGGTACCTGGTTATGAAACAGTTTTAGATGGACCCATTAACTATGCGGTGGTCCTGTGTAAAAAGTTATGGGGTATAATTGCACTTGATCATTTGTAGGTTTTGTGATTCCATTAATTCCATTAACATAACATTACCCCAATATTTTTATCTTCTGCAATTACCAGCTTGTTCTATTGCTCTTGTTCTCCTGCTCTTTAAAACTCTTGGCTTCTCTCAGGAACTCGTCAGCTTTCTTAAGTTTCTCCATTGCTGTAGCAAGAAGGATCTCTGGGTCTGTTACCCCCTCGCTGTCTTGTCCGGCTTCAGGGGACCCTCTGGGTGCTATTTTACCGAGCAGCTCTCCTGTCTCCTCAAGCTCCATGGACACTTTACTTTGCAAGCCCTTCATCTCCTCAAGAAGGTCTCCCGTGGATGCAGACCGTTTCTTGATGGAGGAGTTCAGTGATGCAGCAGGGCTGGAGATCTGAGGGGTGCATGTACTTTCTGCAGCAACTGGGATGGAGTCATCCATAGTGGCTTCGAGCTTAACAGTTAGGATGGCTGAAAGTGGATCCTCCATTTTCTGGACCTTGCTGTCTGGTGTCTCCAGTTCCTCTTCGCTGGTCACACCATCTAAGACTTCCAGACTACTTTGCAGCTTATCTGTGGATGGCGTAACTTGCTCACTACTTTCAGAGTCTTCAGCAGAGAGCTGACCACTGTCTATAGACTTTACTTCCGCTTCCACTCCAGATATATCATCCGGTTCCTCACTTGCTCCTGAATTACTGAGACGCAGGATAACAATCTTACGCTCTTCTTTTGGTTCTTGAGTGGCAGGTTTTGTTTCATCTGATGGCACATTGTCAGAGCCTTTTTCAACTGAGGATGACACAGCTGAGACCACAGGGTCGTCCTGGACCGCTTGGTTCTCTGTTACGACAGGTGGTTTAAGAGGTTTCTTTTTTGGTGGAGCAGGGGGGGCAGCACTCTTTTTAATAGCCTCTGGAGTTGAATGTGGAGTTAATTTGAGTTCATTGGCAGGTTTTGCAGGTTCAAGTGTTACTGTAGTTACTACACTTTCAGCAGATTTATTAGCATTTTGGTCAACAGAACTTTTCTCCACTGCTGAAGAAGGTGAATCCCACATGACTCCTTGAGGCTTTGGGACTTTATTTGAGAGTATGAATGGTTCGTCTTCTGTCTTACCTGATTCTGCCTCATCTTCCTCATTTTCCTTACTATTAAAACCTTCATCATCTTCTGAAAGAATTTCTTTATCACTTAAGCTGATTGCCTGCTTGGGTTTCATGTCTTTGGATGGTGGACTGGGAGGATGGACGATTTCAGGAGCATCTTTCTCACCTTGAACTGGACTGGACTTGCCAGGAGTGGTAACTGCTTCGGACTCACCATTCTCTGTGGCAGTGTCTTCACTGGCATCCCCACTGGCACTTATTCTGGGTTTATTCTCCTTTGACGGAGGCATGGGTGGCTTCACAACTGTCTCCTCCTCACTTCCCTTCTCCTCTTCTGTATTTTCAGATGGCTTCTGCTCCTTTGATGGTGGCATTGGTGGCATAAGAATCTTCTTCTGTGGGGCAGATTCTTCATGTTTGCTCTCACTGTCCTGGCTTTCACTGGGTTTGTTCTCCTTTGATGGAGGCATTGGTGGCTTCAATACTTTCTTCTGAGGTGCCGTATCTTCACCTGCAGGTTCTTCCGCAATATCATCAAGAGATTTAGCTGGAGCCACTTTGGCTTCTCCATCAGCACCATCCAATAAGAAGTGGGCACCGTTAGGCATATTGTCAACAGTGTCAAGGTCCAGTCTCAAGACTCCATCTGATGAAATGCTTGCAGCCTTTAAAAAAAATTCAGAATTTTAATCAGTAAAGCCTGGTCACCTAACTTTCAGGGTTATTAACAAATATAGCTGTGTCATACAGTACAATCTCTTGATGCTGCTACAGCATGTGTGTCTAAATCATCTCAGCCTACCTCCTTCATGTGTATCCTGGTTGGTGGTCTTCTACCACGGTTTCCTTTCGGTCGAGAACGTGTTACATGATCTAAAGATAAACTTTCATCTACTTTTACCTGCAGTGAAAAAACATTAACTTTTTTATGTGATCACCCATATATAAATAAAATATTTTAATATAAAGTATGATATAAGTATGATATAACATTTTGTTTGGGAAAGTATAAATATTAAACTGTAGTAAAGAAGTATACTAGAGATTGTCCCACTAGAGGCTAACGTCAGCATTCTAACTGAACTAAAGAAAAAAAAACATGCACATTTCAGTTTCTTTGTTTTCAAGTTCAAAATGTAAAAAATATATTTTGGATACCTCATCAAAGATTTTATTCTTTGCCCTGTTAATGCCATCACTGAGTGCCTTAATCCAAGCTTCTTTCTCTTCCTGATTTTGAGCCTGCAGTTTGACATCACTGACCTACAAGCAAATAAGCAAAGTTTCCAAAAATTATTAGCTTCCTATGTTACCCAAGAGATCAGTAATTGGTTCTGTAAAATGCCTCAGCATGCATTATTCTAAACAGGTATATGTCAGAAAGTAAAGCCTTAAATGTCCTGTCCCACTTCTTACAACCCAGTTCTGTGAAAGCTTTGTACTTTGCTTTTCATATCCTTGTACACTCACTGTCCATTTTATTAGGAACACCTGTACACCTTGTTCTTGGCTGCCAGGAGTGGAGCCTGATGTGGTCTTCTGCTGCTGTAGCCCATCCACCTCAAGTTTTGATGTGTTGTGCATTCTGAGATGCTTTTCTGCTCACCACAGTTGTAAAGCGTGCTTATTCGAGTTACTGTACACTTCCTGGCCGCTCGAAACAATCTTTCCTTTCATCTCTCTTATCAACAAGGCGTTTCCACCCACAGAACTGTTGCTCACTTGATGTTTTTTGCACCATTCTGTATGAACTCTAGAGACTGTTGTGTGTGAAATTCCCAGGAGATCAGCAGTTTCTGAAATACTCAAAACAGCCCATCTGGCACAAACACCTATGCCATGGATAAAGTCACAGAGATCACATTTTTCTCATTCTGATGTTTGATGTGAACATTAACTGACGCTCTTGACCTGTATCTGCAAGATTTCATGCACTGTGCTGATGCCACATGACTGGCTGATTGGATAACTGTGTAAATGAACAACTGTACAGGTGTTCGTATTAAAGTGGAGAGAAAAAAACAAAGGAAACAAGGATTAAATGCCCTAATTTCATATTTTTATTACACTGTCACTATTTATCACGTTATTGTTAGAAGCTGAAAAAAAAACATGGCTGCGAGGAAAAGCGCCATTGCTTAGGTTTAGTTCTGGTCAGCAATGCCGTGTCCTTCTGTGCTATGTTCTGCGATAGCCATCATGTATGATAAAGCTAGAAACATGCCAGGAGTGGCAGCAGAGGTTGCAGTGTAACATGTTTACAATGGTAGCGGATTACACAGTTAAAGCGTTTCATTGTAGCTTCCGGCATAAAGAGGCTGCTATGGAATGATTGCGAAATGTTTGGGGAGTCACAGTTGGACACAAATGAGAGGAGAACCACTGGAGTAAGAAACTTGATCAGGTTAAAAAAAAGAAAAGAAAAAAAAGAACAGGCAGACTGTAATAGATGGAAATGCATTTCAATCCATCAGTATTTTTGAAAAAGTAAATGGTGAGGTAAATGTCTGATCATCCACTGTGATAAACCATGAAACCATGACACTGTAACAACAACAGTGCTCACCCATGTGAGTTTAGCCCATGAAAGCACACCACAGGCCCAGAAAACACATTTGACATGGTTTCTAACAGCCAGACAATTACTGCAATGTGATATGTGATATCATTATGAAAATGCCACTGTGCTGAGCAAAGGGAATGAAATGAGTTCATTTGAATGGATATCAGTGAATCATACCTCTTGATATATTCATTCAAATTTTTACACTTACGCTGTAAAAACCTGCAACCTGTACAGATGGTCACAGAAATAGCAAGACTTTGCCTGTATCCCCACAAGCCAATGCTCCAGTTTTATGTCATTTTCATAAATAATATACAAACTTCTTTTTTTTTTTTTTAAAGATATAAGGTACAATGGCATGGAAAAAGTAATGAATTGTACATTGTGTATATTGCTGTTCATTTAAAGGAAGTATTCATCTTACTAGTCAACAAGACTCATAAGAACCAAAAATTATTTAGTCTGAGCAAAATAAATCTGCGTTCTTATATAACCCCCCAAATCCCCAGAGTGTTCTTTTTTATTCTTCAGTTATTTCTAAGTTTATTTATACAGTCCATTGTTCTGGTGAGTGGCGTTTAAATGAAGTGCGATACACATCCTGGTTGCTGCTGAACTCAGCATGTGTCTCTGAAGTAGTCTGTATTCCAGACTCTTAGCTTATCCTTAGCTTAGCCAAAATAAACCATAGTCAGAATCTACAACAGACACCAAACTGTTACAAGTGCAATTGCTATTAAATCTGTGTCCTTTAGGCTCTAAAGCTCCATTTCGTAGAACTACAGCTAATGAGGCTGAAGGTTAAAATGAAGCCATACGCTGAGCTGTCTGACTCACACAGCTGGCTGGTCACTGTGTTCAAGTAAGAGGAAAAAGTGACAGGCAGACTTTATACACGCACACGCACATTCTTTTTACAGCTGCTGAGTTCTGAGGAGCTCGCCAAAGCTTAACTTTCATCATCTGTTAGTAATACTACCTTTTTCACTACTTAGGTATCTCTTTTGCATTTCTCAAGGCTCTTCCTGTTTTACGCGAAGCTGGGAATTTTCTACTAGAGCTCAAAGCTCATAGTTCATTAAGGATTACACACTTTAAAAGAACAGCATGTCTATACTGTAACATAAATGGAATTGAGCTAAGGGAAATTGATGCAGTAGGACACCGTGGAATGCTATAATAACCGCAGAGGTGAAACCAAAACTGAGTAGACGCTATTTCTGACATAGTAAGAGGCAGGATAGTCAGCACCAGAAGAGACAGTGTGTTGCAAAAAAAATAATGACAAACCCATTCTTTCTTTAGGGAGTTTTCACACCTATCAGTCTGATTAAACAAACCAAAAAGCGACAAAACATTGACAAACGGGCATGTAGGGCTGAAAACGTCCTCATAAAACTTGGGTCAGAAATACTGATTTAAAAAGGTCAATAAACCTTTGTAAAAATCACAAAAAACACAGAAACAGAGGACGCTGAGCCAGTGTTAAATAAATGCTTAGATAAATAAATAAATAATGAGTTTAAACATTTTGTGTCTTGTATTTAATTTTGGTCGAAATATTCAAAACACATCTAATTTCTGCATGCTACAGCTCTGCACTTTTGCTCAGTTTGTGCCTTGCAGCTCAGTTTAGCAGCTCACGTCTGCAAAAAAAGAAGACTGTAACCCAAAGCATAAGCATGTTTGCTTCATTTCCTGGAGTCAGGTTGATTCTTTATCCCTGCACTCAAACAGCGCTAGAATTCACTTGGAACCGGACTGAGAGCAGCTTCTTCACACGCTTTTGGAGCGGTTGTTTTGGTCTGCACCCCAGTGTGATTGCTGTGTTCTCACCCTCCCAAACAAAGCACACTGAACTACACCCTTAGTGTGATACAGTGTTGCCTCCTTCAGTTGGGGTATACATGATTAATTCCAGGGTTATACAATAACATACAACCACCTTCCACATTAGCATCAAGGCATTTATCATCAATAGAGAAACATACAGTGTGTCCCAGAACAACCAGCAGTCAGTATAATTTCATTATTCTTATTGATAATCTATGTTTATGAGTTTGAATATTAAGCGATTTTTGTTTGATGTTATTACTTTTACTACTTTCGATCATAGTCAAGTGCAAAGTTGAAACCTGGATGAACTCTTATTAATTAAACAGCATGACTTTATGTGAGCTAACAGATGCCTGCAATGGGTTAGTGTTGATCCGAATGACAAGGGAAAGCGGAAGATTGTCCTTCCCATTTAGACAGCAGGGCCGATGATGCTCTTTTAGACTGGAGCATCAGTGGGATTCAAAGTCTAAATTTACCAACAGTAAGGGAAAGTATTAAACGCTTTTTCAGTTAGAATAATGTTACAAAAGTTCACTTTAATATAATAGAGTCAGGAGGTGTACGGTTGATGCAAATGTCTGAACCTGAATGGAAACATGAGAAGAATCTGTTGCATAAATATGCCTGCAGCGTATCAGACAGAATCACTTTACTCTCAGCTGGATCACTTTACTCTCAACATCATTTAAAAAGTTTCAGTAGCTACATTTAAACATCTGCATACAACTACACTAAATGCAGATGGTACATTTTTATCATTTCTAATTATAATTTTTATAATTAAATATTTCGATTTGAGACAGCTTTCTGATATGACATCTACTCCATTTGATTTCAGGCTCAAACATTTTTTTTTTCCGTAAAGCGAAGCAGCTAAGCATTTTCGCTCAGCGATAGGTGGGGGTGTGAGCTTTACCTCTGTGTGTGGGGAACAAGATGTTCCTCTTTCTTTAGTGTTTTGTGTTACGTTAAAATTGTAACCCAATAAAATTCTCTTTAACATTACAGACGAATCGTCATTACATAATATTAGGCTATTTTATCTCTCATATAGATCACCCATATAGTTTTCAAAATACTTTAGAACACTTCCGATGGTGCAATCACAAATACTCACAAACGCAAACAATGTAACGAATCATGCCATGTGATTAACCACTTCCGGTTAGCTCTACTACACACTGTCATGTACTCAGTTCCTGTTTAAAGTTCATCCTTAATAGTGCAAAATGTTAGCAGGAGAAAAAGCATGAAGAATGAGTGATATAGGGACTGGATGAATCTGGACACTTATGGGTCTGACTCATAGCAGCCCACACAAAGACCTAGTGTGCTTTTCCTGCATGCCATATTGAACCGCTGACGTCAGAGACTGCTGATCTGCCCTTGCTTTGCATTGCATTGTTAATCGATGAGAGCCCGTCTTTATATTACAGACAAGAGAAGACTGCTGCAGTGTGCCATGTCTGACATCGCAATGTTACCCATAATTAACTGGTAGCATCGAGACTTACCTTACTCGCACTCTTGGGCGTTCGTATCAGTATCAGCCTGTATTTCTTCTTGAAAGGGCTGCGTAACTCATGGCATTTGTCATAGTTTTCCAAGTCCAGACGCTCCACGCAGTTCTGTAAGTCCTGGGTGAATGTGGAGAAAGGGTTTGTTTACATTCAGATTTAAACAAGGCCATAAATGGAAGCATTTGAGCAAAACTTTCAAGTTTATATGTTAAAAATGTTAAAAATGCAGAGAGAAAAATAGGCTCTTTAAGAACTATAGAGATAAATTATGTAAATGTATTTTTGATTCAAGGTGTTTATTGTAGGCATATTTCTGTATGTCTGCACAGAGTTCACTCTTAAAATGGAATGAACGGTATTATATATACAGTACAAACAATTTTAAAGCAAGTGTGTGGTGATTTAGACATGCAGTTTGTATGTACGCTTCTCATAAGCTTCTCATGCTTGTTAATAAAATTAGTATTTTATTCTCACTGTGAAATTATTGTTTTTCACATATCCCAGATTGAAAGGAAGCTGGGCTTAGCAAACAGGGTCGGGATTTGTACAGTGCACTGGAGCAGTTAACGGTTTAAAAGGATCTTTCTGATGGGCCCTTTGGTGATCTAGAAGTTCTGTGATTTTAATTCACAACCACTAGGAACTCAGAATCCTAACCACTGAGCTACTGAGATTGTAAATGATATTCCTATTTTAGGATAATTCTCAGTCCATGGTGAATCAGTTGTCTCGTTACCTCGTTTTCATACACTGCAATCTCAGTTTTGTCCAGCTGGATGTAGCGGTCCTTGTAGCTGCCCAGGAACTTCCCTGAGGACTTCTTCAACCAGCCCGCTTTGCCTTTGAATGTTGTTTCTTTGGGCTTGGCTGGCTCATCTTTAACATCCTAGCACATGTGGGAAGAAAAAAGAAGGGAAGGAAGTCAAAGTTGCACAGTGGGACAACTCATCTGCTTCGTTTGGCATTTATTTTAAAATTCCTGAACGGGCATTATGGTGGGAGAGCAGAGTGGGTAGATTGTGGTTAGTGTTTTCTGCTGATGTAGGAGTTATAGATGACTCACATAACAGAGGTTAGATCTTAGGAACAGGAGGCAAATTTACAGTTTATATTTTGCAGCAATTTCTTATCACTTTTATCAAAGACAGCACCCAAATGAAGTAGTTCTCTATTTGATTTACCTCTGATGAAGTAAGATGAAGTATTATCTTATCCAGCATATAAAATATCATAGAACTGCTCTCTACTGCTATAAGAATACTACCTGTCAAGGTGAAGCACATTTCAGGTTAATTTCTGAATCCATACGTGGCAGTAGCAGTTAAATGTTATTGCATGTATGTGTATAAATGCTTAATAATGCAGGATGTCTCTTTAAAAAGTCATCAGGGCTGTTTTTCCACTTTCTCTTGGACTTTGGAAAAAGCAGGGATGGGTTAGCGCTAATAGGGAAGGTGCAGCTGGCCGACAGAGGAAAAAAAAGGACAGAATAATAGGAGTAGCACCGTGCCACACAATGCCTTTGTCCAGGAAACGTCCTCACTCAACCAAGCCAACGCAGGCTCTGCCTGTCTGTACCGAGGAAGGAGAGGTGGGGGTGGACATCGGAGAGGCTCTTTTGTTTTGCACATACAGACGGGAAAACTGGAGCACGGTGCATGCTGCATCCCAACTCCCCCGCTGCTGAAGACTCATAGTGGAAAAATCTATACTGCATAAAGGAGTTTGGACACACAGAGCACCATTTGGCTCTGAGCATTAAACAAACGAATGTGAAAGGTGACAGAGACGCCTGTCAGCGAATGCCCGCACCCTAGAGCAGATGAGGAGGTTCTGGGTTTTAGGTTTAGGCAGGAAGTGATCAGAGACACACTATCATAAGGGTTAGCCAAACAGGAAGCTCTGCTCTTAGAACGAATTCACCAACAAAGATATGGAACTGGCTGACTGTGCTTGACTGCAAATATTAATGTAAAAGGTCAGCCTGTAAAAGTTCCTCTGTGTGGAACTGCATGATCATGAAAAAGAAAAGTCAGGTGGGTTAAGGAAAAAAAAAATCCCTGAACACTCCATACATTCTTTCCATTTATAGTTACGTTTAACGTTGTTGAGCATCCACAAAACAAGTTAGTTCCTGTTCTCACTTATATTATACAGTAGCATCTATAAACAGTTGTTCCCTCACCAGCCTTTTTTCTTAATAAGTTAATAAAACAAAAACTGCAGCTTGTTATACTACCACAAAAAAACCACAAAGCCCTTCATCCGAAAGACTTGCCAATGTCAGAAAACTTTACCTCTGACTGTTATACAGTGCTAACACTGGAGACACCTTCCAAAAATACTAAATAAATGTCTTCTCACATAAAACATGAACATATGTACCATCAATTACACACTTAAAAATATGATTTTTTTTAAGTTCGCCGTACAAGCCCCTTTGTAAGATGTTACTATAACTAAGATAACATATTAGTACGAGTGCATTGGTATAAACTTGGCAGCCAGACCTACTGTCAGAGCTGCTGGTATAGAAAACTAATCAACACACTGAGCATTCAACAGTGCTGTAGTATAAAAATTTTTATATTATATTATTTATTACTAGTTATTATTACTACAATATTTAATATGAGTCGGCTAAGACCTCATAACTCTGCTTCTAGGAGGTTTTGAGCAGGTCACACCTTAACCAACATGTGTTCCACATAAAAGCTGCACGCAGCGAAGTGAAAGGCTGCATCTGGGATGAATCTAATATTGTACTCTGTAGAGAGGGCTGACCTGCTGGGTTTCAACCAACACACCACTAAAGTCGAATCATCTGCATGCACGGGTGGTTTCCTCCAATGGACTTCTTAACACTTATGTAATGTTCAGATTAAAATGACCCATTTTAAGGTTTTATGAAGAGTGGAACAATAATGAACTTTTCTTTTGGCTCAGTCTCTCCAACAAACATGAACAATGAGTAAAATTATTACAGAGAGGATGATCAGATCATTGTAGGCTGAGAGAAACCAGGTGAAATCACCTTGCAGAATCCAGAATCCACTACTGGGTAGAACAGGACTCGCACACAATGCCTACGGATTCCTGTTCTTGCAGCGCCGTGAAAAAAGAGGAAACTAAATCAATCCACTCGTGTTAACAGGAATTGAGACACACTTGCCCAATGTGTACTGTAGCCGAAAACAATGGCTAGGCGAAGACCGAAGAGTGAATGGCTGCCCTCTTATGAAATGCATTATTGAGGTGGCGTGTGCCAGTGCTTTGAGACTGGTGCAACAGAGTAGAAAATAACACAATATCAACTTATCAAGGAGCTAGCAGGTCTAAAATGTTGAACACGAGAACTGGGGTAGACTATACAGACCATATATATATATATATATATATATATATATAGACCACACAGTCTAGCCATGTGCTTTTTAATTTCTGTTTTTATCCTATCTCCATCTGATCTTGTCATTGGCTGGTTTCCCTGATTATGTTCACCTTATCCTTATTTCACCCTTATTAGTTTGTCTAGTTACACCCTCTTTGATACCTTTTGTATTTGTGAAGTCTGTTTGTTTATGTCAACTCAGAGCCTTGTATTTCCTCATTCTTTTTTCCGTGTTTCTTCTTCTAGTTCCTGAGTTTCCCGGTTTAGACCTGAGACTGTTTGCCCCTTTTACATTACGGATTACCTGTGCACCCTTATTCTGACCTCTGCTATGGAGTTTGACAATGATTTCTGAGTTTAAGCATTTGCACCCTGCCTAACACCACATTATTTAGTGCTTATAAAAATATTTAACAAGAAAAAGGGCAAAGATTTAAAAAATGGTTGAAAAATAAGTTTGTTGCCCAAAAAGATCCTGATGTGTATTATTCTTTTTATACCATAGCAATCTGCCAACAATTACAACTTTTAATTTATTAATGAATGACACATGATGCTTATTAACTCGTATTTTTAACATTGTGGAATGTCCATTCCTGTTATCACTTACAATGCAGTAGCTCGAAACGATCATTCCCTCACCCGTCTCACTTTTTTGGAAGGTATAAGACAAAAAAGTGCAGCTTGTCATTTTACAGAGAAACCAGGAAGTGCAAAGTCAGCTGTCTTGAAGACTTTTCTGCGATGGAAGATTTATTATAGGACCGTTTACATGCTGAATTACTCAACACCTTCTATGAGACTCGAGAATTCAACAGTGCTGTGGTATAAATAATCATATCATACTGCCCACCCCTATATGTGAGGGAGCCAGACAGAGAGAATCAGGCAATGGGCTGGACCCAGTGTCCTCATGTGAGAAAACACTCCCAGTTTTGTATGTTTTATGAAAGCTCACATAAGTACCCACATCTACAGCTTAATGCCACTGCAGGCAGCTAGTCTTTCTTTCCTTGCCATGTTAAATGGAGCTTGATTTTCCATTCCCTCATTATCATTCAGTAAACACAGCCAGAAACAGACGCCACCTCATAGCTTCATAGGCTCATCACAGGGCACAGAGGCAGACAGCGACTCAGTCGTGAGCTGAGGCTCCAGATCCAAGCACTTTTTAAAATTACAGAATTAAGTAAAGAAATTAAGGAATGCACTGGGTTATGTCTAAAGAAAAACACATCTGCATTTTCACCACACCTTGCCAAAGCAGATGCTTCATACTTATCGAACATCTGCAAGGCTACACAGCCAGCGTTAATATCAACGCCCATTTTAGTGCTGCAAAATGCACAACTTCCTCTTTTACTTTACATTTCCTGAAACTGAAACTTTCTCTCTGGGTGCAGTAACCGCCTTTTTGTAACACAGGTCTGAATATAAGCCATGTCAAAAAATACACATTGAATCAAGGAGTTTTTTCCTTAGTACTGACACAGGTGCAGTAAAGTACATAATTTGCCGTTGTTTGAGCTGTAATTTACCATCCTCTTTCAAAATGCTAACCTGTGTTAGTTAAATTCAGGTGGAGAAAGGCTGGCACTGTGCTGCAGGATACCGGTGCAATAGCGGAAAGGGCTGTTGCTTGCTGTAAAACAGCGTTTCCCAATTTTGCTCCTGTGATTCCCCCTGCACTGCAAGCTTTGGTTATGCCCTGAATCAACGTATAAGATTATTACTAAAAAAAAAAAAGAAAAGGAAAGGCATTAAAGATAAGACACTAATGTGTATATAGGGTATAGGGTTTTATACACATTCTATCTGAATGTACTTTTCGGAGAGTATAACAGGTACTTCTATAACACTGACTGTAGTCTACTGTAATTACTTCCTTCCAGTACTCAATATAGTAGTCATATTTCTGTAGACATTAATGTGACAATATTTAAATTTGGCAATGCAAATGACTTCAAATGTCATTATTCGATCAATGGCTATCTTAGTACAGAGGGAGAAATGCTGTGTTGTGTGAGAACAGGTGCTTAGGTGTTGTTTAGTTCAAATAGGACCTCTCTTCAGGCCTGTTCTCTACATTCCTTATTAGCTTATGGTTTATAGTATTATGTAATGTGAGATATGGTGTGCTGCGATACACTTTTCTACGAGTGTCGTCAGTACTTCTACAACACTGACAAATTGTGGGTTTCATGAAATTTATAGAATAATTAAACACTGATTTCCCAATGTCTAAGTAAAACTAAATACATGTAGCTGACTGGATGCTAAACTATTTTACAGTGTTTAATTAGTTTACATTTTTTTGCATTTGTAAAAAAAAATATGGTGTTGTACATGCTTGTTAACTTAATATCATATAATATTTTTATTTAAACAAAGTTGAAATATATGCAAACGCTAACAATATTCATTATATAACATATACGCTGCATACATGACACGTGTTTCATTTTTACTTCCTCCTCGTCTCCGTCTCATCTTGTCACTGACTGGTTTCCCTGATTGCGTTCACCTTTTCCTTACCCTAATTAATTAATTTTAAGATTAATTAATCTCACCCTAATTAATCTGTCTAGTTAAACCCTCTGTGTTACACTTTGTATTCGCAAAGTGTTGTTGTTTACAAGGATGCTGTGCGTGTTCAGGATTCCTTTAACTGCAGCTGCTAAAATAATAATATTAATATATAGATAGCACATATTCCATGTATGCTGCATAAAATTCCAGCACCCCAATATTAAATGGCTTTCCACATCCCTGGCTGTTTATTCTATTTATTCTAAGCCTTGTATCTATTTTTTTTGTGTTACGTTTCTTTTCCTAGTTCCATGTTTACTGGTTTAGACCTGGGTCTGTCTGCCCTGTTTATGATTATGTCTGTTTAATTTTTTTAACCATTTTCTTGTTGTGTTTGGAAAAAAACAGGGTTGTGTACAGGTTTTGACATTTAGGGACTACATCGTTTTCTATGTATCATGGAAACCGCTTCAGGTACAGTGATAAGAGATTTTTGTCTAATCGCCCACTCTCAGTTACAAGCCACCAGTCACCATATATGGGTGTAAAACTGGGTGTGTATATATATGCATATATATATATACACGTATACATAAAGATCTCATAAACTTATATATAAGTTTATATACACACACATAAGTTTATGAAGTGTTTGTGTATGTGTGTGTATATATACATATATACATATATGTATATATATATACACACACATACACAAACACTTCATATATATATATATATATATATATATATATATATATATATATATATACACATATACACACACACACATACATATACACACATATATAAACTTATATATATATTTTTATGGCATGTTTGTGTGTGTATATGTATAGAAAGACTTAAGTTTATATACACACAGGTGTATGTATGAGGTGTTTGTGTATGTGTGTGTTTATATACATTGTGTGTATGTGTGTGTATATATATACACACGCACACACACACACACAGACACACAAGTAAACAGAATAAGATGCATTAGTGCTCCAAGTGAAGCCTGATGATGGTGATTCTTTGGAGGCCAGGTTGTTGTACACAGTTTTAAAAAGCTGCTGAATTAAGATTAAAGATGAAAAGAAAGTGATGAATTAACGTCTAAAATGTCGAAGTAACACTTACAGTGCTTCCTGAACACAGATAAAGACTGTAAGAGCTAAATAAACTTAAAAACACCACTCTAGGTGTTAATGCAGATCTGAGTTATGTGTTGTAAAGAAAGTCAACAGAAGAAGCAGGAAGCAGAAACAGAGAAAATAACGCATACTCACATCTCCCATGATAAAGCACTAAGAGTCCGTTATGTGAAGGAGAGGAAGAAAAAAACACTCGACGGACACTTTATCTCAGGCCAGATGTGGGTAATTTACTTCTTTCTTCTGACAACTTTCTCACAGCCGACATGATGCGAAGCTGAGAAAGAGGGAACTGCGCGTCGTAACGCTGCCGTGCTGCTTCTGCTCATCGCCCTTTTCCTCTTTTCAACTCAGCAACGAAACAAGTTTGAGGTGGAAAAAAAAGTTTGGTTTCCGGTTTAAGTCCCACGAAAGCTTCTAGTTCTACCACAGATGAGACTATGTCTGAAACCGCATACTGCCCCACTAAACAGTACATCAAATACTACGCCACGCAGGACTGCGCACTGTTTTGACATACTATATAGTATGCTAGTATGCGGTTTTAGATGTAACCTAGCTAGCTTGCACGAACCGATAGGACAGTGATGAGCACGTCGCGCGCGAACCGTTACCTTATGTGACTCTTTTAAGCGAGTCGATTCTGTGAACTGAATTCGCATTTAAAACATTTATTCGTCTTTTTGCGAATTCAGTTAGAATAGTTTAAACAGGGCCTTGTTTCGGCTGTTGAGCTACAATATGACTGTAGTTACAAAATACATTATCAAACTAGGTTTTTATATTTACAAAGTAGCAAAGTAGGTACTGTAGGAATGTTTAGCAACCTACGCTCAATGGATGCCTGGAATGGTGAATCAAATTCATCCAAACTCCAAATCGATTCTTTTGAACGTATTCAAAAGAATCGACTCATTGAAGTGAGTCACAACGCTACGTGAAGTGAATTGAGCAGAAGTGAGTGGATTGGAATGGACTAGAGAGAGGCACTACATGCACAGATGTTTGTGGCGGCCTGGGAAAACCCTTCACAGGGCCAAATCTTTTACATTACATATTTCTGAAAACTGCATATCCATTTTGGGGGTCATGGTGGCTTAGTGGTTAGCACGCTTGTCTCGCACCTTAAGGGCTGGGTGCACAGAGTTTACATGTTCTCCCTGTGCTTCGGGGTTTCCTCCTCAGTACAAAGACATGTTGTAGGCTGATTGGGATTTCTAAATTCTATGAGTGTGTGTGCGGTTGTGCCCTGCGATGGGTTGGCACCCTGTCCAGGGTGTCCCCCGCGTTGTGCCCCAAGCCCCCTGGGATAGGCTCCAGGACCCCACGACCCTGTGTAGGATAAGCGCTACAGAGAATGGATGGATGGATGGACATATCCCTTTTGTGTGTATATCAACAAGAAGTAAAGTTATAGAATTTTAAACATCGCTTACCTCCAAAAGCAAAAAGAAAAGAGAAAAACTTGATTTTTAATTCTTTTTGGCTGTTTTCCAGAAGTCAGCCTTAGCAACATCCCACAGGATTTTCCTGGCCATCTCACACATTAGACACAGTCAAACAGTCAAGACTAATAATGAATAATGGAGGATATGTACTTCAGTACTGTAAATGACATTTACAATGAGATGAGATAGTAACATATATAAATATAATATATAATATATCAACTATAAATAGTATTTGTAGTCTAATTACTTATTGTTTTTCGTGGATGTTGAACTTGTGCTTTCTATATCCCTTCTCTGCACTTTTCAAGTACAAGTGCAACTAAAAGCACCAATTCTTTAGTTTTACATTTGATACCAAAGCAGTAAACATGCTTGTTTCTCCTATGCATGCATGCAACAAGGGCTGTGAGATATGACAATGAATATCATAGGACAATAGAAAAATGTCTACTGATAGATATTTTCCTATATCACCAATGTCTCAAAGACCACTTTTCGTCAGCCGATTAACATCACTAAGGTCGGCACTAGGAGCTACTAGCAGTGTGCTATAACTAAAACAAAACAAGCATGGAGAAGTGTGACACAGAAGGAAACTCCCCACAACACTCCAACACAGAACAGGCATCAGCCTGACTAAAAGATGAGGAACTTGTACGTAAAAAGGAAGGTAGTTCTGTCATTTGGGCATAACAAATCAGACACTAACTAGAAAACGGTCATTTGTAAGGTATGCAGTCACGAACGCATGCAGTTATTTTGTATAGATTTTTTAAAATGTAATATATTGTGACAGTTCTGAGAAAAAGAAAGTACAGCCTCCTTCAAGTCTGTTTTATCTGTCAGGGCCTAAATAATAATTGTGTGGTCCTCACCAACCTCTATAAACAAACAAATAACCTCAGATTACAAAAAAAAAAAAAGAATTCAATACGTAGTCTTTTTTTTTTTTTTTTCCTAAAAAGTAAACCAACATTCAGAAACTAGGTGGGGAAAAAATAATAAGTACACCCTTCCTACTTCCACAATCATTAAGAGAGTAATTAGCAGCCAAGTCTTACTAATGAAATGCACAAGATTAGTTAATCACCACAAAGTGTGACTATCTCTATAAAAGCAGAACTTTTGGCAGTTTGGTGTTCTGGAGCACTCAGGTGTGTCTACATCATGCCAAACACAAAGGACCTGCCATGACCTCAGAGAAGCAATTGTTGCTGCTCATCAATCTGGGAAGTGTTATAAGTCCTTCCACAAACAATTTGAAATTCACCATTCTATAGTGAGAAGGATTATTTACAAATGGAGAGCCTTCAAGAAAGTTTCTAATCTTGCCAGGACTGGGCGTCCCAGCAAATTCAGTTCAAGGTCAGACCGTTTAATGCTCAGAGATATAAAGAAAGAGCTATATCATGTGACCTCCAGGCCTCTGTAAGCACATTAAATGTTTATGTTCATAAATGTTTATGTTTACAATCAGAAAAAGACTGAAGTATGGCTTTATTGGAAAAGTGGCTTGGACAAAGCCTCTTCTCTCTGAAAAGAATATGACAGCATGACTTAGGTTTGCAAAATTGCATCTGAACAAACCACAAAAGTTCTGAAAGAATGTCTTTTGGACTGATGAGACCTAGATAGAGATGTTTGGTCATCATGCACGCCATCATTTTTTTTTTGTCGAAATCCAAACACAGCATGTCACCAAAAAACACCCCGTAACAACTGTGAAGCATGGTGGTGGCGGGGTGATGAGTTGAGCTTGAGATGAGTTGAGCCACAGGACCTGGGAAATTTGCAGTCATTGAGACAATGATGAATTTCACTTTATAGCAGAATATTCTTGAGACAAATGTGAGGCAATCTGTCCAGCAACTTAAGCTGGGCCAAAATTGGATCATGCAACAGGACAGTGATCCCAAGCACACCAGCAAATCGACACCTGAATGGCTAAAGAAAAAAAAAGTCAAGGTGTTGGAATGGCGAAGTTAAAGTCCAGACTTCAACCCCATTGAGAAGCTGTGGCATGATCTTAAGAGAGCTGTGCATAAACAACTGCCCTCAAACATCAGTGAAATGAAGCAATGTAGTAAAGAGAATTGGGCCAAAATTTCACCAAAACGAAGTGAGAGACTCCTACATAAAACGTTTACTTCAAATTATTGTTGCTAAAGGTGGTTCTACACCTTTAGCAACAATAATTATAGAGTGTACTTATTTTTTCCCACCTGGGTTCTGAATGTCGGTTTACTTTTTGGAAAAAATGACGATATATTTAAATCTGTTGTGTTTATTTGTTGTCATCTGAGGTTATTTGTATGTTGGTGAAGAAGTTGGTGAGGGCCACACAATTGTTATTTATGCCTTGATAAATAAAATCATAGAATTGAAGGAGGGTGCACTTTCTTTTTCCCATGACTGTACCTTTTCAAGATATGAAATTATCCATATTGTGATATGATACTGTCCATATTGCCCAGCCCTACATGCAACTGTGATTTATATACATGCATATGCAAATACGTCACTCCTTCATGTCCACCTGAAAAAAAAAAAAAAAAAAACAGTTTGATTCAGTCTTGCTGGAGATATTTGACCTATTTTGTAACATATAGGTATATTAATGAAACCAGAAGTATTTTTGTAATATTATATTTTCCTTATAAGTTCAAAAACTGAAATCTGTGGAGTTGTGCACACTAATTGTGATCATTATCATGAAGAGTTTTCAGAGTTTGTGTATGCTACTACGTGTGCAGGAAGGTGAGAAATCAGGGGCGTGACCTGTGGTACAACTGTAACACTTAATTATATTAAAATTCCTTCAGAGGGTTTCAGACTGTTAAGACCAGTGAAAGCTGGCAGCACTGAGACAGAATAGGCGTACCCACTAATTCCCCGCCGTATAATAATGAATGGCATTCAATGCAGAGTGCATAAAGATGTTATCCTTTTATTTCTTTGAAATCATAGAAGTATTGTTAAACTATAGTAACCCTATACCATACCACAGTAATAAAGGTTAATATGATATAAAAAATTAGATCCATTGACCTATTATAAGTACCCAACCCTCAAAGCTATATCACATAGAGTAATGAATGTATGCTTGTTTAACATTCATTTTCCTAATGTACATGTATACTTACAACATTTTTTTGGTGGTGTTGCAATTGACCCATGTGTTACAATTGTACAACTGTTACAATTGTAACACAGGACACCTTTTGGTTTTGGTGAAAATGGGATATGGGTAAATTTGCACATGATAACAGAAGCAACCATATGCACCATGTTACGATGGATGTAGGAAGTCTGAAATTTAAACCAATGTTGAGTAATTAAACTAAAACCTAATGATTGAGTAATTGGCCTAATATATCAAGTTGAGTAGTGCTTGAGGTAGGAGTGCCATAATTTTTGTTTTCCTGAACATGCATGGGTGTGGGTGTATATTATAATCAATCAGGCTGAGCAGCCTTAATAAAAATCGCAAGAGGACAAAGCAAGAGGACAAACTTTTGTCCTGATATAGGAAGAGCAGGAGTTTATCAATGTACAATGTGGGTTTCAGACTTTAAACTGAGTATCATGTATTTAGGATGTCCATAATGTCCATAATGTTTTGACTGGACTTTGTCCATTTAATTTCAAAATGAGCCCTTGGCCTAAGGCCATGACTCTCTTTCCTCCCTTAGGTTATTCCATAAGTATTCGGTCTGACTCTTTTCATTTTTGTTAAAAAAAAAAAAAAAGTACATGTACAAAAGAGCAAAGAATCTAAATGACCCTTAAAGGCACAACAGTGCTCCAGTCATGCACTATAATTTAGTATTAAAGCTACACTACATACATTTTCCATGGCGAAAGATACATAAACTACAAAAAATTTTCAAGACATACCCTAGAGGGTACATACACAGTAAAAGGATTTCTAGCCTGAAATGTAATGATTAGGTGATTAGAGGTGTCGCTGCATCATACATTTTGGTTAGTATTGTGAGAAGGCCAAACCCTGTGAGAGCCAAAGAGAAGTGTTACAGAGACCATGGCTTCCTCTCTGCAAGTTCTCCTAATTCAATTTATCAACATGTGCATGTCAGAGAGCAAACTGCAGTCTGACCTGATTTAAAGATTGTCTTCCTTCTATTGCTTCATCATTACAATAGATGTTATGTAGCCATAACACTTCTACAAAGTTTCTATTGGCCACACTAACATAGAGTTGACCCATACATAGTGGAAAATTTGGGGTTCCCCTTAAAAAGGCGTTACTTCTCGTATTTTCAGGCCATCATTACAAAAGAGGATTTGGATTTGATTTTAGGGGATTTTAGCAAGAAGCTGCAGCATTAAAAGGGCTAAATAGCTGCCTTTACCATGTGCAGTTTCCATGAGAAAACAGTAATGAAGCTCTATCATCGCTGCATGAAGCTTCTGTGTGTGAACTGTGCAGTGTATATATAAATAACTTTGTGGGTTGTGTTGCTCAGTAGAATAGTGTGAAACCACACTTGCTGGAGGAAAAAGTGCAGTAATAGAGCCCAGATAAAACCCAACTGAAAGTACTGCAACAGTTTATATTTCATACATTTTCTGTGTTAATATTATCAACAGCAACGATGGATGAATTTGGTTTTACTTGTGTGAGCAACATACATTTTCATGCAGCTTAGTGCCACAACATTGCTGTGAAAAGTGGTAACCAAGGCAGACACCCAGCAACCAACAGAAATGAGAGAGAGATAGAGAGAGAGAGACTCTTTCTGAGGGTCAGGAGAATGAGAGAGTGTCTGGCAGAAGCGCCACCCAATGGTAATTATGGAAGTAATCAATTATTTATTTTTATAGCACATACACATAGAAAACACTAAAAGTTCCATTTAAAGGATATACAAATGTAATATGTATATAATACATAAATATTATACAATAGTAAAAGTAATATATACACAGGATTGTCTGACAACATTTATTATACATAACGTTTCATTTTAATTTCCTTGTTTTTAATGTAAGGAATAAAAAATGACGGCGCATGCTTTTAGAGGAAAAATAATCAACGACTCTCAGAGTTACTGTTCACCAGAGTATTCTATTCCTCTTATACCACAACAACTTGCCAACACGTTTTTAATCCATTAAAGAACAACATGGTGCACTTTTTTTTTTTTTATCCATTTATAGTAATAATGTTGTGGAAAATCCTCAAAACAAGTTAGTTCCTGTTATCACTTGCATTATAGCAGCTATAGACATTCGCTCCCTCTCTTTTTTCTCTCTTGCAGCTTGTCATGTTAGTGTGGTATAACATTTAATAGGAATATTCACTCCTTAAGCAATGTTAATTGTTGTCTCATAACACTGGATTTTTACTGCAATAGTACAATCATTAATGTCTTCTTGGATTTATTAGTAAATAATTATGCAATTTGAGAGAATTGTCTTTGACCTAATTGTACACAGACATACGTATTCAAGATCATCATCATCATTTGACTGTATTTGTGTAGCAGCTGTCTGAGGTAAAATTTGCTTGTATTTGCATTGCTACAGTTTATCTGGTACACAAGAACAATGATGCAATTGTCTCTGTTGTGTTTGGAAAGACAAGAGTGTATAAGAACTGTCATCCTTCCACTCTAGCAATATTGATTTCTGTTTGTATGGCAGCATGATGTCACCATCATCAGGAAGTATTTATGTAAATGTGTAGCATGCAGATGTACTAAATTTTATGACTGGGTTCTGTCTGAATGAGATATTATGGTAGACGTTATACAGAAAACCTTCCACTTTGGCATATTTTTGTGACAATAACTCACTGCAATACTATCACCTGATCACTTTATTTATCAGGACTCTAAACTCTCAAATGCACTAAATGTAGAATGTAAATGTGCAATTACTATCTCTAGTCACTTACTCAACTACGGTCACTTATTCCATTTCAATCTGTACTTCTGCGTGTCTATACTAAACTGTTTACCCCAGTGTAGTGGTTAATGTGCAATACTATCACTGGTCACTTATACAGAATGTTCTGAATATTCAATGTGCAATATTATGACTTAGTCACTTGCTGTATATACTTTATACTATACTGTATACATGCTGTACATACATACATACTTTTATACCATACGGTATACTCACTTTATAGTCTTATTTATTGTCTAATGTTATATGTTTGTATTTCTAACACCAGTCAGAAGCAGTGTTCCTAATTTCGTTGTATACAGAGATATACAATGACAATAAAGGCTTTCATTCATTCATTCATTCATTCATTCATTCACTTATTGTAATTTGACACTTATTTAATACTTATTGTAATGTAGGATTAAAAGGTTCAGCCTCAGAATTCCTCAAACAAAGCCTTACCTCCATCTTCTCTGTAACTGACAAGCAAATCCTGTGATTGGCAGTTCTGTGGAAAACATTGTTTGTCCAGTTTCAGTGCGTCTGTGAGCACTGTAGCCTCGGAGTCCTGTTTTTGGCAGACAGGAGTGAAATTTGAAGTGGTCTACTGCTGTTGTTGCCCAACCGCCTCAAAATTCAACGTCTTAACATTCTGAGATGCTTTTCTGCTCCTAGAGTTCTAAAGAGTGGTTATTTTTTGTTACTGTAGCCTTTCCTGTCGGCTCGAACCAATCTGGCCATTCTCCTTTGACCTCTCTATCTGAATTGCACAAAGGCGAAAAGTGATTCTGGTTGTCCAATATGGCTGCATATTGATATATACTCTGAATTCTGATTTGATGAGATAATCTGACCAAAAATGCCATTGCTTATTGGTTTTATTTCGGGTTTATTTATCACCAAGCCGTTTACTTTAATAGCACATAAATCTGAATTATTTCATTAATTGTGTTGTTTGTTATCACACTTCTGGCAAGAAAAAAACAGCAATAAGATCTTCCCTACTTCGTGCGATATATTGTCTATCAGCAGGAGTCTGGATACCTTGAAACTGCAGGCTCACCGTAATCTGGCTTCTGAACACACCACACATAGATTTTTGTTGTATCTACAGTTCTGCTGATTCCTGGACAGAAGATTTTGTTTTTAATCTCTATTTCAGCCCAGTTCGCTGTCTTTGCCGTGGTTTTACTTAGAGCAAGTGACAGTAATAATTAACTTAGTGAGAGAACACATTTGGTAGGCAAACATTCAAGGTGTCACTGTGTTATCAGCATCACAACACTAAAAGCTGGTGACCACCTTTTAGTTTGAGTCAGGAAACAAATAAAACATACCCTGTTGCTGTAGTATTATTACAGTTAATGAAGTGAGGGAGAAAGGATTACGTCTGAGCTAAAGTGGGTCTACAAATGGCATATTTTATATATATATATATATATATATATATATATATATATATATATATATATATATATATATATATATATATATATATATTGTCATTTTATATTATACTGCAAATCTCAGCTGTAACTACCTGTGGAAACCTATGGAAAAAGAGCTTCCATAATGCTTCTTGCTGTATTTGTATTTCAGCTCAAGCGTGGTTTGTAATGGACAACGTCCAATGGTCATTTTAGTCAAGCTAATCCCACATTCCCAATTCAGCAACCCTTCCCTGCTCCAAAGCTATCATTTCATTAAGATTAGGCCTTAATGAAGCTGCAGAACTTAGTCCAAAATTTAATTAACTCCAGTGAAAGAGAAAGAAATCAATAGTGAACACCAGGCAAGGTCAGACAATAACGAGTCCAAGGATGGATATGCTTTTAAACTCACCCCTGTCCTAGTGTTTTTCCCTATAATTCTATTAATTAATTATATTATCATTATTAATTATAGAATAATAACAAAAAATTATTCTTTCTGGATTTAAAATTGAGATTATTAGTACACATCATTAAAGTACAATTTGAGACAAGGCCTGTACCATCTCTGACATGCAGGAGAGGGGTCTTTTCATGCACTTGAATCCACCAAGCTTGTTTATAGCTTTGCTTAGCCCTGATTACAGCAAGGTTTATGAAACAGAGGAGCTTTTGAGTGTTAGTGTGGAGGAGTGTTATTCGGCCCGAAACAGTCGCCATAGGAACAGGAGCAAAATAAATGCACACACAGAGACTAGTGCAATTAAAGCTCTCTCTTTCTCTCTCTCTCTCTCTCTATTCCTTCTTGCTTTCTCTATCTGTCATACTCTTTTCCTATCCCTCTCTCACTTTCTCTATCCCAGTCTTTAGCTTTCTCTGTGCCTCCCTTGCTCTCTCTCTATCATCACATACTCTTTCTGCATACCTTTTGCACTTTCTCTATCTCACTCTTTCTCTACTCCTCTCACTCACTATATCCCGCTCTCACTCTCTCTATATCTCTTTCACTTTCTGTATCCCTTGCTGCAAAAAAGAAAAAAAAAACATCTTAATAAGTGAAAAGTCTTGAATATAGTCACATTTATCTAGTATTTCCTAATTTAAGATTACAATGAATCAAATATAAGATTATTAAATCTATTTTTTAGACACATTATACTAATTTCATGCTTGAAATCATTTATTTATATTTTAAGCACTAATTTCTAAATAGAAGCAAAAATATCTGTCAATAGCACAAGAAACTTTAATGTTTGAAATGAGTAAAAGCATCTAAAAACACGGTTAATAATTTTATACATGTCAGTTTGTAGGCATTTAAGTTTGAGCCTCCTTAGAACCTTAACATTCATCTTAATGGAAATTATAGTTTGCAGATATGCACAGCATTGCAGGTTGACAGTGCTGGGTCATGTCTTCTGACTATCAACTGGCATGGGAAAATGAGTTCATTCATCCACTCCTTCCTTCCTTCCTTCATTGTTCATCTACATTCATAAGTATCCACTTTATCCTGGTCAGGGTTGCAGTGGATCTGGAACCTATCCCAGGAACACCAGCTGCACACACACATTCTCACACTCAGTATCAGAGTGTGTAAAATAATAATATTAAAAGCATATTAATATATGATTATTGCATATATACAACAAACCATGTACTTCATTAATAAATAAACAGAATTGAAATAATTGGCAAATTGCTGTGATATTAGAGGAATATGACACTGCTGCTTGTAGAAAAATAATCAACTTTGGGATGGGAACTGTTTCCTAATAGACAGGTAACTGTTATTTTTTATTTTTATTTTTTTAGAATTTACTTTACAGTTTTCATTAAGGGTAATTTTTTTGTCTGTTGGTAGTCAGATTAAAAATGAGATTGTGGATTAATCTGATATGATTAATCTGTTAGGATTTTACAAGTTGTATAATGTTTCTAATACCTAATTTAATATTTAATAATGTAGGCTCTCCAGCTTGTTAATAAGCTTTATTTTAACTGTTAGCTAATAGACAGGTAACTATTTTTTTTTTTTTAGAATTTACTTTCCAATTTTAATTAAGGGTCAATTTTTTCGTCTGTTGGTAGATTAAAATGAGATTGTGGATTATTCCACAGATTACTGTCAGACTGTTTTATATTATTATACACTCTCACACTGATCAATACTTATTTACAATCACTTAAATATTAATTCACACATTAAATGCTTTAGTATAACATTTTGGACTTCAATGTGACAGGTCCAAATTGTCAATGGAAGATGTGTCATTGAAGTCTACACACTAGATGGCAGCACATGCCTACGAGTATACAATTCCATTTTAAAACTCATAGGAGAGGTTTTAATTTACATTTAATCCATTAGGAAATGATTTCATCCAAAGCAGCTTACAAAAGAGGTAGTATTCATTCCAGTCCAGGGTTATGGGCCTTGCTTAAGGACAGTCTTGGGATTTGAATTCACAACCTTCCAGCCGTTATCACAGAACCTTAACCACTGTCCATGTAGGCTAAATCGATTCATTTAAGAAGGCACTATAGTGAGAACTGTTACAATTCTTCCTTTCTATTGCAAGAATAATGATGGAACTGTCAAACATGCTTTCAATTTAATTGCATCTACTCAAGCATTGCCACCTCGTAGTTCCAAGGTCCCCAGTTTGATCCTGACCTCGGGTTATTTTCCGTGAGCTTCTGTGCATGTTCTTCCTGTGTCCACCTGGGCTTCCTCCATGTTCTCTGGTTTCTTCTCACCTCCTGAAAACAGGCTGGTAGGTGGATTGGCAACTCTTAATTACCCTTAGGTGTGAATGAGTATGCGACTGTGTGTGCATGGTGCCCTGAGGACTCTGATGGCCTGGTGTTCCATCCAAGGTGTATTCCTGCCTTACGCCCAGAGTTCTGGCCTACTATGATCCTGACTGGGATAAAGCAGTTACAGAAGATGAATGAATGAGTGAATGAATGAATGAATGAGTCTAATGACCTAGCAATGCACAATTTAAGTGCCACTTAAATAAGATCACAGACATTAAAAATTCTGTATAACAGAAAATGATAAATATGCAAGCCATGCTGTTCATGTCAGCCTTCCATCTGTTTGTTTGTACAAATGACTCACAGGGTAGTGACACAGTGCCATAACCACCTATGAACTACACACACTGACCTGCCTGCCTACGCTGAGGAGAGCTGTGACATTATTAGACTTCCAATCTCACAACAACATACACACATGCACACCCGCCAATATATGCTAGATGTGGGCAGCAGAGTTATATAAATACCTCCCACGTGGGTTAGAAAGGCATACGCTGCTAGAGACAGGTAAAGAGGGAAATAATGCTGCTTGTGTGTGAGCTGTATCATGATTTCCCATAGCAGAAGTTGCTAAAAAAATGCAGCAATGCTAAAATACACTGTAACTGTTGTAACTGACATGCAATTCTGGCTTCAAACTTTGGGTTGTACCATCTACCTGAGTATGAGGATGTTTGTATGGTGTGATACTAAACTATGTGATATTGAAAAAAAAATTCCTGCTCCAAGATTGCCTTTAACATTTTGTTATAGATAAAATTGTGTCATACATTGTAAGAAACCAAACGTGCCAGTCTGTTATCGAGGTAATGAATAGCTTAACATGGCTTGAGGCAACTGTAGGATGATTTAGGCATACAGTTTACACAATGCTAAAGTGGCAGCGATAATCATTCCTTATTTATTAGTAACATGTAAGACACTAAATATATCTCGGTCAACTACATTTGAGGTACTAGGACAATCGTGTAAATCTGAGCTTCATCTCTGGTAGACTTCTTACTCATCAATCATTGTGTTTGTTTTAATAGCACTAATTAGTCTCTCATTATAGTTTATTTTGACCTATTCGTTTTATAAATTCATTTTTTAAAAAAAAATGAAAAAGTTTATGAAAAGGAAACATTACAAATCAAACACAAAGAATACTTCAAGTGCCTTCAGAACTCATTTACCCGCTCCCATCGCTCAAGATAAGTGATGTGCGCTAGAAGCCATCATTAAAATCTGAGGCAATATTTCACTACCAACAAACCAACTGACCTTGCAATTGAACAAGCTTAAGTCCGGCATGCCTGAGCAGCACAGCAAGAAATGCGGTGTCTGCAATTTGAACTGTGACTCACAAATCTGTTTGCTTTCTTTTTTTATGGGCAGAGGTAAAAATCCAGATTACACAGACATTAAACATTAACTTTATGTCTTTATTCAGGGCTACTAATCAAGACTGTGGGTGTTGGGTTGTGGATAATTCCTGTTTAATAAAGTCTGGCCATAAAATGCCTTTCTTAAGTGTTCAAACGCCATGCTGATAAGACTCTTTCCCACCTCAGTACTGTAAGTCTCTCTGAATTAGATTCAGGAAGTTAAGCAAAATATAGGTGATACCAACACAGATGCCTTTACGGTCTCCAAAACATTTATATCCCAGCCATGTCAGTCCTCTCCATAACAACACACCACATGAACCACTTATGGTTAGGCACTTTCTTGGCGTTTGTGTTTATAATGATTAGGTTGTGATCCACATGCTATTTTTGAAATGTGTGAACAGAACTTTTGGCCATTTCCCCCGCCAACACATATTGAGGACACATATGATGAGGAAAATAACATTTTTTCAATCAAACCTGTCCTCAAACTCATGTCAGTGGAGATACAGAAAGCTCTACTGCATTTAAATAGCTGTCTTTGACAATTTGTATTATTTATATTATACTACTATACTTAGCTAAGTGCACTGTTTAAACCATTTTCTCCAAATTTAGTCGTTGCTAATTCCTATCTATTAGCAAAATCTCTCATATCACATGATAAAGCACCGGCCATGTGCTTCTTGCATCTTTTTGAATTGCTGCCCATTTAATGTCTTTTCTGTATAAATAAGCTCACAGATACCCTTGAATGGCTGATCAAAAGAGGAGAGAGGAATGTCTTCCTTCCCACTGAGACAGCAGAGATCAATTATGCTCTCTTGGTCTTTTTGTGACTCTTGATTATAGGACGGATGCTTCACAATTGCACCACTTAGGAGTCCTTATGAGTATACTTTTTAATGAAATGGTTTGTATTTTACCTGCTATATTGTGCTGAGCACTGCTGGTGAATAAAATTAGTCCTGTACATACTGATCATTTCATGTCAGTCATCACCATGTCTAAAAATTAGGGCTGTAGGATTTGAGTCTGGGCTTGAGACATTTTTTTCTTTTGTATTAACTTTGACGTGTCTCAGAACTATTGACATTTGTACTTGTACTTGTCTCGGTCTTGGCTATTGATCTTGCTAAATATGATTTTGGTCTCAACTGAGAGTTTGAAAAAATAATGTTCATGTTGTCCTTTCTTTTCTTATGCATAAAGTTTGACAGGAAGTAAATCCTTCTTTCAGAAAATCATTGGCACAATGCACCAATAAATCCAACTAGTTGAAGTAAAGGGTTGGCCTTGAAAAGGATTTGATGGATTCGGTCTCGACCATTACTTTGCTTCGACCCATTTAAGAATCAGTTTTGATTCGATCTCTCTTAGTCCTTGTCTTGGACTTGACGTGGATTTGACAATGGCAGTCTTTACTACAGCACTACTAAACAAATCAGCTTCTAAGGTTGGAAAGGACATCCAAATCATTTAGACTATTAGGACTATTAGCCTTTTACTGATACTTAAATGGTTTTCCAGTGGATTACTCTTCTATACTTATTAATAACTTTTCCAACTGAACTCAAACCACATTCCTTTACTGAGACACATGTACAGTATTTGTTTACTTATTGTTTCTTCATTTTACTTCTTTTCCCTATTAAATTGTAACCAGTTTACACATGCTAGCAGAGTCACCTCTATCATCCCACAGCTACCAGCCACTGCATCTCTTTTTTTTTGCAATTAAAAAAGATCTCTTTTGGAAGAAATTGATTTAATTTTAACAACTTAAGCTTCTTCTTCACTGACATAAGTTTAAGGTCATATCTCCAATTTAAGCTATGTCTTGTGTCCTCTTGCTAATAGTCTTAGACAAGACTCTTAGACAGCTCCACTGGGGAGCTAAGACTGATCCTGTCCCAGCAAAATATATTGCACTTTTACCATAAATGACTTTCTGCTCTCACCATTTTTAATCAGTAGTTTCATTTTAAGTAGTGATTTCAATATTTATGATACAATATGGGAGGCGATGATGATATGAGCATCTCTGTATTAGTACAGTGCAATACCATGTAGCATCTGTTTATTTTACTAGTATAGTATTATTTAGAATTAAAATCAAATACATTTTCTTTGGCATCAGTGAATGGGGCATGACCTTTGTCCCTCTCTTTCCCAGTAAAGGTAGTGTGACGTGTGCCTGCCAGTTCCGGTTAAAATCAAACTGTTTGCACAATGCAAATGACATTGTAGCACACTATTGCACCATACCATATTGCATCAGAGAGGCACTTTTTCATATTGTATTGAGTTGTTGACTGCTTTAACAGTACTTCTCATTCATTGATTATTACATTGGTATGTAGCAAGATGTGGAAGAAGAGATACTTACTACTGTTAAGAGACATAACAATAGGAAATGATATCACTAGTAGCAATAAATAAGTGTAAGTAAGAGCTGTAAGAGCTTCGGTTGGAAGACCACATCAGATTATTTCAGTTTCCTTGGTCAAATACTTACTTACTTAACTTTGGAGAAGTGCTTATGAATCAAAGAAGACACTCTCACTGTGATTGCAGTAATTGAAGGAAATTATCCTCCCACTCAATCTGAATAATTCATTCACCCTGATTCTCTTAATAATCACATATCTCAGTGAGAATGTGAAAAAAGTAGATGTTGACCTTTGAACAATTGAAATGATTCAGGATAATGGATAGATCACATAACAGAGATGGTTTAATATACAGTATAAGACAGTGGTGCAATAATAGCATAATTCACCAGGATAGCATATAATGCTACTGTATAGTTACCAATAAAACACAGTTACTCTGAATTTGATCCATATACTCATAACAATTATGTGACTACAATTTTAGGAATATATAGTTGCCTCCAGTATAAAATTATGCAGGTGCATATTTGGCTCCTGGGCCAGCTCACGTTAAGTTGGCAGGGCAGACACAGACTGAGGATGCAGTCCAAAATGCAGGGTATAGTATACAGTAAGACATGACCTACCATATCTGAAAGCCCTGGGTTTAGCAGAATGGGTTATGGCTGTGTCCCAATTCTCAATTTTTTTTCTATGAGCATGCTGTGACTAGCTGTGCCAACTCATTTCTGTCATTGTTACTGATGAACCTGACTAGAATAGCATAATTCAAAGATTTTGAGTGTTGACAATGAAAAGCCCCAAAGCCCCAGTGGCTTAAGAGTACCAATATGTCCCATAAACCAAATCGTTCATAACTAGTTCTTTTATATAGCAGTGTTTTCATTCCTCTGTAATACCGTGTAAGAGTGGGATCTGCCTGCATCTGCAATGGAAGTCATCTTGAAGCAATATTGCTTTGAGTCTGATGACACCCTACTTCCTATTCAGTACAAAAGGCATTATGTGGATTATGGGTATTCTGTACCCTGTATTGCAGTGCATTGTGGCATTTCATGAATACACTACATAGGATCTCTCCACTATGATTTCTAGCATGGCAACAAAATGGCAAAACTCCCAAAATAGTGCACTATAGAAAATAAGATGCAATATTGAGCATACTGCTAAACAGTGAACCTCTTGTGAAAACTCAGTCCTACATACACTCATTGAGCACTTTATTAGGAACACCTGTACACCTATACGTTCATGCAATTATCTAATCAGTCAATCATGTGGCAGCATTGCAATGCATAAAATCGTGCAGATATGGGCCAGCAGCTTCAGTTAATGTTCACAAACATCAGAATGGGGAAAAATGTGATCTTAGTGATTTTGACTGTGGTATGATTGTTGGTGCCAGGCGGGCTGGTTTGTGTATTTTTGTACCTGCTGATTTCCTGGGATTTTCATGCAAAACAGTCTCTAGAGTTTACTCAGAATGACGCAATAAAGAAAAAACATCAGTTCTGCTGACGGAAATGACTTGTTGATGAGAGAGGTCAAGGGATAATGGCCAGATTAGTTCGAGCTGACAGAAAGGCTACAGTTACTCAGATGACCACTCTGTACAATTGTGGTGAGCAGAAAAGCATTGAGGTGGATGGGCTACAACAGCAGATAACCACATCGGGTTCCACTTCTGTCAGCCAAGAACAGAAAGCTGGGTCTGCATTGGGCACAGATTGACCAAAACTGGACATTTGAAGACTGGAAAAACGTAGCCTGGTCTGATGAATCTCAATTTCTGTTGAGGCACACAGGGTTAGAATTTGGCACCAGCAGCATGAATCCATGGTCCCAATCTGCCTTGTGTGAACAGTCCAGGCTGGTGGAGGTGGTGTAATGGTGTGGGGAATGTTTTCTTGGCACACATTGGGCCTGTTAGTACCAATCAATCATCGCTTGAATGCCATAGCGTATTTGAGTATTGTTGCTGACCATGTGCATCCCTTCATGGCTGCAATTTACCCATGTTTTAATGGCTACTTCCAGCATTATAAAGCACCATGTCACAAAGCAAAAGTCATCTCAAACTGATTTCATGAACAACGATAATGAGACCAGTGTTCGTCAGTGGCTTTCCCAGTTATGGATCTGAGTCCAACAGAACACCTTTGGGATGTGGGTGAATGGGAGGTTCGCAGTGGAGATTCTTTTTTTAATTTTTTATGATTTTGACTGACAAAGTCAGTTTGAAAGTACAAGCTTGGAAACCAAATCATAAATTGAAAGTAAATGATCAGTTAAAACAATACATTTGAAGTAAATCATTAGAAAGTCCTTACTGTCATCATGTCATTAGTATGAATGCTAGCTAACCAGATTTGATGTATTTGCTGTAAGTCTAAGCTAAAAACAACAACACCAAAATCCTCAGCCATGTTACTTTCAACCATGTTACTGATTTAAGAGCAAAAAGCAGCCAGTGTCAGCAAAGAAAATGAGTTTATTTTCTACAAGGGTTTCTCTACAGAGTTTATTTTCTGAGTTTATTGTTATCTGAGTTGGGTCAACACATTTTGAATGGTTAAATGCACATTTTCTTAAAATCAATGAAAATCTATTTTTATTTATTTATTTATTTAAGCACTACAAAGATTAATGGAACCCTAATAGTGGAATTATCCACCATATGCTTTATATTATCAGCAATCTTTAGGATTAAACAGAACCTGCTGTCTGGTGTCTGGTATCACCCAGATGAGGATGGGTTCCTTTCTGCATCTGGTTACTTTCAAGGTTTCTTGAGTGTGCATACCCCTAAACTAAAACAATGTTGAAGCACCTTTTCATTTTATTACACCACTCAAGTCTTTTTGGCTAAGAGTCTATCAGCAACATCTTGACTTGGCAATATTTTCTCACTCTTTCTTGCAAAAACATTCTAGATCTATCAAATTATAAGGGCGTCTCCTGTGCAAAACCTGCTTCAGGTCACTCACTCCACAGATTTTTTGTTGGATTCAGGTCTGGGCTCTGGCTAGGCCATTCAAAAACACTTATCTTCTTTTGGTTAAGCCACTCCTTTGTTAATCTAGATGTATGATTTGGGTCACTATCACGTGGAAATGTGAAATTCCTCTCCATCTTCAGCTTATTAGCAGATGTCTGAATGTTTTGCACTAAAATCAACTGGTATTTGTAGCTATTCATGATTCCCTCCACCTGGATAACAGCCCCAGTTCTGGCTAAAGAAAAGCAGCCCTAAAGCATGATGCTGCCACCACCATGCTTCACCATGGGTATGGTGTACTCTTGGTGATGTGGCACCAAATATGGCACCAAATATAACTTTTGAAATTGTTCTCATCAGACCATAACACATTTTGCCACATGGTTTGGGGTGATTTAGTTGAGCTTGGATGTTTTTTGTGAGAAAGGGCTTTGTCTAGCCCTCCTACCCCATAGCCCAGACATGTGAAGAAGATGAGAGATTGTTGTCACATGCAGAGAGTAATCAGTACTTGTTAGATATTCCCGCAGCTCCTTTAATGTTGCCGTAGGTCTCTATGCAGCCTCCCTGTTAAGTTTTGTCTTGTCCTTTTATGAATTTTGGAGGGACGTCCTGTTCTTGGTGATATCACTGTGGTGCTTCATTTTCTCTACTTGTTGATGATGGCCTTCACAGTGTTCCATGGTATATCTAATGTTTTGGAAATTATTGGACCTCTCTCCTAATCGATTCCTTTCGACAGTGGGACCCTGTACAGGCTTTGTAAGCTCTTTGCAGACCACGGCTTCAGAAGTCAGATGAAACCAAAAAGATGTGAAGAAAAAAATCCTACAGAAACAGCTGGTCTTTATTTGGGGTTAATCAGAATAATTTCATTGATGACAGCTGTATGATAATTACTTTTGAACATGAGATTGAATGTGATTGGTTCATGCTGAACACAGCCACATCCCTAATTATGTGGTGGAATGTGTGCACGCTTGCCTTGCACCTCTAGGGCTGGGGGTTCGATTCCTGCCTCTGCCCCGTGTGTGTGGAGCTTTCATGTTCTCCCCACGCTTCGGAGGTTTCCTCCGGGTACTCTGGTTTCCTCCCCTAGTCCAAAGACATACATTGTAGGCTGATTGGCATCTCTAAATTTTCCAGAGTGTGTGTGCGATTGTGCCCTGCGATGGATTTGCACCCTGTCCAGGGTGTCCCCTGCCTTGCGCCCTGAGTCCCCTGGAATAGGCTCCAGGCTTCCTGTGACCCTGTGTAGGATAAGCGGTACAGAAAATGGATGGATGGATTGAACTTTGGACTAACAAATGAAGTTAGTGCAATTCAGTTAATCAGAGCTTGAATTGTCTAAATGTACAGTGAGAAGATTAGTGGATAATCTGTGGAGCTGTTGATAGTGAATTAATGTTTTGGTGTCATCTAGTGCTATTTACACTGCAGCTACACTAGGATTTAATCTAACCATCTAGGGTCAATGACACAGCATTATTATTTATTTATTTTTTTGTGCACATGTGAACCCAAAAGATGAACTCAAACCCCAAAGGCTACCAAAAAGCAGGTTTGGCACACGCGCTTGCACGCGCCGTGAAGTGTGCGCTCTTTACTCGTTGCACGCTGCCTGATTGGCTACTCTGTGTGTGTGTGTGTGTGTGTGTGTGTGTGTGTGTGTGTGTGTGCGTCCGTGCGTGCGTGCGCGCGCGCTCGACGCTCACTTCAGTTTAAGAATTGTATCCTATTGCTATAATCCCAGTTGTATTCTTCCTGAATGGGAAGTAATTGAGGATAGTAAAGGGGCGTTCGTCAGTGTGTCATGTCTCTTTCGAGCAGTTTCGCCTTGAGGAGAAGTGACGCGCGCGTTTATTGCCGCCGCTCGTGCCGCGCGCTCGCTCGTGCGCTCTGGTGAGCTTTGTGGATTTCAGCTGTTTCACGCGCCGCTTCCACAAAGTTAACAGAAAGAAAGGGGGAAAAATGCGTTGGTTTGTTGTTTTCCTGTTGTCCACTTTGGTGTTGAAGTGTACAACGTCGCCGTCTCGCAGCGTTTTTACTAATCACTGGGCTGTGCGGATCAGAGGAGGATCACAAGAGGCTGATAAACTTGCTTTAAGATATGGCTTTACAAACCTGGGGCAGGTAAGGTTTTATTAAATGCACTTTACTACCATAAAGACCACTTCTCATCATCTGAGCAAGTGATGATGATGTTACACGAACGCTCTCTACTGTAACACTGCTGTAGTGCTCCATCTGAAACTCAATCCCAAATATCTCCAGTGTGTGTGTGTGTGTGTGTGTGTGTGTGTGTGCATGTGAACAACCTTCAGGAAACAGCTATTAAACTGTCTTTATGGGTACAGAAGCTTCTCACTGGGGTTGTGCATCATGTTCGAGGGTAAATAAGGTGTACTATAGAGAGCAGTGGGTCTCAGACTGGGGTCTGGAGGCACACAGGGGTCTCTGAAGCATAACCAAGGGGTCTGTGACATGTTGTTTTGTTACAGTGGTGGAAATTTCAACCCACCATTATCAAAGTTACAATATTTATTATTGAGTTCTTTACTTTATAATTTACACTGATTTGCTTCCAGTAAAGTACATTAATTTTACAATAAAATCAGTGTTGAATATTTATGATGATTCAATTCAATTCAATTTTATTTGTATAGCACTTTTAACAATGGACATTGTCACAAAGCAGCTTTACAGAAATAAATGGATTTAAAAAAAATATTGTAAATATGTGAATTTATGATGATGATGATGACTATTATTATTATTATTATTATTATTATTATTATTTTAAGCACTACAGAGGATTAATGCAACCCTAATCATGGAATTATCCACCATATGATTTAAATGATCAGTAATCTTCAACCTTAAACACAACCTTCTGTCAGATGAGGATGGGTTCCATTTCGAGTCCTTTCAACGATTCTTCCTCATGTTGTCTCAGGGAGTTTTTTCCTTGCCACATTCCACCTCTGGCAGAATTAGGGATTTATTAGGGATAAATTTAAAATTTATATCCAGATTTCTGGAAAGCTGCTTTGTGACAGTATCCATTGTTCAAAGGACTACATAAATAAAACATAAATTGAATTGAACTGAATATCCAGTTATCCAGTTTTATTTATGTAGCCCTTTGAACAATGGATACTGTCCGTAAGCAGCTTTTTAAGAGAACAGCCTTTAGAAAACAGCTATTAAACTGCCTTTATGGGTACAAAAGCTTCTCACTGGGGTTGTGCAATATGTTCATGGGTACGTAATGTGTACCTTTAGTTAGAGCAGTGGTTCTCAGAGTGGGGTCTGGAGGCACACAGGGGTCTCTGAAGCATAACCAAGGGATCTGTGACATTTGGTTTTGTTACAGTGGTGGAAATTACAACCCACCATTATCAAAGTTACAATATTTATTATTGAGTTACTTACTCTATAATTTACACTGATTTACTTCCAGTAAAGTACATTAATTTTACAATAAATTATTGTAATATTTACAGCTTAATACTTTTACAGTAAGCATTTTTTTTTTACAATATATCATTGTAGGTTTCCAGTAATGTACTGTAAATAAAAACATGCGTAGTGTCCTATGTTTACATTTGCATTTGCTCAGTTGCCTAATACTTTTATCTAAAGTATCATTAGGGGTCAATTCGTAAGGAATACATTTATAAATAAATGTAATAAATGTAAATAAATTGTTAGAGATACGTTTATAAATAAATGTGCAAATTTAAGATTTATATCCAGAATTTATATTTTTCTGTAAAGTTGCTTTGTGACATTGTCCATTGTTAAAAGTGCTGTACAAATAAAACTGAGATGAGGTGACTTACAGTTGAGGCACAAGCAAGTCTTATTTAAGGACATATCCATAGCAGCACTGGGATTTGAACTCACAGCCTTCTGAGCTGTACCACAAAGCCCTAACCACTGAGCCACCACTTCCCTCAACTAGCTGAAAGAAACATTTCACTAAACCAAAGATTTTACTAGCATATAAACTTACATCAAAGACACTTTGTGTTCGCCTAAAATAGTCGCTAAAATAATGGACACAAAATAATACACTGTTTTTCATTATCTTTGTGTGAACTAAAATCTTAGATTTGTTGCTTTTTCTGATATTTTACTGTAAACTAGTGTGCATTGTGCATCATTTACAGTACAACATTGTAAAATAATAAAACAATATTTTGCTGTAAATTTTGTCTTGTAAATTTAATTTTTTTAGAGTGAAATGAATGTGGTTAAGCCTCAATAACTCAATAACAATATCAAGCCAGCCTATAAAGAATGTCAACAAGGACCTAATATATAAATTCTCAAACATGTGGTTGCAACCCTACATGGGGTCCCTTGAAATGTTGGGGAATTTTTATCAGCTGTTATTTATAATGTAGTTCTGTGCACATAAACTTGATTTATGGTCAATTTCTAAATAATAATTAAATACTGTTGGCTTATTATTATTAAAATTAGCCGTCATTCAATTTGCTGCTCCTCTTAAATTCATTTTACACCAGACTGCAGAGGTGCTGTGTCTATCATAAGATAAGATAAGATAAGATAAGATAAACTTTATTAATCCCCGAAGGGAAATTCAGGTAGTCTTGTAGATAAGTAAGAAAGAAAGTAGTAAGAGTTGTAAAAATTAGTGAGAGTAGTAGAAATTAGTGAGAGTAGTAAAGTAGTGAAGTGACTCGTGCTGCCATGCCAATCAAATTGACTGTTACACTGGACACCTACAGTAAACAGTGTGGCTATTTAAAATATAAGCACAATAAGCACGTTTTCGTGCTGAACAGTTAAGGTTTCTAGCTAGAGAGAATGTTGAGCCCTTAAAATGGGGTCACTGACTGGCCTAATGTGTCCAATGCGAGAAACTTTCAGGTATAAAAAGATCTATAGCTTAACTAAAAATCCTGAATATTACTGTACACATTTAACTATTGAGCGTAATATTTGAATAGTTGAATAAGACTATATTCATAAAAATAAATCTGTACTGAGGAGGTCTATGGAGTTTACTTTACTGGGGTTGCTGGCTGCGAAAAGTTTGAGAACCCCTGACTTAGTGGACGTAGAGGAAGAAAGCTAGATGTAAGATACGTAACTGGTTCTGACAGTGTACACGGCGATAAAACAACACAACTAACACCCAACTTAGTGCAAAATATGGGGAATAAGGAGCCATTTGGGATTATTCTTCTATTTGGGATTATTCTAAAGATTTCCACTTTCCGATACACTTCATACAGACCATACAACACACTTGATAACTCAGTTTGCTGCTTAAAAAAGGTTTACTAGGGTGGCATGGTGGTGTAGTAGGTAGTGTTGCTACCTCACAGCTCCAGGGTGCCCAGTTCAATCCTCAGCAACTGTCTGCATGTTCTCCCTGTGGCTGTGTGGGTTTTCTCCACATTCCCTGGTTTCTTCCTATCTCCCAAAAACATACTGGTGACTATAAATAGCAACTATAGGTATGAAATTCTGTTTGCATGGTGCCCTGCACTGGACTCATGTCTTATCAAGGGAGTATTCCCACCTCACACCCAATGTATTGCTTCACAACAATTAGGCAAAATATACAAAATAGGCAAACATACAAAAACATACCCCAAAACAAGATGTTGCTAGCCTCTTATTCCTAGCAAGTTATTTATATTTTCGTCTTGAACCCATGTATATCAGTTGCTCCAGAGGAACTAATAGGAAATGTATGTAGATACAACACTGGCAAATGTAAGTTTGGAACCTCTGGGGCTTCTTGAGAGTTTAAGCATTAAAATGCAATTAACACCATTTGGATGATCATCAGAGTCAAGAAAGATGCAGCTGGTTGTGGAAATCATTGCTGCTTTGTTTGTATCTATGACCAATTGCTGACTGAATGTGTGGCTAATTCCTGAATCCTAGCCCAAATTTTCAAAGTTGTGATTTTGAAATTCCGTATTTTTGTGATGGACGGATTTGGTATGCCACAGCGTGCAGGAAAAAATATCTGTCTACCAGTCTGTTTATGTTCTTTGTAGGAGGCAGTGTAAGATGTCCAGACATGTATGCTCTTCTGTGAAATGTGCTTTTTACATTCATAATCAAATTCACATGCGTTTTAAGCCATGACTTTTCATGCTGAGCTTTACAGATGTGTATTCTAGATGACAGGACATTTAAGATGCCATGAGAGCTCACAACAACTTTTCCTCCCCTATCTCAAGTCACGATGTGGAGGTTTTTGATGCCATGATTAACAAACACAGAATAAACCTACTGTTATAGCTTCAAGGGATTTCTGTTTCGCTAATTGTTGCTTATAGTATGTAGATCTCCATAGATTAGACTGTGCACGAGGTGAACATTATGCTGACGACTAGCCAGCAAAGTTAGAAAGAAAGTCAACAAAAGAGAAAATATGATCTCAGTCTGCACACACTGATGGAAAGGCACTTTGCCAGATGCACATGTGCACACATTCCTGCCTACACTTTTAGCCATTTCATCTGGAGTGCATTATTTAACATCACAAGCCTTCAGATGGAAGAGAACTTGTTTTTTGGTACATTATACATAATATTACGTTGGCTAACTAATGCCAGAATGTCAGCTTAAGATGTTACAGAGTTCATTAAACTATAAGAGAAAGCTCAGACTTGCTGGACTTCACACCACCCACTGATTGCCATATGCTCACTCTATATTTTCTCTATTACTGTACTTTTAGAATGGCCGTTTGAGCCAGCATCTTGAGATCTCTTTACCTTTCATTTGATTTTACTTATTATTTACATCCCCATCTTTTTTTTTGTAAAGCTTTTTTGTCAGGGCTAACTTCCTTTACCTCATTGCTCCTTTTCTGATTACATTTGATTGCTTTCCTGTTTGCGTAACTGTTTGTTTTTTGCTCTCAGATTGGCGGTCTGGAGGACCACTACCATTTCCATCACAGTCATGTGGTGCGTAGATCTACCTTCGCCACCAGGGGCACACACAGTTTCATTCACATGGACCCCAAGGTGAGTCATCTCTTCCCTAGAGCCCATGCAAACTCCCATCTTTCACTTTGCACCCCTTTTTTATTCCACACATATAAATGCAGCTCCAGGCTCATTAAAATGACAGGGAGATGGGCATCTACTTATCCACAGTTTTATTTGACAGTGTAGCCAGGCATTCAGAGTTAAGCTGTTTCCAAGGGGCAGGAAGTTGCCCCTCTCCCGCCAAGATTATCTCCACCTGACAGCCAGGCTCTCAGGAGCAATAAAACTTGAGGTGCTGCTCAGTTGGTGAGCAGCTTTGCAAAACCTCTCTGATCATATCGTGCTCCATAGCTTGGAGTCGTGTGGCAAATACTCAGTAACCCATTTCATCGATGTCAAGTTTCAGGCAAGAGGCTTGTGCTGCTTCATTGCTGAACGAAGCCATTAACCTGAAAAAAAAAACACACTAAACGACCATATCTGCATATCCTACTGTTGTCGCCAGTGGTTTTATCTGACACGGCTGGGATAACAGGATATAGAACATGCATATAAATAGGGTTGGTACCCGTTCTATGAGTCTGCACCTCCATGGTCTCTAAAATTTGGCAGCTTTATGACTGTGAGACAGTAATCAGGGAAGCACTCCTTATTATTTTTAATTGGGTAGGTGATAATAAAGGGTTTCTTGAAAACGGCTAGCAGAATGCTTGTTTCCTCAAGGTAATGTCATTCGATTTACAAATTCAAGTAGATTCATTACCGAGAGGGGCTTTGGCCATGCCTGGGTGACTTTTTCAATTAGTGTAATGATAATTATTAGGCTGTTATTTAGTGGCACTGATTTCTCCCTAATTGAATTTGGTCAAGTGCATTTAACTAGTGGCGTGTAATGCTGTGCATTTAACTACAGGGCTGTGGGTGTATTGTTGTGCACTGTATCTTCCTCTTTAGTGTTCATTTGAAATGTCCTGATGGTCTAGTTACCTGACACTGCTTGATGGCTTGCCTATTAGGACAGACTTGGTAGCTATCACAAACCATACAAACCATACAAGGTTTCCATACAAGGGAGTTGATTTTCAAATGTTTTATCAATTTGAAATGTATCCAATGTTGACAACAGAAATTACATTTATCTGTAAGATTTTACAAATCTTTTACAAACTTTAGCAGATACACTGTCAAAAACATGGTAAAAATCTATAGGTTAAAGGTTAAATGTATATGGGTAGAAAGAGTACAGAATGATATATTATACTTAAAATATAGGCTGAACCATTCGTGTTTAAATCATTATAGGCCAGTGTGAGAGGAGTCATACACAGAGGAGAGGAGTGTTATTTATAATCCTCATTTCAGTGTTATTTATAATCCTCAATTATACTTAGACAGTTATCCCATGGAGGACAAAAAGATTTGGAGTGGGCATTCCCTCCACACACAGACTTTTTTTTTTTTTAATACACTTGAGTTTGGATTAGTTCATGTTGTACTGAGTGGGTAGTTTACTGCTTTGGTTTGACCCCATCAAGGAAGTGTGTTGACTGTGCAGCGATGGTAATGTTGACACATTGTGCTTGGCTGGGGAATTTGGATCTTGGCTCAGAAATGAATCTAGTCCAAACTCATAAGTCTAAATAGCTAACTGGTCATAAACACCCAGGCCTCGGGATGACTATCAGGCACAGCCAGAATCCCAGTAAGCGGTAGGAGTTACTTTCTAAACAAATGAACAATCTAGGAGGGTCTTTCAGCTGATGGTGACTTCCAGGAGCATTTCACAGGGATAAATACACAATAGTTCCACTGCCAACTGTCAACGGTGGCAGTTTTTGTCCAATTTTATATTTCAGAAGGTTCAACCAGTTCCTGTAGTTCCTTTCGTTTCATATGCTATGGGTGGCAGATGTATATCAAACCTGAGAATTCATGGAAGATCTTCATAACACCAATGCAGGTCACATAGTTCATTGGTATGAAGCTGGAATCACTGAGAATGCTGACTATCCCATCACCCTGGCATGTATTGGATATAATTTGTTTGCCGACCAGGTTCAACCAGGGTACCACATGTCATAGCGATGTCTGTAGAGATTGCTCAGACTGATCCTTACAAGCCTTTTGGGTGTCTTTGAAAATACTTCAACTTAAGGAGTTGCATGCTCTGGCAGTAAGCTTGCTTTGTGTGTGTTGGTCGCCAGATGATTCCTTGTTGTGCCTGTTATGAGCCTTGTGGTTTTATATGGACCAGACTGCAACAATTCAATCCTCAGAACAGCTGTTTATTTGCTATGGGGTAAGACACAGGGTTGCTCCCTTGTCTAAGCAGAGGCGAGCCCACTAAGTGGTGATCGTCATCACCCTAACCTGTAGACGAGCTGCCTAGCTCCTACTCCTACTCATTTAAAAAGTTTACAACTCCAGGAAGTCTGTGCTGTCGCTACCTGGACGTCATCATGCACCTGCTCCAGATTGTACAAAGTTAACATCACCCCTCCCAGTGGTGTGAGTCATGTCTGAGCTCGTAAGGTGAGTAATGTTCCATATGACGTTGGCAGATGTTATCTGATGCCTGTGCTGGTTAGGAGGAGTGAAATAGAATGCTAGTTATATATGTTTGGAACCTGCACTGGTATCGGATTGAAGGTTCTAGGAAATGTTCTGGAATGATGGTGGTATTTATGGCAAATACGGTGTCATACGTCACTATGTGACTTTGTTTGTGCATGCGTGCACACGTGCACAAGGGGTCATTCAGGTGTTATACACTATCCCTGGTGGTTATGTAGGGTCTCAGAAGTTTCAGAGGTTTATTGTTTGAAAGGCGTTCCTATTTTTTTTTGTCTGTTACACATGAAGTTTGGGTTTGTTTTCTCAGGTGGACTGGATCCAGCAGCAAACAGTAAAGTCTCGAGTGAAACGCCATGCCCGCAGCAACCCCAACTTCATCTATTTCAATGATCCCAAGTGGTTAAACATGTGGTATATTGTAAGTACTTCATTTGTAACAAATAAGTTGCAGACCATATGCCATGCACAGGTGTGTGTTTTTCCTTTAAACAAAATATCATTAACTGATTATGTGGTCCCTAGAACTAGTATTGATTTATATGCTTCTTGGTTTATACATTAGTATATACATTTTAGAGCCTTCTGCTACCTGTGAGACAATATCCAATTAAAATTTTGAGAAGCCTTTCCTCTCTTTACCAACTCTTTTAAAATTTCAAGAGCACTTCAACTTATGCTAATGTTTATACCCTTAGGTTTCAGTAGGCGTAGGAGTGCCTCATTTTTTGCCTCAGTCTACCTGCATCTATTTCCTACCTAACATTTCTTAAACAGATTCAAACTTACCTATTGTTCACAAGCGCATACAATTTGCTTCACAAGTATAGTTTCTAAATATCAGTACTAAATATCTCATTATCCAGTTATTTCTTTATTAAATAAATTTATTATCCAATTTAATATCCAGTGTCTCTAGATAAAAAAACTGAATGAATGGAAAGTGAGGCCCATTGTAGTATATTAAGTAAAAACGGTAACCAGACTAAAAAAGTTTGCCTGACAGAAGTATTTCCTCTGATTTTGCCTTACAAGGTTATACAGGATATTCCTGAAAGTAATAGGGCAGTTACAGAAACAAACAGCAGTCACCACAGTGTCATAAGGCATATAATATTTTATGCTAGGTCTGGGGGATATGATATCAGAATCACAATGTATTAATAATACTTTTCACAGGTATCATCAGGTGTGAGTGTTTTTAAAGGTCCACTGTTAATTACTGCGGCAAATAAGTGATTAAATGATTGCCATATTAATTAATATCTCCACTGTTTTGTTAACACTCAGTTAGTCATATGAATAGTGTGGCGGAAAAAGTGAGACAAACACACACATTTTTTAGCAGCCTCTGTTAGTTCTGCTAATTATTTTCTTTCTGCCTAAATGTAAATTTCTGGATTGCTCCTATTATTTCTAGGACACTCTTAGAGCTAAACACAGCAACTTTATAGAGGATTGCTATACAAAGCTCAACAGCCATTGTCTGTTCAGAATTTCAATAGCTGGACTGCACAAATCAATTTTAAATAGGTTGACCAATGAATCTGACCATTCTATCTTTTGTATATCCAAATTCCTGTATGCTTTTGTGTTCATGTGTATGGCGTAGCTAAAATGTCCCTTTATTACTACGATAATAAACCATGACAATAAGTAATTTTGTCTTCCAGCAACCTTCACAGTGTCATTTTGGACCAAACAAAAATGATAAGATAAGAAAGATGAAATGTTGCTGGAAACGTGTGCCTAACAATGCAATCTTATCTCAAGACAAGGCAAGCCACTGACATGTATTCTCCTTTACAAACACAGAATGATTAAAGACTTATGTACAAATGGATATTGCTTATATAGTGAGTACATCATGTCAGAAATCAGTTCAATATAGCAATTATGTATCGGACTGTATCCAGTGTAACTGGTTTCACACAATACAAGTGAAGAGTGATGAATGTGAATGTTTACAGAGATTAGTTCTAGCATTATGGTTAATATGGTGAATATTATGCACCATAAAATTTTCAAGCCTTTCTTTTTTCTGTAGCAAAAGTGATGTGAACCATTGCACACATTTTCTGAAATTAAATTAGGTTAATTAGAGTTTTGTTTTAAAGTTTTAGTCCAAGTAGATTTGGTTTAGACTGGTTTAGAAAATTCGGTAGGAATATGCAGACATTTAATGATAAAGCATGACTTATATATACATATATATACACACACACACACACACACATATACAGTATATATATATATATATATATATATATATATATATATATATATATATATATATATATATATATATACATGCGCAAAATGAGCACAATATTTCTTGTTAAACTCATTAATTTATTAAAAATAAAACTATTGAATGCACAGGAAGACGTGTCATGAATAGTGGCCAGATGCAGGTACAGTATATGTTCAGCTCTTTTTAAAACCATCCAAAGTAGACAAACCAAAATGATTGTCAAAATGAGGAGAGGCAGAAAGGCAGGCGATGGGAAAACAGGCATAAAATATAACAGAGTTATAGTGTGTTACAGTGTGGGTAATCAGGAAACAAACAGAGGTCAAATTAAGTAGACTAAACAGGAAAAGCAGAAGGCACAAAAATGTCAAAGGCAAATGCTGGAGTGAGAGTTTGCAAAGATTGAATGAAAGTCCAGGTTATTTAAAGAGCAGTACAGTAGCTATCTACTCTTAGCTTAGTTACACAAAACTGTGCTTTTAGAGGAGCAGTCTAAGAAGGAAGTTAATCTAGCCAAGCGGTTAATCCAGCCTTCCCCTCTCGCAATGACCTGATTACTAATGACTCTTGCATGTTTGCAATCACGCTACTTCCTGGATATATAACCTGTGTTCTCAGTGTTACTTTGCAAACTCTTTGCCTATATTTGCTGTGTTCATTTAATAAAATGAGAAAAGCTGCACTTGTGTTTGTCTTCAAGCTTTATGACACTGAATTGAATCCACATGCATGTATCAGAGTTATGAAGACTTTGGGGTATCTTTGAAATCCGGAGTCACTTCAAATGGAATTTCTGCTATTTTTTTCTAGCACTGCACTGATAAAAACAGCCGGTGTCGCTCTGAAATGAACATCCTGGCAGCCTGGCAGCGTGGCTATACAGGCCGAAATGTTGTCATCACCATCCTAGATGATGGGATAGAGAGGAACCATCCTGATCTGGCCCAAAACTATGTGAGCAGCTTCCTACTACTTCTGTAGTGCACTTTGTATCGCATAAGTTTTCACAATCTATGGAGTGTGTCTAATAGGGAGTCATTTTGCTGGATTTTCCCTTGCTTCCCTTTTAACACATTGAAATAAAATGATTGTTCTGCAATTAAGCAATATCACACCAACCAGAGTGCTGTTGTACTGAATACCAGCACGGCTGTGATTTGGCCATAGGTGATCACAGCTGTGCTGAAGTTGAGTGCAACAGCAGAATTGCAAGTTTGTAATTGCTTTTATACAACAGTTCTAGAAACAAGAAATTAATATCAAGTGTCTGATATTTCAGACACAATGTGGACAGATATTTTTGCTCCATCAATGAAAATAGCTCCCAAAGAAGCCACAGCTGGATAGAGCGTTGCGTGCTGCCATACCAGCATGTGCTCTGCAGACTGACTGACAGCCCGTAGTAAGTGTAGTAAAGGTCTCAGTGTAACAAACTATTGCTATTTTATGTAGTGAACACACACAAGTAGAGTGATACAAACAGTGAAATGCACCAGTGCTGTTATACTAAATATAAGCATTCGTGGAACACCGCTTGAACAATCAAATTAGTGGTCCGGAACTGACTGACGTAAAAGAGAAAATAATTATAATTTCTGTTACTATACACTAACAGAAAACTTTGGCTGTAGATCAAGTAAATTTCTACACATATGTACATATATCTTTCTTTGGGACGTGCAAACAGTGCTATACACACCTTAATGTTGATTTGGGAAAACACAATAAGCATGAGCAGGTTTATTGCTATGCTTCCTTCTGGCATCGCAGGATGTAACATTGCCATAAATACATTTCATTTCTTCGCCTGTCACTTCGGATTACTACGCAAAGTTATGGCCTGTGTACGGCACGATTTATTACCTTCTCTGTAATAGTGCAAAAAATGAGAGATGACCCAAATGGGACGAAAGCCTGGGCGGTATAATATGATATATTTATTTATTTCTCTGTTTATGGCTGACGCCGGAGGTGATTTGTTTGGTTCTTTTCTTTCTTGCTTGCACCCAGGACCAGCTGGCCAGTTACGATGTCAATGGCAACGACCATGACCCGATGCCACGTTATGACTCCAGCAATGAAAACAAGTGAGTGGCATGCTATGCTTTCAAAAACTGTCAGGAAAAAATAATTGGGTTCTTAATTGAGTTCTTATGACAAAGGAATTTTTACACTTTTTGGACACAGATTTATTGTCTGATGTTGGTTTCTTTAGATTTGTATTGAAGCTACTATGTTGTTAACAGTTGATGGAGGTTTGTCCCATCAATATCTTGTCCATAAATACATCCCCAAAAATTAATTTACCTGCCATTTCGACTAAATAAAGAGAAGAGACAATCCTCATGGTGGCTGGTATGGAAACCATTATGTTTTGCACTGTGTAGTGGACATATCTAGGGAATAGCAAGCGTATCCTTGGCAACCTAAACAAATATATTTTCCACAATTTTTATGACATTTTTTATCAGATTTTACCACTGATTTGAAATCTGTGTTTAAAAATATCAGATGGCGATCCATCGTATATTCATATTTCTGTTTATTTAGATTTAGATTTCTCCTTACTGAAGTACATAGGTACCTGGTTTGAATGACTGGAAATAACTACTTGGAAGTCTTGTCAGTTAAGTGGACTGATTTTATAAAATAGTAGGGATAGTCTGTATATATAATTTGTTGTAGTGGTACAGTTCTGGTACGGTTACTTCTCAAACTATGGGGCCATTTTGTAAAATGTCACTAATGTAAACATGACCACATAGCCAACTTATCACAGTATTAGGACAGGCTTGTGTGCCATGTTGTGTGAAATGGAAAGTAAACTCAGCTGAGGAAAAAAGTTACTCCTGCTTTCAAAACCATAATGTGGATATTCTTACATAAATTGATGCAATGTACTTTTGAGTAAAAAATTGAAGGAAAAGAACCAAACAATTGTGTAGCCATATATTTATTTCTGAATTTTTGATTATTCAGACATCTACTGCTTGTTAGATATAGTACACTAGCCTCATACCTTCAGTGCAAAACATCAGACACCAAACAGGTCTACACCTAACAACTGCAACTGAGGTAGGGAGAAATTTTTCTAAAATACTATTCGGATGGGATCAGATTTCCAGACATATGTCTGTTAAGTAATGTTAACAGACTGGAGGACATCTTTTGTAATTATAATTGATTTGCCCAGGATAAGCAATGTCTGTATAAATCATAAAGAAGGGCGGAATGTCTTAATGATTTATATACAGTTATCACACCAGAAGTGATATATGTACTACATACACTTCATATTAATACAGACTGATTGCTTTTAACTTTTATTATTAGCAGTTGTTGTAGGGCTTGTGTCCACGCAAGTTATCATTAATAGGTTGCATGGACATAATGTATATGTAGTCTGTGCCTATGCTAGAAACATAGTAACTTATCTAAAACCCCCAGAAGCATTGATTCTCAGACAAATGCTTTTCAACACTGTCTATAGTTTTAAACTCAGCTAGTACTTGGTTTCATTTGGTTTCGGTGGGAGATGATAGAAAGACAATAGCAGACGTGACTAGAAATCTTATCCTGTCCGAATAGTACTTCAGTTCAAATAAAAAATTTTGGTTGTACTGCACTTTTCACAATGGACATTGTCACAAAGCAGCTTTACAGAAATCTGGATATTCAATTTTAATTTAAATTTATCCTTAGGAGCAATGGTTTTGCAATAGGACATAATGGTGTCTTTACCAACATGTCAGTACAGATGGGATATACATATATTATCTAGGGTTACTTCTACAAGTCCTTTTAAATTACTGACATGGCAGATTCTGACATACACCAGAAATAATTGCATTACCCCACTCAGCATGTAAAACTAATCTAGTCCGAATAGGTTTTAAAATACAGAGCTTAAGACTAATGTTTTCTGCCAACCTAATTCTTTAAAGGATTAGTAGATGTACTTGGTGGAAGTCCTGTTTCACTTTGCTTCCTGTAAATGCTTGTTTTGTCAGCGGCACCGCAGTATGTGTGAGGCTGTCATATTCATTTAGGTTGGCAGATCCGTTAACAAGCTCTGTGGCCTTGGTGACGACTCTCTAATCTATGTGTGTGAAGAGGCGTCAAATCCCAAATGTCTCAACTCAAAACTATTCCACTTTCATAGTGTAGTTTCCCAACTTTTTTCACGTGTAACTAGCGAGGCGTGTTTTGTTCTCAAGGTGAGGCACAGAAGTCATCCAAATCTTACAGGATTGAGAAAGGCTTGGGTTTTAATTGAAAATGGCTTCGCTCGTCAATAAACACCTGAATTAACGTCTGTTCTTGTTTCTCCCGCCTCATGTTTACAAATTGTCTCTGTGCTACACCTGCAGAGAGCTGAGGCAAAACTTCAATTGAAACTTCTTCCTTATCTTGATTTTTGAATACGCGCAACAGTTCGAGATTCTCAATTAATTTTCCTGTTCACGCTTACAGCTCTAATCTGTGCAGAATGGAATGAGCCTGTTGGAGCAGAAGAAGTAGGGGGAAAATCAATTAAAATAGTGCTTAAGTGTGCAAGTTTAGGTGCTGCAGAGACTGAGAGTGAAAATACTAGCAGGAGAGAGAGGATGAAAACAAGAGAGATGTAGAGAATGACAGACATAGATGTGTTAGTACTGTACCAGGCCTAGGGATGTATTAGTACCTTTATTATTTATTTACTAGACACACACACACCTATTAACCTATTCCTAATGGTCTGATGAATTGCAAGGCATGGTGACGCTTATGCTGTGGTTAACTCGGAAGTGGGAAGTTGGAACTTGGAAATTCTGAGTTACAGGTTTTATTTAAACGCACCATTAGTGGTCCAGGACACAGACTCCACAGGGATCTGCTCTCCTGGAGCAAGCCCTGAGCTCCAGACTTTGTAGTCTTGCCCTCTCTTGTCCACTTTAATCCCAACTTTCACACTCTCTATTATACCCAGCTAGGCCCTAGGGTCCGGCTGTGATGTGCCTGTTCCCCTGTGTGGTTCTGTGTTGGGTCAGTGTTCTTCTGTCTGCGAGTTGTTGGCATGTGTTTGTTAGAAGTTGTTTCTCAAAAAAACTGACCGTTTTTTAGTCAGTGAGATCCACCAGTAATAACTGTATTACACCTCCTCCCCATATTAAACAAATCCAGTCTGAATAGAGCTTAAATCTGATTTATTTTCCCAAACCATTCCTTTAAAGGCTTAGTAGATATGCTTGGTGGAAGTCCCAGGTCACTTTGATTTAAATGCTTGTTTTATCAGCAGAACTGCAATATATGCGCAACTGTCATTTAAGTTTCTCAAAACACTATGCTTTTTCATCATTCTACTGCTGGGCTTCATAACGAGACTGTATACAGGCCAGTCAGGTGCTTTTGCATGCCGTGATAAACTCATTAGGGAAGGAGTATCAGGGGATGCATGCTTATTAGTACTGACTTCCAGATGAATCTCTCTGTCTCAATCACAGGCACGGGACCCGATGTGCTGGGGAGGTGGCTGCTGTGGCCAACAACTCACACTGCATTGTGGGTATTGCCTACAACGCCCGAATTGGAGGTATGTTAATTTCCCAAAAAATGAATTGCCTTACTTGCACTGTTTTGTTTATAAATATCAGTGCACATCTGAGCTAATTCTGGATTAGTTTGTACTCTGAGATGTTTTATACGTGAATGTAGGCCATTGTCTTTAAGCAACTTTGCTAACACTTTATTTCAGCAGTCATCATTTATATCAGTAGAATACACATTTCCTATTAACCAAGTAAGCAAAAAATATAATATGTTTTTCAACAAAGCATCTGTAGAGTATTTAGAATTTAGTGTATGTTTCAACAACTGTTCTGTTGATTCATGTATACATGGCTATATCTGTAGACGTTCAACAAACTAATAGGTCAGATAGGGATAGTGTCATTAAAAACTACCGGATAGACATCTAATCATTAAGAATGGACCATCCAGAGTGTTATAAACACATTACTCACTACAGAAAATAAAGAGGTGTGATGCAGTGGCCCTGTAGGTTTTGAAATTGTTATATTCCAGCAAGATCAGAAAAGTTCTCTGGACACACTATCAGAATCTGCTGCGAAGCTGAGACACAGTGCTGCTGCGAGTCAAAATGGGGTCCTTTAAGCTGCATTTCGTTAAAACGCCTGTATGATTTTCCGTGAAGATTTTTTAAAATAATGATAGAGAGCAATCATTGAAGAATGACAGGAAACACACGGTGGGTCTCATTTATCAAGATTTCAGTAAAATAAAAAGTTAATGTTTACATAAACCAAAAAAACAAAATTTTTTTAAAAAGGTTTTACAAAAGCGTGTTCCTGACACAGCTCATTTACATTAGTGTGCTCACAAACCTCCATAAAAGTTCAAGTGCACAGACGCACAGACTTTTGAAGCACAAAATGAAGGATAAGAGTAAAGTCTGAAAGACGGAAGTGGAATTTATTTTGAGTTGAAATGACCAATGAGGGTAAAGGCTGAAAGGCACAAATGGAAGTTACTTGAAATTTGCATATTTGATTAAATGATTTGAAATCGATCACATCGAGGTTTACATTAGTTAGTCTTCTTATGTGTAAATGTAAACAACTCAGGAGCATGAGTTGAATATGAAAGTTTTAGTTTAGTGTATTTAGTGTATGTTTCAACATTTTAGTGTAGAATTTAGTGTATGTTTCAACAACTGTTCTGTTGATTCATGTATACATGGCTATATCTGTAGACGTTCAACAAACTAATAGGTCAGATAGGGATAGTGTCATTAAAAACTACTGGATAGACATCTAATCATTAAGAATGGACCATCCAGAGTGTTATAAACACATTACTCACTACAGAAAATAAAGAGGTGTGATGCAGTGGCCCTGTAGGTTTTGAAATTGTTATATTCCAGAAAGATCAGAAAAGTTCTCTGGACACACTATCAGAATCTGCTGCGAAGCTGAGACACAGTGCTGCTGCGAGTCAAAATGGGGTCCTTTAAGCTGCATTTCGTTAAAACGCCTGTATGATTTTCCATGAAGATTTTTTAAAATAATGATAGAGAGTGATCATTTAAGAATGACAGGAAACACACACAGTGGGTCTCATTTATCAAGCTTTTAGTAAAGTTAAAAGTTAATGTTTGCATAAGCCAAACAAAAAAAAATTTCTGCTGGATTTTCAAAGGTTTTACAAAAGCGTGTTCCTGACACAGCTCATTTACATTAGTGTGCTCACAAACCTCCATAAAGGTTCAAGTGCACAGAGACACAGACTTTTGAAGCACAAAATGAAGGATAAGAGTAAAGTCTGAAAGACGGAAGTGGAATTTATTTTGAGTTGAAATGACCAATGAGGGTAAAGGCTGAAAGGCACAAATGGAAGTTACTTGAAATTTGCATAATTGATTAAATGATTTGAAATCGATCACATCGAGGTTTACATTAGTTAGTCTTCTTATGTGTAAATGTAAACAACTCAGGAGCATGAGTTGAATATGAAAGTTTTTTCAAATTTACAGGACTTTCATGAATACCAAATTTCTTGTGTAAATGCTCATGTGAAACATTTCTGAATAAATCCGTTTATATCCAGCTTTATACTTGAAGCCCAATGAATGTACAAGATAAAAGTGTTTAAAATTAATTAAATAATTAATTAATTTAATTACTTGTTGGAAGCCCAAGCAGAGATATGTTGCCCTGTGTTTCCCACGCAAAGACTGAAAAAAAAAAAAGCATCTCCCAATGCCTGAACTGTGTGGGCTAGTTTCAAGCCTTTTTGAGTTGTATTTGGGTTGGAACCTGGCAACCTTGTCTAAAAGCTTCATAGAAGAACATGAAAGTAACAACATTGCGGTCACGTAACTTTTTTTGTTTCTTCCTGCGGGATCCCAGTCCCAATGCGCACACCTAGTCTCAATGTGTAGCTTTCTGGCAAGCTTTCTGTATTTGTATTTGATTAAAATTCATTATTCGTTCAATCTGAATAATTCGATTATATCCCTAGACTGCACATTTATTGTTGCAGTGGACTGACATTCATGCGTTTGTAAGCAATTTTTTCTCACTTGCAGCTGTGCTGAGCAACATGCATAGTTTCTTGCTGTACTTGCTGGAGGGCATGACTTTTGCTGTCTCACCACTTACCTTTGGTTTAACAAAGAATTTGATTTTATTTGCTTTTCTTTGTTTCAGTCACAGTAAAACTGTGCCAGAAGGCATGTTTAGAGTCGATGAACATTGCATTACTGTCAGATCAGATTACGCTGACCTTTTTTTATCACAAAAGAATACTACAAATCTATGTAATGAAGGTTCAAAAGGCTGCATAAGATCTTATTAGAGGCTCTTCTGTCTGTAGCATATCTACATGAATTAGCCAAAATAATGGAAACTCAAGCTGAAGAAGTCATGTCTCTTATAATATAATGTCTGTTTTACCTTCAATGATCAGGAACTGCCTTTGATGCCATCTTTTTCTTGTTGCTGAAATCTTTCACCCTTCAGCTGGTGAAGTTTCTTACCTGCTCAGTTGCTTTAAGCACCTTTAAATGTGTGCTTTGGTCTTCTAGTACAACTTATAGCCCAACAAAAACACCCCAGAAGTTATAATGAATATTATATCTTCAGATCTTCCAGGAACTCTTAACCACTCTGCCCTGTACTCATATTACTCATGATATGTCTTGAGAAGTGTCTCATGATATTTCTTCCAAAGACAAGAATATCTTGAATATCGCTCAGGTCTCACTAGATCTTTGATATAGTTTTGAAAGTAGTTACTGTCTTATCTTCTTGGTCTTTTGTCCATGTGCTTTTACTTCTATATAGTTACAGAAGTATGTGTCAGTTTCTGAACTAGTGATGACTGGTATAAAAAAGATAGAAATTTGTCCTCAGGTGTAAACATTGACCGTCTCTACACTGGTTAAACAAAGCTAGAAAGAAAATTAATGTATTTTCCTGACTCCTTTCAGGCTGGCTTGCTTTCCTCATTGAGAGCCAGATATACTAAGATTTTTCTGCCTGTCTTCAGATGCAATTAGGCCTCATTCTGCCCAAAAAACCTCATTTGATTTACTGAGGTTTGGCCAATTAGCTGCAACCAGTCTTGGGCATAATTTTTCCCCTCTGAAGACCAGATGTAAATTAATATCACGTGTGTTGCTTGGAGCACTATAGCTAATGCTGTCAGGTGCATAGTTTTCCCACAAAACTGGACTCCTTTTGAACTTTGTATGTTATTGTATTTATGTAATTGGCCGCATTGTTCTTTTTATAAACACGGATGTTCTCTATCTGTGACAGTATTTGTAATAATACAGTATAACACCATTGTAGAACCTTAGAGAAAGAACTGACACTGACAAACACTGTTTTAATACTGCTTATACCAATTCTCTAATCTGATTGGTTAGAAAGTGTTGACTCAGTTTCTACAATGCCTACAAAGTATGAGCAGCAGTTCGAAAAAAATGCAGTTGGCTGGCTTCATGTGTGTTGGAGGAAGCACATGTTAGCCTTCATTTCCCTGGTTGGTAGATGTTGTATGATAGGAGAGAGCTGGCAGGTGAGTAGCAATTGACAAATTGGGGAGTAAATGAGGGGGAAAATCTGTTTAACAATGTAAAACACTATTATTTCTTTGTCTTACTTTTCATTAAGACAGAAGCCAGATTGAAGTGAACTGCAACTTGGAGAAGTTGGAGCTCTAAAGATGCTGACTTTATGAGTTGATATTACAAGGTGGAGCTCATTCAAATTAATCTTTCCTATTCAAAAGTCAGAAGAGTCTCAGTTCTGATTTAGTCATTAATGTTGCATTAGTGTCATAAATTTGCAATGAGAATTACATTCTCAAATCTCTGTTTACTGATGCCAAAATGTAAAACAGCACATTCTGAAGAGGAACAAAGTAGTATAATAACTACTGAGTCATCTTTTACTCATCTTGGACAGTTTTGTTTCTCATGCTTCAACCTGTTATCTTTTTTGCCTGGCTAATTTTTAGCTAAAAATGATGCAAAGGATAATACAGCAGTATTCTATTTCATCATTACTGATAAACATCTATACAAATGAATTGCTTATACAGTTTTCTCCATAGATATACAGCACAAATGCAGATATCTAAACCAGGTTATGAATGATTACTAAAGCAATTGACGCTCCCCAAGCCTTGTGCCATAATAAATATTTTTGAAACTCGATTCTTGTGCAGATGCCAATCTAACTAAAAACTAAAAGTGCACATTTACAGGAGACTATCTGCCATAATTAGCAGCTTACAAATGAATCAGTCTTTCCCTTGAGGGAAAGAAGTGTTGAGATCCTGTTTACCCGGTGCTATTTTGGAAACAGCAAATCAGTTTGCAGTGAAACGCAGCTTGTTAAGGGCGAGGAGACATGAGAGAGACGCATTGATCGTCAGAAACACTTTCACACACACGCATATGCACACGCATACACACACGCACTCACATACACACACACACACTCACAAGTCTTTTTGGGGTATTTCCTCCAGCTACCCCTACCCCTCAGTAACCAACTGCTCATTTAGGTCTTTAAATAAAAGTTATAGCTGGTGTAAAAAAGCAATTATCCATCTGAGGAAAAGCCAAATGTCCACACAAGATCAAAAATGTCACATATAACATCATTATTGGGACATTAAGGGGCGCACCCACTGTTTCTCACTATAAATCTCCTACATGTGTATAAGTCCTGAAAGTTAACCTAATGATTTTTTTTCCCATGGATATAGGTGTAGAGCCATAGCTTGGAGGTATGGATTTGATTTTTTCGCTTATTAGTACTATCACTTTTACAGCTCCAAGAGATTAAATAAAATTTCTACCATCTGCTGTCGAACACTGCAGGGGTTGGGTGGAGACACCTGCAGGGACCGGATGAGCTCGTCTCACACGCACATGCACACATGCTCTACAAGTCTGTAATTAACTCAGAGAGTATTTTGCAAAAACACTACCGCAACACACACTAGTGAGCTGATAATTAATCTGATTGTTTAGAACAAGGCTGTGCAACTTTGGCATGTGGGCCACCTTAGAACACACACTGGATCTTAATCATCAGAGCTGTGTAGAAACGAGCAGATTTCAGGGCAGGGAGTGATGTACAAATGTAAGTGTGTGTGATTCATGAAACTGTCCTACAGCAGCAAAACAAGCAGTGATTTGAACACAGCTGATGAATCAGCCTCAGCTGTGTGGAAATAACCTCCTGCCCACTAGTCACTTATGTACATGTCATACATATGACACTGGCCAATTTACCCTCATTTACGTCTAGGCTTGTGTGATATTGATTTTTCCTGCTCACAATTTTTTTTTAATGGAAATGATTACGGAGAGTATGGGAGGGCATAATAATATTATCAGCTGTTCAGCAGGGAACTGATTGCCAGCAGTAGCAAACTCAGCCGGATGGTGGATTATTAAACGATTCTGCAGTAATGCCTAGTAAACAGTAAACAAATAAAAAACCAGTACATTTTCAGTTTAATCCTTTCACAAATTGGTTGTCCACATGGCCAGCATTTTCTCTGTTCTGCTGCTACTCAAAATGTTTGAATGAATCTGCAGTGACCACAAGGGATTTGTAGGCCTTTTTAATCTTTTTAAGTGAAAACATTTGTCCTTTTTCACTTTTGGCCCAAAACAGAAAGTTCTGTTTCGGACCACTTTTAGAATTTTTTCTGTGGCATTCCTAATCAGTATAGTTATCTAATGTTGAATATACAATATGGCCAAAAGTATGTGGATAGCTAACAATCACAGCCATGTGTGGTTCTTCCCCAAACTTTTGCCAAAAAGTTAGAAGCATGTCTTTGCCTACTATAGCATTAGAAGTTCCCTTCACTGGAACTAAGGAGCCCGAACATGTTCCAGCATCACAATGTCCCTGTGTACAAAGTGAGATCCATAAAAGCATGGTTTGCCAAGGTTGGAGCGAGATTCGAGTGTCCTGCACAGAGTCCTGACCCCAACCCCACTGAACACCTTTGGAATGAACTGGAATGCCGATGGCGCCCCAGGCATCCTTGCCCAACATTAGTTCCTGACCTCGCTAACGCTCTTGCATTCTAGATTCATATGTTTTTTGGCCCATTTCCCATTTTATTGGCGAGAAAAAGACTGCTCTTTCTGGCCTATATTTGAGTGATAACTCATACAAGCAAAGTGCATAAAAGTTGGCAAGTTTAGTAATATAATATAATCAGAGTAGATGTCTGGATATCATGGCAATGTAACATTGTGTAGAGATGATAAAATCGTTATGTTGCACAAGCCTTTGTACATTTAATAAAAACATGGCCTAATTTATGCAGATGTTGGGATAGTGAGCAGATAAAAGAAAAGCATTCAGCAGACTATTCATCCAAGACCAGAGGAAATAAATAAATAAATGCAGAATTAAATTAGAATATAGTTAGAGTTAGATCTTTTGAGAATATTGTAGTTGTGCTTTGATATTAAATCTGCAAATACAGATTTCTGTCAAACTTCAGACACCAAACATGTCATGGCTGATAGTCTGCATATGTTGAAATTGTGTAAATTTGGGGTTTTTTTTTGTTGAACTTTTCCTTTAGAATAATATTCTATGGTACATTAAAGCATGCAAAATCTATTAAAAAAAAAATCTATCCATTAAAGCATGTTAAAGTATAATCCACGTACCTCAGTAAAGATGATGGGAATGTTCTGTTTTCTGTGCATGCAGATTTTCACACTGCAAAAGCTGAGAAAGGCTTTTGTTGTAATTACAACATATTTTTGAGTTTGTTTTTTCCCTGTGTGTGCTTATTTGTGAACATATTTTTGCGTCTTTCTTTGTATGTATGTGTGTGCTCTCAAAGGCATCCGGATGCTGGATGGGGATGTGACTGATGTGGTGGAGGCCAAGTCGCTTGGGATCCGGCCTGACTACATTGACATTTACAGTGCCAGCTGGGGCCCTGATGATGATGGGAAGACCGTGGATGGTCCAGGCCCACTGGCCAAACAGGCCTTTGAAGTGGGCATTAAAAAGGTCATTTATACACATGGACACACACATACACAACCCTGTCATTAGTTTACATGAATCATACTCAGGTTTGTTTGACTAATGGTCAGGACACATAGAAGACAATATGGAGGAAAAATAGTTAAAAGTTTACACAAGAGTTATTTTTACTTGGCATTTAAGAGAGGTGCTGTGCTCTGCAGCTTATAAGTTTTTGAGTATTTGCATTATCCTAATTTTGATACTTTGTTAATGCTTTTAGTTGTGTGTTATTGGAAGCTTACTAGAAGGTAGGCTACTGTTAGCCTGGTGCTAACATAACATTAAGAATACGGAGAAAAATACAGAGAAAAATAGAAACCCTTCTATGAGTCAGTAGATGAGTGAAGACATCAAACTATGAAATCACACATATGGGATTATGTAATGACCAAAACAGACCAAAAGTAGGCTCTGTGAGAGCTTTGCCCACTCTTGGAGTTCTTTCAGCAGATTAATGACTGAGTCACCTGGGATCATTTTCCAGCAGTCATAAGGAAGTCCCCACATGTTGGCAATTGGCTTTTTCCCACATTTGAAATGAAAACTACTTCTTATAAACTACTTTCAAGCATAAGTCTCCGGTCTACATGTCCAGTCCAGCATGATTCGGTGCTTTCCCTGATTCAACATACCTACTAAACCTGAGTTAAATCAGATGTTTTGCCTACCTGAGTGAAACATCAAACTGTGTTGGTGTGAGAATTAGAGCCAGGACAAAAGTGCAAAAAATCATTGTCGTTATTCCAGACAGGGGAGAATAGTCAGACAACATAATCTGACGGTAATCCATAATCATTAACAGGAGAAAAAACGCGAGTCAAAAACAGGAAGTCTAATAAGAAATACATAAACAAGGAACAAGGAAACACGGGTAAACACAGCTCAGAAACACACAATAACACTGACAAGAGTTTGCAATGGAACAAAGACACAAGAGGGTGCAAACTAATCAAGGAAATAACTTCGAACATCTGGGCACACTCTGGAAAACATCGTTAGCAGGACATGGGCAAACATAAGACTCAAATCAATGCAAGGGCATATGAAAATGTAAACAAAGAAGCACATGGAAGGAAAATCAGAGCAAAACAAGGACAGCGCTGAGAGGTGGAATTCAGTTGAATTCTGGCCATTCAGTACTAGAGTCAAGCACTGTTTATTAGAAACACATTAGTGCACATCTAAAACACAAATTAATTAAGGGCTAACAGCAAACAGGTGAGCACATTGGATAAGAGACCAGTGAAAGGGCAGGGGTAGTGACAGGGCCAAAACCAGAAAAAGCACAGCAAAACAAACAGAAGCACATGGAGAATGAATAACACAAAAGCTTCAGATCAGGAAACAGTACTGCACTGAATTATGACAGCACGAACGGCACAAAAATTAAACTAAACTACATCAGTAAGGGTTTCGGAAGTGTTTTGGGAAGACAGTATACTTACGTTGGGTGTAGTTATCTGAAGCATCTTATTGTTCTGAGAAGCTGTTGTATCAGTGTCTCATACAGCGTGACTATTTATTTAAGTGTTTGGGAAAAATGGAGAGTAAAACATGTACTGAACTGAAACATAATGTTCATGCTTCTCTTGTAAGTGACATATGCAGTAAGACATATAAAATATAGAATCACCATAATGAGAGTACATTATTTCTGTTTTGAAGTGCAGGTTTTGTAAATTTTGATCTGCTGTGCGTATCTGTGCGTTTGTGTGTGTTTGTGTAGGGCCGCAAAGGTCTGGGCTCAATCTTTGTGTGGGCGTCCGGTAATGGAGGTCGGCAGGGAGATCACTGCTCATGTGACGGCTACACCAACAGCATCTACACCATCTCCGTTAGCAGCAGCACGGAAAATGGCAACAAGCCTTGGTACTTGGAAGTCTGCTCGTCCACCATGGCCACCACCTATAGCAGCGGAGAGTTCTACGACCGCAAAATAGTTAAGTCCCTCTTATGGTGCTCGGGCTGATAATGCTGTTCTGAGAAGTGAGGAATATGTCCCACACAGTCCCACACACTCCATTTCAGTCCTACAAAAACAGTCCCATACACTCCAATTCAACAAAAAGGAAATGAAAAGAAAAGAAAAAGAAAAGTGTCTGGTTTAGGCCACTCCCACTTTGGGTTTAAATCCAAATACAGATATAGATATGAATATTTGCAGCACTAAGCAGATACAGAAACCGATAGTGGCACTGTGTTACACCCCAATATATTAGATGATTTAAAGAGTCTTTTAGATGATTTAAAGATTTTTTTCCCTCAAGTATGACTAATTGATACTGTGTAGAACACTGATTTCTATTATTAATAGGCTCTGTACTTATATAACCTCCTTTGGTCTCCTTTTTTCACCACCAAATCACGTACAGTCTGGTCTATAAGTATTTGGACAGTGACACAATTTTTGTAATTTGGCCTCTGTACACCACCACAATGGATTTGAAATGAAGCAATCAAGATGTGATCGAAGTGTAAACCTTCAGCTTTAATTCAATTTCATTGCAGTGTTAAAAATAATCGTAATATTTATGATTAAGTTCGTTTGTCCAATTACTTTTGAGCCTGTGAAAAAGGCTATGTAAAAAAAATGGCTGTAATTCCTAAACGGTTAATGCAATATTTTTGTTAAACCCCTGACTACACTCCAATCACATCTTGATTGCTTCATTTCAGATCATTTGTGGTGTACAGAAGCAAAATTATGAAAATTGTCACTGTCACAGTCAAATACTTATGGACCTGATTGTATATCTGATTGACTTTACTTTTGTGCTGACATCCCCCATCCGATCCCCCCACCCCCTTTCCCTTTCTCTGTGTGTTTTTCTCCCTCCATATTGTCTGTTTCATATTGTTCTTCATTATTGCTGGAGTCAGGAATAATGCTTGTCTGCCAAAACGCAGTAATTTTTAATCCATCGCACACCTCCCACCCCCCAGATACAGCCTTTCCTTACCAGGTGCATTGCAACACAGACATATCTAAGACGTCTCACATGCTTTGTTAGATTTGTGTCTTTTTCCCTTCTCTCTGTCTGTTTGTGCAATGAGAAGATAAGACCCAAAGTTGAAGGCTAAATATTTGATCTGGCTGACATTCAAAACCAAAGATCTAGAAATATTCACAGAGATGAGCTAAATCATGTTTACTTTCGTTAAGGTCGACTGTACCTAAGGGCTTTCAAAACTTCAGTCAGGATAAGCTTCATAGCTTTCTTATTTGGATGCGGGTGTAATCTTAGATAACTGTACACGTGTTTGTGTGTTTAACCTTGTATTAGCACATACAGACAGTCCAACAGCCTAAGGTTATTCTTCTTTCTGTACCTCTGAATTTATAGTCATGACAGCTCACATATCCACGCTTACTTTGTTAAATAAACCTAGTGAAATCAGCATGAGGTTTACGCACTTAAATACATACCACAAATAAACACACCAAATCTTTGCCCAGGGCATACCAACAGGACACCACAGGGGTCCCACTGCTCTCTAACAGGAAGGGAATAAAAATGAAAATACAGTTATCTCCAGAATTATTGGTAAAGATGGGTAAAATAAAAAAGGTTATGAAAAATATATTAAAAATATATTTTATTTAGCTTTATTAGCGTAATCTCAGACTGAAAATATGAGCGAAATCTAACCTCTATTTGAAGTTATTTTTTTAGACAAAACTACATTAATGGCGCCCCTGCGTTTAATACTCCCTTTGCCATCGTAACAGCACTGAGTCGTCTCCTACAATGGGTCAGCGGTGGCTCAACAGTTGACGCTTTGTGTTACTGTTCAGAAGGTCAGGGGTTCAAGCCCTGGCACTGCCAAGCTGCCGCTTTTGGGTCCTTGAGCAAGGCCCTTAACCTTCTCTGCTCCAGGGCTGCCATATCATGGCTGACCCTGCGCTCTCACCCCAGCTTCCTAACAAGCTGGGATGTGCAAAAGCAAAAAAAGAACTTTGCTGTGCTATAATGTATATGTGACAAATAAAGGTTGCTTCTTCTCCTAAAATGCAAAAAAGAATAAAGAGCAAGGAATCTATGATTCCATATGATGTTTTCTTTACCCATCTTCACTAAGGGTGCCAATAATTCTGAAGCCAACTATGTTTACAGATTATGACTGATTACTTCAGAGCAATAAATAAAAAATACCAGTCCTACAAAGCTATCCATTTGCCCAAACCTCTCTTTTGTAACAAAAAGGTTGACTTGCAAACAAATAGCTTGGGTCTAAATTAAAACCACTTGTATACAGGACAAAATGGGATTGGCAGTTGTCATAAATACCATGTTGGTTTGTTTGGCCAAGAAAAATGGTGAGGTGTTGAATAAGTGGTACAGCTGAATTACGACCACACGTGGTAAATATGCAAGTTTGCACAAATTATATGTAAACATCTGGATTACATCTCACAAAATGGATTTATTCAAAAGAAACTTGTCACACTTGAAACTGTTGAAGCACATGGCTGACAGTGAAACCAGATATCTTGATCTCATGTGCGTTGGCTCTTACCAGCTTTCCTTAGTTCTTTTAAACATCTTTGAGTCATGTCAGTTCCAGCTGTGCCATAATGACACTGTTTTTCTTGCTTTTGCTCTCGTCAGATTACTACAGACCTGCGGCAGCGCTGTACAGATGGACACACTGGCACATCAGTGTCTGCACCAATGGTGGCTGGCATCATCGCTCTTGCGCTGGAAGCCAAGTGAGGTTACTTTTTATTTACTTTGTCTGCTTCTCTCTGTATCTCTCTTTCTCTCTACGTCTCTCATCTACACTGCATGTCATTCTATCCACAACTGTTTCGTGGAGGGTCTGGCCGTCTAGCAGTCTAGCGCAAAGCAGAAGCCGCCTCAGAGATCATCCCTATTACAGTTCTTTATACAGCAATGATGAACTGTCAAATCTGATTGGTCAGAAGTTGTTAATTAATTTCCTATAACAGCATCTCTGACTGTAGCGTCGACTACTATTCATATCTCAGGTTTATATCACACTCTATATAAACTAAGTCTAATAATCAACAGATTTAAAAACGTGTTGTTATTTAACAAGGAAAAGTGTATATAAGCGTTGATATGGCTGTTGATATATAGACATATCAATTAAAATTTGTGTTTTTCTGTAGATGTTCAGTGATCAATTTTTTATTGTTATAAATGGAGCAGCTTATCAAAGAAATAAGTCACTCTGGCATATTACTAATCCAGTTTCTGATAAGAAAATAAGAAGCACAATTTTAATCATTTTATTTGTGAATATTTAAGCACTGTTTTTAAAGCTCTCATCAGACAGCAATTTGGAAGAGCCACATTTTCTTTCTTGTGTATGATTTTGTATTCAGGCATTGAAATTCTGCAGCACAACACAGTGCTTTTTATTCATTGCCATGTTTTATTAATCCTTGGCATCAGACCTTTTGAAGAATTCTTTACTGAGTCAGACTTTTTAGATAATGTCTTATATGCGTTCAGCTATGAATTCCATTGTGGAGTTGCACAACAGCAAAGTCAGAGTCAAATGAGTACACTCCCAAGGAGCCATGTATCTTCTAAAGATTTCTTTTCACACTTCTCTGCATGGCTCTTGTGATTCAGCACCTAAGATGTCAGTAGCTACGTTTCTATCCAGGGAAAAAAGGTTTAGGGCATTGAAATGTTTACCGATATAGCTGATGGAAATGCAAATTATCGATAAAATTTCACAAGTGTGTTCACAAAAATGTTACGGAAAAATAGTTTTTGTCGAGAAAAATGGCATTCACGCAAAAAAAAGTGTCAATTTATTGTGTGTAGCTTTACTCGCACTGGTAAAGGCTGTTAAATGGTCTTAACCAGGTTAGACTTACCTCTACAGATCTGATGCTATAAACACAGCTGCTTCATGGGCACTTCCAGGAATACCAGCACAAATATCTCGTATCATGCACCTGTCATCAACAAGTGCCTGGAAAACAATAGGTGGCCACCCTTTGCGACTATTCACAGTAGCCATCCGTTGGGGGAAGAATAGGGATGTGTGTGCCATCCAGCGCACCATAAACCTGTGGCACAAGATGCACAAAGGAATTACGGTAAACAAGGCTATATTCGGCAGCCTGATATAACGCCACATTAATTTTTCTATAATAGCTGTGCACACAGTATTATACACATTGATGGACGGTGGTTTTACTAACCCTGAAAGTTTTCCCCACTACTCTGTACTCGGTGCAGGTTGCCAGCTTGAACAGGGTGATGGCAATCCACCTTCGGGTCGGAGCCTGTGGTCGGTGGCAACCCGCGATAGTCGCAACATCAGGACCAATTAATTGGCACAGCATCTCAAATGTGGGCTGTGACATTCTAAAATGATGCAGACAGAGACCTTCTGTGAAGTGTCTCTCCACCACTACCTCCCAGAATGCTCAATTGCGTGGTATCTCCCAGAGTCATGGGCTTCGTCGCCTAAGGGCAGTTACATGGAGCCCTATCAGACAACAACTGCTCCATTCTGACACTGTCTTCTGATTTTTTTGTACAGTTGCAATTATTTGTGAAATTAAAATGACAGCAAGCTGGCCAATTTCAATTAATTGTCTCAAAACACTCTCCATTTTACAAAGATTTGAGGACACGTGGAATGCAAAAGGTACACAATTTGCAATATACACAAAATTATGTATGGAAACGGCTCAAGGGCAGATTTCTTTTGTGATACACCAAAACTTATATGACGATTTGGGTTTTTTTTATGGATGATCATGCACACCATTTTTTCAGTAAAAGGCCAATTGGATGGAAACAGGCGGGAGACATCAAATTTCGCAGACTTTTTTTAACACATTTTCACTTTGTCGATAACAGAACAGCGCAGAAAGTGGATAGAAACTTGGCTATTGTTTCTGTGGTCAGTTTTAATGCCCTCTCCTGCATTTATGCATACATGGAAGTGTTACATTTTCAGCTCCTGGTGAGCATTGCCTTTTTTGGGCATGAATGCACTTGGTAATTGATGGCTGATTGGCATTAATCAACATGAATATGAAGAGAATATGTTGTCGAAGCTTTTGCACATTTGGTGGGTATTTTTTGTTTGCTTTGGCTTATGAATACATTTATGCACAAAAGCTTTATAAATGAGGCCCATTGCAACTGTACACACTGTAACTGTGTTCATATGTGGCTCTAACAACTGTCTAAAGTTGTTTTATCTGTTATTGTAATTGGTGAATGACATTGCTTTCATATGGTAGTGTTTTAGTTCTTGGGCAGAGTTAAATAAAAATAGTCATTGTGGGATATTATTGTAAGGAAAGTAACGAATTACACGGATGTTGGTAAAGTATTACACAAGAAAATATGGTGACTTAGACACAACTAAAATTTAGAACGTTTGGATTTATGACTCTGTGACTGCAATTGTGCTGTTGAACAATTTCTGTTTGTGACAGAATGGCATTTCAGTCCAGAATGTCAGCACAGATCAATATCTTACTTCTTTTTCACAATGATGCAATATTTTAAAGTGGATAGGGGAAGGGGGGTGTTTTAACATGGGTCAGCGTGGGTCTCTCTCTCTCTCTCTCTCTCTCTCCCACCCCTGAGTGTGTGTGTGTGTGTGTGTGTGTGTGTGAGACTGAGTGAGTGTGAGTAGAGCAAAATCTCACATGTACTGCTGAGTACTGAGTACTGCCAAGATTGTTACACTAAAAAATGAAGAACATTCTGTGGTACCAAAAGGTTTGTTAGCTTTTATTAGTGTATATACAGTGGGGACCAAAAGTCTGAGACCACTAGTGAAAATGCCTCTGTTTTGCATTCTTGTCTAACTTAATAAAATTAATCAGCAGTAAAGTTAATTAAAAGTAGAATCTTAGAAATATCTTAGAACCTGTTATACAAAGGAGTTAACATGGTTTAAATTTACTGTAAATAGTGATGTAGAAATTGTGCAGAATCTTGCATATTGAATATTCAAGATATCAAACATTTCCTTTCTTTTTTTTTTAATTGTTTCAAAAATTTTAAATCTTTTGGTTAGTTTTCCAGTTTTAAATGAAAAAAAAAAAAATCCCAGATTTTCAGTGTGGTCTCATACTTTTAGACCCCACTGTAGTTCTCCAGTGTCTACTGAGATACCATATAGATGCTAATTTTGTTGATGATCAGTTTATTTAGTAATTGTATGCAGGCTTTTTGATTTTAAGTAGCCTCCCTAAGAGAATTATATTATAGTAGATGCTCACACAACAGTACTCCAAAGTCCATATCCAAAAAGTTAAGGTGACACGTGAACAAAATGTCCTCGGTATGTTGTCACGAGTGTACCTGGATATGGCAGCAGCACACCAACCACACTTCTTGATTATGTATTTGTTTTAACCCAAACCCTTTTTTATGGTTATGCTCGGTTACTGTCTGTGATGATGATTACAAAAATGGGACACACCCACTCGTTCTTATGATCTTATTCTCATGATCTTATGTTTGTGCTTGTGTTGTATTAGTATGAATAGTGTTATTAGTATGAATATACTTTGTCTTTCAGCCCATTAATAACATGGAGGGATGTGCAACACCTCTTAGTAAAGACATCAAGACCTGTTCATCTGAAAGCTAGTGACTGGAAAACCAACGCCGCAGGACACAAGGGTAACAGTTTCATTATATGTAGAATATTAGTCAGAGTATGTCATTTCCTCTAGGATCCTTTGAAAGCATTTACATAAATTAGAGATTCAAACAATAGTAATCTCTCTCGCTCTATAGAGTATAGTCTATATTTAGTATAGTCTATATATTGTACTCTGGTATAGTACAGATTGTTAGAATATGTAAGATGTGTAGAAATGTGTAGATACCTTTAGCAAACTTACCTTCACTTTGTCTTTGTGTAGTTAGTCACCTGTATGGATTTGGGTTGGTGGATGCTGAGGCCATGGTGGTGGAGGCCAAGAAATGGCGACGTGTGCCACCTCAGCACACATGCACCAAGATGTCAGATCGCAGAACCAGGTAAGGAGAATTCTTTTCTTTTATAAATCGCTTCGTCAGTTTTTAAATATAGATCTTATGTTCCTGGAACAAAGTTATAACATGGAATTGTAATCATATTATAAAGGCCCTGAGTGCTGATATTCTCTATGTAGCTGTATTAATTATTCAGTATAAAGTTAATGATTTTATGATGACTAAGAATCAGTATAAACTTACAGTTGTATACAGAAGTGTAGGCCCCTCTACAGCAAACTACTTTAAAAATAACATTTTTATGCAATGTGAATGCACAGTTTATTAAGCAAAAGTTGATTATAGTTTAAATAATTTAGAAGAGTTTGCTGCAGAGGTTGTGTTTACTTCTTTTCACTTCAAAAATCAGGGGTGCCCAAACTTTTGCATGCAACTGTATGTTTCACTATATGTGTGAATTTCATGTGTAAATTATCAGTATTCCTCACTTCTATATGCGAGATGGTCTGGAAAAAGCAATTGTAAGTCAATAGAGCTGAATTCTAGAAAACAGCCAAAAAAAAAAAACTTGGGATTTGACAAAAAATTGGATTTGACCAAAAGTGAGTTTTTCCCTAGTAATATACTTTGACATATCTACTTTAAGAAAACAGAAATATAGTTTGCCACAAACACAAATTTTGGCACAACAATGTGTTTGTGGTTTAACAAGGCCAGCAGTGAAAAAAGAAAGCAGTCATGATCTGTGAAACCTTGCTAAGTATGCTTTTTGGATAGATACCTGTTGTGAAACAGAATTAATTCAGATTGTAATCAGAGAGCTACTTTCAAAATGTCCACCATGCACCCGCTGTGTCACATCGCCATCAAAACAGAGAAAAGCGCATACACACTCTGTACAGATGATAAGCAGACAAGTGTTAAAATGTTTAAATGAGCTAATAAAAGACATTAATAGCAAGAAATGTGGCCAAGAGAACAAAACTGTCTGAATTACTCAGCAGTTATTTCCCCACTGATGTAAGAGCACACAGTGACATTTCAGTTCAGGAAAACTTGGAAAATTTGCAGTTGATGAATCAGCTTTTGCTTCATGGAAGCAAACTCCTGCCCACTAGTCTTCTATGTACATGCCATATGCATACTGTACAGCCCAGTTAACCCTCATCTACATCTAATTTACATGAAACCACCCTATTTTACGCAGCTGTTGTGATAGTAAGCCAATAAAACGAAGCATCCAAATCTGAGTTTCTTGCGTCAGAGGTTGCTCCAAAAGAGAAATACAGTGTTATGGAAGTGGAGTTATGCTTCTGACTTGAGGAGGTGTAGGATGGAATGTGCTGAATGGATGTAACAGAGCATGAGTGAAATAAACAAGTCATCAATTCAATACACAGAATGGTACCAGAAATGACCTAAACATGGAAAAACACCACCAAAATGAATAGAATCTGGTGCTCTTGTGTTGATATAAAATGATATACAGCTAAAATGAATACACTTAAAAACATGTGACGATATTCAAGCATCGAGCATGCGTTTCATCTGTCTATATCTCCACAATCCAGGTCCTTAGACAAATGCAGCTCTACAGTACCTGTAGTACCGAAAGCATCTATTACTCATTTGTTAGACTGCTAATAAAGATCCACTTGTGCATATTCTGATTCACATTTACAGATTACATGATGACATTATTCTAACTGCTTTTTAGTACAAGGTTTCTGTGTTCACAATGTTTAATTGTTATTTCATTTACTCTGCACATCTGAATATCTCTTCGGCTGTGATTCGGTCTGCAGGCTGAGTGCTGTAGCTAATCACAGCCGTGCCGTTATTCAGTATAACCACGTGATTGTGATATTGGTTTTATACAACAATTCCATAAACAAGAAATTAATATTGAGTAACTGACATTTCGGACACAGTAAGGTCAAATGCTTTGTTTATTTTTGCTCCGCTAGTGGAAATAGATCCCGAAGCAGCTACGCTCACTTTGCAGCCCGTCGGCTACCTGGCTAGCTAGCTCACATTGATTTGTAGATTCCTGTTAAAGGTGCTTCCAGTGAAATTGTCTTCTCCTTCTTCTTTTCATCTTCATCTGATGAGCGTATTTTATTTTATCATATCATATTATTTGTATTTTATTTTATCATATTTTAAGTCAAAAGTTGTTTTTTTTTAATTTCAGCTTTAAATGCAGTGCTCTCAGACCAGGGTGTCATGCCATCCTTTTAGTGTTCATCATCTAACCTATTTTTCCCTCATCATTGTACAAATCATCTGGCATCTGGCATCATCTGGCGATCATCAAACTCATTTACCATTTACATTTTGAAAGTACTCAAGAATTCATACACTGCTGTGAAGACAAATGTGAGCATATGGTGTTTTATGGTGGGTGTTTGTCAACCTCCTGTAGGCCCACTGCAGGATTTTGACATAAACCCGAATGTATCATGCTACAGACTAATGTGAGACAGTCCCTAATACATCTGACTGCAGCCCGCTCTGTGTAACAACACAGTAATGAAGTAAAGAAAAACAGTTTTTCAGGGAACAATGGATTTTCCTTACAGTCATGAAAGGCCTGAACACTTCAAGTGTTCACCAGTCTTCATATTTGCCTTCACTTACACATGATTTGTCTGAATGTTGTTTGGGTCAAAGATCAGTGTGTTAAACCCATTGCAATGTCATTAGGAAACCATGTGCCCTGTGGACAATTGTAAATAGAAGAACTGGAAATGAACTGGACAAACAAAAGCCTGGCACATGTTCAAGGGCTGTTGCCTTTTATCAAGTTTACAAGTGAAACACTTTGTTCTGAGACAGATTTTGTGTTATCTCTTTAGTGGACAGATTGAGGGTACGATATTTGTGTTACAAGAGTTTTTTTGATTAGATGATGGCCTTTATTCATCAAAGTTTTGTAGAAAAGAGTGCACAGACTGACGTATCAAAAGAAATCTGTCTAATTCATGAAAGTGTCCAAGTGATTTGAGTGCAATTAATGCATCAACTTCAGCTACATGGATGCATGCTCCTGCCCACTAGTCCTTTATGTACTTGATATATGCATACCGCAGGCCCCAATTTACCCTCATATACATCTAAAAAAAAACACGCCCTAATCTATGCAGTGAGCCAATAAATGGAACACATCAACAGGCTAGCCAAGATTTGAGAAAGATCTGAGGAAAGAAGTAATAAATAAATATCAGTGAAGCTGAGTTTGTCTGAGGATACTGCAAATAAAAAGGCGGAGATGTGCTCTGTTTTCTATAAAGCTATTAGAAGCCATAATCAAGTAGAAAATAGAACTGCTTTCCAGCATCACCTGCAGGTAGTTATGAGAGCTCTATTAAAAGCTAGGTCACCTAACCGAAGCCAGATTTAATTAAAGAGTGATATTGACATAGTGATGATGTTGATTTTGATTATTTAACTGAAGCTCTTGACCTGTATTGGCATGATTTTTATGCATTGTGCTGTTACCGTTGATCGGCTGATCGCATGAAAGAGCAGGTGTACAGATGTTATTATTAAAGTGGCTGGTGAGTGCATATTGTGACCACTTACCCCAGATGCTATTTTAACAGATATAAGGGGTAGAGAGAGGGAGAGGGGTGGAAAAGTTCATCCATGATGATTTCATGATCCACAATATCCATCAAACAGAAAAACCCAGCTCCCTTTATGTGGCTTTCACTACATTGTGGCTTTCAGCTGATGTATATTTTCTGACATAAAATGCTTTGATAGTTCTGCATATTTCTTGATAGAAATCCCTCCATTGTCTGATGCACTACAGACATCAAACAAAGAAGCACATTGGCTGTCTGTGAAAACTGGTTTTATTACTGTGATAAATTATATTAATGCCAGTTTGTATCAGTACTCCCAGCTAGATAACTAGATTGTCACACATTTGGGTTAAATGAATTAGGTACCATTTTTATCGTAACTTATTATCCTTGCTAGTGTACAAGATGTCCTTGCTAATATCATTGACTTTATAATCAGCTAAATATATTGCCATGTCTTATCATTTGAGGATGGTATTAACTGGAGTGTTTCTGTGCAAATATGTAACTGGGCAAAAATATTGGAGCATTCACTTCATTGAATGAGAATCAGGACACAAGTCCAGCAGTTAGCCTGCGGTATTGCATGTAATCTGAAGCGTATTTGCTGTTTTTTATTTGACCCTGTTTGATACATTTGTTTAGTTGTTTGCGTTAGTGCGTTGGTATGTTGGTCTCTTTGCGGTTTAGGTTCTTTCTTAGTGCATCTGTCATGTTGATATGCTTGTGGACTGGTTCAATTATTGAAAAAAAAAATGTGGGCACTAATTACTGTGTTTTGACTCTGTGTCTGGGTCAATTGCTAGCAGTATCCACATTGCCTGTCAGTGGAACATTTGAGGAACAAATCCTTCTTTTGTTTTGTTGTGCTGTATTTGATCTAAATATCTAAAGAGCTTGATTTGTGAGTCTAGTCTCATGCTGTTTGCCTTTATCTTCAAGCTGGAAAATTAAATCTGCCTCTCAACACTTAAGATCTTTAAATGTATATACACTCATCAGACACTTTAATAGGAAGACCTGCTCAGAGGTAAGAGGAGAATTGGCAGACTGATTCGAGCTGACAGGAAGAATACGGTAACTCAGATAACCACTCTTTACACACACGGTGAGCAGAAAACCATCTCAGAATGCACAATATGTTGAACATACAACAGGTACTGTTATGCTGCTAAATGATTTTTTTTTTTTTGGCATACATATGAATCAAAATTACTTCCACTTCTGTCAGCATTTTTTCCTCATTTCATGCTTTCAGTTCTCTGTGAGCTTTACTATTTATGGCATTTTATGGATGTCTTTAAAAGCAAATGAGCTGTGGTGTGCAATGCTTTGCACTTTACGGGTGATTGGCATTTATCAACATGTGCACATGAGTATGAAGAAAATCAGCATTACAGAAACTGGCAGAAATTTTTAAGTCTTCAAGACAAATCTGTATTTGTATCTGATTAGAATGCATTACCTGTTCATTCTGAATAACATATTCATATTCATGTACATCCCAATTGCTGTACATGGGAATGGTTCTCATTTATTCATGTTATGCTTGAGGACATTGTGTGAAGTTGTGTAAAACAGTGGATCACTATGATACTTTCACTAACTCCTAGCACCATATTTTGCACGTTAGTGATTTTGGATGGCAGCATGTAATCCGGGGCCAAAGTGATGTCTGGAAGATTATTGCTGTCATTTACAATGAGTGCTTTTGGAATTAAGATGACTTACTTTTGGATTGTATTAAACTTTCCTTAACCTTTACTGTATGTATAATGCTTTTGATTAAACTGTGGTGTTGCGACACTAATGAAAGGTTTCACCTGACTTCTGAGCCATGAGCCTGGAGAATTTTTTTTGTTTTTAATTAAACATTCCTAGTTCTGTTTTTCTAAAAGACTAAACCAGATAATTTTGTCTAAGCCATCTAATTATGTCACAGTATGTTCTTTACATTTAAACTCCATTGCCTTTAACAGTCACTTTTATGCTACACCCAACTGGTCCCAAAATATTTGTAAAATCACATTTATATGTAATAATGTTCAACCGCATTTTGTCAAAGTAAAACCTGTAGAAAAATGTAAACTACCTTTGTTTTTCTACACCTCTTTCAGCACAGCTTTAAATCTGTTGCTGAGGTTTCTGCTGCCACCAGTATTGATTGACGATTAGGCTTTTATTTATAGTGGTGGAATGGCTAGTGAGGGGCAGTTGGGAACGGATGGAAGCTCATCTCAGGTCACGCTTTGAATCACATTAGACCGGAGCAGCCACCTATCGATTTTCCATTGGCTGCTTTCAGCCCTGTGAAAAATCTAATATCTCCATGCCATAAGCAAAAGGCTGTTTATTGGATGAAGTTCACGATTTGTTCATCTTCTTTCTACCATGCAATGTGTGTCATGCCTGATAATTTTACATGTAATACCAGAATTAGTATATATTATGTTTTCAAAATTTGATTTAGTTCTTTATACCCACAGATTAATGTACTTTGGATTGAATAACTGTTTCAAAAGGTTTCCATATACACAGAATAATTTTCTAAACTAAATTGAAGGGACAGAATAATGCAATAAATTTTTTTATTGTCACACTTCTCAGGTTACAGATGTCACAACATTCATAGCCAGTCACATTCAGTCACAATAACACTTCGATTTTTAGATAGTTTACAGTTTTTTTTAAAAGATATCATGAGGCCATAAAAAAACAAAGACTAGAAAACAGTGCATAATGAACACAAGACCCAGAAATTAAAATATACTCAAAAATAGGTCGCCTCACAATTAGTACAAGTATTACAGTAAATAATTTGATTAGTCAACAGTTAAAAATGTTTTTAATGTAATCCTAAAGAAGACTCAATATTTACAAAAAAAAAAAAAAAAAAAAACAGTCCGCGTGAAGTATTTCCACACAGCTGACGTGAGAACAACTCCCACATGTTTGCTTTGCTGAAAAGCTCACTGGTTGGTGTTAACATTAAGCAACTTGGCTACTCTTGTTAACGTGAACTACTTTAACCTGCTTTACTTTAACCTGTTGCACTACAAGCAATTCTCTGATATTTCAGGCTGTGTTTGTTACAGAAGCCATTTTCCTCTGATATCTGATATCCGATCCACCATTTTTTGCCTGTATGAGTTTGATACTGTTCCTCGGTATCGGATCAGAGCCATCTCTATTTCTATCTCTATGAATTAGAGATTCTATCTCTATGAATTAGAGATTGCTACTTCTATGTTTACACTGTTTACACTACCTCAGCTGTAATATTTGCACTTCTGTCACTTTATCACTTTCAACAGGACTGTGTACTGGTCGGCGTCATAGTTATGTACTGTCTGTTCTGTCTTGTGCTGTCTGCACATGTTTGCACTTGTGCACTTTACGTTTAATTTATGTAATTTATGTAGTCCCCGTAGTTCTGTGTTGTTCTGTGTTGTCTATGTGGCACCTTGGTCCTGGAGAAACGTTGTTTCGTTTCACTGTGTACTTGTATATGGCTGAAATGACAATAAACTCCACTTGACTTGATCTCAAATGAACTGGTGTTAAGTAGATCCTATTAATAAGCTTAAAGTAAAGTAAATAAATTATGCTCATGTATGTCAATCGAAATACATTTAGGAAATGTTTTCCTCCAAATGGAACACCAAATTCCAAACATAAGCTCCTTACATTACCTATTAAACTAAATGTAATCCGACTGAGGAAGCCAAACTATTTTGTCTCTTATGATATGACCCTTTGCTGCCTTGTTGCTTGCTAATTTTACTTGTTTGGCTTGGTACCAGCATTTCTGGTGGAGTCAAGTGACTAGCCTCTGTTTCAAGGGACTTTAGTAATCAAGTCAAGTCAAGTCAAGAGGCTTTTATTGTCATTTCAACCATATACAGCTGGTACAGTACACAGTGAAATGAAACAACGCTCCTCCAGGACCATGGTGCTACATAAGACAACACAAAACTACATGAGACTACACAGAACTAGCTAAGACTACACAGACCTACACAGGACTACATAAATACATGCATGTGTGCAAACATGCAAACAGTGCAAGACAAGTACAAATTTCCTAAAACAGGACAATAGGCACTGTAAGGGATAGTGCAGTGCCGACTAGTACTTAGTCCTAGTGTGGATAAAGAAGAGTGCCATATGTACAGGCTGTGCAGAAAGATATAACAAAATAATATTAAAATGCCGTAAATGTAAACATAACATACTATGACATTATGTATTTACTACAATAAATGCAGTGTTAGCAGCAAGAGTGCAGGTGGTCAATACAGTATTTTGTGTACAGTGTTTTAGCAGCAATTTAAGAAAGAAGTGTGCAGAAATTGCAAAGGGAATGAAGTGGTGTTGATCATGAGTATGTGTGTGTGTGTGTGTATATGTGTGTGTGTGTGTGTGTGTGCGCGTGTGCATTTATGTGTGTGTGGGTTGGTGTCAGTCCAGTCTCTGAGTATTGAGGAGTCTGATGGCTTGGGGGAAGAAACTGTTACACAATCTAGCCGTGTCGGCCTGAATGCTTCGGTACCTTTTGCCAGACGGCAGGAGGGTGAAGAGTTTGTGTGAAGGGTGTGTGTGGTCATCCACAATGCTAGTGGCTTTGCGGATGCAGCGTGTGGTGTAATTGTCTGTGATGGAGGAAACTCTGATGATCTTCTCAGCTGTCTTCACTATCCGCTTCAGGGTCTTGCAATCGGAGATGGTGCAATTTCCAAACTGGGCGGTGAAGCAGCTGCTCAGGATGCTCTCGATTGTCCCTCTGTATAATATGGTGAAGATAGGGGTGGGAGAAATAGAAAGTAGAGACACTGCTGGTGTTCAGGGACCAGGTCAGGTTCTCCGCCAGGTGAACACCAAGGAATTTGGTGCTCTTGACGATCTCCACAGAAGTGCTGTGCAGAGGATGTTCAGTGGAGAGTGGTTAGTCCGTGCTCTCCCAAAGTCAACAAACATCTCTTTTGTTTTGTCCACATTCAGAGACCGGGTGTTGGCTCTGCACCAGTCCATTAACCGCTGCACCTCCTCTCTGTGTGCTGACTCATCATTTTTGTTGATGAGACCCAACATGGTTGTGTCATCAGCAAACTTGGTGATGTGATTTGAGCTGTGCATCGCTGCACAGTCGTGAGTCAGCAGAGTGAACAGCAGTGGACTGAGCACACAGCCCCTGGGGGGGCCCCGGTGCTCAGTGTGGTGGTGATGGAGATGCTGCTCCCAATCCAGACTGACTGGGGTCTCCCAGTCAGGAAGTCCAGGATCCACGTGTAGAGGGAGGTGTTCAGGCCCAGACAGCTCAGCTTTCCAATCAGGTGCTGAGGAGTGATTGTGTTGAATGCTGAGCTGAAGTTTATGAACAGCATTCGAACGTGTGTGTCCTTTTTGTCCAGGTGGCTGAGGTGCCAGATGGAGGGTGGTGGTGATGGCGTTGTACTGTTACTTCACAAAGGAGTTTGTGTATTCAGAAAGCCCACTCACTGAGATCTGGGAGATCTGGATTGTGTGTTGAATAAGGATCCAAGATTTGATTGACTCACTTTGCTTCCATCTGTCCTCTGCTGTTCTCAACCCAGTCATAAAAGTGTTTATTCTAGTTTGTGATGTAAAGCCATTGAAATGATGATACTCACAGAAAACAACAGTTTGGGCTCAATTTAGTCCCAAACTGACCAAAAAAGATAAGCATAACTGGAACTTAATGAGCCAAGCAACACAACCAAGCAGAGATAATGATATATGTTTCTAGGTTTTCTTACTTGTCTGCTGTAATAAGCCCAGGTCTTAGATGTCTTACTTGTTCTATGTGTTCTTTGTTTGCTAAACTTTGACTTAGTATAGGAAACTTTTTTCCTTTTAATGTTCTGGTGATTTTTTTATCTACATGTTCATTTTAATGGTAGAGTCCCTGCTTCCAGTCTGCAGTACTTTAGTCATTACAAAGGAAAAGGACATTAATGGACATTAAAATAAATCATAAGCTATGCCTTGTCCAGAAAATAAGAATCTGCTATGTTATTCGGGAAGTACAATTATATCTGTTAATCTCTTTTGGTGCTGGTGATGACAGTAACAATGTAGACAGCAGCGGCTCGTGAACATAGATTTTGGTGGGGCAGGACAACACTAATAACAACATAGCAAACAAATTTAAGTTTACAGTCACAGGCTATCACACTTGGCTTATCCTACTATGTAGTGAATTTTTAGAGTAACCCTGTAACAAGCAGTTGAGAGCCAACAACATACAGTCTTTCAGCATACACTCTAGCAGCTTGAACAGTTTTAGATGCACCTTTGTTTAACTGTGTTTGATACAGCAGGTGTGTTTGCTGTGTGTGAGATGGACACAGTATAGCTAATACAATTAACCAGGGATGCCAGGTTTCAGCAAAGTTTCTAGCCCAACTATATCTAAAAATCTACACAAAAGACTTGAAGCATCTAGAAAGGCAAGCAAATTAATGGAACATTGGATTATACTGTATCTATCAAATAGTAATGTATTTTTTTTTAAAGTTGGCCACTCAAAAGCTATAATTTAGACAGTATGGAATGGGGAATGAAGACTTACATGTAGGCGAATGAAGATTAACGTGTTAACGTGGCTGATATAGATGATGGGGCACTGGACCATATGGAGCCACCTCTGAATGTAGAGCTAGGAAGGTGCATATAACATGAATAAAACATATTTTAAAATACTATGTGTGTTAGGAAATGTACATTCCAATAAATACAGCAGTATGTTTTGACATGTTTATGTACAGTAAGATTCAAGTTCTGTAGTTAAATATAATTGCATACAGAACAGAAAAAAGCAAGTGTACACAAAAATGCAAGAGTTACTGCCCATTTCAGGAGCCTCTGTGCCCCATTGCAGGTACATCCGGCCAGAGCAGAAGCTAAACGTTACCATGAGTAGCACGGGCTGCAGCGGGCAACCAGAGCAACATGTAGCCTTCCTGGAGCATGTAGTGGTACGGGTGCTGATCGTTCACCCACGCAGGGGAGACCTGGAGATCAGCCTGGTCTCTCCATCAGGAACACGCTCCCAGCTCCTGGCCAAAAGGTGAGTACATTAGTCATACATACACACGTTAGCTGGTCAGTTATGGTTTAATAATACCACAAATGTGTGTGGTGGTCTGTAAAAACCTGTCAGATATCACTGTGGCTGAATTCTGGAAAACCACCAAAAATTATGAAAAATCATGTTTTTCCGATAATATACTTTGACATCTCAACTACTCTACTAACTATATTAGACCAAAGTATTGTCTACTTTCTGACTTTGCCTTGGCGTCTGCCTGCGAAGATCATGCTGAGTAAGGAACTAGTTTAAAAGACACAGTGGTAAAAACATTTAGTCTTCCTAGCTTATTCTGCTTTTCTCATGGTTTGAAAGAGGTTTCAGATTACATGCCATAGCAAAATGGTCATAAGCCTAATCAAATTCAGATTTTGATCAAAATGTTAAAATGTCCATGATTCTCCTTAACAATCACATCATCAAAACAGAGAAAAGCGCTTACACACTGTACAGACAACAGTGGACAAAGTTTTCAAATGTTTACATGACCTAATAAAAGACATAAATCTTCACTTTTGGGGATGACCAGATTTTTCGGTGCTAGAACTTGTTACTTGTGGTTGAGATACATGCAAAAGGGAAACATCGTTGCTTCAAGAAAGTCTACAGAAGTTTATATAGTAGAAAATGTCAAAATTTGACCGTGTGAAGGGTTTTCCCAGGTTACAACACATATTCTGCCTTTGAGGCATTCAGTCATGTACAAATCTGGAGGCTATTCCCAATGAGATACATGCTTTTTCCCTAAGTAATCCAGAGCTGTGAAATACTGTGCTTAGTATCTACTAAATCCTTACATAGCAACTTTAATTCCTCTAGGCTCCCATAAGCTATAAGCTTTTGCTCTGTGTTGTTGTCCTGGCTTTGACTCACTCTCTTATACTGGCAGATGTTGAAATCTTTTCCTCTTAGTTCCTTTATATTCAGAGTGTCTATACAAGCTTAAAGAGTATGATGTAGATCCTGTCAGATGTAACTCATTTACATGGTTTTCAACTTCCCTTCGCTTCTTGTGGTGCTCTCTGGCATCATCTATTGGCTTGGTGTTCTCTTAACTGTCACTGGATACAGTTATGAACTTTGAGCGACACTGGTATTCTGGCAACCCATCAAGGCTAAAACACACACTACTTCTTTTTGTGTCACTCACATAACAGACTATTTTGATTGAGTTGTTAGATTTGTTTTTATCTTTTTCGTATAGCAGAATAAATATGCTGGCTCCTACATTGCAATACAAGTGCTTGAAGGAATGAAAAATGCTGCTGTGACTTTGTCCTTCCGCTGATAATAATGACACGAGTCAGCTTCGAACGGCTGCCTCAGTATCCTGCTGTCCTGATAGCTCCTTGCTGAGCTTTTTTGTTGTGACACTTCCTCTCATTATTTACTGCACAGGACCACAGGGACCTGTCAGATTCCTCATTTGTGCTGTTACCTCCCCCAAAGAGCTCACTTTAGCAAGAACAAATGTGGCGAGGGATGACAAGCTAATGGTGCTCCCTGTGATTCGTGTGTATTTATTAGTGATCGTTCGTTGGCCACGGTCTCGCCACAGGGCATGGCGTGATGTTCCTATAGTCAGTCCAGAGCATTTTTTTCATGTGACACTGAATTTGCATTGGGTTCTTTGCCCTCCAGAATTATTGGCATCTTTTGTCAGAATAAACAAAAAAAATCATTGTATAAAATTAATATTTACGCTCAAAAAATAAGAGAAACTATTTATCTTTTAACTATTTAATAATCATTCTCATTAGGACTACTCGTTTAAATAATAGCATTTTCTCTCAAAATATATGGTCCAAAAGTCTGAGACCACAAGTGAAATTGCTTCTATTTTGCATTCTTTTTTAATTTAATACAACAATGTTCATTACAAATTATATTATTGAGAACAACTTGAGTGAAAAGTGGAATCTTTGAAATATTTACATGAATATGAGTTTCTTAGTATTTGGTACGTCCCCTTTTTGCCTTAATGACAGTGTGTACTCAAGCTGACACGGACTCCACAAGTTTGTGCAAAACCTTATGATCCATTTTAGACCAAATCCATCAGAGTGTCGTCTGAACACATGCTTCAGTAGAAGAGATTAGGCATGAGGAAAATCTGACCTATTGAACAAAGCTTTTAACAAGCACAATATCACAAAATTTGCAATTTAAATTTAAATAGAGACCTAGAAATAGTGCAGAATTTTGAATATTAAATATTCAAGATATTGAAAATTTACTTTCTTTTGAATATTTCAGAATTCTTAAACCTTCTGATTTGAATACATGACCTTCTCTTTTATGACATGAAACCTTAACCACTGGGCCACCACAACTAGCTCAAGGAGAATGCATTGATTCTATGCAGTCTTTTAGTGGAGTTAATTCAGTGGTAGAAGTAAAGGACTTAATACAAGCTAGTTGTGGTTTTGTTATGGTGTAGTTGTGGTGGCTCAGTGGTTAAGGCTTTGAGTCACAGATCAGAAGGATGCGTGTTCAAGTTCCAGCACTGCCAAGCTGTCATGGTTGGGCAACACCCTTAACCTTCAGCTCAGCTGTATCCCGCATCAGCCAAATGAGCAAGCGCACTGGCTTATATGGTATTTTATACAACATTAAGATATTACGGTACTTTACAGTACTTTAGATTTTTTTTTTTTACAGTGTGTGGCTGCACACATGTACAATCCCTTTGTCATTCATCACCATGGGAAAAAACAAAGTAGCTTTAACACAAAAGAGACAAATCATTGTTGACCCAATACAGTAATGGATAATTTAAAAATACATAAGCAGTTAATATACTGTTAATCACAATTACGCCATAGTGAAAGATTTCACATGTCTGAAACAGCTGGAAATTTGGAAGGAATTGTAGCCATAAGCACAATGTCCCCCCACACAGTTAGGATGATGAAGGTGAAGGAGGGGAAAAAAGATTTCAAAGATTACAGTTTTAGAATTGCACAGTTTAATTGGTTCTTGTGGGTGTCAAGTTTCTAAATCAACAGTTAAATTGCACTTCACAAACAAGCTGTTGATGTGTTGCAGGAAGCCTTTCCTGAAAGCATCTCACAAAATGCAGTGTCTAAATGTCTCCAAGTCTCATTAGAACTACAGAGTAGTCTCATTAGAACTACCAGCAGTCGTGGTTAGATGAGGCCAAATCAGCATGTTCAGAGGCAGAAGAGGACGGCATACGAGCAAAAGCAGCTGATACCCCACTGTAAAATATGGAGGTGGATCTGTGATGCTTTGGGGCTGTTTTGTGGCTGATGGTTCAGGGCTATAGAGTCTTGTGAAGACTGATAGAATCATTCTTTCACTAAGGATATTTCAGATCAAAACATGGGTGCATCCGCCAGGAGGTTCAGTCATGGCCACAGCTAGGGCTTTATACAAGATGATGAGCCAAACATACCTCGAAAACAACACAGATATGGTTAAAGAAACACAAATCTATATTTCATGTGGTGTAAATTGAAGAGGTAAGTCCACATGTACAAACCGAAAAATATAAACAAGCTTTACATGTTCTGCATGGAGGAGTGGACCAAGATCACCTACAAGCATCTTCAACCTTTATAGATCTTGAATGCAGTCTTGTGTAGAAAGAAATGTAGTACAGAAACATTTAAATAAAACTATACAATGTCCCTGTATGTTTAAGCTCATAATACGTTTGTTATTCCTTTGGAGATGTTAATTTCTGCTTATTTTAATGAATGTAGAAACTCACACGGTCATAGTGACCTGTAGAGAAAGAGAATCCTTTAATGGCACGTGTAATTGTGTGTGTGTGTGTGTGTATGTGTGTGTGTATGCATGTGAACTGTGAATACAAAGCCAAAATGAAAGATATTTGTGAACATCTCATTTGTGAGCAGCCTGGAGAGCCAGTTTTAAAAACTGTCGGCCTTTTTCAAACTACTAATTAGCCCCAGTGTAAAACCAGACATGGTTTTCTTTGATCTAAGTTGATCTAACTTCAACCCCAGAAACACCATGAATCTTTGAATTTCATCTGCAGTATATTTTGTTGGGGTGATAAACCCTGAAGTTTGTTTAAGATCCAGCATACTGAACAGATGCAGAGGGTGAAAACTAATGATTTATGTATATTAGTAAAGCACGAGTGTTAGTTTTGCACAGCAGTGTGACGGTCTGTGTACAAAACAGGGTTATTTTTGGCTTTTCGCAGCTCACTAAGTGGAGCTTGCTGGAAACAAGTCACTATTGTTTGAAGTGCTTTCACCTCTTTTTTCAGGGACAGATTCTGTGAATGCTTCAATCAGAAATGCTGATGCGCTAACAGTGCATGAAAGCTAGGCAAAGCAGTTAGCACGAGCTCATTGTATGTTTAGATGTACTTTCTTCCTTCCTAAAATTTGAGGTGAAACACAAAGGTTTTGGAAAGTGCTGTATAAAAGTACAGAAGTAATGACTAAGCAAACAAACAAACAAACAAACAAACAAACAAACGAAAAACCAACCTGATAAGTTAGAAACCAGACCAACTGTACTGAAGCTTCCCACAGATGAGCTTTCATTATAATCAGCCTTTGAATCTACGCCAGTTTTTAAAATACCTAATCAAGAAGGATATACGTCTTGGAAGAATTGCGATAGTTTTCATCACCTACATTGTGTTTTAGTTAGCTCCTCGCAAAGAAAAATGAAAGTACACCAAGAGCATGATCTCACAGGCTGATTAAATTCAATTATAATGACAACTAAAACCAGCAGAGAGCTTCACTGATTGTAGTTTTCCATAAATAAATAAATGATTCAATAGTGTGATGATATCGCCATGTGTGATGCAAAAGAAAACCTGCTAGAAACTCATTTGTGGCTTGTTCATTTATAGATGTCTAGATGTGAGAAATATAATCTTATTACAGACATCACACTGAGAAACAGGAACAGGACATTTTTTTTTTTTTTTAGAAATTTGGATTTGTTTCTGCCACAAGCGATTATATAAAGTATTTTTAACCGGCTACACTTTCAAACCGAATGTCCATTTGATATTAATTCTTATCCAGTCCTATCATTCTTAAACCTGGTCTACACTGTACACTTTTTAAAATCTTGTTCACAATCGCCTATGATTAGGGATGGGTAATATGACGTATATTTATGATATAATCTCGATAATATGATAAATTATGTCACTGTATGTTTTTCTAAGATATTGCAAGATATTGTTATTTTTTATAACAATTACAAACTCTGATTGAAAGCAATTGATATGATTTAATTTTAAAAATTATATTTAACTGAATTTTTTTAACTGTAAAATGTTATTTTTTTTACAGATCTTTTTAAATTCAGATTTTATACAGTTTGATTTTTCCTCCTTTTGTAGATAGTAAATAAAAGTGTCTAGTGTAGAAATATCTTCAAGCATCCTGATATGATCTTATTGTCATATCATCCCAACCTATAATTTATATCAACACACTGTAGAGAAAAATTCCTCTCAGGGACATTGTTGCTAAGTACAATTACTGTGTAATAAAACGCTGTAGTTAATGGTTCTAAAAGCTTTTTTTTTTCTCAGTCTTGTCAGTGAGCATATAGTGCATGCCACGTACCCATGAGATGTCATTACTCACACTCAGCTCAGGTTATGTGGGCAGTAGCTATCTCCTGCCAACAATTTTCCTGTCTGTCATGGACAGATGATGAAGAAATCTCAAACAGGAACATATGATATTGGTTACAGCCTAACCACCCTAGCCTACATGCAGTCTGCCTTCTGTCTGCTCTTTCTTTGAGTCATCCTTTTGATGATATTGTTGTTGCCATGTGCAGAAACACATGCAGTGCATTTTAGAAAAATGGTTTATGACACTGAAAGAATGAATCCAGGTGTCTGATATCAGATACAGTATGAGCAGTTAATCTGGCACTTAATGCACAGTGACATCATAATCAGCTTCAAATCAGTGAAATCTTTTAGTGGGTGTTATATCAATAGGCATTTGCTTTTTCTTCTTTTTCTTGTTTTGTTAGAATGCATGAGTGGTCTTGCTGCTTACATCTATGATTATTAGTCAATGGAGCAGCTTCCAGCAAAGAAAAACATAAATCCACATTGTGTTTTTCTTCATTAAGCTGTTTCCTTCTGTTTTCGGATCCCTCCGGCTGTGTTGCAGGTTGTTTGATAACTCTAATGAGGGCTTCAGGAACTGGGAGTTCATGACGGTGCACTGCTGGGGAGAGCGGGCGGAAGGCACATGGACCCTGGAGATATCTGACTCACCCTCACAGCTCCGCAGCAACCGCGAGGTTCTAGGTAAGGACTATAAAGATTAGAGCTCTATCCTGGGTGTTGAGAGACTGTTGCGATATGCGTGTTTTTCTGGACCTCTCCAAATCTCTTCATTTAACCAACCTGAGTGACTCATAGGCAACTGTGTCTGAGTGCTTTTCCTGTCTCAGTCTTTACTGTCTGTGATGCATTGCTTCAGATCAAGTAATAAAGATAAGAATCACTGAAGGGCTGGCGCAGACCTGCAAAGCGTTAAACTCTCGTTTTAAACTCTTTAATATTAACTGACGCCACGGAAGCCCCCTTCGTTCCATCTCACATTATGAGTAATCTCTCATCTCATCTTGATTTTTCCATTTGAAAGATGCACTGATGCAGCACCCTTGCTTTCTTCAAGGTAAATGGAGAATGTTTTGAGTTCCCTAACGTGAAATAAAATGTCTACATCTATGAATGTATGTTCGACCTAGCTAATATTAAACAAGTATATAGTTAACATCAGTTAACTATATTTATTAGTGATGCTATCAAAGATTTGGCTGAAAATAGTCAAAAATGGTACTTTTTTGGCCAAAATACCTTCAATAAAGAGTAACATTTTACAAATAATTTTAATGGTAATGATAATTAAGAGGTAATAGAAGCAATAGAAACTGGAGTATGCATATATACAGGTTTTACAGTTACCACCAGAGCACCACCAATCCAAAAGTGCTTGGTGATTACTGTAAAACCGTGTATATATGTGCAGTCAAGTTTCAACCTTATGCAAGTGGTGACTATATTGAAAAATTATTTTCATACATCCACCCCCTGACCCCCACTAGGAACTACGCATTACTCCTGTTCAGGGATGGCAGGTCTATCGATGCATCCATCTTGGCTCGGAAAGCACATAAGAATTTTAAATATATTTATTCCTAGTCTGCTCACAGATCCAACTTTTAATCAATTCACTTGCAGGCTGTTTCAAAAATGGTGATGGGCCAGAAATCGCCCACAGGGTGTAGTTTGGACACTGGCCTAAATCATGACTGTCTTTTTACTTTCTCTTTTCTCCTGAACCCCATCCTCCTTGCTATGTCTTCATCTCTGTCTCCCTTGGTGGCTCTCTCAGGTAAGCTAAAGGAGTGGACTCTGATTCTCTATGGCACATCTGAGCACCCCTACCAGTCTCACGGTTCTCATCACTCTCGTGCTCGGATGCTGGAGATTTCCGGTGTTAAGAGTCCAGAGCCTTCACTCAGCACAGCCCTCCAACACGAAGACGAGGAGGAGGAGTACACTGGTACAAATAATGTTCCTTGTGATTAATAATTCTCCCCTTTTCTCCCCAGTGATGATAGAAACGATATGATAGATGTGAACATTATTTTCCACTGATCTTAAAACAGTTGATGTGTGTTTGTGGAGGAGATGCTACATACGCCAGTGAGTATGTTTACATGTAATCTGATAACTGCAAAAGTGTTCAATTTTGGTGGTAATACAGCCAATGCATTTACAAAGCTACAGGTGATGTCGGTTTGTAATATCAAGCCTATATAGATGCTACATAGTGTGATGCAACACATCGACAGAGCAAAATCTAAATTGGGTTGATATCTAAATTGGGTTGATATGGACAAGAGTGAAGCGCTGTTCTGTGCTGATGCTTTCAGGGCCTTGCCATCATGAGTGTGGTGATCAGGGCTGTGATGGCCCAGATGCTGACCACTGCCTAAACTGCATCCACTTCAGCCTGGGCAGCCTGAAGACTGGGAGGTAAAGCACATATAACGACTTCATTCGAGCAATGTTCTTTTAACTTTAAGACTATAGATTAGCTATAGAAACTTGCTCCTTATGTCATGTGTAAAAAAAACTTTTCATTCTGATAGAAATATTTAGAAAGACACAGTAATGGCATCTACGAAGTAAAATTTCAGCTTTTCTATTCCTTATAGAATATCAAAAATTGTGGGCACATAATATTTAACAAAATATTCATAAAGCAAAATAATCAATAGTTACAGCTCTAATAATTAATCATTTTCCTCTCAGGCACATAGTGAGAGTTGGACTTATGTTATACTTCATGATGGTCAGTAGTCGATTCACGGCTTTGTCTTTTTTTTTTCTCACAGGGAGCATTTTAGATCTTTATCCCTTCATGGAATTAGTATTGACTTCTTAAGCAACTTGTTAAAAAATCTGTTGGTTTTAAAAACGCTTAATGGAGTTTCTTGGCAGTCATGATTTAAGACCACAAACTGAGCATTTATTGAATATACCCACAGTCAAACTGAAAATCCTTGGAGAAGCCGCTTTTTGTTTTTCATCAGTCAACCTTGTCTTTCCAGCTTTAATAAGCATTTTAGTGTTTCACCCCCAATACTTTCCATCTCTTTTATATGGCTTATATATTGATAGTTCAGATGTTGTTATTATTATTATTATTATTATTATTATTATTATTATTTCCTGTATACCTGATCATTTACACAAATATCCAATCAGCCAATTATGTAGCAGCAGCACAATGCATAAAATTATGCTGGTACAGGCCGAGAGCTTCAGTTAACGTTCACATCAAACATTAGAATGGGGAGATCAGCATTTTCTGAAATACTTAAACCAGCTCATCTGGCACCAACATCCATGCTACGGTCATCACTAAGATCCATGTTAAGTCACTGAGCTCACATTTTTTCCCATTCTGATGTTTGATATGAACATATGTTATCTGCCTGATTTTATGCGTTACGCTGCTGCCACATGGCAGACTGGATAACTGCATGAATGAGCAGGTGTTCCTAATAAAGTGGATGGTGAGTGTATATTATAGGATTATTTCACTACATACTGGTGTTCACAAAATACTTCTTTCTGTAGGAGGTGTGTTAGCCACTGCCCCTTGGGTTATTTTGAGGACACTGAGGTGCGAAGGTGCAGGCGTTGCCACCGAGGCTGTGAGAAGTGTGTGGGCCGAGGCTCAAACGAGTGCCGTTCCTGCCGGAGAGGATTGTACTTGTACACAGAGGAGAGCTCGTGTGTAGACAACTGCCCCACTGGATACTTCAATGATGAGGGTGAGGGTGGAAAACAGGGAATGTGTGATATTTTCTCTGTGCATGTGTTCATTCTCCTTTTCTTTCTTGCTTCTCCTCGGTGATTACTGAAAAAGCATACAGTAAAAAGGCCATGTATCACACAGCTAGTGTGGGGTACATCAGCCAACATTACTGGAGATAACAACTGGCTACATGAAGGAAAAAAACATCAGAAACTACTGAGGTCCAGACCTCTGTGTCCTCATAGCTAGTTAATGGCAATGCCACTGGGTACATTTCTCCGCTGCTGTATCAGTATTTCACTGTCTCCCTAATTCTACACAAACAGAGGTCTGGCATTGCCTTTGTGACATCTATCTTTGTTTTGAAGAATCAAATGATAAAAGAAACAAGACACCTGGGAACCAAAGCATGTCTCTCAATATGTCAGTATGGTAAGGTGCAAGTTTTTCTTTTCCAGGATTTCTCCTCTACAAATGCAGCTCCGAGAAGAGCTTGTAACTCTGGTGCACAGATTTAGGCCCCAAGACTGATATTTATTATCTGATTCTTAATCCATCAAACGCTGCCGCATCGAATGCACACCATCTGTGTCAAATTGAGCTGAACTGAACTGGCTCTGTATATAGAGTGAATAAGCACTTAGCAAACTTGCACAGATACCAACCCCCCACACACACAGGCATAGACATCTGGAGCTTTTTGGATCGTTCTGTGCCATTTTGATTACACACTTGTGATGGAGGTGGCCTTCATGTCACTACAAATCAGTGTGTTGACTGGACATCTTGGCATGCGTGAGCTCTGACGCAAAGAGGCAGAGAAAAGCCTGACTTGCATTATCAGTGTTTGGACATGTTAGCCTCAGCTGTTACGCACACGCAGACACACACGCAGACACACACACACACACACACACACATATATATATATATATATATACAACAGGCAGATGCTGCTGGAGTGAGTTTTCAGAGATTGCTTGAATGGATTTAATTTGCACTTCTGGTAAACTATATTGTATCCAGATTCCCATGTGTTTAATCTACAGTGTGAAATGCAAGATGATGTGAAAAGCTGGCTGAATTTCCACTCCCCATTTTCCCCCTTCTGTCTCTCACTTTCTCTTTGTGTCACTTTAGCTGTTTTTTTTCTCTTTCTTTTTATGACTGTCTGACTGTCCCATTCCAACCCCCAGTTCAGAGACATTGTCTGAAGTGTAACGAGAACTGTATCACGTGCCTGCAGGATTCTGACAGATGTACGGCATGCCAAAAAGGCTTTAGGTAAGACAAATTAATGACAAACAACCACCGTTGAAAGCATCACTTATGCATTGTTTTGTTTGTAAAATTCATTATTCATCTATTGGTGATGTCTCACGCTTAAGGTCTTTTAAATGTATACTTTACCAGAAAGCCTGGTTGTTGTCATAATTATGTAAATGAGACCATTCTAGGGTGATCTGTGCTCAGGACGGTCTCTCTCAGCATAATCCTGCATTGGATTAGTGGTTATGAAAAATAAATAGTTTTCTTTGAAATAGCTGTCTGTTTACGGGTCATCTTACATCCTTATCCTCAGCAGTGGGTAGTGACTGAAAGAATGAGGTCGCAAGTACAAGTGGCAGTTGCTCCGCAGGGTTTGTGGGCCTACTCTTCGCGATAGGGTAATGAGCTTGGCAAACCGAGAGAGCCTCGGAGTAAAGCTGATGCTCCTCCGAATTGAAATGAGGAGTTTTGGGCAACTTACAAGGATGTCCCCAGGTCGGGGACAGAGCCGGTAGAGCTGTATCAGGCAGGGAGACCCCGGGCAGACCCAGGACCCACTGGAGAGATTATATCTCACAGCTGGCTTGTGAACATCTGGGGATCTGTGGCTGGGGATAAAGTCTGAACGAACCTTCTCAGCCTGCTGCCACCGCAACCCCGACCAGTAGAAGGAAGGAAAATGAATGAACTACTTTAAACTAAATGAACTACTTTGAAATTAACTATGGATGTTATATTCAAATTTTTATTTTGGGAAAATGTTATATAATGCTATATAGTTATAATAAACTATATTCCCATTGATTATTTGAAACTATGTCGTGTTTCTATTTTTAATGTTCTGTGTGTTTGATTTTTTTTTTTTCAAAATTATTTTCCTTGTTTGCCAGAAGTATTTTGGAGTGAGTCACTTTGTATTATTGCCTATTATGGCCTGAAGTTTCGTGTGTCTAACATTAATCAACTTTGATTACATTCTATTTATACCTTTTCCTTAAAACCAGACATATTTACACAAATTGTCTGTATATTACTGTAGCCAGACTAATATAATAGTTTATAAAACTAATAGTTTTTATGTGAGAGCTTTTTTCTACTTTTTGTACTTTTATTGCATTTTTTATTCCTTGGTCCAAAAGATTATTTTTGTGAAGTAAGTTTGTAAAATTGATAAAATAGACCTTTTGGAGCAAAGATTGTAGCCACGCGATTTGACTGGTTTGATCAGATTTGTGCTCAGTTTAACTCTGAGAGCAGCTGCAGTAAAGGAAATTTAGAAATTCCAGTCTAAATATGAATAGGTTACGATGAGGTAAAGAGCGGTCTGTGTTAGTTTACTGTCTAGGGTACATCTGGTCATCTTTATACAGTATGTGCTGTCTGTTCTGTGGTTTACACTTCCTGCAGCTTTATACTTAAAAAATCCGTTCCTTATTCCCCTTATTCAGAGCAAATCTTCACATGCCTCGAGTCATGAGCTGGCGGGGACCCTATAGCACTTTATCTGCCTTGTTCAAAAGTTCTAGCTTGCACCGTTGAAGTAGTTTGTGGAGGCTTTTGGAACTCTTTGAGCTTTAGTTTCAAGGCTCTTCATGCTGAGTTCCAGAGAATGAGAAGAACATGAAAGCGTGTTTACCTTCTCATTTTCAACCACTAACCCCCATAACCTTGGCTCCCCATCAGAATGTTGCAATCTTTGTGCTAAAGCTTAAACCACTCAGAGAGTAGCAGGCAATGGATACAGAAATTACCTAAAACAGTGACAACCCAGATTAAAAGCCATCTTCTATCTTCAACTCTGTCTCCTGTGTAGATGTTATGAAATGACTTCTTGTTCTCTCTCTTTCTCCTTTGTTCTTCCTGTAGTTTAGCAGGAATGACCTGCGTCCCTGAGTGCACAAATGGAACCTTCTTTAACTTGGAGGAGATGAAGTGCAGCCCCTGCCACGTCTCCTGCTCCACCTGCACAGGTCCTATTCTATTCTATTCTATTTATGACCAGGCAATACATAAAGAATAACACATGACAGACTGTGCAGCTATATACAGTATATAGTATATAGTTATATATTATTTTTGTATAACCACATGGTCTGGAGTGTGTTATTCCACTTATACCACAGTGATTTGCCAAGGATTATAATGTTTCATTTATTAATATACAACATGTCACGCAATTTAATGGTTATAGTTAACATTTAATGTTGTGGAACATCTGTAAGACAAGTTAGTTCCTGGTATCACTTAAGTTATAGCTGTGATAAACAATCATTCCACCAGCATTTCCTTCTCAGCATTTCCAGCATAAACTCATCTGTCCTGAACACTTTCCTGGGAACTTTATAAATTACTGTGACTGTTACAAATTGTTGGTACTCAAGACTCCGTCCATAAATATGAAATAAATGTCTCCTAACAAAAATGTCACCATATCAAGAATTATTTTTTTCTTTGTTAAATAACTAACTTTTTAATATCCATTTATTATTAGTCTTACATTATGTGAAGTGTTCGCCATAAAAGTCCCTGAGTCCCTATGAGTTGTTACTATAGAAACTATAACATGTTAGAATGAGTGCATTAATATAAACGTTTTGTCGTTGTTACAGCTGGAACTACTGTCCAAGGCTTGCCATCATATAAAATTAATCCACACCTTCTGACCAATCGGATTTGAGAAATTAATCATGCTATGGTCACACAGTACTGTGACAAATAATATCACGTTACATTTTTCTGAGAGATTGTGGTTATTGTCAGTAATTTTATAACAATTACAAACTCTTATTGGAAGCCACTGATTAGATGTTGAAATTGTGCTCAGAATCTTTAAAATTGTTTCAACTTTCAATTGAATTGAAAGTTAAAATGTTGTACAGAATTTTAAAAGATTTAAATAGTTTATTTTTGTAGACATGACTGTTTTAAATTGCTAACTAGCATTTTTATACTCATTTTTGCACAGCATACTGTGTAAAAAGTATGTAGAGTTTGTCTAGTGCATGCTTTGTGGTGCTGATGGAATTTCCAAATGTTTGTTCATCTATAATGAACAGGCATCTGAAGTAATGTGTGTTATATTAGGCATGGTAATTGGCCCAGAATTGGCTGCACGGCACACGCTGAACAGCCTGCCTGTGTTAAACTCTTCTACACCAAGCTTAATGATGTACAAAGTGTCATTGCAATGTCTAGGGTGAGAAAGAGTTTCACAAAATACGTGATCAACATCTGCCAAACACTGCTCTGCATGTAGAGAAGGAGCAGTCTTGCTTTGCAGGCATGCAGATTAGCTAACTTGTTAGTGAGCTTGTTAGTAAAGGGTATCTTGCCTTGCCTTTGTTGCATGGCAACTGAGCTTTCTTTATTTGGTTGGAATGTGTGGCAGAGGGTTGATTTAGAATAAACCACATATTTATATAAAGAAATGTTTTGATGAAAATATGCCACATAATGAATAGATATGGATGTCGTGACTTGAGGTGCTACAGAATAGATTGGATTATTTCAGATAAGAGAGAGATGTTAGGCATTATAAATACGTGGCACGGGCCCAAATTCCCAACCCAAGAACATCTACTGAAGTTAATCCTTACCACTGCAGTAAAAAGGAGTTTCTGTGATAATGACGAAGTCATTGCGAAAGGCTGATCTCAAACAAAGAGCATTAATTATATTTGGCTTTGACACATAGAGGCTAGTTTAAATCAATACACTCTCCTGGGTTCGACAGACAGACAGGCATTTTGCCCTGTGAGTGCATGTATTACACATGGCTGATGTGATTGACCTGCAGCAGTGAGGGGAATATATAGCAATAGATTAAGCCATCTCAGTGGTGTGCTCGTGTGTGTGAGTGTGTGTGTCCTTGAGATGATGTTCTGACTGTACAGCTTAATTAGTTCAGTCAAAGCTCTTTCTCACATCACTGGTTGGAAGTGCACAGTGTGTTAAGCTGTATATTGGATGTGTGTGTGTGTGTGTGTGTGTGTGTAATTTGGAAAGAGGTTTTACTCTTGTGATTAAAGGGCTTTATGACTTTTTCTTCCTAAGAAGTAAAGCGACTGTCTAATAGCCCTAAGCTTTAAAATGAATTAGATACTACCTCCTCAGAATGATGCTCTCCATAATATTTTCACTGAAGACATAATAAAATGGTAAAGGATCAGGAGATCAGTGTTGTTCTCATAATGTTACTGATCCCTCCTATGCATTCTTCTACATAGGACCACGCATGGAGGAGTGTCTGCACTGCTCCCGTGACTTCCTGCAGGAGGAGTGGCGGTGCGTGCGGAAATGCAGCCCTGGGCACTACGAGGGTGACAGCATAGGATTCCCACAGAGGATGTGCAGCAAGTCAGTCTCATTTATTTTTTTTAAGATATGACAGTTTATAATTTGTTTTCTAATTGGGTGTTATTGTAGCCTGAAACTGTCATCAAGAATGAAACCGCTAGTTAGGATTCTGTCGACATAACGGAAACACATCATTATTGCTAGATTGATTATTTGATTTCCAGTCATGCCACATTTTTTTTTTGTTTTGCAGCATGTCACTGTGTTTCATCATCCATTTTTAAGAACTATTCAATTATTGGATTCTTGCTATGTTTTAAACTGCTGAAGCTTTTGAAGGAATGGTTTGTGAAATGAATTGTACACTGTTTCACTCCCAATGTAGTCAGTCAGCCAAGACAAGTCTGGTTTTGCTTCCTTTGCTTTGCACTGCAGCTATAAAGTACTGGAAGTCTATCTCACCCAACATTTTTACATAAATAGCTGCCTCAAACTGCATCCAGTTTCATAGCAGTGTTACATAAATTTTCTGTTGTGGTTTAAGACACAGTATGATCTACTGTAATATATTTTTCATGACCTTGATGCAGTATCTCAGACAGTTAATTATGATTATGTTGTGACCACAATTAAGTGTTGGCACACAATAAAATGATAATAGAATGTGCTGATAAATGTGACAAATACAACTATTCATGCAGCAAAATATTATCAATATACTGCAGGTCCTGTTAGAGGTTTATTTCAGTGATTGCCATCTTCTCATTTGTATATCATCATATTAGTCTTTTTAAATTTTTCGTTTTTAAATTTTCTCTTGCTTTTATATTACATCGTGTTACATTTGACAGCAGTCTATGCCTTGGGCTTAAGGGCAAGTGCTTGTGTTTAAAGATGGTGGGATAGATGCTATTGAAAAACATGGTCTCTGATTCTTCTACTCTGGCAACCTCTGAGGCATTCAGATAATTAGCATAATTTGAATGGCACACCCAGAAAATTGATTTAAACAGGTGCTAAACCCATCTCTGCATATGCATAACTTTGCCTGCATAAATATTGATGTAACCGTTGGACTTAAGTCGATGACCCTGAATATGGCTCTGTATTATCAAAGGACTAACTGCAGGAATAATTTCACTAGCTAGTCATTTCTCACCGGCCCTTTATGTAGATTAGCGCATTTTCTGAGAAATACAAACGGGTTGTAAACAAAGACTTTATTTAGCAAATTTAACCAGGCTATGCTACTGCTTTCTCAATGCTGCTTTCTCAATGCTGCGCTTCCCATCATCACAATCACCAGCAGCTGATTTGGAGTTGAAAAGTCTGCCAGTAAATCTTTACTTTTCTTTTTACACTTTTTTCACACCTGTAACTACTCAAAATAAGAAAGTACCTGGATACAAATACACAAAGACTTAAATAATAAATATAATTTTAGTGAAGAAGTGGAATATTGGAAAAACACAGAAGAAGGCAAGAAATAAGGGACAAGATCATGCAATAACCAAGAACATGAAACAGAAATATATACACAGCATGATTAACTAACAACAAGACATAGGCAAAAATGAAATCCACTGAACTAGGGAGGGCATTGACACACAAGCAGCAGTTGCCACACTAGGAACTGTGACACAGGCTGAGAGGGATAGTGACAGCACTACTCATATTCATAATAGATCATAAAAGACCAAACTAATCACAAGCAGGGTGAGAGTAGTAGTGTCCTAGTGGTGGCCTGATACATGGTATAAGTGTTTGTCATCTTTAAGAGAACATGCATTAGAATGCAAAAAAAAAAAAAAAAAATTCAGGAAGATTCCTCAACTTTCCCGATGAGCAGTTCGCCGTCTTTGATAACCAAAAATAGGCGGTCCTGTTCACAACACAGACGCACTGTAGGAGAAACTGAACTTAAATTTGTAAATATGGGCTGTGACAGTTTTATATAAAAACAAGGTTATGTAGATTAATGGTGTTGTTTGTAGCAAGTTTATGAAAATTTGTGTATGCATTTATGGGAAAGGCTTCAGACGAAATAGGCTTAAATTACTTGTTAGCTACATTAGTCTTGTTTCTCCAAGGCAATATTAAAGGAGCAAATATTGGACATCTCCCATGACTGATCATCTACATTTGCAGTAAGGAGAAACATGTGTACAATTGTTTTTCTCTGATCTTTTCCTTTAAATCCACTGAAAGCCAATAATATTTTTAATATCATTTTAAGCATTTTAGGAATATGCTATACAGATGTCATCTTCTGCAAACTCCTATGGGAATTTCCTATGAATGAGTCAACAGAGTCATTACACACCATGTACCTTAGCCTGTTTACTGTCACGTCAGCATATGAAAATGAAATTAACAAAAATGAAATCTGTTTATACACGATATGGCCAAAAGTTTGTGGACACCTGACTATCATTCCCATATCTGGGTCTTCTCCAAACTGTTGCCACAAAGTTAGAAGCACACAGTTACATAGAATGTCTCTGTATGCTGTAGCATTACAGTTTTACCTTCACTGGAACTAAGAGGCCCAAACATGTTCCAGCATGACACTGCCCATGTGCACAAGCCGAGCTGGTGTGGAGGAACTCGAGTGGTCTGCACAGAGCCTTTACCTCAACCTCACTGAACACCTTTGGGATGAACTAAAATGCTGACTGCGCCTCAGGCCTTCTCACCTGACATCAGTACCTGAGCTCACTAATGCTCTTGTGGCTGAATGGGCAAATCCCAACAGCTAAGCTCCAAAATCTAGTGGAAAGCCTTTCTAGGAGAGTTTAGGTTATTGCAACAGCAAAGGGGGACTACATCTGAAATGAGTTGTTCAAAAAGCAAATATGAATGTGATGGTCATGTGTCTGCAAACTTTTGGCCATATAGTGTATGTTTTACATTTACTGTATTAGCCTTGGTTCACACATCCTGCATAATGGGATCATTAGCTTCTGTTTTTTTTTTTTTTTTTATTTTGATCAATCATTGATTCGTCCTCAGTCACTGCTTTACCCTGGTAAGGGTCATGGTGGATCCATGGCCTATCCCGGGAACACTGGGAATGAGGTGGAAATATACTATACGCTGACTGGGATGCCAATCCATCGCAGGGCACTATGCACACACACATTCACACACTCATTTACATCTAAGGGTCATTTAGAGTCCCCAATCCACCTAATTGCCTGTTTTTAGGAGGTCGGAAGAAACCAGACAGTAACCCAAGCGCAGTAAGGGAGCAACGCAAACTACTGTGCCACTTTGCTGACCCTTTTTCTTTTTTTTCTCCACAAATAGTGAATTAGAGATTTGTAAGCAGCCGTAGCATACCACTTGCTCACCTCCTGCAGTAAGATTGAATTTACAGCACTATCACCACATTGTAGATGTCTGTAATGGGTCACTGTAGGGTCAGACACTTTAGGGTCAGCTACTCCGGCCCTCTGGCTTATAAATCAGGAGGTTTTTGTTTTATGAAAGATGTACAAAGCAAATACAGGCTTTCAGAGAAGGTCACAGATGGTGAATGAATTCTCTTCTGGAGGAATGAAAAGGTTGTGTAGGAAGGTGAATCCTGTGTGTGTGTGTGTGTGTGTGTGTGTGAGTGAGTAAGTGAGTGAGTGAGTGAGAGAGAGAGAGAGAGAGAGAGAGAGGCTGCAGGGGAGAAGTAGGGGTGACAAGACCAGACAGCTATAAAATAAAAGCAAAGTTTGACCCTGAGGAAGAATGTACAGAATAAAGGGCATTAGTTAAAACCATGTACCACTGCAGGCGTGACAAACACACCATAAAAGGTGTGATTGTTCCCCAAGGTCACAAGGAAAAAGCATTTGTTAATGTATATGCCAAAGTCTTTTGTGGGAGATTTTATTTCCTGCTGCTGCTCCATTGATAAATATGAGACTCTCTGGAGTTCAGACACCACAAATGAAACTGGAATGCTAGAGGAACATGGAACAATTACGTGGCCTGTCCTAGTGTACGTGCCACATATTTATTTTATTTTATTTTATTTTAGATGTAGTGATTTTATTGCTAAAATGTGATGAGTTAAAAATAACTTACAGTGTGAGTCAGGTGTATTCTAATAATAAGCTGCTTTTTGAATTATGTGCCTTCACAGTGTCTGTTTGTGTTTGTAAACGAGCTCTATTAGAAGAACCGAGCTTTGTTATAATTTTTTACAAAATTTACATACAGGAAATGATATTTATTTTTAAGTCAGAGACGTGACCCTAAAATATTTTATGACAGTTCCAAATGCTTATCCATGGGTAGTGGATACACATAAAGTACTGCTGATTATACAGTATACATTATATATAACAAATATATATATTGTTTTGTGCAGTAATTGTGCTATAATGAGACTTATAATAGGTTAATGCCAAATTACTACATCCTTTACTTTGTTCACATTTTATTGGTTACCAGATGATATGGTGAGAAATAGGATTAACCAACCAGAATAATGCGTTTTTCACAGTAGATCTGGTTTTATGGTAAGGTAAGATGTAATTTCCCCTGTATTACACACATTTTATTTATTTATTCATTTATTTGTTTGTCTGCATGCGTTTTTTTTTCTCCCCAATTCAGTCTTGGTCAATCATATAAAAGCTACCAAGCAGGGAGGGTGAAGGCTATCATGTGTTCCTCCAAAACATGTGAAGCCAGCCAAGTGCATCATGCAGCATCACAGGGCAGCGTAACACATTCAGAGGGCAGTGTTATTTACCCTCTTCCACATACACTAGCTCACAGATACTCACAAATGGCTAGTGTCACTGTGATTGACAGGGGACTGAGCACAGCCAATTTTGCACCCCTAGACTTTTGGGCACAGATGGCTGTGGCATTGTCGGGATACAAACTCTCAATCTCTGGATGATAGGGCCAACACTTTCCTGTTACGCCACTAGATCATGCCTTAAATAATTAATCGACAAATTCTGAATACCACCACCACATCTACTACTGTCTGGCATCCACCTAAAATGCATGAGTGTGTTACACTTATCAATTTATTTGTACAGATCACGTTGTGATCTTATTTAGCGCAATTCCCGATTTTCCTGTTGAAGTTACGTCCTGGCTATGCCACTGTTTTAAGACTTTTTAAATTTCATTTCATTTCATTTAATGGTAATCCTCAACATAAACATGGAATGATACAATCGGGAACAAATAACATGTTCGTATAGCGTTATGTGGTAGTGTTCATACTAGAAATATTTGAGTTTTGGGTGAAGTATTCTATTGAATAATGATTCTGCACACCAACTTTCTGTCTCACACTGCTAAATTCAACTTGACATTTTTAATCCCGTAAACTCATTCTCATCATATGATTTCCCTCTTTTCTGGCTTTATATCTGAGCATGTGAGAATATGTGCATCATACCGATTGCTGAGAATCAGTGGAGCAGCCAGAAGGGTTCAGTGTGCCAGCCTCAGCCGGCCGATGCCCTCATACATATTAATATCATGATGTTCCAAGTTTATTGCCTTGCTTCATTCATCCATAAAAAACAGGAAGTTAAAATTTCTCACTTTGATTTATAAAAAAACATGACTGTTTTGGCTAGAGACAAGTGAAAAATTACGATGAAGAGGGAGCCGTTTACAATTTTTTTTTTTTTTTAAACTCATGCATGTGTGTGATTTGCATGTTGTGTTTTGCAGATGTGAGGAGAACTGTCTAAGCTGCCGTGGGCCTGGAACAAGCTGTACTCAGTGCAGAGATGGATACAGCCTGGTCAGCGGCACCTGCATATTCAACGCCACCTGTAACAATAGTAAGCACAGAAGATTCAGCAGGGCCTGAAAGTTTTGCAAAACCACATTGCTTGGTTGATACGTTTCACTTGCGCTATAAGAAACATTCCCTCTGGCACTCCTTGCTCCTCTAAAAACTCCTCACTCTCCGGATTTTGCTTTTATACAGGGAAAGGACACACACTGGGAAGGCTGCTAGTGACACTGCCATGTCCTCAGGCAGTCTAGTGGGTTTTATTGGTTACTTGCAGTTGATGTGGGCTCAGTGTGCTGTATATGAATCCCATTGTACAATAGAATATAAAATTTATAAAATTTAGTTTTCACATATGCATTACAGAACAATGAAATTCATTCTTCGCAAATCAGAGCATAGGGTCAGCCGTGATACAGCGTGCCTGGAGCAGAGGGGGTTAAGAGCCTTGCTCAGGGGCCCAACCGTGACAGCTTGGCAGTGTTGGAGCTTGAACTCCCCCACTTTTAACCATTGAGCTACTACTACTACAACATTACTGTGTTACTGTATTGAGCTCGTCAGGCCTGAGATAATACCAGTCTATAAGTATATCTCTGTAAAGACATCATTATATAACAGTGTGTAATACTGAAATCTTGCCATACATTTTATGTGTAGTTAGTTTTTTGACGAATCACTGCTGTTATGTTAATGCTGGAGTAGAACACTATTGTAAACTTGTTAAATAACAACAAATTTGAATCACTTTATTATTAGATTGAAATTACTGTATCTGTTAAATTCCTGTAAATTACCTGGTACTATAGAAATGCTAACTGTTGTTCAAAAATAGTCCACAGCGCAGTGGGGTCACATGTGGCCATCTGGAGTGTGTTGTTAGATTTGCCAAAGATTATAATGTTTAATTTATTAATGAACGACACGTCACACAATTTAACGGTTTATAGTTAGATTTAAGGTTCTGGAACATGAAATGTTCCCTTACCAACATCTCCTTTTCTGTCTTTTGCGCAAAAAAAGCAGCTTATCATTTTACAGAGAAACTAGTAAATGTAAATTCCTCTGTCCTAAAGACTTTCCCATGCTGGGAAACTTTGCAAAACACCATGTTACAAAGCAGTGACACTTCAGACCCCTTACATAAATGCCAAATAAATGTCTCCTAAAAAAAAAAAAAAAAAAAAAAACTTCTCCACATCAACAATATGTTTTTCTTTGTTAAGCATCTATGTTTGTAAAAAGCTTATTATTAATTTTAGATTATGCATAGCATCTGCTGTACAATTCCCTGTGTATAAGCTGTTACTACAAATAATAATGTATTAGAATGAGCGCATTAATATAAACCTATCGTTCATTACAGCCAGAGCTACTGTCTGAGCAGTGCTGTTATACAAAAATAATGCACACCTTCTGACCAATCAGATTCAAGCATTCAACCATGCTGTCATTTGAATTACAGCCAGAACTGCTGTCAGAGGTACTGCTATAAGAATTTCTTCAGACTTAAAACTTCTGACCAGTCAGCACTGAGATATAAAATGACATAATATGCTACTTGATAGAGGCAAGAAAATAATCCAATGCTTTGCAATTTAAAAAAGCTTTGGATATAGCTTAAAAATCACAAATATGTCCGTCCATCCATCCATTTTCTGTACCGCTTATCCTACACAGAGTCACGGGGGAGCCGGGAGCCTATCCCAGGGACTTGGGGCAAAAGGCAAGGGACACCCTGGATAGGGGGCCAATCCATCGCAGGGCACAATCGCACACACACTCACACACCCATTCACTCACTATGGACAATTTAGAGATGCCAATCAGCCTACAATGCATGTCTTTGGACTGGGGGAAGAAAGTGGAGTACCTGGAGGAAACCCCAGTAGCATGGGGAGAACATGGAAACTCCTCGCACACAGGGCGGAGGCGGGAATCGACCCCCTACCCTGGAGGTGCGAGGCAAACGTGCGCTCACTCACTAGAAGTTTACATTATTTGCAGCAGTGAGCAATGATATTGAAGATGGATTTTGCATTTATTGCAATGCAGGCTGTAAGGAGAAGTTTACCAAAAATCTAACAATTGTGTAAGGAATAATTTTACTGGAACAGAGCTGAGCTAGGCATGGGTTCAGCACAGGAGAGCTGCAATGTCATGCCATGCTTTGACACTCCATTTTTACAGCTTTGTTTTTACGACTTCTTTATCAGAGAGCTTTTAGAGGCCACTGGAGTTTTAAATCGTATCTAACAAAGCTGGTTGCAGACGGCTCAACTATGGCCCGCGGGGGGCTTTGTCTCTTAAGACTTATTCATTAGAGAGAGAGAGAGAGAGAGAGAAGGAGAAAATAAGGTACAGTAAAATAAGTAGAGAGATATCAGCAGACAGAAAAGTGTACTAGAAAAGAAGAGAGAAAGGAGAGAGAGAGAGAGAGAGAGAGAGAGAGAGAGCATGTGCGAGAGAGAGAGAGAATGTGTGAGAGAGAGACTTGAAAGCAACAACAAGTGAGAGGCTGGGAAGAACCAAGGGAATTGGATAAGAGGGGGAATGGGGTATAAGAGGTTGTGAATAGGCGCTGTAGCAGGGTGCTGTAGCAGGGTGCCAACAATACTGCATTGAGAAAATTCTATCCCACATTAACCCAAAAATCTCTTTTATCCAGGCTTACATAAGAGCACAACTGGGCTGACCAGGCCAGGCGAGAAAGTGGGGAGACAGAAAAGGCATGGGCATGAGATGAGGCAAAAGAGTAGAGGATTGTAAATAGCAAGACGCTATTGTAAATAGCAGTCAGGCAGTAAGGCAGAGACAACATGTAATAGAATGACAAAGATGCATAGATTGGATGTCAGATGCTAAGAGACATACATTTTGCCAACTGCACACCGTATTTTAGCGTTAAAAAAATGAAATTGGTTAAACACATGTAAAGAGCCATAGCCATGCGTGCCTGTAAATAGATCAAGGGGTTAATAATTACTGTTATGCCCATTGCCTTATTGCACTTGTATTACGGAGAGTTTCCTTCTCCAAAATACAGGGCGTTAATTTTTGTAATGAAGACCCTGATAGTATTTACTGACTGCATAACTGCAGTTACATTGGTTCTTTAACATACTTTACCATAAATACATATTATAACTAAAAGTTTGTGGACACCTGACCATCACACCCTTGTAGTTCTTGCCACAGAATCTGAAGCACGGGATGTCTTTTTTTGCTGTAGCATTACAATTTCTCTTCACTGGAACTAAGGGTTCCAAACATGTTCCAGGTTGACCAAGTGAGATCCACAAAGACATGGTTTGTCAAGATTGGAGTGGAAGAGCTCAAGTGGCCTGCACAGAGCCCTGACCTCAAATCCACTGAACACCGTTAGGATGAACTGGAACGCAGATGGTGCCCCAGGCCTCCTCACCCAGCATCAGTGCCTGACTTCACTAATGATCTGCTGGCTGAATGAGCACAAATCCCCACAGCCACGCTCCAAAATCTCGTGGAAAGCCTTCCCAGAAGAGTGGAGGTTATTATAATAGCAAAGTGGGACTAAATCTGGAATGGAATATTCAAAAAGAACATATGAATGTGAGGGTCCGGTGTCCACAAACCTTTGGCCATATAGTGTACCTTGTTTTGCCCATCCTATATATGTAATTAATTTTATATATATAATTTTTATTTTATATTATAATTTCATATATAATATATATATATATATATATATATATATATATATATATATATATATAATTATTATTTTTTTAAACTGTTAATATTTTATTTATTTTTTTAATATAAAAATCATATGCAAATTTGGGTTGTTTGTAATAACAGGGGTTCTGAACTCCAGTTTTAAAGACTCCCTGTCATGAACAATTTGGAGTTTTCCCTACCCACAACAGGCCTAACTCATTAAGAGCTTTATGTGCTGAATAATAAGGGCTTTTTTGTTGAATAACACATGGTGATTGTTGTGAGGTATGCTCAAGTGGGATTGATTAAACCATGGTATTCACACATAATACCACTAAAAGGAAGTAAATGGGTTTAAACAGTGCCAGCCAGATGTTAATTGTACTTTTGTAACAAAGTGACAGGTGACAGGACTCAGGAGATGTGTGAGAATTCAGTTGCAGGAGGATTAATTACAAAATTAGAGAAATTCAGAAATAGCCCAGATGAAGGGCAAATGCCAAGAATAGTTGAATGGCAAGGCAAGAGTCAAAACACGGAAATGGCAATCATGAAATATAAGGCTCAAGACTTATATGAATATTAAAGTTGGCAAGACTTCACAATAACTGAATGGTTGAACTGGCTTTGTGCTGCATTCAACTTACTTCAGATGAGTGAAGTTGGAGCTCTGAATTACATTTTCAACCTCCGTGCATTGAGGTACAAAGTGAGAAAAAACCATGGATGCCTCCATGTTCAATTTTGTTAGCAACAAGCTAGCCAGCTAACTGTGATGTACAGTGGATATAAAAAGTCTACACACCCCTGCTAATGTCAGGTCTTTGTTAAGTAAAAAAAAAAAGAAACTAAGATAGATCATGTCAAAACTTTTTCCACCCTCAATGTGAAATTACAGTGTATAAAAAAGTCAAAAACAATCAGAACATTTTAGGGAAAAATAAAATTGTTACAATAACCTGGTTACAATAAACACACCCTTGTATAATTGGGGATGTGTTTAGAATAAATCAATCACATTCAATCTCATGTTCAATGAAAATTTTCTGTTTAACCCCAAATAAAGACCAGCTGTTTCTGTAGGATTTTCTTGACATCTTGGTTTCATCTGACTGCTGAAGCCACAAGGAGCCACAAAGAGCTTACAAAGCATGTACGGTATCTTGTTTGTCAAAAGATATCGACCAGGGGACGTGTATAAAAGAATTTCCAAAAGATGTACCATGGAACATTGTGAAATCCGACATCAACAAGTGGAGAAAAATGGAGCACCACAGTGACATTACAAAGAACAGGACGTCCCTCTAAAATTTACAAAAGTACAAGACAAAAACTTACCAGGGAGGCTGCCAAGAGACCAACAGCAACATTAAAGGAGCTGCAGGAATATCTGACAAGTACTGATTACTCTCTGCATGTGACAACAATCTCTCATATTCTTCACATGTCTGGGCTATGGGGTAGGAGGGCTAGACAAAGCCCTTTCTCACAAAAAACATCCAAGCTCAACGAAATCACTCAAACCATGAGGCAAAATGTGTTACAGTCTGAAGAGAACAATTCCAAAAAGTACAATAATTCCAGGAGAACACCATACCCACAGTGAAGCATGGTGGCGGCAGCATCGTGCTTTAGGGCTGCTTTTCTTCAGCCAGAACTGGGGCTTTTTTCAAGGTGGAGGGAATCATGAATAGCTACAAATACCAGTCGAATTTAGTGCAAAACCTTCAGGCATCTGCTAATAAGCTAAAGATGGAGAGGAATTTCACATTTCCACGTGATAATGACCCAAATCGTACATCCAGATTAACAAAGGAATGGCTTAACCAAAAGATGATCAAAGTTTTTCAATGTCCTTTTTGCAAGAAAGAGTGAGAAAGTATTGCCAAGTCAAAATGTGCCACGCCGATAGACTCTTAGCCACAAAGACTGAGTGGTGTAATAAAATCAAAAGGAGCTTCAACAAAGTATTAGTATTAGGTTATTGTAAGTTTTTTATTTTTATTTTTCCTTAAAAAAGTTTCTGATTGTTTTTCACTTTATTTGTGTACTTTGCAGTTTCACATTAAAGGTGGAAAAAGTTCTGACATGATTCAACTTCGTTTCTTTTTTTAAATCACAAAAACCTGCCATTTTAACAGGGGTGTGTTGACTTTTTATATCCACTGTACATGTTCCTTCTCAAAACAGTGAACTGTATAGTCAGTGTTACAGATTTAACAAGCTCGTATGTCTATATGTTGATTGATCTAAAACAAATAATTTTATATACAGAACAAGTCATTTAAAGGTAAAAAGTGCTATTTTGTTTACTGCTGATGCCGTGAGCAGCCATGTTGATTTGACGTCACTTGCTGAGCTCAAAGTTGAGGAGACCATCACGAGTTCCCAAATAGGAATTCCGAGTTGGGGGTGCATTTTCTTCAGTTTTTCCTAGTCGAGGGTCAGGAATTACGAGTTACGTCCTTTAGTCAGCATGTACGTGTAAACAGGTGTTTGTTGGGTGATATAGGAGTTAATATTCTGGGGAGGGGACTTCTAATGGCATGGAGGTATAATGTCTTAGGTGTATGTAACATTTATTTGCCTTTTTTTCTTTTTTCTTTTTTTTTTTTTACATTTTTACTAAATCACCTTGTAAACTGACCATGGCCACCAACACAAATGGTCATTAAAATGACTAAATAATTAATTAACTAATAATTAACACTTCTGATAGTAGATTTAGATTGGACAGTTGGAAATGCAGTGAGTATGAGAATTGAAGGCTAACACTCTCTCTCTCTCTCTGTCTCTCTCTCTCTCTGTCTCTCTATCTGCTCTTCTCTGCTCTCTGTAAGCGGATGAGGTGTTCTGCGACATGGTGAAGTCCAACCGGCTGTGTGAGAAGAAACTCTTCCGCCAGTTCTGCTGCAGAACCTGTTTGATGACAGGATGAATGAATAAAAAGAGAGTGAAAGCGAGAAGGACAAGTCACTTCATTTAATATGGCTGTGTTATCTGATGTATATTTTTAATCCAGTTATATCTGTGGATTCAAACCCAACAAACTCCTCATTTCAATAAAACCCTGAAAGGGTGCTATTTGATTGCCATAAGATATTTTTTTACAGCTGTCTGTTTTATAAGCTTCATATAGTACATGTATAAATTGTTTATTTTTTATTCTAATATGATATTATGGAACATACTGCAATGGGGAGCGATTATAAAGAATAAGCTGAAGGGGCCGCATCCTCATAAATCGATTTCCAGCACTGAGCTGAATTGATGAATATGATGCCAGATTTATTGTTTTAACTTTCATGAAGAACCTCTTAAACAAACACATTCAACAGCATCATTTATCAAGAAAGATGAATTAATACCCCAGTGAAGGTATTGTACATACTGGAGTGTGAATGCAATGTTTAAGCTATTTGCTTCTGTAAGAGTGGCAGAATAAACTAAATGATTTCTTGCCACCAGCAAGAGATTCTGTCTAATGCATCTTTTCTTCTCTATAAACCCTGTGCCCCATCTTGAGAAATGCATCACTCTCTCAGTGACCTTTTGGAGTAGGAATTTGGATCTGGATTTTCACTGGTAAATTGCTGGCTCTCGGAAGTTTGTTGTTCCCAAACACCGAGATCATGAACTTTTTAAGCATGTTGTTTGAGCACTGTGCCCTGAATGAATGACTGTCTTTTGTCACAGATGAGGTTGCATCCATGACTTGACAGACTGGATGTTGAACCCTAAGGATGACTTCTTTATTTATCTTGTCGCTTATTTCCCAAACTTGGATACCCTAAGTGGTAAATGTTTTGGAGGAAATGTGGTTTTTATGGATGGGATCCTCCATTATCTATTACTAGATGCAGCCAGAATAACAGCAGGACACAGGAGATGCTTTGATGCAAGCTGAAGTTGGTTTGATGAAAGCGTGGAATAAACACACAGATGAGGTTTGGCAGCTGTTCTTGTCTTAATCACAGCCTACTCCAGACTACAGGACCCTCCATTCAGGCACCAAGTTTATCACTGTGTTGGTGTTATTCTACAGCCTGCCAGACTAATGATTCACTGTGTAAAAGATTATTCATACACTATCACACGTTTCTCTGTAAGGCCAATGACGACAACTGTTTCAATCTATGGTTTCACTTCCAAATTGACTTTAAATGGATAATATTATAATAGCCACAAAGTCTGTGTTCTTAAACTGACCCCTGAATGACTGACTGATAAATTATTTTTAACAGAAACATACACTCACCATGCACTTTATTAGGAACACCTGTACACCTGCAGTATGCAGTTATCCAATCATCAAATCATGTGGCACCAGCACAGTGCATGATATCATGCAGGTCAAGAGCTTCAGTTAGTGTTCACATCAAATATCACAATGGGGAAAAAAATGTGATCTCAGTGATTTAACCGTGGCATGGTTGTTGATGCCAGACTGACTGGTTTAAGTATTTCAGAAAGTGCTGATCTGGAAATTTCACACAAAAGTCTCTAGAGTTTACACAGAAAAACAAAAAAAACATTCAGTGAGCAGCAGTTCTGTGAGCACAAATGCATTGCCGATGAGAGAGGTCAGAGGAGAACAGCTAGACTGGTTTGAGCTGACAGGAAGGCTATGGTAAACTAAAATAAACACTCTTTACAACTGTGGCGAGCTGAGCAGCATCTCAGCACAACATGTCGACCTTGAGGTGGATGGGCTACAACTGCAGAAGAGCACGCACATCGGGTTCCACTCCTGTCAGTCAAGAGCCGGAATCTGAGGATACTGTGGGCAAGGGTTCACCGAAGCTGGACAGCTGAAGATCAGAGGATGTCGCCTGATGAATCTCAACTTCTGGTGTAAATGGTAGGGTGAAAATTTGGCATCAACAGCATGAATCCTTGGACCCAACCTACCTTGTGTCAGGCTGGTGGTGGTCGTGTAATGCTGTGGGGAATGTTTTCTTGGCACACACTGGGCCCCTTAATACCACTCGGGTGTCATTTGAAAGCCACAGCCTATCTAAGTGCTGTTGCTGACTATGCGTATCTCTTTAAGGCAACAATTTACCCACCTTATAGTGGCTACTTCCAGCATGATAATACACAATGTAACAAAGCACAGGTCATCTCAAACTGGTTCTATGAACATGACAAAGAGTTCAGTGTACTTCAGTGGCTTCCCCAGTCACCAGATCTGAGTCCAGTAGATCTGCAGCTGATAATTCGGCAACAATTATATGATTCAGTCATATCAACATGGACCAGAATCTCAACAGAATCTTTCCAACATCTTGTGGAATTCCATGCCTCGAAGAAGTGAGGCTGTTCTGAGAGCAAAATGGGTCCCACTATTAGTATGATGCTTCTAAAAAGTAGCCAGTGAGTGTATGTTCACATAGTACATTTGCCATATAGTACATCTCATATTAATGTATGGAAGCTTAATTAATCTATCCATTCATCTTCAATAATCAATTTATCCTGGTCAGGGTTGAGGTGAATCCCGGCCAGGAATACACCCCGTATGGGACACCAGTCCTGGAAAACAATGCTTGTATATGTGTACATTAGACAGTGGTATTCTGTTATTGCCCATGTGCTCCTCCGCTTGGTCAGATTTGTAACTACAGTGCACTTTTTGCACACTGTGACCATCATTCTTTTAGTTACAACTTTCTTTCAGTAGAAAATCTGGTCTGTTTTAGCTTTGCATGCCCAAGATTAAGTTATCTGTTATTCATTTCTCGTGGTTCCATCCCTCCTTTTATCAAACCTATCATATGATGTGCCTTGTTCATTTACTGTCTAGTGTTACTTAAAGAATCATGAATTTAGATCTCTAGCCAAGAAGAGTCATTCTTCGTATAAAGTTTGTAATCAGAGGTAAACAGGTCACCTTAGATAGGAAGAACATTTGAAAACTGTTTGTATTCCTGAGATACACATCTGTCCTGTGTGGAAGGCAGCATAAGAACAGCTGTCTTATATTATGGTCAAAGTTTTCCATCTGTCCTCAGAATATTCTGTTCACCAGCTGAAATATGGACAGAATTGTTGCTCAGTTGAAAATTTGCTAAAAGAGAAAATGACCTGTTGATGTCATTAATGAAAAACAAAATTATGATATCATAAACCGTGATACAAAGTAAGGCAGTTAAAAAGCAATTATGAAGGTTTAATTTGTCCATGCTCCATATGTCATTTTTGGATTTCAAGTCTACATGAAGAAGTGGGAAGAGCAGTAATGAATCTATTCTAGCAGACGTATTGCAGAGAAAAGCTGTCTGATTAGCAGAGAAAAGGTAATTAGTTAATGAGTGCAATCAAGACTTAATTATGCTAATGGGTGCATATGTAGTCTGTCACATTCCTCCAAGTGATACTATGTTTAGCTGTACAGCTTAAGAAGACATCATGGGTTCAGTGAGAATCTAAATCAGCAAAGGAACCAGATGGCACTGAAAAAACAGAATTTACCTGATTTAATTTGTGCAAAGCAGTTTCCTTGTGTTCCAATACTGGGCCTCATTTATCAATCTTTTAGTAAAGTTGTGTGTAAATGTTTGTGTAAGCCAAACCAAACTAAAAATTTCCACCAGATTTAGAAACGTTTTGGAGACTCTGGATTTTCTTCATATTAACAAAGAAAATCCAAACACAGCCAAAACTTGGACATGGCGCAGGATCATTTTGTGGGCTGAATTAGTGTCTCTAAATAGCTGTTGCTTAATAAGCACAGCATCACACCACTCTGTCCTTGATTATTTTCCTTTACTTCTAATTACAAAATATAACAGCCTAATGTTAGCTAACTTGTTAAATAATTGACACCAGTGTTAGCTAACTTGTCAGTTTAGCTAATTAACATCAGATAACTACTGATGGTGGGAAAATGCTAACTACTCTATCTAAATGGCTAATACTGGCACAGTCCTGTGTTTGGGTAGCTGACAAGCTGAGCTAATATTGCTAAACTATTATACTGTGTACCTATATTTCATGCTAAACACTATGTCAAATCAAAAGCATGAAAGGTGTCACAGGACGTTTGAGATAGGCTGATCAAAGCTCCACATTCTTGACTCAGGGCACCGGTTACATGGCAAATCAGGATACTGATGGACAGGATGTTCTTGTCAAAATGTTCTCCAAATTTCCATTTAGTTGAGTCTCTGTCTCAATCTTAAGGGCTGTCCTGAAAAAATATCAGCTCAAGTCAAGTTTGTTAGATGATCCTCTGAAAGCTCAAGTAGACTTCACGTGTAGGACTTACCAAAAAAGCATTACAAACAGCAGAATAGGAAAAAGGGTAGATGAAGCTGTTTCTAAATGTAAACAGGAGAAGTAAAACCACTGGGAGAACATGTGAAACTCAACACAGACAGTAACTCAAGCTGAGGAATCGAACCAGGGACTAAAGAAAAACAGCCTCTATCCAACACAACCTCTAAGTCATGAGGGGAATTAACAAGAAGTTTAGTAAAGTATTTAAAATGCAACTGAACTTTCTCCAGTTCAAATTTCACAGCTATCTACACAAGCTCTCTGTGCTCATCGCTAGCACCTTGTCAAGGTGAGCTCCTTCCAGTCAGTGTGAAGATAAAGCAGAGGACTGAGAGCTCTGCTACATGCTAAAAGGCTTACAGAGGACACTTATACGGCAGACACATCACCTTTATATGGGTGCGCTAATCACGTTCTATAAAGGCCTTGAGGTTAACAAGATGGCTGCATTTATCACAAAGTAATAGATCACTCAGAAATAAGAGCAAAGAAAGAATATTAGAAGGGAGAAGAATGGGTTATTAAAAAGGACGGAGAGGAAGAATCATTAAAGGCTGAACATTTGGACCTGAAAGAGAAAAGTTATACAGACGTATTTATCTCATTGGTCATATATGCAATGTTAGTCCATAATTACTAATATCTTAAAGGGAAAATGGTGGCTCTGTTATGCTGTAGGGCATTTTGCTGGCATGGTTTGGGTCCACTTGCCCCTTTAAAGTGAGGCGTCACTGCAAATCATTACGACATTCTTCTGACTGATCACCTTTATCCTATGATGAAACACTTCTATCCTGATGGGAGTGGTCTCTTCAAGGATGACTCCGCCCCCATCCACAGGGCACAAGGGCTCACTGTCACCAGATATCAACCTGACTAAACACCTATGGGAGATTTTGGAACGATGCGTGACTCTCTACCACCATCATCAAAACACCAATTGAGGTAATATCTTTTCAACTAATGGTGTTCATGCCTCCAGTACAGTCAGAGAGACTTGTAGAATGTATGCCATGGTGCAATAAAACATGTAGAGGCCAAACACCTTAGTAAGATTTTGGTTATTTATATATGATGTATATGTTACATATTATATTTACAGTCACATAAAGAGACAGATACGTCAATCATGTATATACGACCTGATATGAGAAATGAACAGACATTCCTTCAAACATCTTCAGGAGCTGCTTTATCCTGGTCATGGTTGCGGTGGATCCAGAGCCTCTTCCAGGAACACTGGACAGGTGGAGGGAATACACCCCGGATGGGACACCAGTCTATCGCAGGACACCATGCACACACACATTGATACACATTGAAGTGGTAGCTCAGTGGTTAAGGCGTTTGCCTCCTGATCAGAAGGTTGAGAGTTTAAATCCCAGCACTACCAAGCTGCCACTGCTGGGCCCTTGAGCAAGGCCCTTAACCCTCAGCTGCTCAGTTGTATAAATGAGATAATTGTAAGTTGGTCTGGATAAGGGCATCTGCCAAATGTCATAAATGTAAATGTTATTCAAACCTGAGGCAAATTACAGACACCACCTACTGGCATGTTTTTGGGAGATAGGAGCAAACTGGAAAACCTGGAGGAATCCCACATGGATGTGGGGAGAACATGCACAGTAACCTGAACTGGTGACCCTGGAGCTGTGATGCGCCAACACTAGAAATGAGTCGACTGTTAAATATACAGTAAATTTGATATAAAAATGTTGTTTGGATGCTGATCACAGTTTAACCATTTGGCAATTTCGACAATGTTAGACCTGTGACTAACAATGCTATTTGTTTTATGAAATTCTGTATTCTTGGTTTGTTCCACCCAGGATGTATTCACACCTTATGCTCAGTGTTCCCGGGATAGGCTCTGGATCCACCACGACCCTGACCAGGATAAAGCACATAAAAGCAGGAATACACCCTGGATGGGACGCCAGTCCATTGCAGTTTTCATACATACAGTATATAAGCTTCTATAAGGAATGCTATAAATGCAGCTATAAAAAAATTAACAATAATAGAACCTGTTATTTCATTTGCATAACCCTTACCTTATATTCTTTTTATTATTTTTAGTATGTCTGTGTGACGTATTTTTATAATTTCTCTACATTGACTGACTGAGCAGGACTGATTGCTATTCCTGAGGTATTTTTCATTCCTTCAGAACACAAGGTATTTATGCTTCCTGCGTTCTTGCCAGTTCAGAGAGAGACGAAAATCCATTATTTCTGGACAAGAAGTTCAACAGAGCAGAACCAGCTCAGTAAATCCCTGCTGACTTTAAAAGAAGGGTGTCTGAAAGAGACAATGCAGCCGAGCACCACGGTGAGAGAGAATGCTTTGTGAGATTTGAATTCCATTCTTTTGATTCCTATTTGATTATGTGCTTATCATTTCTGCGAAGTTAATGAGTCTGTATTCTTTTTTTTTGGAGAAAATTTGGTCTGAAAGACTGAGACTTTCTATAAGTTGTATGTTATCGGCAGGTTGTCCCTCACTGACCAGCGATGTGACATATGCTCATAAAACTTGTAGTGATCGAGGTCAGACAGTGACAGGAAGGAAACACTTAACATCGAGACATCATATTAAATGTAGTGCGAGGCCTGGTCTCTTTTGAGTCTTGATGATCACAAGATGTGAGATTAAGAGAAAGAGGGACGCAGGACACCTCAGAAGCTCTACAAAGTCTAATTTTAACCCATGCATCATACAAGCTGTTTTGTAGCAGAATTCTTTGAATAAGTCTGACAAAGCATATTTTTTTTTTTTGCAGGTTGGACTGATTTATTTTGAAAAAAAGAATGGGGTTGAAATTTTAAATGAGCATATAGAAATCTACAAAGCTGTTGATACTCCTTTGTGGCAGAGATTGCTGATTCCGCTCATGCAGGATCTAATTTCCTTCTTCCACCCAAACTTTATATGATTTTATACGGTGGTGAACCCAGGAGGTCTGTTTCAGTCTTTTGTTTATTGGAGAATAAATCTCAAAGGCTGCTGACTGTTTTCCTGGCTTCCGTCCAGTCGTCCTGTTCCGAATAAATTTTCCTGCAGTAATATACAAGCATCCGTTTCCACCTTCACTACACCAGGCAACATCTGCCAGCCTCTTTATGAACCTGTCACAGCCGAAAGCAATGGCTAGTCCTAAAAATGTCCAGTTTTTCTCCAGCACCAGGGGAAAGTTATGGGCCAGCAGGCCTGTGAGATACCTTACAATTTAACATTCTTTTATATAAAAATAAAAATACATATAAATTGTATTTGATTCCTATGACAATGAATGAATGTCAGGTCATGTTTTTAACATTATAATGTAACTTTGTGGCGTTTAACTGCAGGGGCAATAAATAAATGTGTGTTAAGCAAAGACGGGAATCATGAAACAGCAAAGGGCATGCTTCTCTTACATGTAAAACTACGCTTGACAGGTATTGAATACAATTAATTCCTTTAAATCAGAGGTGTAGCTACAGGACAGGCAAGGCAGGCAGTTGCCTGGGGCCAAGCATGAAGGTTGATCACTTAAATCTGTCTAAATATTCATTCATTCATCAGTAACCGCTTTATCCTCCAGAGCCTATCCTAACAATACACACACGCACACACAATCTGAGTAATTTAGAGTAGCCAATCAATATAATGGAACTGGAGCCCATAACATCCTTCACATCATCAGCAGTGATTAAGAAGGTGCATGTAAAATGCAGTCGTGAACGAGGTGGATTATATAATCTACCCTCCTTTTCCCCCCAGAATACATTTGGATGAGAAACTAAAAGTAGATAACCTAAGCACACATTATCTAATCAAAGTACAAATTACACAAAATGACAGACTACAGAACCCCGAAATTTAATGCTTTTTGGTTTGAATGAACGGGTGCATTGCTCAAATCTAATAGTTACATTGCTAAGTTATTTATAGTTACTGGATTTCAGCCATCACTGCTAATATGTATGCAGTGGTGGAAATACTTGTAATTGTATTTGTACTTGTACTTTGTTACTGCACTTATTGTTACCATATTATACCACACCATATTATTTTGGGAGTATTTACATATAGAGTATGCTTTACTTGATTGATGAAATTGAATACTTGTGTTCTTACATTTAAATTTCCAAGAAAAAAACTTACTTTTTACATATACATTTTTATTTACATTTTATTGATTATTTAGACTTTTGGAGTCATGACAAATCTCAGTCTCTTCTTCACTCATCTAGTCAATGACTGTACGCTACATATCAGTAGAACAGGCTCCCACACATTTTATTTACATTCAATTGAAATAAATCTTAAATCTTATCAAGTTCTTCAGTGTAGAAGAACTATTATGCCAATCTGTCATCTGCTGTGACCTTCTCATACTACACAATGTTATTTACACTATAATGTTAATCTATCCATGTGCATTTCTATGCATCCATCTAGTCTCTGTACTGCTTATCCTACACAGGGTCACGGGGAGCCTGGAGCCTGTCCCAGGGGACTTGGGGCACAGGGCGGGGGACACCCTGGATGGGGTGCCAATCCATCGCAGGGCACAATCTCACACACACGCACACCCACACACACATGCACCTATTCACTCACTACAGACAATTTAGAGATGCCAATCAGCCTACAACACTTTCAGCCTTTGGACTTGAGGAGGAAACTGGAGTACCCAGAGGAAGCCCCTGAAGCACAGGGCGAACACACACACACACAGGGCGGAGGTGGAAATCGAATGTTTGCAAGACAAACATGCTAACCACTAAGCCACTGTGCCCCCATGTGTATTTGAAGATGGGTAATCCATCAGACTCCAGTGTTACTCAGTAAAGTGTTTCAGGATGCTGGAGGAAGCAAAGACTCATATAAAATGTGGTGTCTCCTCCTTTGCCTCCCTAGAAGCCATGATTGCTATCTAATTTGAAAAAGCATGATAAAGTAAGTTTTGCTAATTTGCTAATGTCAACTAGCTATATTAACTATGTTTTTCTGTTTTCTTTGCTACTGCCAGGTTAGAATAACCCAGACTCCAGCAGATAATATAATTGGTTAGGCGGCAAGTCAACTTCTATCTAATGATGAATAATAGAAATGTACATGATATTTGACTTCTGACTGATTCATTAGCAACCGAGAGATTGGTGATGATTTCAGGCAAAATGTCTAGTTGCTTATAATAGTTTTAAATAAGTAATAAAAGTTTGTTTTACTTTTTAATACTTGTGTCTAATTAAAAATAGCAGGTTTTTTCTGTCACTTTAGTAAATTTTTGGCTGGATACTTCCACTTTTAGTCATCAAAAAAAATAAAAAAATTCAGACACATTATCTATACTTTCACCAGTATAATTTCTCAGTAGTACCTTTTCCACCGTTTTTGGTATTAATTACAGTATCTGTATATTTTCTGAATATAACGATTTAAACATGCTTTCTCTGATGATTTGTGATTTTTTAAATAAGACTCTTAATAACACAATGACAATGATTATTGTTCAGGAAAAAACAAGACCCTGTCCACAGGAATCCCGTTCTCCCATATCAGGCAAAGCAGCACATGGACACGTGTACAATCCCTCTCCAGTCCAGCAGGGGGCAGCACTCCAGCACTGTTCTTCCTAACGCCATTAAATCCGGAAGTAAAAAAAGAAGAGCTCAGTTACTTCCTGGCGGTAGCGTGTGGTAGACGTTAGCATTTCTTCTTCTGCTCTAACGGGACGTGAGCTATTTGGAATATATTTGTTTTGGCTTTTATTTTGGTTTCGTCGACATGGTGAAACTGTCGGCAGAGTTAGTGGAGCAAGCTGCTCAGTACACTAATCCAGTCCGAGACAGAGAACTGGATCTCCGAGGTGATGTAGCTAAAGCGAACTTAGCAACAGAGTTAGCAACAGGGTTAGCAACAGAGTTAGCAGCAGAGTTAGCATAACGGCGGCTAAATTTGCAACTGCTTATAATTGTTAATGAAGTGCACTACATAGGGTGTAGAAGCTATTATTTTATAATCTCAGTAGTGCGTTTATGTAGGGAACAATGAGTCATTTAGGATTCAGTGGCTAATACTTGCATAAGTAGTGAGTGAGTTTTGGAGATTCTGCTGTATGAGCTACACTACACTCCTGAGCAATATAAATAAATAAAATGATCCAAGTCCAAATATTAATCTTTTAATGGTCTTAACAACAAATCATTGGTCAGGAAATAAGCAAGAATTAAACAAATAGATAAAGGAAGTTAGTATGTAATAGCTTTTCCCTCTGATTTCTTTAAATGTTTAAGCCTTGTGGCAGATAACCAAATAATGACTAATCTTTTAAGGAAAAAAAAAATCCCAGAAGATATTTTTGGAAAGTTTTGTACACCCAGACATGTGTTAGTTTGAATTTTACATCAAATATTTTAATCATTATGATTAAACTATATAAGTGAATTTCTTTGTTTCTAGCTTTTCCCCAAACAGTTGACTGCATTGAAAGTAAAGCAGTAAGTGGAGGCACAGGAGCTCTCAGGAGTGTGTTTGTTTCATTCCTGCTCATGTTCTGACCAATGATTTGTTGTTATGGTCATTAAAAGCCTAATATTTGCCATTTTGAGCTTGGCACTTTTTTTTTTTTTTTTTTTTTTGCCCGAAGGATTGTACACACACTGCACAACTGTAAAAAGTGAATGTGCTTTGTTTAGGCTGTCCTTGTTGTTGTTTTTTTCCTCAGTGTAATGCCTCTCTCTTGTACAGTGCCCCATTTAAAACCTGTGTTCATGTTCCTGCAGGTTATAAAATCCCAGTTTTGGAGAATCTCGGTGCCACTCTGGATCAGTTTGATACCATCGACTTTTCCGATAATGAGATCAGAAAGCTGGACGGATTTCCGCTGCTCAGGAGACTCAAAACTGTGCTGATGAACAACAACCGCATCTGGTGAGGGAGAGAGAGGGGGAAAAAGACCTGATTTCCACCGTTAGATCAGAGCAGGGAGTGAAGAAGTGCACAACATGTCTACACTATAAAGTGTGTTAGTTAGGGACACTACGTGTAAACATTTCCATGTGATGCAGAAAGACATGTAATGTGTCAGTGTTCACAAATTTGTTTTTGCTTAGGCTGATATGTCACTTTTGTATTAAAAATTCTGAATTCAGTTTTAATTTGTTAAAGTACAAGGGCCGTTAGTGATGTTGTGATGATGAGAGGACTAAAATCCAATATCTATTTATATCATGAGGTGTCGTTAATGGCCTAATATGAATTACGTGGGGCAGACTTTTAAGTTCAAGTCCGTTCTGCTTTATTGTGCATTTCATGTGGGGTTTCCTCCAAATTTCCAATATGATAAACAGAAAAGTTGCAACTCTTTTTGTTCCACATGAAACTTACAGTTCTGTCATCTCTCATGTTGTGTAAATTGTACTTTAACTGGACAGTGAGTCCTAAGTCTATCTGCTATTAGTTTCTCCTCCGAATGCATTTCTGGGTTTTAAAAAAAGGATGATAGAGTAAATAATCCGCCTTCTTCATGTTCATGACGCCTGCAACTATATTTCACCTGCACCTTCTCAGTCACTGCCGATGTTGTGTTATGGATCTCAGTGAAGCGGGATGAAAAATATCAGCTCAAATAGAGATCAAATGTAGATCTAGATGTGTTTCACTCTAATCACCTCTAATCGCTGATACAGGCTGGGCTAGAAAGAAATCAGCTCCAGCCTCACCTTATCATAACCTTCTTACAGCCATTGGTGGCGCTGTTGCACTTGGTTTGGAAATTTAAATAATCCACCTTAAGGCATTTGTTATCAGAAAATAATTTGATTTCGATGCCAAAAATGCAACCGTATATTAATGTATTTTCTTTTTGAAAGACAGGTACATGGCCCTGCTATTGCATTTATACCAGCCATCCCTGTGAAGGAGTATAGCAATAGTGGTGTTAAACTGTCTCTTGCTGTCGGTTCAAAAACTCTTAATACTACTAATACAAAATTGTGGAAAAAAGCTGCCCAGAGGATTCGTAAAGATAAAAGCAACGAGTGGGTGTTTGTTATAGAATATTGCTTGGGGCTCATACTGGGCTTATTCTATTATTCAGATAACGTTCATATTCAGCTCACAGTTTCTCTCCTTTAGTGCAGTTGTTTATGACTGTACATGAATTAAAGCTGATGTGCTTTTGTTGCAGCCGGATCGGTGAAAATCTCGAGCATTCGTTGCCTAATCTGAAGGAACTGATCCTTACAAGTAACAACATCCAAGAGCTGGTGAGTAGTGCTTCACTGAGATGTGTGTGGATCTGTAATTCTGCTCATACGCTTTCATTCAGTGCACAACCTCTCACCATGATGTCAACTCTCTTGTCAGATGCAGTTTACTACTGGTTTATCATCCTTTTTCTCTATGCTGAGGGGCTCTGCAGCCTTTTTTTCTTTTTATTCTTCCCAGTTAAAGAGGTTCCTGGCTGCAGAAAGTTCAGGAACCCCTGCTCTAGTGCATCAACAGGCTGAACTTCTTACTGTCTTATTTAAACACATTGTTGTCTTTGATTAACAGGGTGATCTGGATCCTCTCGCTTCAGTAAAGACCTTGACACTTCTCAGGTATTTTATCACGATCACACACACAGCTGTCCTCGGAGCGTTTTGGTCTGGTTTATCCACATTATTTACAATATACTTAATTGCAGGCTAAATATTATCCTGAAAGCAGAACGAAAGCGTGACCTAGTAACAGTTTCTTCTCACTGTGAAGTGAATTTTAAATCTCTTGTGTAAGAGGAATGTTATTTCATTGTTTTGCTCTAATTAGAAACGTAATCAGATTAAAATGCGTAAACAGTAGTCATCCTCCTAATTAACAGAATATTCACTTTTCTCTATTGGTTAGAATTTTTTTCGGGTTTACATTCAGGTTCCTCTGTTCTGATTTGTGTTTTTGTTTATTCTTGTTGAGCTGTAAATTACATAAGAACAACATACTCCAGAACATACTGTTATACAACACGGTCTGGAGTGTGTTATTCCATTTATACCACAGCGATTTGCCTGTCACTTTACAGAGAATACGGAGAAAAAGGAAAGTGTAACCAAGACTCCTTCCATAAATGTTAAATGCTAACAAAAAAATTTTACATCAATGAATGTAAGAATTACTTTTTTTTTTAAACCCACAGCACGTATTTAAATCTGTTTATTAGTAGTCTAAATTTAGTAGGTTATTTGGAGCAGCCGCCGTACAAGTCCCTGTGTATTATCTGTCAGTACAGAAACAACAATGCATCAGAACAAGCGCATTAATATTAATCTGTTGTACAAGTTACAGCCATATCTACTTTCCGAGCCATGCTGTTACACGAAAATAATAATGACCAATTAGATTCGAGCATTCAGCCGTGCTGTGCTATAAAGTAGATTATTAGGACGGTTGTAAATATAGCTATGGATCATTTTGGTTATATATGGACAGTTAAAAGGTCAGTTTTATCTACAATAAACTTTCAGAAACCCATGAAGCCCCCTGCTCTTTGTAAAGGGTAAACATTTACAAAAGATTATTTTTTTTCCCTCCAGTCTCTTAAGGAACCCAGTAACCAACAAGAAGCATTACAGGCTGTATGTCATCAACAAACTTCCACAGATACGCGTTCTGGATTTCCAGAAGGTGAAGTTAAAGGTAAGGTACAATGCTGAATCTTTGGTTTAGGTCCTTATTGGAAGAGAAAGCATCAGAGTTTAAAATGTAATTATTGGAAATGAGGAAAATGGCTAATTGAGTGTACTAGGGGAAAAACAGAAGAAATTTAAATCGCAAAACACAACATGAGGCCAGAATTCACCTGCTTTTCCTTAAACTAGTTTTCCTGTATATTAAGAAGCTTTGTTAAGATTAGGCGAAGATGCTAGGTAAGTTTACTGAGTTTGATGCAGATCTGCAAGAGCATTTGGAAGATGTTTTTTATCAAATCTGATTAACGCCTGGGCCACAAATGATTTATATGTTCCTAACTTCTGATGGACGTGTGAGAGACTGCGGATATAGTGATGGATTTAACAAATTTTATTTGTCTTTCAGTCATAATGTCCCACCACTATAAGTATTGAAAGGTTAATAATTTATGATTTTAAATTGGGCCTGTCATGTCTGGAGTGAGAGGAAATAGATGTAGACATTGGATTGTACACGCCACAGGATAATCTCAGAAGATGCATGTTTAAGACCGGCCTAATTCATGAACATCTTTTGTGATGGTTCTGCCTTTAAAAAAGAAGCCCTAATTATTCTCTGATGTGGCCCAGGCATTATGCATGAATTAAAATACGGTCAAATCACTGAGCTGGAGGTTAAGGGCTGTGTTCTCTGGCAGCTCATTACTAGCACAGAATCGTTCACTGTTAATCTGCCTCTGCAGACTAAACCATTCCTTTAACACCTTCCTTTTTTCAAGTACATTCTTTTCCTCTTTGTTTCTTATCTGTTCCTCATTTCGAATGGAGTCAAATCCTGCTCGATGTCTTGGTGCTTTAACTCTGTGATGTATCGCCATAGGAACGTCAAGAGGCTGAGAAAATGTTCAAAGGCAAACGGGGCGCTCAGCTTGCAAAGGATATTGCCAAGCGCACAAAAACGTAAGATGAAAGCCCTTGATCAAGCACAGCTCTTCTGAATCACTGGACATAATGAAGTGTGTTATTGGGCCTTCAGACCTCAGTGACCTGATCTGGATTTTCCCCTTAACTGTTCAGTTGGTTCTAAAACCTTAAAGCTACCAAAAAAAAAAAAAATAAGACACCACAACCCTAAACTATCTGCAGTGTATTCCAGGAGAGCTGGCTCAAGGCATTTCTCTCTTTGTATCAGCTTATTAAAACAAATGATAAGATACACAAGATACTACACTCTGGTTGGAAGAACAGTGGTTAAAAGGCTGGAGGAGCAGGTCTGCATGAACAAGCCTCTGAGAACCCTTGTGTGCTTGAATGTGTTTTTTTTTTAGGTTCACGCCAGGAGCCGGACTGCAGGCTGAGAAAGTGAAGACGGGGCCTTCTGCGGCTGACGTGGAAGCCATTAAGGTCACTGATTTGTTTATGTTCAGATTATGAAATGTGGATGGGATTTATTGCGGTTGATTAAATTTCTAAAAGTGTGTCTCGCCCACAGGCTGCCATTGCAAATGCCACATCGCTGGCTGAGGTGGAGAGGTTGAAGGGAATGTTGCAGTCAGGGCAGATCCCTGGGAGAGAAAGCAGACAAGGTAATGCACAGTCAATTTGATTAACTCTTGATTTAATTTCATGACAAGGCTCATATGGAGGAGCTGGTCATATGAGCCCTGCCATGAAAAACACAGTCACTGAATAATACTGTGACATGAAGAAAGAACAGTGTATTTGCTGGACTAGGTGTTATTTTGCTCTATAGCAGATCTTAACTCATCACTCAAATGATGTGATTACAGACTACTACACTAAAGTGGTGTAGCTAAAAATGTACTCTCACTCAGGCGCAAAGAGACTAAGTGAGCAGGAAAGAAGTCACCTCAATTAGATTGGTTGGAACAAAGAGTCAGCTCATCAGATATCTAATCTAAACAAATGTCTAAATCTGATCAGTACTTGGGAGGACCTGATATCCCCTCTAACATATAGCTGCACCCAACTCAAACTACGTAAATTTACAGCTTTTCCTCTGAGTGTTACAAAGCACTAACACTGGAGACTCCTTCCGTAAACGTGAAATGAACGTCTCCTCACTGATAACTTCACCCTATCAGTGATGACGCTTTTCCTTGTTAACTGAAGCATCCTTTTTAATCCATTTATTAGTGTTATAGAAAATTCAATACCGTCTGAACAACTAGTCAAAAATTAATCAGCGCTATGGGATAAATCGATGCCCCTGACATGCAACAAAAAGTATTTTCCATGTAAAAGTGAACATTTGCTTTGAGACATTCACACTATTAATTTTTATTTGTGTAATATTCCAGGTGCACAGAGCATGGTTGAGGAAGAAGAGGAAGATGAGCCTGAAGTGGGGATGCAGGAGTCTGTGTCGATGTACAGTGCTGCCGGGGGAGATGAGATGGAAGACGATGGAGTGGAAAACGGAGAGGAAGACATGCATGTGAATGGATCGTAGTTCATTTCATGTTGTATGGCTGATGGTTCGGTAGTGCATCTCTCGAGTTTGTGTATAAATGTTGGACAGAGTACTTTGTATGCTACTTTTTTTGTTAAACACATTCAACCATGTTTTTTTTAATGATTTAAAATAAAAGTGTAATTGCTTCGTTTCATACTATGGAGAATCCTCGTGTAATATTTACAGTTGAATTTCTTTCTTTTTTTTTTTTTTTTAAATCCATTTGAAGTCTAACAGAGTAACAGATGAGCTACAGTCAGTAAATCTATACTTAGAAAGTGCACCAATGTGGGAGGTTTATCTCATAACATGGCCAGTACATAATCTACCTAATAAACTTAGAAATGGGTGCATGATGCAATTTTAGTAAATTAATAAAATATCTGCACAACTCCTGAAAGAAGCAAGAATTGAACTTCAGAAGTAATCAAAGCGCACCACTAGGGGAATAATAAATACAGAGGTGTGTTGTCCAGTGATCTTGTACTTTTTGTTTAGCACTAGTATGCAGTTATTAAATATTATTTAGTTATTATAGATATAAACCTAATTAGTTGAATGGGTCTGCCAATATGGACTAGTGTAAATCATTTCAGCTTGGAAGTAAATGCATTAAAAAAAATGAAACTAGCAAAAGTGCTGTTGTTATACAAAGCACGGTGCTGATTTGAATTTAATGTGTGGAAATTTAAGGAAAAATCACTGCAGTAATAATAATAAAGTAATAATAATAATTCACATAATATCTTTATACAGCAATATGTAAATATATGGGAAAATTCTTGCCTAAAGCCAAGCGTTTGGACACGCCCTCTTTAATGACGCGCTCTAGAAACCCCGCCCCCTCAAACAACCACGTCACCCTCCAGTTTACGGAAATCCGGTTTAGTTTAGCTAGACATCCGGATTCCGGCTAAATTGGCTCATAGATAGGGTACAAAATGGACAAATAATTACTTAATATAGTTGTCTAATGAACAGTGGACGGTGATTTTTTTCTCTGTTACTCCCGTTAAACATGGAGGCAAACGGCGGCGCTGCCAGAATAAAACCCGGAGCAGGCGCAGAGCCTCTGGAGAACCAGGATTTGAGTTTTCTTCAAGCAGCTGGTAGATAAACACTGTCATTTATCTTTAATAAACTTCGCCTTTAGCAAATAAGACGTTTTAAATATTTTTAAACGTTAGTATTCTGAAGTAGACGCTGGCTAAAGTTAGCTTTAACAAAATAGAATTACATGAAAACAACACTTGAAGACGACATTGTAAAATGTATGTAATATATAAAACATTTACACAGGGTTAAAAAAAGTTAATAAATGTGGGCATAGAATCGTCAAAACAATAAAAAGCAGCGTCATCGGCTACTTTAGCTAGCTTAATATTTTATATATTTTCCCCACCTGTATTTAGACAAATTGCGTTTGTTTTCTGCAGTTTGATTGGCTATTACAGCGGCACTTACACGTATTTAGCCAATCACGGCCGGAGGAATACTACTAGCCCGAACAGGGGGCGGGGTTTGTCGGAGAACCGGTAGGGAAAGAAGAAAACTGGCTGTAATAGTCTAGATGCAATGTAGCAGCGGTACCAGCGTCTCATTAATAAACAGCAAACTGTAAGAAGGGAGAACTGCTCGCTAGTGTGGTTTCTTATGTTTTATGTGTATTTAAAGCGTCCTGGAAGCCAAATTTGGTGTTTCTGAGCTTTTTGTAACTATCCATTAGGTTTCTGTTTTGTTTGAATTTTTGGATGACTCAGCCTGTACTAGTCTTGTGTTTGTCCAATTAATTTCTCTCTGGAGCCTATAAGTCCCGCCCCCGGGGACTGTCTTGCTCTACAGTAGCATCTCGTTGGTGTGTTTTTGGCTGTTTGTCTTCCTGCATACTCTTCCCTTTTCCAACCATCTCTTGCTTGAGACAAAATGTTTGCAGCTTAATCATTTCGAAGAAGGAGGAATTTGTGCAAGTTCATGGTTAAGTGAAAGACAGATTTCAGAGGAGTCTTTTATTAATTTGGGGCTGTTCAGGAAGATCGCTACCTGAGATCAAGAATGACATTCTGTCTTTACACACCCTCTGACATTCTCCATCTGTAAGAGTGTGTAATATCAGTTTATCAACCACTCAAATGCCTCCTGTTTATGACCCTGAGGCTCGCGTTGCCATTGGCACCACTGACGGTCAACCTCAGCTCAAACGTCTATGGCAAAACTACACAAACACAGCATCATATAATCAGATATTGTGAATGAAGGCGGCAGTGAGAAATCATCCACAGCTGAAAACAGGCTCTCATTTAGCTTTTCACTGTTCTCCATATTCAGCTAGTCCACTAATCAAGTCAACTTTGTTTAGATTTGGTGGGTGTGTGGTGTATCTCAAATGTCAAGCACTTTAACATGCTCTCACTCTGACTTCCTGTTTCAAAAGGAAATGTGTCAACACGTGGAATAAAATCTTGGCTCTCTAGCCACTTCACAAAGACTTTAACTTGGTGTAATGGTGCTTCAATGAAATTAGTTAAAATGATCAATTTTTTTTATTTATTGGGATAAACATACACATGCTCATCCATTAAAATAAATCCCAGCTCAACTTAAACTTAGTGCTGATGCCAGACATCTTGTCTCAGACCCTGCAGTTGACACGTCGCATCTTTTTTGCCTACAGCTGCCGCTTTTCTTTCTCAGTATGGATGGTTCCTGTTGGTCCTGTGTGTGGGAGTTTACTTCCTCATCCAGCATGTCAGTAAGAAGAGACCCAGCCTGAATCAGAGCTCAGCTTCAGCAGTCAGTCAAGGTTAGTGCTGAGATTAAAAACCAGTTATGTGCTGAATGTGAAAATGCATAAACAAGTGTTAAGCGGACTAGTTTGTTTTGTTTCTAGACCCGTCATCTGTGGTAAGACGTCAAGAAGCTTTGGAGGCGTCGCGCCAAAGAATGCAAGCAGAGCTCGATGCCAGAGCTGCCGAGTTTAAAGAGAAACAGCAGAGAGTGAGCATATCATTGGCTTCCAAAGAGTTTTTCTGGCATTCTTCAACTTAATGTCTATATGTAGTGTAGAAAAATTTCAACACTGAGAAAAGAACAGAAAAAACATTGTTAAAACTCACTCTAGTGGAAGTTAAACAGCAGTTATAAGAGCACCTATCAAACACATTTGCCCTTTAGAAGTGTCCCAAATGTTGGAAATGTCCTCTGTCTTCAGGACTTTCCCAGTGCTGACCATTATAAAGCACTGACAGCGGAGACTCCTTCCATAAATGATAAACTAACAAAACCATATCACCATATCCATGACTATATGTTTTTCTTTGTTAAATAGCATTTTGATCTGTTTATTTTTAATTTTGGATTATGTAGATTGTACACTGGGCGTGTTGATGTGAATGAGCTGTTACTATAGAGATGATAATGTGATTTGAATTGCAGCTGGCCATACTGTCAGAGATGCTGTTATAGGAAGTAAACTAACACCTTCTGACCAATCAGAGTCGAGATTTCTGTGGTCTAAAGCTACTTGAGAATAGCTTTGACATCCCTAAGACATTTACTGTTACTGTTACAGTTGCAACGACTGCCCTTAGACGTCCATTATAAGTGTATTTGAAGTAAACGGGTTTTCACATGCATTACAGATATGGCAGGTAGAGAAACAAACAAACACATCGCTTCAGTTGCTGAGTCATTAATATTTCTATTTCATCCACTTCTAGCTGGAGGAGGAGAAAAGACGACAGAAAATTGAGATGTGGGAGAGCATGAAAGAAGGGAAGAGTTATAAAGGAAACACTCGACTTACTCAGGTTAGCTACTGTTAACTTTGATTCGTGAATTTGTATCATTAAAGCATGTAATGTATCAGGTTTCTGATTTTCTCATGTCCTCTTTCTGGGTCTTTGAAGAACGATGACGAGGCGTCCACTTCCACCACCGTCCTGAAACCAAAGACGGACAAAAAGCCTCTTCGGAGCAGTGGTAAATAACATCACGGCTGTTTGGTGTCCATTATATACACATCACTTACTGCTAGGAGTGTAAAGATTCAAATCATTGTTCTAGTCTCAATATTTATAATACAGCACTACAGATTTGAGACAACATACGTATCAGGAAATTTGGGAAACAGGTGTGACTCAGCTGCTATATAGTGTGGGCCTGTTGATCTGGTATACACCAGCATGAGGTTTGTTCGTACTGTTACACTGTTTTGGAACAGTTTAACATGCAAATAACATATTGCACATAATCCACACTGAATGCAGTGGGACAAAGCAAAATAGAGAACATGATTTTTTTTTTTGCCAGAATAACAAAGAGTACTACAACAACAACATGTCTTTATTTCTGTGGCCTTTCACTCATCTACTCTCACCTCTAAATCACTGTCATTGATCGGTCGGTAAGTTTGTACTCTAAAATTATAAAGGCTACTGTTGGTAAGATTATTGCCTAAATAATGACTTTAACCATGGGCCATGCCGAATATAACAACCTACTGATGTCTGTATAAACAAAATAACAAGTAGGCATCTTTCATTTTTACAAATATATATTATTATAAACTGTGTGGTTAGAAAGGATGCTTATTTTCATTCAGAAATAGTAAAAAATAAAACATCGGTCTTTCGTGATTTAAAAAAAAACCAACCAAAGAACAGATGAGGATTGGGTAGATTACTGGGTGATGTAGGAACAGTTTCCCTCATTCACAGGAGCATGCGGAGGAAGTGTAGCTCCATAATAAAATATGGAATTTATTTATAACACTTAAAATATATGTGTTATTTGGTTTAACTTTTTTTTATATACTTTTTCCTTCATATTCCACAAGAAATGGGATGTAAAGTACGATAACAATGTGAAGTTCAATTTTGTTTTGTTTTGAGAATTTGAGAAGAATGCTTTAATTTCAGTACTTGACTTTTATTTTCCGTCGAATTTTTTTTTTTTTTTTTTTTTTTTTTTTTTTTTTTTTTAATTTATTTTTTAATTTATTCTTTTTTTTTCCCCCCAATAAATATGGTTCCTTATAACACATCGTAATATAACTGTATGGTGATATGGTATATTCTTGGCCATACGGTCTGCTAATACCACAAGTAGAGCTCATTGGCACTATATGGCTCTCTCACTCTTTCCCTCTCTCATCCTTTTATCATCATGTATTACGTTGAGCATCTTAGCATCTCCGGAGTCATTACAAACACACTTCAATTGCACTTTTCACTGACTGAAGATTTTTTTTCCCTACATGTTCAAGAAATTTAACTGTGGAATTTTTTTGGTGTGTGTGTGTGGTATTAGGGTATAATCCATTGTCTGGTGATGGAGGAGGGACCTGCTCATGGAGACCGGGTAGAAGAGGGCCCTCAGCTGGAGGATGAGGTTAAAGGAGGTCAGAGGGACGTGACCCTAGTCACCTCTGACCCTTCATAAGAGCATAAGAGCGAAAAAAGCAACTGAATGAAACTGTCTGCACTCACCATGGTTCAGTAATAGTGATTAATATAAATCTTTTGCTTTAATATTAAGTAAGATTAGGTTGAATCAATAATCAAATACATTTTTTAACCAGGCTACAGATTAGTTTTCTCTCAGATTTTCCAAATGTTTTCAAATCTGAGTTACATCAAAGAGGATTCATAAACTAGGCTACAAAGTTTTCACATGCATTCTCTTTAATGTAATTGTGCAAGCTGGAGAGATTTCTTTTTAATTCATATTTGCACTTTTGCTACATTTTTACATGATCATTTTTAAAGATGAAGTTGTCTGGCTTGCAGTAATCATAACTTTTGAATACATACATAGTGGCACATTGTAGGATCTGACCTATCCATGTGAGATTGACAGTTTCTAATGACGCCTCCTCATCAAAGGTACTTAGTCCAGTGGGGTTGGCTGATGATTTTCAGTTGTGAGTGTGTGATCCCAAAACATCGAAACATTAAAATGCTGATCTGTATATCAAAAGTTTGGACACACTAGATTGAACATGTATTTTTTTTCGTTGCCTTGAAAACGTTTGTAATAATAATTAAATTAAATATGGTTTGGCCTTCCTTGGTTACTGCATAATCCCATAGGTCATGTTTCATAGTAATAATGTCTTCATTATTATTCTAATTTAGGAGTGACTAGTAGAAATTGAAGAAAACCCTTCCATTAGCATGTGTGTCCAGACTTTTGACTGGTACTGTATTTCCAGTGGGAAAACTTTTCTTTGAACCTACAAACAGTTCTTTGTGAGGACACATGGCCCTGTAGAAGGAATAAATCTTGTCATTGAGAGTACAACATTCTTAGACTACCATGAAATGTCTTTGATGTACTTGTAAACTTTTCATGATTAAAAAGGCTTTATTTTTCATTTACTATTCACCAAGAAAATATGGTCTCTGACTGAATTTGTGCAATGTAAATACATAATTTTTTTGGAACCTTATCAGTGATTTCATGCTTTCTGATAAAGTGTTTAAGGCTGATAATAGACTCTAGCATTTTCACCACTAGATGGAGATAACAGATAGCACATTAAAATAAGATGAGCGATCCTTGGAAAGATAAACTGGAAAGGTTATTGTCATCTTCCCAATGTACGTGATCTGATTTCGGAGTAGTTTCAGCAATGCAGTGACATTTTTAGTCATAGTTAAGTTGAAATACTATTGAAAGCATTTCACATATCAAATGTAATATTAACAAGTCTTTCAAACCGTAAGAATGTTTCCATTAAAAATATTCATGAGCTGTAACAAAATGACATCAAATTTAAATTACAAATTTTCCTTGATTGCTGTGTCAGCCTTCTTTGGTTGGTTTAGTACCAGGAGAAGATTCCTTGATGTGCAAAATAAAATGAATAGAGTAGGTAATACTTTGAGTGTAGTTTGTGGGATATTTGATGAATTATAGTAATTAATTCATTTTCTTCCACTTTTTCTGTTTGGGATTGTGGTGGCACAAGGCTGAGAAGGTCAGGCTAGACTCCAGCCAAAGATTCTCCTCCTGGGGTATCCCCAAAGCCAACTGTGAGATATAATCTCTCCAGCTGGTCCAGGGTCTCCATCCAGTGGGACATGCCTGATACTTACTGTACTTAAACTCACCTGAAGGGAACATCTCACTCCTTTCCATGAGAGAATCATGGCCTTGGACCCATTTCACACTCAGCAGTGAAATGTTTAGGTGTTGTTGGAGGTCCACTTGAAATGTTGCTAAGAGAACATCATCATCTGCAAATAACAGAGATGTAGACTGGAGTGGCATACTCCCATGACCTTTAACAAAGCTGTGCAAAAGTAAAGAACTAGTTCACTGTTCCATGGCCTGGGTGGAACCTGCAATGTTAATCCTTAATCTTAGGTTCACCTGTCAGACAGAGTCTCTTCTCCAGAACCCTGGCATAGATTTTGCTGGGGAGGCTGAGGAGTAAATTTCCTATAACTGGAACACTCCCTCTGGTAACTTTTTTTTTTTTTTTTTTAAATAGGGATCATCATTCCAGTTTGCCAGTCCAAAGGTACTGCCTCAGATCTCCATGGAACATTGAGGAGGCATGCTACACAACCCCAGCCTTGTCCAACACCTTCTACATTTCCAGCTGGATCTCATCTACTGCAGCCTTGTTACACTCGGGGCACTGCCTCTGAAAGGGGGCCATGTCCGCTAGGCTAAAAAATGACTCAAAATGTTTCTTCCATTGCTCAACAATATCTCCAGTAGAGGTCAACACTTCTCTGACCTTGTCTCTCCCAAGACCATGGCCATGATTCTCTCATGTCAGCACTCCCCTGGTCTTGTCTCACCCTGGTGAGGCAATAAAAAAGGTTTGGCCGGAACATTCTCTCCAAAGTCCTTCCATGCCCCAGCTTTTTCGATGCCTCTCAGTTGGATCAGAAAGTCTGAGTCTGATGTTCGATTCCTCAATCATGGAGGAAGCTGCAAGAAGCTGTGGCTGGAAGACTATCAGAGCCTGCCATGACAGTAACCCAAGGACACACTGATGGACACCAGTGAAGCTGTCATGGCAGGCTCTGATAGTCTTCCAGCCACAGCTTCTTGCAGCTGCCTCCGTGACCGAGGAATCAAACATCAGACTCAATGCCCCTGACCTCACTCAGTACAAGGGAGGATACAAATTCTTTAGGAGGTGGGGTTTAAATTAATCTCTCACTAAAGTATCCTCCAGATGCCCCCAAGCAATCCCTGAAGGCTCTCCTAGGTTTAGCAAGCAAATCTGGCTGGCGCCCTATATGATGACTCAAATCACAACCAAGTGCTGATCAGTTGACAGTTCTGCCCCTCTCTTTACCCAAGTGTCCACAACACATGTCATAAACCCTAAGAATACAAACAAAAAATTGATCATTGATCATTTGCCCAAGGCACTCTTGTACCAAGTATACTTATGAGCGACCTTGCGGCAAACTATTGGCAATCCGTGACTTGCGCAGCAGTCTAATAGCATTTCACCACCCAGGTTCAAATTCCCAATAATGGCCCCCTGATCCTGACAATCATTTATTGTACCTTTCATAAGGGGCTTTAGGATAGCTCTTTCTCTGACCTCTCCCCTCAAATCTGTTCCCCAGGGTGGCCCTACTGGGAGGTTTACTGAGTACACAAGCTCTATCACCATGACAAGGTCTTGATCCACAAAGGGGTGATAATACATAATACATGGTAGTGCAGCAGGTAGCATTGCTGCCTCACAGCTGCAAGGTTCCCAGTTTGAGTGTGTTTGTGACGCGTTCCTCCAGGTTCTCTGGTTTCCATCCACCTCCCAAAAACACAATGGTAGGTGGATTAGCAACTCCAAATTTTCCCAGATGTGTGTGAACGTGTGTGTGCATGGTGAGCTGCTATGGACTGTCATCTCATCCAAGGTGAATTCCTGCTTTACAGTCAGGGTTCTCAGGATATACTCTGGATCCACCGTGACCCTGGCCATGATAGAGTGGCTCCTGAAGATGGATGAATGTATAGTATATGTAGTATATACTGTATAATATAAAATATATTTACTCTACAATACATTTTCATTAACATAAAACATTATCAACACACAGGTAGCACAATAAAGATGGAATGGGTGTAAATGAATAAATATGCAATTTGTCAAAAATTTATGCGCACACCTGATCATTACACCCATATGTGGCCCGTCCCCAAACTGGCGCCACAAAGTTGAAAGCACGCAACTGTCTAGAATGTTTTTGCATGCTGAAGCATAAAGATTTCCCTTTGCTGTAACTAAAGGGTCCAAACCTGTTCTAGCAGGGCAATGCCTATGTGCACAAAGTGAGGTCCATATAGACATGGTTTGCCAGGGCTGAAGTGGAAGAACTTATGTGGCCTGCACAGAGCCTTGACCTCAACCCCACTGAACACCTTTGGGATGAACTGGAACCCTGACTGCACCCGAGGCCTCCTCACCCAACATCAGTACCTGACCTCACTAACGCACTTGTTGCTGAATGAGCACAAATTCCCACAGCCACGCTCCAAAATCTAGAAGAAAGCATTTCCTGAAGAGTGGAGGTTATTATAACAGCAAAGGTGGGAACCAACTCTGCATTAATGCCTATAGTTTTGGAATGCACACATGTGTGATGGTCACATACTTTTGGCCATATAGTGTAATTATTACTGAAAATCTAACAACCCTAAAGTGCAAAAAAATGGAATGTTTGCTTGTTTTGGATGTCTCTGAATTCAGGATTGAATTTATTAATAGTGTCAGAGAACAGGTTAGTGGTGAATAGCTCCCATGAAAGTAGACACCTGGGACTTGAATAATTAGTGAGTTGACCATGAACATTTTTTTCGTTTACCTAACTACTACTACTATGGGCAATATATTTAGAAAAAAAGCACTTATTTTTTTTTACTTTTTACACATCCATTCAAAGCAAATGCTGGTTCAAATCAGTTCATTTCTGTTCACAAAGATGCAGCAACTGCAGTCAAAAAATTTCACTCCAACCGTTAAATTCTGTGTAAATTGACAGAGTCGTTGTTATTCAGAAGGGCTCCTGCTCGCAGTCCGGTGGGCGGCGCTGTGTCCGTTTACGCAGCCGACCCTTCTCCAAACCCACACCGCAGAAGAAGAGGTAAAAGAAAGACGCAGAAGAAGAAGCAGCAGCCGCGTCGCTGCGAAGCACTCAGCAGTTCACTCGCTCTCACAATGGCGAGATAGTCCGAAAGAATGGGGACTCTGCTCGCTGCTTGGACGCCGTAAATCTTTTGCCTGAGGGCTGTAATTTGTTAAGCTCGACCGAGGAATGCTTGAAGGTTAGATGGGTAAGCGGAGGAGGACGTAGTTAGACGGGTATGTGGCGAAAGCCGCGGGTTTAGTGGCAGTAGACGCTTTGCTACCATGAGAGAGTGCGAGCCGGGTTTTCAGCGGGGGGCTTCACTTTAAACCAGCCGGCCTACGCTTGCTCTTTCTCAGACAGACACGTTTCCACACAGTCCTATAGACACTCACACAACGAGAAGCAGAAGAGTTGGGTTGTTGGTTTTTTTTTTTTTTTTTTTTTTTTTTTTGGTGGAATGGCAGCCAGAAGCCGAAGAGCATGGTTCAGTGTGCTTTTGGGATTGGTGGTGGGCTTTACTCTGGCTTCCAGGCTGATCTTACCCCGCGCCTCGGAGCTGAAGAAAGCCGGGCAGAGGCGCAGTGCGAGCGGCGGGGGAGGCTGCGGCATCAGCGGCCCGCTGAGGAGAGAGCACGGCGGGGGGATGAGGTGGCCGGCGCAGGGGAGCGGCATGCTGCCAACCGAGAAAGCCGTCCAGAGTAGCCATAATTTCCTCTTCGTGGGCGTTATGACCGCGCAGAAATACCTGAACAACCGCGCAGTAGCGGCTTATAGGTGAGTGAGAGAGCACAGAGCCATCAGGCTGAGTGGCAAAATCCTGAAAGAACACCCCTCTCACTCACTCACACACACACACACACACACTCAGAGGGGGGATGTAGAATGCATGCTGCTATTCCATTGTGCTCCACAGAAACAAGACAATCACAGGTAGAGCTCAGCTGATTAACTCCATCAGTTCTTTCTTGTCACATTCAGCATGTGCATGTGGTGGTGACATGCCTTCAGCACCTTCAGCACCTTCTGTCTTGTGTACCTAAAACCTGCACAGAAATGTGCAGCTCTGGAGCGTATAGATCAGGTTTCATTGTTCCACTGTGTCTAGCTCACTTCAGCTATCTCTGTCTTCATTCATTCATCTTCAGTAACCGCGTAACCCGGGTCACGGTGGATCCCGAGCCTCTCCCAGGAACGCTGGGAATGAGGTGGGAATACACACTGGATGGGAAATCATTCCATTACAGGGCACCACACACACGCTCTCACACACTCGCACACATTCGCACCTATGAGCAGTTTAGGGTTGATGTTGCACCTTCTGGGAGGTGGGAGGAAACCGGAGGACCTGGAGGAACCCCACACATGCACAAAAACTCCACACAGACACTACACATGATTTATAATTAATAGTTATAGATGTACAGGATCACAGATGAACGTACCTGGTATAGGCTCCCAGGCAGACCAGACTTTTTTTTTTTCTTTTTTCCTGGAAGCTCTTATGTAGTAGCAAAGCTTCCTGTGTACGGTAATTTCGCTGGGCTGGTCACGGGTGGACTAGGAATGAAAAAGAGCCCAGGAATTTGCTTTAAAGTGGGCACTGCTATATTTATCCACAGTGACACATGAAAATGCATCAAGTAGTATTTATGACAAAGGGCTATATTAAGTCTAACAGATATAAAAGATATAAAAGTACCCTTATCGTTTTTTTTTTTTTTTTTTAAATATATTTTTTGATAGTAACGCTATGCCACCGTGTACCTGCATTTTCAGAGCTGCTCTCGACACAGTCACAATCGCCAACAGCCTTTGTGGAATCATTTAAAGTTCATTTATTTTTGAAAACGCTGCAGCTGCCAGCAAAGCATTTCTTTTCTTTATCCCGCGTTCTCTGCACCACCTTTCCACTTTTTTTCCACCATTGTGTAGTCTACATTTAGCAGACTGATCATCTCGCAAGTAGTACTGAGTGAGAACGTCATGGAGAGGCTCACCAGGAAAATTCGCAAACTTCATCAGGGTCAAAAAGGAAAAAAAAAAATACTCCTACAGCTATCAGATTCAGAGATAACCACGAAAGGTACCTTAATTTGCATAAAACAGTCCCCAGCAGTCTATACTTCCCATCACATCCCTGACTTGAACAGTTCATTCAAAAGCTAGTGATATGTTTAAATTTTATCTTTAGTGTTAAATTGTTTTTATCTAGAATGCATTTTCAGCATGTGCTTTTTAAAGATAAAAAAGAAACATTGGCTTGAGTAGAAGATATGCTTTTCAAATTTTTTTCACATGCAGTCATGCAGGAATACTTTAGGCATGTATTCAGATGCAAAATTAGAGTCTTGGGTTCACTGGCCTAATTTTCTGAAACGGATCCTAAACTAGATTAGATTTTTTTTCGCCTTTTTTTTAAAAATTATTTTATTTTTAAATAATTTTTAACCTTTGGCAACAAGATTGACCTGAAAGATACTCTTGAAATTCTAGACCTCCTTTTTATAGTACTGTGTCCCAGTATTGGTCTCGAGTTCACACTGTTAAGGTGGAAACTCTTCACCTCCTTAACGAGGTCTTCATGAGGCTCCAGTGGTTGTGTGTTGTGAGCAGAGAAAAGGTGCAGGGAAACACTCTTATGGAGGGTATACATGGCTCCATTTGTTCATTTTTCTATCAAGAAAATGAAAGAAAGTGGGTTTCACAGTGGACATAGTCCATAATGAACGCTATTTTTGTAATCTCCATTTGAGACGCACCAGGGGCTTCACATGGGAAAAATTAACACAGCAGCACAATCTCTGTTCCTCATGGGAAAGTTTACCACAGCAGAGAAAAATTTAAAATGTGACAACTTCACCAAATTGGGCCATGTATGACAGGAACAGAGCTTTAGCTCTCTGGTTGAAGTCATTTTTTCCCCTTTGCATTTATTTCTTGTATAATTTTGTAATTTAGCAGAGTTAATCAGTTACACTGTGACATTAGGGAATAGTAGGTCAGGTTTCTGCTCTAGTGACTAGAAGTTTGAGTTCACATCCGGAGACTGCCAGAGAGCCCAGAGCAAGACTCTTGTCCCTCACCTGCATGCCTGATTTTGTGATTTTGTTGACTGAAATTCCTGCATACAGTCTGCTACGATTTACTTAGTAACCGGTTTGCTATTTAGGCGTCTTTGGTTATCCTTGATATCAGTTTCGTCTGCGGCTGTTAGGGTGTACGATCAGATGGTTACCTCATTGCTGGCTGTTTCAAAATACAGATTAAAATACATTTCCGTTTATTTCCTATTGATGGCTCGTTTTTTTTTTTCCATACTCTAGTGGGTCATATTACTTTTGTGTCCAGCTGTGACTCCCCAACAGTGCTGGTTGGATTTCGCAACTCTTTCCATCTGGACTCCCCTCTGAACTGCACTGAATCTGTTTGTCTGTGTAATTCACTGCTGTTGTAAACTATAGCCACTCGGGGCTTGTTTGTAATTTTATCATACACGACAGCTTTCAAATACACAGAAGAACATGGCAGACCAGAACTAAACACAACTGCTCTTTATTTATTTATTTATTTATTTATTTTTATAAATAAAGCTGTAGTTGGATTTGTAAAAAAATGTCTTTCCTCACATCCACTCTTTTGCAAGGAAAACATTATAAATAGTGACAGTGTAAAAGATTTTATACAAAAGTCTCCTCAAAAATAAGAAAAGAACAGTTACGGGATTTGATCTATTTGTTTCCTTTTTTTTTTTTTTTTTTTTTTTTTTTTTTGCATATATTTACAAGAATGTGCAACTTGTATCTCTTGTATCTCTCCAAATCTCATCACCTGTATGTGTTGTGCAGGACCTGGGCTCAGACCATTCCAGGCAAAGTGGAGTTCTTCTCTAGCGAGGGTTCGGACACGTCCATCCCTATCCCCATCGTAGCCCTGAAAAACGTGGACGACTCTTACCCTCCACAGAAGAAATCCTTCATGATGCTCAAGTACATGCACGACCACTACCTGGACCGGTTCGAGTGGTTCATGCGTGCCGACGACGACGTCTACATCAAGAGCGAGCGCCTGGAGAGCTTCCTGAGAAGCCTGAACAGCAGCGAGGCCATTTTCCTGGGCCAGACAGGGATGGGCGCTCGTGACGAGCTGGGCAAGCTGGCGTTGGAGCCCGGCGAGAACTTCTGCATGGGAGGCCCGGGTGTGATCATGAGCCGCGAGGTGCTGCGCAGGATGGTGCCTCACATCCGCCAGTGCCTGCAGGAGATGTACACCACACACGAGGACGTGGAAGTGGGACGCTGCGTGCGCCGATTTGCTGGGGTGCAGTGCGTCTGGTCTTATGAGGTGAGTGATGGGGGGGGGATGATCATTACTAGGGATGTAACCGAATGTGTATGTTATTCAGAATAATGTTTTCTAAATGAATACAAATACAGATATGAATATGAGGAGCACTACTTTTATTTTTTATTTTATTATTTTTTTTTTTTTAAAGAAAGCTTGCCACCATGTTGACAGTGCTGGCATTTTTACCTGTTTTTTTTTCTGAGTGTTTTACAGTTTTCCCAGGGGAGTAAGATTCATTTTAAAAAAAAAAAAGAAAAAAATTCTAAATTGTTAATTTACGCTATGCTCAGTCTGTTTTAAACTCAGATTCCAGGTGAAGATAAGAATATTTGGAGCACTATCCAAGATACAGGTAGTGGCTTTGAGTTTTACCCCTTACAAGTACCATCAATCATTTTCAGACAGTTGAGTTTTGACCTAAGCCAAATGAGTGCACTAAGATGGCTTTTCAGTCATCCGGGTGGTTTCCAGTCAGCCCATCAAGACAAAGTTGCCTTGCTGCTACTAGAATAGCACAAAGACAGCCCTGCTAAATGCAAAAGACCATTGATGTTCACGTCGCATGTCAATCGCAGTCTGTTCAGCTGCATGCCAATTTCAAGAATCAGCCCTTTGTGTAATGTGAAATTCAGGAAACAGAAGGTCTAAGTGCAATGATGAAATAGGGAAAGTATTGCTGCCATCTGAAATCCTACTGTAGTACACATTGTTCTAAAATCAGCTCTTTTTTACAACCTCTCAGAACTGCAATTTGGGCGATTGAAAATTATAGGGTGAAGCTTGGCAAAAATGTCTCCCCCCATCTCCCCCCTCCTTCCCGTCCGAGCTCCCTGGAAGCCATTAAACTGCGCAGCTCCCTTATAAGCTACTGCTTAACATCTTTATGTTTGGGTTTAAATGATGTGCATTCTTCTTTCAGAATGAGGTAGTCTGCTTAACAATAACAGCTTTGTTCACAACTGGTTCATTCACAGCCGCAGGAGATTGCTGATTCAGAGTAGTTTCTGTAGGGGGGAAAAAAAAAAGCTATTTATACATCTCATTTACCTAGCAACTTTTTTGACAGTTGAGAGGCAGTCAGACCAAATATGAATACATTCTGCCTTATGAAAAAGCAAATTTGCTTAAAGTGGAATGGATGCAGGAATAAGAAATTACGTCCAGTAGAAGGTAATTTTTGAAGATAATTAGGTGACCAGTGAATTTATGGAAGAGATTTATGGAAACCTTGGAAGAGTGAGGGAATAGAAACACAGAGCGTGGCCCGAGGTCCACCGAAATTGAGGGACTGCTAAGTATCAAGTAGTGCTCACTTACGCTTTGCTAATTTCCTAATGTCAGTCATAATCAGAAAAATCTAAACTTGCTTGCTTGATAACATTCCACTGAGCTACTGTGTTCCCTCAAAATTCACATTCTTCTAGGAACGCGCTAATCATCTAAATTTGGTTTACTCCAGTACAGAAGGTATGATGTGACTGCCGGTGTAAGCCATGGCTTTGTTCTAACCAGCATACAGATAGATGTTGGGTGTATTGAGCAGGCTCCGGTTGCCCAAGGCTGATGTTGATTGGCAGCACGGAGTCTACACTTTCCGGTAGATAAGCACTGAGAGTGACTGTTATGTATGGAACGCTAATTATTACTCCAGTAGCGAGGACTGTTTAATATCATAAATATGAAACACAGTGACTCATAGGAAGGCCTTTTGCTTTATGCTCGACGAAAATAAGGGCCAGTTACATAAAATGCTGGATTAACAACTAACCTCACCGAATGACAACAACAGTTACGTTTGAATTCTTAACTGTTAGTGATTGTTTTGTTTTGTAGTGGTGCCTCAGGTTACCACTGTTGACTAGTATCATGGACCCTGAACAGATGACACTGTGGGAGAAAAAACACTTTGTCTTTAAATATTCTGTTTTCATCATCAAATTTTTTTTTCCCTTCCAACAAGCAATGTTTCAGTTCTCTAATCAGCAAAGAAAGGGTAGATAAAGTGAAAAATCTACAAGTGTGTTAAAAATCTCCCATTTCTAATACCTTATCTCTTGCCTTGTAGCTAGTCTCTGGTCTAGTGAGCTGCCTTCACCTAAATAATTGACATAAATGCACGTGATTGGATAAACTGAAGCTGAGGATCTGCTACAGAAGCCTCACTCCCCCCCCCCCCCCCCCCCCAAGTACTTGGTTCAGTTTGCTGAAATACTTTGCCTCGGTCCGTCGACTGATGGCCCCCGACCATAAAACAATACTGTAAAACAGACTCCCCAGCTTCCTGAATACTTTGAAACGGGTTGAATAGCTGAGCGTTTGCTTCATGGAACGGCTCTTGTGCTTTTGCGTACTAGTAAAGAACCGGAGAGGAAGCTGTTGAAGTATATTGATATGCGACTCGCATGCTGTCGAGCTTTTAGTGTTTTGGCTGGCTCTCCTCTCCGCCTCTCTCAACAGTGCCTTCGGATAAACATTTGGGGCTGTGTGAATAAGAAGATGATGTACTTTCCCATTCTCCAGCAGCCACGATTGCATATTTGCTTCATATCCCTTTCCCCACTAAGTCTTCCTGAAGCATTTAGTCTACTAAACCCATCCATCTAGGCAAAATTACCTCTGTTCCATTCAGCCGGCTTGACGAGGCGTGTGCACAGTCTTTCACTGTAAATATGACTGTGGTGCTCTTAAATGGGCAAAATGAAATTAAGGTTGGAAGGATATCAGAAGCCTCTGAATAAATGACAGGCAGCATTTGGCAGGTGGAACGTGCCTGGAGAGGAGGCTCTGCTTCTAAAAGCCTTTCCCCCGTGCCTGGGACCAGTGGGGGCTTTAATGTGCATTTGATGTGTGCTTTAATTGCAGTCGAGCAGGTCTGGTTAGAGACAGCACAGCTGGGCAACCTGCTATTAACGTCAGAGCATTTTGCCTTCAGTCCTTTATAGACACGGCCAAGACCTACTGCATCGCGGGTTTCAACAAGTCCTGAGAGAGACACAGCCTTGTAAAGTGACCTCAAAGATCAAGGAGTTTGCCGTTTCGAAAACAGTGGCTTGTGTTAAATAAAGATGCTTTCCTCTGAAGATCTGAACTTGCTGAAATTGAGTGAGTTTTGTGTAGCTGCTGGTTCTTACGAGGTGTATAGGATGTTAAAAACTTACAGAAGTGCCTTTACACTTCTCAGCCTGGAATTATTTTCTGTGATCAGGTCTAAAACAGCACACTTTTCTCTCAGGCAGTACCATGATGTTATACACAGAACACATTGCCAGCAGCGTTGGCCTTGGCTGGTGTAGTCGCCCCCGTCAGTGTGAACTAACCTCTCATCACCTGGCCATGTGTTAAGCCTGGCAGTCCAGAAACCTCCCACAATGCTGTGGACCTCTTCAGTCTGTTCCGTTGACTCTGTCCTCCATCATCTACCTCCAGGCTATAGCATGACTCGCGTGCTGCTTTTCATGTTTGTGTGCATTATTGACTTGCCTGACAAACCGTCAGAGGAGATCTAGCGATATAGAGGCAGGATATATGGACTTTTGAAGGAAGTTCTGTTTTTGAGTTTATGTGAAAGAAAATCCAACATTTAAAAAATAAAATGGCTAAAAATCTAAGCTGATATCTTGGTATAGTTTTAATTTATAATTATAACTTAATAACATTTCCCTTTAGTTTCACAAAGACCATTTGTATTGTTCTGTACTTTTGCTATACTTCAGTTTCTTGGTAAATAAATAAGATCCAAACTTGACATTTATGTTGTCTTTTAAATATCGCCTTTTGCCATGAGCGAAATCTGGGAAAGATCAGCGAGTGAGCCAATTACAACAGGCTGCAAATGCCCATTTCTTTTGTTAGCCACATTGAAAATCTTTTTAAAGAAAATCTTTTTTAAAAAAAAATACAAATATCTACCTGTTATTTTGTGATATGCAGGCATCAGTATGCTATAATAACTGCTGCTGACAGTCATATCTTCTCGCCAGTGCAGCCATAGAACAGGGACTACGCTGTCATTACTATTTCCTATTATCATGAATTCATTTTGGCAATATTTTTGTTTCTATAACGTTCTCATATGAATTTGATGACTGAATGACCAGTGCTGGCAGTTTGGATTCGAGAACAGATGAGTAAAAACACATAAACAGAGCTCCATCAGTACAGATACCGCAATGCAAAATCAGGAAAATGTGTTATTTCATACCGTCACGTCACATTCTGCATGTGTCACGTGCAGCGTTTTGATTTCTCAAATAAAAAAAAAAAATACTCCACACTAGTATAACAATATGAACAAAATTAATAACTTAGAAAGAATGACTGTTTTGTAATGCGTATGGCTGAGGATGGTGATGTTTTGTGGAGTTCTGTTTTTAAAAAACAAACAGTTGTGGATGTAGTTCTGTGACGGTTAAAGCGTCTTGTGGTGCTGGAAGTGTGAAGTAGTAAAGCAACCCTCAAACCTCTGTAACTTCCTCATTTTGCACCTCGTGTGCTAGGCTTCGTTGTCATGGCACCTGGTGTATGATGTCTGAGGCTTTATTCACAGTGGCTGAGGGACTATTTTTGTTGTTGAAGGCCTGCAATTCATCATCATTCATCTCACACCCGCTGTTCCCCCGACATAAACGCTTCCACTAAACGACTCCAAAGCTCACTATAGCAAAAAAAACCAAAACAAAACAAAAAACCCCAAAAAAAAAAAAAAAACACTGAGTTCTGCCGACAAGCTCTTTATTTTGTAGTTATTATGGAGGGAAACATCTCACCTGCTCAGCTTTCATGTCTTGTCTTGTCTTGACTTGACTTGATTATTTTTTTTGTTTAAACATTTGGGAATCTTTTGTTTCCATGAGAAACCTTTATATGATTTGGCCTTCCTCAAGCTGGTCGAGGCTAATGCTTAGTTCCCTAAAATCGCTGTTTTATCCATTGTCATGAAAATACCACATAGATGAGTTTTTAAGATATTTAGTTGTTTTTTTTTTGTTTGTTTTTCCCTTGACTTTCATTTGGACCTATTTAATATCAGGAACAGAGACGTGTTTGTAGTTCTGTGCAGGTAACCTTTGGACTTCCACAAAGCATGCATGTCTCTGTGCTCAGTGCTTGCAGAACTGAAGTGCTCTCATCCACAGCACTTTGTCTGCACTCTAGCTTCACTGAGTAACTTTGTGGGAGAGCAATTCACAGTACACCATTTAAATGTCGTAGCGTGAGCTTTGAGAATTGTCAAAGATGTGCTTTTTCTTTTTTTTTCATGTGTTTGTTTTTGTGCTGTTCACATAACCTAGGCTACTTGGAACCATAGAATGCTTTTTGTATAGGCTAGGAATGATATTCGCCTACCGATGGCACACAGTGTCCCGCCTGCCCTGCCAAATGCTTTCACCCAGCATAGTTTACATTTCTAAAACAATGTCTTCTCTGCTAGGTAAAAATAAATGTCATCATAATCTAGGATATCACATCACCCAGCATGTTAAAAGGTTCAGTTATGTCCCTGTGTGCTATGATTTGCATGAAATAAATCAATCACCAAACATTTATTTATCAGTGGAGTCATCAGTGGAGGCTGTTACCATGGAAACTTGGGTAACTGTCAACGAGTACAAACCTACGTGATCGGTTAAAACAATTTAATTCCACATTCACAACAACAACAAAAAAACTACACTGTGTGCGGAACAGCACCTGATTCACTCTGTAGTGCACTATTTGGAGAGTTTGGACTTTTGTAGCTCTGTCCAAAAGCGTAGTGGATAATTGTGAAATCCCATAATGCACCATTTTGAGATTTTATGAGTTAATACTGTAACTACGTAAATTATTTTTCCAAACAATATTTGTTTTCATTACTGTTATAATAAAAATAAGATGTATCGAGCAGTTTAGTGAGCAGTGTTACAATTGTATTGCTCTGAAATCTAAACAGATGGAACAAATCCTGGTTGATGGAACAAACTTCGCTAAATTGTAAGGCGAACATAAGCTTAACCACAGAGGAGCCTCCGCAGTGTCTCTTATAGACCGTCAAGGATACATGTTCGGTTTACCATTTATTCCAGATAAAGCTGTCATTATATCGTCTGGGCTTGCAGCTTTTTTGGGGAGTGCAAATCATGTCGCAGAATGCTGCCTACCTAGTCAACCTCTTCACCATGAAGGCACAGACAGTGTAGATATTTTAGTGTCCACAGTAACGAAACTTTCTGTTTGAGGGGGGAAAAAAAAAGGAGCAGTTTTGAACAGTGTGAGTTGTTTGTTCTGGGGATGACAGGACATACGCAGCATTATTCATGCCTTGATGCTGCCAGTGTTGCCTGAGACTAAATCTCTGCATCCTTTGCTTCCTCCAAGAAACGCATAGGCAATGTTCCAACGTTAAGATAGCACCGATCTTGAAGCACCCTGTTGCGGAAATTGTCGAATCGCAGCCACATGCTGATGCAGCAGAAGTGAAACCACAAAGGTTTTCTTGTGTGCGCACCCTCGTATGCGTCCTGTCAGCAGAAGCACTGCTGTCCTTTCGCGTCCTTCATAAGGTTGCCAATGAATTGCCTTTTTTTTTTTTTTCCCCCTCCCGTATGCATATACAGGAAGTGATCCTCCCACGTGCATACTCTGTGCTACTGTGCTCTGAGTTAAATAAAAAAAAAAAAAAAGTGCTGTCTATTTCTTGCTCCAGAGCAAAACCAGGAATTATATTGCCGCTGTAGTCCTGTACTTTGCTGGTCTTTTCCTAGACGGTTCTCTAGAGATCTATCTGAGATGGCTCATTACTGCACACAGGGTGTGTTTTGGGCATTTGGTGTGGTGATGAACTGGAAACTGGGCTGGTTATGCTGAAAACGGGAAATCCGTTCTTATTTACAGTACTTGTCTGTTGAAGAATGCTTGGATTCCTGTGTGTTTGAACAAGTAGCTGAAGGATTCCTTGTGTTGACCCGGTGACATTTTTGTTTCCGCAGCATTGCTCGGCATGTTTTACAAGGCTTTGTTTAGGCCTTTTGGAAGTAGGCTGTCCCAGAAATCAGGAGCAGATCATAACTTTCTTCCCCTACTTATTTTATGACTGCTTTATGGTTAGGGCCTAATTAGATTCACCCTGCTGAGCTTGTTAAACTTAGAGTATTGCTTGTTCATGACTCTACTCATGGCCATAGCAGAGCTTTTTATTAATTTAGCTAATGAATGTTCAGAACACTAACCCAGGATGTCTGCCTGGGGTGTCAGGGTTGGACAAATGATAAATATATTATCTAGCCCGTTGAGAAGGTACAAACTCCAGTGTGCTGTCCAGTGCAACATTTTGGTCGTCCAGAAACCTACTTGACTAGGCTAAAAAGTGTTAGCTGACATAATGTAATAAAGTGTGGTGAGCTAGATAGCTAGCTAAGAGCATAAATACAAAGTAATACAACATTTCTGTTGTAGCGCAGTAGGTAGTTGTTGGGCAATGATTCAGCTATGAGTGCTGTTCTGTCCTCGCATTACCTTGTAAACATATTATTGAAGTCTGGCGAGCATTATATTCAGTTGATGTGGTTAAAGCTGAGATGTCTACGTGTTGTACTTGTTATGACAGCTTGATCCCCACTTTCAGGGTTTTTTTTTTTTTGGTGAAAAATTATTAGGAAGTATTGTTCATTTTCCTTCTCTGGTTTTTATCCACTAGGCAACTATGAACAAACAAAGGACATGAAATCTCTTTGTTCCGGGTGGCCAGGTTACTGATTTGTCCATCTCTGGCCTCTGAACTCGTATCATTACCTTTTCATTTATTTTACCCCGTCGCAGCTGCACCTATTTATGGAGCCTGTCCAGGTCGTATAGGTTTGCAGACAGAATGTCCAGTTAGATGCGACACACCTCGTCCTGTGTCTTGCATTTCGAATGAGATGCCTGCGTTGTCAACCTGACTGCCTGTCTCCCTCCTCCTCCTCCTCTCTCCGTCTCTCTCGCAGGCAGCCATGCATGTGGCAAGCCGGGTGTATTTTCAGCCATCCTGTGGCCACTGGGCTGATGTATGTGTTATTTTGTTGCTCCAGGGCAGGAGACTAAAATTAGGGCCACAACGAGCAAATGAATGTTTACTAGTTTTTAAAAATAAATACAAGCCGAGGTTAAAAAGCTTGGTGTACGTGTTGGGCTCCAGAACGAGGCTTGAAATGCTCCCTCTGTGTAGACTGTGGGACGTTCAGCATTTTCATGTCACTGAGTTCATTAGCTATAAATTGTATGACCAACCACCTTTTTTTTTTTTTTTTGGGGTGGGGGGGGTGGTTGGGTTGGGGTCATGATTTTGAGGTGAGGCCCCATTTTTCTTATCTCAGGTTGTGCCACTTATTCCCGTCATTGTCTCCACAGTCGTGCATCCTTGAAGGCACCCTGGGAGACGTTGGTGCAAGGCAGGTTTTCATACGATTCCTGCTTCTTGAGTGATTCGAGCTGCGTTCTGTTCTGTGCTTACTGTTAGACTGCAGGCGCTTCATCACAACGCTTACCATTAATCTGGCGTTTGTTTGAGAATTAGCACATAGAGTGTTTCTCGTCTCTGCCACTTGGTTCTTTTTCATTAATGCTGAGCATACACTTCTTAATCCAGCCCTGAATATGGTGTGCCAGAAAAAGCAGCTTCTTTTTATCTCTTTTGAGTCACCATTGATTTGATTGGCAAAGAAGATCTAATAATGTGGGACTGGCCGAGTTACAGCGCTCTGTTCCTCTGATCCTCTGATCCTGTCCAAGACCCTCATTTGAAAAAAACGTTACCAATTATGTAAATACTGTTAATGTACTGTGAGACGGGTAAGGACCCATTTTTCAAGCAAGGATAGCCAGTTAATAGCCAGTCAGAAGACCACAAAAATCAGCATCAATGAGTTTTGTTGGCCTGAAGAGGTGAAGGCCTGCGTTTTTTCCTGGAAAGCGCATCAACCTACTTACCCAGATGAGGATTAAAAAAAAAGAAAGTGCAAGCTCCCAGTTCAGCTCCCAGATTGAGATGTAGCTAACTTTACATACAACTTTACAATCTGATTGTTAAAAATTCAGTCCAGTCAAAAGAGGTGGATAATCCATTTGGATTATTTTGACATTTTAGGACGTTTGCATGTGCGTTGATGCCAAATGGTGACCAAGACCACATTTCCAGCTGCAGATTTTTTTTTTTCTTAGGCTCATTTCAGACTGCAGGATTATAGAGGTCTTTTAAGATTATTACTTGTTAAACTGTACGAGATGAGCCTAATAAATTCATGGCTGAATTTAATGTTATATAAGACTAGTTTTCTGATTATATGATGATCCTCTACCGATAGACGTGTGATCCTCTACTGATAGACCTGTGATTAAAGGAAATGACTGTGTTCTGCTTACGTCATCAATCAGCGTGATTCAGGCTCTTGGAGAAAACGGGGTTGCATAAACAGAAACTTTCTTCAAAGTGAGCTTGAGGTAATAAGAATATTTTCTGTCCATTAGTTTTTTCCTTTGCCACCAGCATATTTGTAGCTGTCCTGTGAGTTTTGCGCAATCCTGTGCTGTCTTCCTGTTGGCGGTTTTTAGACAGCCATCGTAGCAGCAGACACACAGTGAGAGTTTAATCAGAGCTTTCTGACACTGCCAGAACTTTGTCGCTGACTGTCTTTGAAAGCAATGGCACTAAATCTAATCTCTGTTCATTTAGTACATTTGGAGGATGATTTGCTGAGGCTGACCATTTACTTAGTGACTTACATCCTGTTTTTCACAGGTCTGTGGTAAATCTAAAAGAACCTGCAATAAGAGTGGAGTCATTCGGATTGATGAATCACTCTGTGGAAGCACAGCCCATGACTGGCTATCTGAGGAAGTGGTTGGTTGCTAATCACTTCATCAGAGTACAACAGGAACTAGGGTGCCATAGATAATGTTTCGTAATGTCTCTTTGTCATTAAGTAGTAACTCGAGGTTAGCAGATGTGTCCTATCTAAACCAGAGACACTAAAAGGTCACGGGGCAGTATTTTTATAATCTTACTTCATAATTAGTATGCATTACACAAGTCAACTTTGGTTGTCTGTGTTTGCGTATAAAAGAGAATACCTGAAATACCTATTGCTTGTTGCTGTGACATGGGCACAGTTAAGAACACACAATGTCAGTCATACGCTTAGTTCAGAGACGTAAGTGCAGGATCAGTTTCAGCACCATCATTCTGACGAGTTCTCTTCAGCGAAGTGTCTGAGCTTTTGCAGCAAAGGCTGTGGGGTACATTCAGTGTGTGCTGCTGAAGTAGCTTTAGGACTCACAGACAGTAATATCACTATATAGGTCAGGTATCGCTTTTGGTAGGATCCTAAGCAGCACAGGAGGATGACGGTGTGCCAGTTCAGCTGGACACCGGATTTGTGTGCAGCAGCAAGTAAAGGGAGTACGTTAGGCACACAGCTCGAGCTGGGCTGTCTCTGCGGTTGTTCGCTATCTTTGTGCCAAAAGGCAGCCCTGCCAGAGCACAGCTAATGAATATCGGTGGTTTCTGCTGTCCCCAGGTCTCAGTCTCGTCAGCTTGAGGCCCGACCCATCCCTCCGTGCCTGCTGCCAAATCTTAGTTCTCTCTCTCGCTCTCCCTTGCCCTCTCTTTGAGTTAGAAAACTTCTAAACAAGAGGCCCTTTGTGGCCTGGCCATAGCACCCCTTTTATATCAGCCCCTGTACTCAACCTCTGTACCCTTAATCCATTACATCAGTTTAATTTTTTCTCGTAACGCGTTTTTGACTCCTTTTTTGTTTTCTCAGCCTGTCCCATTTTACGGCTCGTACATATTGTGGGTGACGTTTGGGTGGGTGGTGGTCTCTTTTCTTGCTGGCGTTTTGAAAGCAGGAAGTAGCATTAGGCGGAGGGTGCCTCTGGATTCACCTCCTCTCTACACTTGCAGGCCTCGGGATAGTGCTGTAGGTGCCAAGGCGTCTGGAGAAAACGGCCCTTGATTGTCAGTCATTGCTTCATTAAAAAAGGCCCTTAAAATCAGTGCCAGGTGTTGCCAGACATCATGCACCTCGCAATTCGGTAAAAACAGTTTGGAAAAATAGAAATTCTGGGAAATGAATTTCTACCTTAAAAAGCTGTGATCTTGGTATTCCTCATAAATAAGAGTCTGAATTGCTTGAATGGTTACTTGTTCTGTGGCAGTGATGCTGGGATTTGATTCTCACACTCAGAAGGAGGATACATCAAGTTAGCACACAACCCTTGATCACAGGTTCTTGATCTAGGTTGAAATAATCTAGGCTATTCATACATTTAACAGAGTTCAAATGATTTAATGGCAGAAAAACATGCTCAAACTAAGCATAGGTAAGTCATTGATATTGCATCGCAAGCAAGATCCGTGTAGGCTAACATTTTATTGATTTTTATATACAGTAAAACACATTTCTGCAGTTTGAATTTCACAGGTATAGACCTACCACACACGGGTCAGTTGGCTTCCATTTTGGCGGCAGCACTGTTGACTTTGTACCTTCCATGGTAACACCATGGCAAAAAAAATGGTAGCCCTCGATGTTGAGCATTTCAGTAAAAGATTTGTGGGTCATATCCTCTTTTAGCTGACAGTTTTATTCAGCACAACTTCCAATTGAGACAGGATTCATTTGAGCAGTTGAGGGTTAAATACCCTTGCCAAAGGACCCATCCGTGGCGTCTTGGCAGTGCTGGGATTTGAACTTCCATCCTTCTGATCAGTAGCTTGAAGCCTTAACCACTGAGCCACCACTTCTGTCTCTGTATGCCACTAGCTATAGATGAGGTTGAAAGTTTTCTAATACCTTCACGCCCATGCTCCATTTTAACTGGCTAGTATTTTCTTCAGTGGTTTGGTGCCATAAACTCACTCTTGCCTGCTCTTAAAACCACTTAATTTCATAGTACTCATGATCAAACCTTGAGGTATCTCGGGCTATTACACACTATTCCCCATCGTAGAGGTCTCACCAAATCCAGATTACAGCTAAGCAGGGGATGTAGTGGCTCAGTAGTAAAGGATTTAGGTTAATGATGGGAAGGTTGAGAGTTCAAATCCCATTACTGCCAAGCTGTCACTGTACTTTTGGGTCCTTGAGCAAGACCGTTTACCCTTAACTGCTCAGTTAGATCCTGTATCACTTGTAAGTTGATTTGGATAAAAGCATCAGCCAAATGTAAACTAATCGGGTCAGTAACGGTCAGTGATTAATTGTGTTTTGTAACATATTCCATTGTTGAAATTAAAAAAAGATGCTGAATTAAATGGGTGGCTTGGCAGGCACCCAAAGATTTCCTAGTGCCTGCTACTGAAATAGCCACTTTACATCCAAACAACACGCGCTTTTAGATTTTCCTCACGCTCAAAATGACCCTAGCTAATAGGACTTTGTCATTGGAGACAAAATGTTGGCTTGGCTGATTAGCAGCACCATTCTGAGAACACAACTCAGGCCAGCGTGCTAGTGTTATCAGTTTCAGTTAGGATTCTGGCAGCTACCCTATTTCCGTGTGCCATTTCTTGCTGTTTTGTTTTGTTTTTTTTTTTTTTTTTTTTTGAAAAAACTTGTGTGTTTTTATTACACAGCTTAATATACGTTAGTGACAGTTTTAGTGGTAGTACTGCGGCGTGTACTGATGGACATGGCTATGTTTTAGAAAGTCAATATGTTTCTAATGATGATGTCTTCTTGAAAGATTAACACAATAGACAGGAAGGTCACGTCAATACAAGTTCAACGCTTTTGCGTTCATGTTCCATTGTTTCTGCTGGAGGTTTGTCGGCCACGTTTATTACCGTTCGACACTGGTTCTGTGAGGAAGTCCATTAGCATGCCTTTTGAACCCCACCATTTCCGCTGCCGCGCTTATTCAGTGAATTGCTACGCTTTCCAGAGCTAATAGAGTCGCTCACTTTTCCTGATTTTCCCTTTTCCTCCCCTCTGGCTGTTTTTTTTTGTTTGTTTCCCCCATAAGAGACAGAAATCCAGTCTTTGTGTTGTCCTCAACCACTCTGAGATGTACCGTAGAGGTCAGCGTTCAGTTAAAGTAATTAAGCTTTAATCCATGCTTTGATGCTGTTTGAAGAATTTCACAGGAGACTTTCACACAGTTTGCAGCAGATGTTTGAAGCGTGGTAAATATTTAATTTAAGTGAAAACAGTAGGTTGTATTTTTGCTTCCTATTTTAACAGATCGTTACGAGAATAAGGAATTTAATGTAGCCGTCATCTCCAGGGACATTTCTGTGTTTTCTCCACAGGCAATTTAAAAGCTGACCTCTGATTTGATGGTTCAGGATTAGCATTAGCTGTCACAGGTCTGAAAATGTCATATCCAATCAGAGAAAATTCCAAGACTCACGGAATTCATAATACAACCTTGATATCAAGGTTAATTGTGCATGCAGTCAGCTGTCTGTGCTAAGTTTATCCCTGATATTTGTTACGAAGAGGAAAATGTCCACAATTTGACGTTATCCTTTTTATTCTCCGACCTTTTTATTTATAGCTCCTTTGATTTAAATGGATCTATTGAATTGCTCAAGTATGTAACTGAAATATGTAACCGAAGATGTGAGTATATGAGAAATGAACAAAGAGATGGATGGTGAGCATGACAAGGACAGAATACAGAAGACAGAAAGAAAATCCAAAGCAGAGAGTAAGTAAGACTTAAGAGTCGAAAGTACTTAATGCTGAGAGATTTGGAAAAAACAGAGGGAGTGGTGGGGAAAAGAAGTGAAAGAGTACAGCCCCTTCTTCAGCTCAGCCACAGTTCTGTTTCAGCATGTCTCTCCACACAGCTCGGGCTGAAGCAATGTGGCAGCCGCCTGTTCCCAGACACACCCTCTTCCTCCGGACACGCCACCATCTCTGCCTCTCCACCAGAATGCCAAAAGGCACCGCTTCTACTCTTTCCATCTTCCTGAACCTTTAACTGCAGCTCCAGTTGTAGGGTTCTGGATGGTTCTGAGGAAACGTGTGTTTAAACGTGCAGGGGAATGGACTTAGTGACCCAGCCTGAAGGTCTGCAATAGAGTTTTAGAAGACTTTAAAGAAAAGAGAAATTTAATTTTTCAATTTAATTAGGTGCAACTTTTAGCCATAGGAATCGCACTAGTGTTGTGCACTATTCTTTGGCTAGCTCAGGGACGGACAAATGAGTAGCCTCTGGGTGTCTGGGACAAGCCCATTTCGTGTCCTAGGTGGACTGATGAGCACACACAGATGATAACAGATGAGTGGCATCTCAAGCGCCTGGTGGTTACCATAACCCTTGTATGTATGCACACACTCGGTTTCTACCGCGACAGGCTTGACCATGCTGATGTATCGAAGTCAAACATACGTTGCTAGATTTCATTGCACATTAATCAACTCAAAACATGTCTTTAGTCACTTTCAAGAAATCAAGGGTGGTACATCTTTCAAGTGTGATAATGGAGATGAGACAAGAGATACTAATGTGAGATGGAGGGAAGGGGAGGGGCTTCTGAGGGTGTCACCTAATCACCGACACATCTGTGCAACTGTCAATCATTCCAGATTCATATTTCGATTGGCTCATCTTCTAGTTTTATATATAATATATATTATAAAACACAACTCTTAATTTCTTTATACAAAAGGATCAACATAAAAGGAGTGTATATCAATGATGCCGATAGTTTCCACTTTCATTAATGATTAATGAACGGAATTACTAATAGATGAAGCATTCGTAAATGGCTCCTTACTGATGCCTGCTGCAGCGATTGCTCCTCTGCTGTCCCGGAGTGTAAAGGATCTCGCACAACAGTATGGCAGTCTTATCAGTTATTAATTTTTGTAATAAACAATATGTATAAGGAGCGATGATGAGCTTGGATCATTTTCTAAACGTTATCTAACAGGGTTATCTCCCAGCTGGTATTTCAGAATTATGCATAAAGGCAGGTAAGAATATTGTAAAGACTCGGTAGAAGGGTCTGAGAAGGTAAAGATGTATTAAATTGAAGGAGGACAGTAATCAGAAAAATCTCAGCACAAACATTTCCAGGAGAAGCATAAAAGCAGATATGGACACTTATCTTTGTCTGTTTAATGGACCTTTTCCCCAGGGTTATCTGACATGCTTGTAAAGCTACTGTTTGCTTAAGATTGCTGCTGTAATCTTGAGTGACAGCAGGTAATAACCTGTCAAGATATTCAAGCACTCGTTTGAATTTACTCTTAATGCGCAAATCACTGTAAAAAGGGGCGACACTTGGATGGTTTCAAATTTTGCGCCTCACGTGAAACGTACTCTCTTCGTTTGATTTACACAGGAATCCTCCAGAATGAGGCCATGTTCTCCCCCCTCCCCCCCCTTTTTTTTTTCTGCCATAAAGTAGGTTAATGGATCATTCTACTGTTTCAGATGGGCCTCAACTATTTCCTGCTGTAGAGTTTTGGTAAGAGTTGGTAAGGGGCATACAGGTTTCATCCTCTGAAATAGTTATAGTTAGCGAAGGTGGCTTAAGTTAATTTTAAAGGGCAGGAAGTTATCTGTACGTGCTGCTTATTAAAGATCATCTGGGTAGTAGACGTAATGCCATCACTGTGAATCAGGTCTCTTGGGAAAGAAAACCCATTACTGGATCGGTTTTAAGGATGGTAATTAATGTTATTGATAACCAAAGCAGGTCACCGCTGCCTTCAATGCTACATTGGCTTTGCATATCATTACTGAGATTACATTAAGCACCCAGCATGCCCTCTGTTCCGGTTCTTTCTAAACCTCCACAAACCTGTTTGATGCATGCCAAGTCTTACTCTGAGAATGTCGGCTTTTCTCATTTTAACTAAAAGCCAGCAGTAAGCTTTCATGCCTGACTGTTTTCCCTAATCAGATGCTGTCACAGCTGGGGATACCAAGTGCACATTAAAATTAATTCAGCTGGGAGGGGGAGCGGTTTGCAAATTGATTTGTCATTAGATGATGCTTGAAGGTACTTCGTTATGAAATGTGATTCACAACTGCATCTCCTGTACAGTCCTGTACCTCCTCTTATTCTCAGGCTCACCATTCACTTCATTGCTGGCTTTGATGGAAAATAAAAAATAAAAAATAAAAAAAAAAAAGAGGAAAATTGTTTTAAATGTCTTCTCTATGAACCGCCCTGCCAGGATACATTTAACAGACTCCGAAGAAGGACTGTAGTTTTCCAGAGCTGCTACTGTGCCACAAGACTTTGGCTCGCCACATTGGCAGTCTTGGCACCATCTTTTGTCACGGAGATGAGTGTTGGCACTAGGATACTTTGTCCTCACTGATCTCTGCTGCGCTTTTCACCCTGCTTTAACAAAGTGCTGACTCAGAGTTCATGCATTAAGGTGCGCTTGTGAAACGGCACCAGGGAAGATATTACTTCCGTAAGCTGTTTTGTCATGTCCAGAGACCCTCAGGCTGTTGTGTAGGTTTTACTGGTATGCATTGTTTGCTTTTACATGCAGAAAGCCACTCCTGGACTGTGCTCGAGATCCTCCAGAGATACTCAGTGTAGGCTGAGACTATACTGGCTGTCAGCTCCACAGTGATGTGTCGGTCCTGTAGCGTGGTGTAAAACGAGGCCATTACGACCCTGGCACGCTGCCCTTTGTGCTGGCGCAGCTCTGGACCCTAACAGACCAGTCATTACTTATGATTATAGGAATGCTGTACTTATTTAAACCAAATCAGTGCTGGTATAGCATTAGGGGATTCTAGTAAATGGATTAAATATCATTTGACTGCTTAGAAAAATTGCCTAAACTCCATTGAAGATCTTGATTTGATGCCTCCTCAGCCTATAGCAAATCCACCGGTGCTTTAGATGAGTTATAAATCAGTATGTTAATGAAGGACTCACTGGTTTTGGTGCTAAAATACAAATGAAGTCAGTCATTGACTAGGAACTGGTGAACCTCACAGTTCTTTCCACATCTTTTCCACATCACTCCCTAGAGTGAGGTAGCTGAGGTTGAGGAACTGTCAGAATCAGAATGAAGACTGGCACTTCTTCCCTTGGGAATTTTTTCAGTGTTTATAGGGGCATAGCCGTTATTTAAAAAAAAAAAAAAAAAAAAACCTTCCCCTTTTTTGGCCACACCCACTTTGGGTTTCAAATCCAAATACCGATACAGATATCGAGAGATGTATATCAGACAGATATAGGTAGTGGCATTGTGCTACACCCTTTTCTGTACACATCTGTGTTCTGCATCTGCATCTGGCATACCGTGTAGAAGTCAAACAAACAGTCTGACAAGAAGTGGTGTGTAAGCCATTCGTATTTTTCTTTTCTTTTTATTTTTGCGATGGCCTGTGTCTAATACTTATCTGTGCGTGCCATCAAATAATATGCAAGTTCTTTGGAAAGTAAGTGTGTACGCACAGATAACAGAGGTGTTAAATTAGATGTGGCAGTGACATGAATGCTCTTCCTCCGCGGGTGTATAATGGTTGTGATGCTCCATTACTCGCTTCGCAGGGGGTCTGCTGCAAGTCTGGACAGAACCTGAAGAAAGTATACACATGCATAAACGGATAAGTTCTGAAACTCCTCAGTCTGAGTCCCCTTTCCTGTTCTCCATTTTTTCCCCCTGTGCTTGTTTTGGACTAGCAGCAAAGAGATAAATCATGTGCTTTGTGAAGCACTGTACATTTAGAATAAAAGCAAGGGATGTCGGTGTGCCAGTCATTGTTGCCTTTTGATTTGTTGCCGTGTAATAAACTAATTAATATGTTCATTGCTTCAGATCTTACCACAGTAATAACTGTTAAAAAAAAAATAATAATAAAAAAAAATAAAATAAAATAAAAAGGTGTAATTTCTTTGTTCTATATTTGTATTGATGATTGTAGAAGAAATACTTTATTTTTTGGTGTGCACTTCTCTTAATAATGCTGCAAATGGTTTAAAGTAAGGAAACGAAAAGAAGGATATTGCAAGTAGATTATTACTTAACCCTATGTTTGAGTAACAAGTTGCTCATGTTGCTTGTTGTCTCTGGTGGGTGTGTAGACCACTACTGTTGTTTGTGGGTGTGCGTTGTCCAGAGCGTTTTTTTTTTTTTTTTTTCCTTTTTTTTTTTTTTAAATTTATCTTATAATTTATCTGTTTATATATTTTTTAAATTGCATTTCCAATGAGAATACTCCAATGAGAGTAGTAGCTATATATACCTCCAAAAGATAAGGATTAGGATACAGGCTGTAACGAAACCACAGCTAGAAGTAATTCTTCTATTTTTCCATGTAAAACAGTAAAAGGGAACTAAAGTTGTTAGTAGGAAACTGAAGAAATGCCAGATCATACACTGTGTAAGACTGGTCTGAGGAGTCATTCGAGTCATCATTTGGATTTGTCACTTTACTGCATCATACCTAATTTTCAAATGTCGCTTGTCACGTCGTCGTATGCTGCCGTCGCTGAAACTGAGGCTCCACGTCATGCACATGCACAGAAAATGCACGGAGACCTGTCTCTTTGTCATATGGTTTTGTGAACGTAGGGTTAAGAAGAAGGAACCGGACCAGATTGTGCTTTTATAGCTTTCAATTCCACAAATTTTGGTTTGCCGCACAATAAACAAACATTTTAGCCAAATGCTTAATTGCTCTAATAACAGTATGCGGTGGCTTCTTCAAGTCTAAAATGTAAAGGTGAGCTCATTGGTTAAGGTTAGACACGAATGAATAAACCTCAGGACTGCCAGAGCCACTGCTGAGTCCTTTAGCATGGCCCCACACCCTCAGTTGCTTATGTGTGTGCTGGGACTGGACCATGCCTCACTTGTCAGCTGCCAGATGAATAAATGTATGTAATGTTGTATTTTGCTGTAATGGCAATGTAATGTAACGTAATGTAATGTAATTTTTTCCTGTGATAGACCCAGTAAGAGAGAAAATAAATCGCTTCCTTCTTTGAAAAGCGTTTGACAGGCTATTACCACAAGAAAATAATTGATTTTCTCATAGAGAATTTGCCAGTTATTAGACGTGATATAAATAAAGCAACCTAATGAGGAGACAGTCATTTATTTAGCATAATGTATTCTGCACAACCTTGTCAGTTATGTCTGTAAGGCTACAAGTGACAGTGTCCTAAAGTCCAAAGATGGAAGGCTAAGAGTGCGTTTCAGTTATACTACTTTTGAAGTATCCTCCTATAACAAACCAAGAGTGAAATTCCGGATATTATAGTATTTTGGACTGCAAAGACGCCCAAGTCTTTTGATTAAAGAACCCAAACGTGTGTTCTTACAGACGCAAACACAGATGATGATGATGGTGAGAATCCCCATATACAGAAAACATGAACTATTGAGCCTAATGGCTACTGTCAGTATCTACGCCACATCCTGAATCATAGTTCATGCAGTTAAGCATGTCTTCATATGATTGATGGATGTTCATTACTTAGTAGAGGTAAATGCATGCCCTCAGAAATCACAGTAAAACTATGGAAGCGTTGATGTGTAAGTAATATTTACTGTTTGGCAGGAATTACAGTAATTTAGCAGAATGCATTTTTGTGAAACCACGCAGACACTTCGTCAGGCCAGCTTCTCATTTGCGGATTTTACTTTAACACTCGCCGCATTCGAGTCTTGTGTCTTAAGATATAATACTACAGTTGCTCGATGAGAGGTTTGAGGCATTTCTTAAGTTAACAAGAGCACTCTTAAATTGCTTCCTTATTTGAATATTTGCAGCATTTCCTTTCGAAACAGGCCACACATTGAGGGTTGTAGCAAACCAGCAAGAACTTTATTTTTCCATCTAATCTTATTAGTGAAAAGCAAAACTTGGGCAGTGTGCACCCTCTCAGTCCTGCTTACATTTGGAAAACGTACGATTGAACTTTTTCTTTCCACTGAAGAAAGGCTGTAGTGACTGGTAGCTTCCCCCCCACACCTCCCACTCCACTTAAATTTTTTGTGGCTTGGATGCCTTTGTTCAGTTTATTTAAAGTGCAGCTCTTTAGACACTGATTGAAGTTTAAAAACTACAAGAATGTAGGCTATAATTTATTCATGCATGTAAAAGAAGAGAATGAAACTGAGCCTTTCTGTAGAAATCCTGTATCTTTGGTCTTCAAATGCGTCTTTGAAGCCATACATTTCTTCTTTTTCCCAGAAGAGGAAACATGAACAGTAGGGGGGAGGAGGGGACCATCAGAGGTGCAACTGAATCTATAATTTACCGCCTACAGCGTAACTGGCTAAGGAGCTTTCAAACTGCAGGTTTTTCCACCACTTTCCCTATGCTAGGCTTTCACTAGGGTGGAAATGGTATGGGAATGTTTTTTGAGTACAGATGACCCAGAGTCTGCAGCTAATGGAACAATCAGCCATATGGTGGCATGTACGGATCCATCCAGAAGTCCTGACAGAAGGCTCAAGCAAAGGTTATTCCATTGCTATTTTGGTCTCATGTAGCCTGAAGGCCAGTCTGCTAGAATTGTGTGAAACCTCCCTGATGGCATGCTGTTTAACCTTGTCTGTTGTGTGAGAAATGTGCGGGAGATTTAGTCGCGTCTACAGCGCTGGCCAGTTTGACTAGTCCTACTGATCAATAAACATTTGTGTACACTTGCTCTAATGCTTCAGTGAATTCCTAAGAGGCGTGTTGTTTCTGAATTGTGTGTCTATGTAATATAATGCATATTACATAAGACAGTACATTCCATTAAATTACCTTGTGTATTGCATTAAAGTATATTACATTAAGGGAAACGTCCACACATTAAATATATTTATACTGAAATATATGCAGGCTCCCGAGTAAAAGAAAGAGATTCCAAGTTCGAAACCCTGAATGAGATGGCAGACTCGCGCTCCCCTGTCAATCAGAACGACTCTAGCCAAACGTGGGCGTCTGTAAGCGCATGTAAAAGTGTTTGACTTTCCTGTGACGTAGCATGAGCAGCAGTTCAAAAAGATGCATTTCAGAGGAAGTGTTGACTGAATGAACAAATTGGGAGAAAATGGAATAAAACTGAAAAAAATTGTGAAGAAGGAAGAAAAAAGTATTTGTGATGAGCTCAACTATCGTCGACAACTGACTCAACTAGTTAGCAATCTATGAGATATCAAACACGACGGATTTGATCGAGTTTGGAAGCTGAAGCTTTGGAACTGAGGAGGTGAGAGAGCTGGACAGAATAAAGAAGTGAAGTGCTGCTGCATCAGCCTCTTTAGGCAGAGCTGAAGCAAGGGCTCTGGCTAGTTGAATGGAATTGTGGGTAATGTAGGAAACTGATAACCAAAGTGAAAATAGACCAACATTTCAATGAATGAAGTTTAGACCAAAATGTCAATAAATCTTATAATAAATGTATAAATAGTGATATGCCATTAGTTCAGAGGGAATTTTTCCATTCAGTTATGCACCCTGTATATGTATTAAATGTGTATGTATATAATCAGCTCATTTGTCTGTATGTCTGTTAATGGTGGGTGGTCATGTTGTCTTCAGTGTTGCTCTGTGTCTTAAGGAAAAAGGTGAAAAAGTTGAACTGTTGGTCAGCTGTCCAGGGGATAAAGCTTATTTGTGGAGCTCCCCGCTGACGTCAGCTGGCCCCGCTACTTAATCAGAGCCCTCGTACTGATCAGTCTGTCTGGTCTGGCTGTTTTCTGCTCGTCACTGTCTTGTGAATCTCTGTACTGTGAAGAGCTTCAGCAGCACGACCAATGCAGGGAGTTGCAGCATTGTTCCACCTTTCTGCCGAATGTCCCACATCCTTCTGTACTGTTTGTCTAGGGATGGCTTGCCCCCTCCTTCCTTCAGTCCTTCTCTATTTAGTGTGCTATTTCTTCCTGTCTGTCCCAGGCATTTTCAGTACCTGTCTTGAAGGATTGCTCTCTATGGAGTGTCATGTAGCTCATTTGGTTTTAGGATGTATAGTTTAGAGTCTAGCCAAGAGAGATACACAATTCAGAACGAGATCAGGTCTGTGGGTTTTAGCTTTGATTCCATAAGTACATACATAATGCCGTTTTTACAACAGTTGACCTTCTTGTGGTTTAAGTGGTGAGAGTAGAAACTGCCAGAGTAGAAAGTGACATGCTGACCTCTGGACCCACCAACCTTCAGACACTTCCGTAATGTTAGCCATGTGTTGTACCATTTGCTTGTCTATATGAGAGTCTGAATAGTATTCTCCAGGGAATTCTCTATGCAACATTCTCTGGCTTGTATCCCATTTAACCTGATTATATTCTAATAGTCTTAAAGCTGAAGGTGTCTGACAGGTGCACAGAGACTAGCGAGTGCCCAATCCATGCAATGATTTTAGCTTATTAGCTTCACAGCTGTGGCCTTTCTCCTCATGTGTGAAGCGTTTTAATCGAAGTTCCACAGAAGCTTGAACAGTCATACCAGAGAAGGTGAAAGAATGAGCCCCCAGTTTTTCAACCACATAGTCAAGTGTGGAAAAGCAAACATACCTTTTGGTTATTTATTGGGATTCCTCCAATGTAGAGAGACATTCAAACAGGCCGTCACAAATCCTCTTTAGATCAGAGTTACCACACTGGCCTCAGACACATGGGCTCATTCCCTGTACCACACACAAGTGAGAGTATTAGGATGGATGTATGTACTTGTAAATAAAATCTATCCACACAGCTTAACTAATTTAAGCTCTAGAGCTTCTGTGGGTGTGCGCTCCATGTGGGTGGTTTTAGGAGACTGATGCAGTGAAAAGGCTCACTGCATTCTGTGTACCTTCCCAGAGAGTTCTTTGTTTTCTTAACTTCTGACCTTTTGGTACCATCTGTAACCCTGGTGTTTCTGGCATATAGAAGGACAATGACTGACTCCCCTTCTACAGTGGCTCTTCATAGCAAGTTTACACAAAGGCTCTAAAAAGCAAAACCTCCACAGGCATGTCTTTTACAAGTGAGATATACAAGAGCAAGCATTAGGATAAAATGACTTACTTTGATGCATATTTTATGCACTTTACTTCTACTGCAAGGGTGAAGTTTGGATTTCAAAGAAATCTAAAGTATCCCCAGAGGTCTTACATGAGTAAGACAAGTTTAAACATTTACGCAAACATGTACTAAACACAACTTTGTGTGAATGAGAATTTTTCAACACCAAAGTTCATGTCGCTTAGATGTGGGCATAAAAGACGACATTTGAGAATAATTTTTTTTTTTTAACATCTGTTTGCAAACAACGGACAAAGCACTTGCCTTGCTGGTCAGAGATCAGTAAAACAACCCAACAATAAAGCACTAAGTGTTTGAAGGTTTGAATTTCACCAATGCTTCCCAAGGAGCTGCTCCAGTACTATGGGGCCTTTGTCAACTACAGCGGGGTTCAGCCATCCCCGCTGAGAATCACCTTTCCAAACTCCTTGATTATTTTCCAAGTTCCTGAGTTCCTTTTGTAGATTATGCCAGCCTTAGCAGAACTGGAGATGAACTCAGCTGAGAAGGTGTGTGTGTGAGTGAGAGAAAGATTGAGAGATAGCAAGTGGTACGGCTCAGTTGCTAACAGCTGATTACGTCCCCTTGTTCCCCACACACTGATAGATCCCTTGGAGGTAATTTGGTCAGCGCTAATGTTCCTGATCCTACAGTTTCCCTTTCCCCAGGTTGGACCTGACTCTTGAAGCAGCTTGAAAGAAGAAGGGAGTAGAGAAATAGTTAGAGGGGGATGCTTCTCTACCACAGTGCTACGAGGGGCGAGGTCGTTTCCCAAAGGACTCACTGTAGAATGATGTCTTTGTTAGCCTCTGAAGCAGGTGAAGACTTTAAGCCAGCTCAGGTTGCCCGTGTCTACAATTTACATCTTGCCTATTACAGTCGTTCTCTGTGTGTGTGGGTATGTGTGTGTTTGTAGGGGGTGTGGTGTCCATGAGAAGGGGCAAAGAACGGAGAGCCCTGGAATGTCTTGATTTTTTTTTTTTTTCTCCCAATAGCTATACTTAAATAGAGCACTAAATTAAGAATGCAGCCAGTTCAGCTCTGCTGCTTTCGGAGATTATGCAGAGCTGTGGAACAGATTTGAAGATCATATCCACGTGCAGATCTTTTCTATGGCCGTTTGCACCGTGGGTATTTAGCCTTTTAGGTGGTGCTGACAGTTTCCAGTTTCCAAAGTCAAGTCATTCATTTCAAGTCTAGGCACGTCTCCAGATGTAGTTTTGAAGGCAAGTGTATTCCACACACAATTAGTTTAATGTACTTAACTGGGATTTTGTCCACACTATTAATCGGGGATATGCTTTTTGAGCATGTTGACAGTGCAAGTACTTGAGAGAGAACATGATCAAGCAATCAAATTTGTACTCCAAGGGAAAGGTCTTATGGCAACTCTTCATAGCTTGTTTAGATTTGTGCCCTTGACAAAACTTTGTGGCATCAAGTCACTGGCTAAGATTTCAGCTGCACCTGCTAGCATCATACACACACCTATCTGTGGGGAAACACGAGGCTGCCTAGTGCCTTTGTATTTGTTTGACGTTTAGTTTAAATGTAAGTAGATGTTGTCCAACACTGGCTGTTGAATTATGTCTGTTTTATGCTCATTTGTACCCTATTTTTGTTTGGCCTAAAATATAGGCCCTCACCTCTGAAATGATCATTCATTGCCACACAGTTTCTGTACACAGTCCCGGAAGTTCCCATACCAGTGCGAGGGTAACCAATTGAACCACAGTTCTTAACCAAAATGTCACCATGACTAAATACAAACTTTTAAATTAAGGTTATAGCTCGATTTGTGAATATTTTTTGGTTTATCATTTGGTACTGAACTTCACTTGATGTAAGTCAACGGCATGTTGTCATAATCGATCACTGCTCGTCCCTCCTACAGTGGTTTCCTTTTTGGCTCCACTGTCAGTGTAGCACTGCAGATGAATTTTAGAGATAGTCTCTCATTTGATGACATGCTGTGACTGACAGCCTGACACAGTCTCACAGCTGTACCATCACCCGAGCACAGGGTCCTCTGAGAGGCGTTTGTTCTGGCAGTGACTGCGCATTCTGTATTAATTGACGGAAGATGTTCATTATGGTTTCTGTCCCACTCCTCCACACCAACACAGTGGCAATTCATCATCCTTCTCTCCAGTCACTGTCAATAGGGGAAAAGAATGAGAGAAACAACAGCTTTTGTGTTGTGCCAGCATTTTCCTGATTGCCATTGTGCTGCATGGTTGTTGTCTCTTGTGTCGGACAAGAAAAGCTTCACATCCAAGAGTGGTAATTAAAGCAATTTGTTCAGGATTGTAAATTAGCCCACATGACTAGGCACGCATATGCTCTGCAAGTTGATTTGCCTTCACTTCATCATGGTCAGTAGATCTTTTGTGTCTGGTCACTTCAAACATGCTGGGATATTAACAACGAGTGATCCTGCTGGGGTAATTATTACAGAGCTCTTCAGAGACGGCTGCTGGCAGTGGACGAGGAATAAAAGAGCCTTGAGCTACCGACATGTGCGCTTGCAGTAATAAGAGTGTTGGTGGGTCTGTCCTCTTTCCAGTGGGGAAAGCCTAGCCGGCCTGTGGATCCTCTCACTTTTTCCAGCACCTCATCCTTCTCACTGCTCTGTGGAAAGTGCTGTCTCACCAAGTCCTGATTGATGCGGCGAGCCAACATCTAAAAATTAAGCATAATTTCCTTCTTATCCTTTTTCCATTAGGAATTTGGGAGATGATCTGAGTCGGGAGCCCAGCTGAAGTTTTCTCTGCAGCTGAATGAGCTGAGATGGCATGGAGAAGTTCCATATTCTGTTCTAAAGAAATAAACCCTTTCTCAGGTGTTGGAGAGTTCGGCTTATTGCACTTGAGGGAATAGTCATGGCTTCTAATGTTGCTGAATGGTAGACTGTTTGACTTGTTTTTGGCCTCTGTATGAGCCATTTGTCACAGAATTTGAGGTTTGTCTGTGGAGAGGAAATTAGAGCTTGAGTAAGCTATTTTTTAAGAGACATTCACCAAATTTCATGATTGTATGCTTTCAGTTTTTCACACGAGGCACTAAAGTGTGAACTTGGCCCATGAGAAGGAAGTTTTTAATGCTGTTTATAAAGCAGTTTATCAAAGGTTTTCAGAATGAAGAGGATTTTTAATCCACATCCAGCACACAAAAATATCCATTTAATGTTGAAATTTCATTTTTTAAGGCAGTTGGTCATTTTGCCAGGATTATGATTGATATAGACAAAGATATGTGGATATGAGAAATATGTATATAATTAAGTGTGAATGTGTATATTATAGGCCTAAATTTTCACAAGATAAAAATGTCTTAATTTTTTTGATTGGTCTTTCATCTTTAAAACAGTGTTTGCCTGTGTCTGGTTTTTTTTTTTTTTTTTTTTTTTCCCTTTTTGTGTAATGCCTCAATCATGGCATTACACTTGACGTTTGTTTACACACAAGCAAGTGCTAGCTTGTCATTAGGTTTTTCAATGGGAAATTCCCAGGGCATAAATTAAAAAACTTATTTCCTTTGTGAAGATGGTTCATAGGTATTAACTAAGACCTTAATGCTAGAAAAGATATTAATTTTTTTATATTCAGTCTTAATTTAATTTAGTCTTAATTTGCTTTTATGACCCATCACATTCTTTGTTGAGCAAATCCTTAAAGTTACACTATATACGCCTTCCTAGTTAACAGATAACGAGTAAAAGTATGAAAGTTTTACCCTTGTGGATATCACCCCAGCAGCAAGGGAAGGTAAATTTTTTTTTGTGAAAGTGTGTCTGCTAAAACATTTAACTGTGGGATTCAAATTCCCGCAAACGTGGCTCTTTATCAGAACAGTAGGAAAAATATTATCTACCATACAGGCAGCGTTATAAAATGTTCCATTGTCTGCCACTAGGCGTATTATGATTTGAAGTTTTTGTATAACCTAGTATAACCATCATACAGTCAGCACAGTTATCACAACATCTCTTTGCACATCTTTGTATGTATAACAAAACCAGAAGTTAACAAAACCAGAAGTAAACAAAAAGTTCAAATCTCCTAATTATCATTCATTCTGAGCAATAATCTTTGTTGCGTAATGTTGCTGGAGGCCGTCTTTTAGTCATTATGATTGATTCACACAGAACAAACAATATCTGTATAAATCATAGAGATGGGAGTGTCTTCACCAAGTACACATGGTTGTCACGCTAAACAATTACATGCATCCAACCACAAGCTTATTTTAGGGCAATATTTAGCCTTTTATGGGGCAAGTTGCACTTGACCATTAGGTCACATGACCACAACATTTCTGTAGGCTCTACTTCTCCTACAGTAGCAGCTAGCATTCCAGCCTCTAATAATGACCTACTAATGATCAAATGCAAAAATATAAATGACTTTAATACATAAACAGTGTCTATTTTTTATGCTTCTTTTAAACTCGGCCACAGGGTTTGGGTTTGGGTTTGGCAGAAGGTGACGGAAAAGAGCACTTTCTGGCGGGTCTTTAAACTGAAGAAAAAGCAGAAGATTTTTTTTTGCTTATCACAAAAGATATTTATGAGAGAGACATTTCCATAAAACGTTGTCTTACGTTGTCAGTATTCATCACATTGTCATTATAAGATGGAATATAGAGGAAAAATGGTGCTGGAAAAAAAAAAAAAATTGGTAGTTTGTAAAAGTCAGTGGTAAGGTAACTGCCCGCTCATAGACCGGGACTTACGGTGACACCGCAACAACCTTATCTGCCGCAACTCTTGTGGAATTACAGGTAAAGTGTTGCGAAGGACCCGCCTACACATTATCGGGTTTGTTAATTCTCAGTTAATTTCTACCTGCATCTAATCATTTGCCTAATTAACACACGTTATGAAGTAGTCAGAACGAATGAGATTTCATTCTCACCAGTGCGGTTTGTATGTGGTTTGTGTGACGCTTGCTCACACACAGACATTCTCATCAGTGTCTTTCATGGGTGTACACAGCAGTTCAATCTTTTAACCTTTTTCTGAATCGTTGTTGTAATTGGCAGGCTGGCTAGCATTATAGACTGGAACACTGAGGAATGAAAGCTTATTTCACTGCTGTCTGGGTTCCTATGGAAGGCCAGACTAGATCCACCCTGTTTCAGCTCAAATCTATATTTAAAAGTTCACCCAGCTGTCACAGTAGCAGTCAGTTGGTTTAAAAAAAAAAAAAAGCCTCAGTTTTTCCCCAAAGCTTTGAGACCATGACTCGTTGCTTTCTAATCGGCCACAGTTTACTTCATGTCTCCTTCTGTCCTCATTTAGCGCACTGAAGTGTATTTGGTTTTCCTTTAAGGTGAGCGTTCAGTGTTATTGAGCCCTTTATGCGTCTTAGTTTTGTATATTTACGTTTAGGTTGTTGGTGGCCTGAGTGAATGAACCAAAAAAAGGCTTAGTGCTTATTGACCAGCCTAATCTCATTCTCTCTCCTAATAAATGAAAAAGCTCCGAATTAGAGCCGAGCGCTGAGGATTCGACCTTCCTGGCTGCCGTGATGCTAATTGCAATGATGTGATGAGAGGGGAAAGAAGTGTCTTGTTGGATAAAAGCCACACTTGGATAACTTGCCCTTTTCCAATTTACCTTCAGTCACTATTTAGAAAGTAAGACAGTGTGTAGGCCTAACCATTTCCAGAAAGACAGAGACAGATGGCTGGAGTTTGAGCAATGATGGAAGTGTGATTGGACTGCAGAAGAAGGTTTAGAGTCTGGCACTACAAAAAAAAAAAAAAAAACTAAGGTTACACAAACAACAAGGTGGGTCTAGCCATTTACTGAAAGTATGAAAAGATGACCTTTGAGAGAGGTATTTTTAGAGAGAGACGGAGCCTTCAAAAGGGAACGCAGTGTTTAGTCTTGTGGGCGGGCAGACAGCAGGCTTGCCCAGTCTGGAAGAAGCATTTGAAATAAGGAGACAGGAAATGGATCGCATTCTTATCGGGCATTTAGTTTTGTTTTTAGGAATTGGGTCAAACAAGCTGGCTTTTTTCTTTTAGCATACATTTGAGTAGTTTGGTAGTTAGCAGTTAGCCTCATGGCTAACACTCCTAGAGTAATGGAAAAAAGGATATTGGAACAAGTTGGAATCACTTTCGGGCTGCCTTGTTCTGTTCAGTGTGATAGCAGGAACGGATTTCACTGGGGTTTCTTTAGCATGCGTAGAGGGACTGCAGAGTCTGTGTCCTGACAGTAAGATAGATGTTGGCCACTCTTCCCTTCCTGTCCTCTCCTTCTGGACTGCATCCAAATGCATCTCTGCTTAGATAGAAGACGACAGCCAGAGAGAAGTGTGGCGTTCTTTAGCTCGGCTATCATGCTTCTCAGGCCTGCACTGCTATCTCTGGACCAGACCTGCATTTAGCGAGTAGTGTGTCTCCAGTGAACAGCATGGCTCGACAACAAACACAAACCAGGACTATGCATGTTCTGGCAGTGTGTGTGTGTGTGTGTCACTCTTCTATCACACAACTCTCCCTGGAGGTTATCGAGTGGTGACCTAATAGTTACAAGTACTAACATACACAAGACACGGTGAGCTTGTTACAGCACACACACACACACACACACAAGTCTAACAATGCTGTAAAGTTTAGTGAAAATAAAAAGGAGCAAACTTTGATTTAATTTAAACTCAGCATTTTAATCTTTAGTGCAAATGGAAAGGAACAGACAATGCAAAATATATATAAAAAAAAAAAAAAAAATGTCAGGCTTTCTCTAGGGCTGAATCTGAAATGTCTTTCTAATTTTTTTTTTTTTTTTTTTTTTTTGCTGCAAGGGTTCTAGGTAGTGCTAAGTAGGGTGTTCAGGTCCACTGTTATATCCCATGTAGGGCGCAAACAAAGTGAATAGGAAGCCATTTGGGATTTGCCTTAACTAGTGATAAGCAAACGTTGCTGCGGGGAAATAAGAAATGAATCAAACGTTAAATTGCCGGCTTCGGTCAACTCATTTTTTAATAATGAGCTTCTTATAGTAATATTATATATTTATGGTTATTTATTATTTATTAACTGTGTAATCGTAATGGTGAATATTTTTTTTATGATGGAAGAATTGAGGATCAGCAGAGTTTAGTGCTACGATTGAGAATCATGATATACACCAAGTACTGTTGAGATGTACGCAAGCTGTATGTTTTTAATAATAAAATCTCTCAACATTACAAACAGAAAAATACAGTACAAAAATCGGATCTTGCTGAGCTTCACTGGAAAAACTCGGAGATAAGCGGTTAATAAGCCACTCGCCGCTGCTTGATCATAGCCCATTAAATGAGAGAACGAAAGTAAAGCTCATTGTAATCTGTTTTATTACAACAGATTACAGCACTGCTTGTCACTTTCCACTGCTTGCCACTTTCCATGAACAACATGCTGTTAGAAATATACAAAATAAACCAACACATCACATAATGTTCATGTGTAAAAACAAAAGTGCTGTGGAAATGTCATTCCTACAATTTATTATTTTTTTATAAAACATTGCTCATGCTGAACAATACATTCAGAAACAGTTAAAAATTCAGTATTAAGCAGTGCTGAATTTTGTACAAATGCTAATGCTCTTTCTGGCAGGAGCCGCTTTCTGTCTGTCTGGATAGCAGTTTTTATTTGGAAGTCAACCACCGTCAGAAGATTTATTGTTTTTCATTGTACCGACAGGGTTACGGCTCCTTAGATAACACATTTTCAAGGAGAATCTGTTTTTTTTAGTCACCAATTGGCCTATTAGGCGTTATACAGTGTAAAATACAAGTGCAGCTTTTCTCACTGTATTAGTTAATGAGGCATGTGCACTTGGCAGAGTACACACGCACAGGCGCACACACATCTCTATCAGAGGCTGTCCTGTCATTCCACAAGAAGTTTCTGCATGACGCTTGATTTTCCTTGAGAGCGCCCTTTTTTTTTTTTTTTAACAGACGCCGCTTTTCCTTCTTGTGGCCATAAATGCCAAAAAAGGCTGAGTTTTTCTCTTTGAATCACTTTAAGTAATGGTTTGGAAAGAGATTGGAACAGGAAAGGGATGGGATGGTGCTTGTATGTTGTGGTGGCTGATAATATGGAGCTGGCTACAGAATCCAAACCGGCTTCCAGTTTTTTTTTTGTTTTTTTTTTCCTCCCCTCCCCCTCCTCTCTCCCTCATCACCTCTTCTTTTCTGTTCAGACTGTAAACCGTGCAAATCCTACACCTGCAATTCCTCAAGCCTTTGTTACCATGAATTACATCTGCAATTAACCTATTAAGGTGATGGAATGAGGGCAGGCAGCTAAAAAGGAGATTATCCTGCCACACACTGTGCCCATTCCACTTCCTTCATCAGGCCCAGCATGATGCCCATTGTGCTTCCCTGTTTGACACTAGCTCTGCTGAAGCTTGGTAAACACAATTAATTAGTTTGCCTGTGCACCACGTGTGTGCTGTGGATCAAAGCTTGGTCTGGAATTCCAGCTGTGGCCATGAACGCTGGCAAGCAATTTGAAAGGTAAGGAACGGCGACAATAAATTGTTACTATCTATCTAACCGTGTTGCTGAGCTCCTGAGCTGGTCTAAGGGTGGTATCGGCTTTTGTGCAGCAGCTGTGGTGGTGTCTTGGGGCAGGCCAGGAATTATAGGCCATATGTTTCAGTCATGGCTGAGAAAGAATGGTTTTACGGCCAAGTGTTTGGAAAGCATGTAAAACCTGGGCAGGGTAATCCGTCCCCTTGACACTCATCACAGCGACTACTCTAACAGCTGTCACGATGTGCGCCCATTCCCAGACCTCATTTACTCAAGATGACAAGCCTGTCTTTTTTGTTATTTTTCAATCTTTATCTTCCCAGCCCCCTGCCAGCTCTCGCTAGGCAGCCTGGCCTTTTCTCACTTTGTCTTTTTTTTTTTTTTTTCTTTCTTTACTCTCACTGTATGCTTTCTGTGACCTTAATACTAGGGATATACTGAATGTGGAGTTACACTGTCACATGTAACTGTCACGTCTGCGAACACTGGGACATGCACTTGCACTCCCCGTAAAAAAAAAACTGTTTAAAACACTATAGTATCATAAACATAAAACACAAAAACACAAGGAGTTCTTTGCTAGCAGTAATCTTCAGTGACACCCTTGATTGCTCAGTGCTAAGTTGGTTACTCATTTCAGTACCAGTATCAACGAGTACAAGTACTTTTTTTTTTTTTTTTTTTTTTTTTTTTTTTTTTTTAAAACTTAGTATTTGCTCCAGCCTACCAAGTAGTGTGATGTCAAACCTTCCACATTGTCTGATGTAAGATCATAATAAGTCATCCTTTCCGACCACAGCTGTGGCAGGTGGAGACACCTGGACCATAACGGTTTGTTTTGGAGCTGTTCTGCTGCGCGTCTCTCCTCCATGCTACTGGTGGGATCTGAGTCAGCTGTTATGTCTTCTGGTGTCCTGTCAGCACAATACTTCTTGTTTTAAAGCCTCTGGAACCCCCACAAACTGCTCGTCTTTCAGATAGTTTTTTGTTCCTCCCTCGGGGAAGGTTGAAGCGTTTCGGCGTAAAACAAGATTACACGAGCTAAGCAGTTTGTAACCGTGTAACTGTCGCTAGTCAAGACGCATGGTTTTTGGAAGGAATGTCACCGTAACACACGGTAGCATTTTGAGCGATTTGTGCAGTGTAGCCAGGATGAACATTTGTTGCCTAAAACCTGCAGCAGCCTTGTTTTCCTGTGTTCTTGTATATCAGCTAGCATTATTATAATGGGCTGAGTGATGGCTTTCTCGCTCCTATTGGTCCTAATGGATGGATACAAAGTCTGCTTTAATCTTATGCTTCGTTCCAACTTGCACCTTATTCAACACTAGGAAGGCTGAGACGTGAGTGCTAGCCAGTTATTATTTCTTCTTCTTCTTATTATTATTATTATTATCGATTATTTTTTTAATAGCGTACGTTGTATGTATGTTTTTTGGTACTTGTTGACATCAATACTGATACTGAATTGAGTAACCTACTTAGTCAACCTACATAGTTAATCATTCAGGTGTGTCATGGAATGTTCTTTAGCTCTATTTGTTTCCTTGGTTTAAATAGTGGCCACGAAAATCGCACAAGGCTACTCGGCTCGTTCTGTATAATGTTGGCTAATGGGTTTGAAACGAAGTGCGTTAGCTAGCACTTAGGGTTGCATTGGAGAAGAGCATGTTTTGTTTCACTTCAGAAACGCTCTTCTCTACACCTGTAAGTGAAGTACCTTTTTTGTTGTCATTGTTTTGTAATACCTCTTTGTTAATATCGATAGACATGAGTGATTGTCAAGAACAACATCCTGGGTAAGCGGTGTTATTTCAACTCACCTAGCATTGAATGTAGACGTTTGTTTCTTACTTAGCCAGGTTACTTCTAGTGCAGCAAGATGCTGTAGTAGCTCCTCTTGATATTTTCACAGAGCACAGTTTGTGGTCTGCTTTGCTTTGATTGCCTTTATTAATAGTGAAATACATGCAGTCCGTGGCCATTTTGTGCCGTTCATTGATACAGGAACCTACACTAGGCTTATAGCACATAGTGTCACGTGGTACTGGATGTTGGTATCTGAGCATTTTTACGAGTATGAGTAAATTATTATTATTTCAGTTTTTGTTGTTTTTGTTTGTTTAAAGATGAAACACGGTTCATATGTGGAAAGGAACCAGTTTTTGGTAAGGTGGTACTCACAAAGAGTAACTTTAAAACATTCATTTTAGCCATTCCTTCTGAGTGAAGGAAAGTGGTTTAGCCCTCATCACTGGTCCATGCTTGGGCTTGTGGGAAAAACAACAGCTGTAATCTGTTCTGGACCCGTCCCAAACTGTTTAATCATCCGTTTGTGGCGGTCCTTCTTTGGCATACGCTAGGTCTCTAAAAACACTTTTAGCAGGCTCTGATTGGTAGGAGATGTTTAGGGTAGAGACACATGCAGACTGATTATATGTAATCAGGGCTTTTTAAAACACCATTCCTGTCTCTATCTTTGTTTCATTTTTAATCACATTATTCCTATATAAACTCTCACTGGTGCTTTTCTCAACAACGTCCATTTTCCCATTTTCCGTCCCTTTCGATGTTTTTTTTTGATGCTTTTTTTTTTCTTGTTGTTCCTTTTCGATTTGTCACTGCGGTTAACTCTTCAGTTGCACAAAAGCAGTGTAAACATTCATTTTGGACAAGGATGTTATAGGATTTGAGGTTCTTGTATTAGAACAATGTATTATTTCCACCCCTCTCTCTTCCCTGTCTGAATATTTTTAGAGCTGGAAAGAGCAGCACTGTGGCATGGACTTCTGTCAGAAAGGATAAACCATTTCTCCCTCTGTACTATCTTATCTTTGTCTCGTCAGAGCAGGTTTCCATCAGTGGGATTTTATTCAATTACTACTGATAGCAGTTAAATCTCACTAAATGGTCGATGTTTGAAAAGCAGTATGGCAGCAGAGCAGTACAAATACAGATGAGCTGAGAGCCTGTTTAATCTCTGGAATTAAAAATATCAAACGGGAAACCATGGCATGTTGAAAGTGCAGTTTTCTGCGTTACTATTGTAGCTAGCTGCTTAATTTCTACACTGAAAGCAATTGAGAACAGTGGAGATTAGATAAAACATAATGGCCAATATTGATCACTTGTCTGTAATGTACATCCTTTCTCTTATTGTCACTCTCACTAGTAGGGTAAACTCTTACTCTGTCACTCTTACTAGTGAGGGAAAAGCCAAATAAAAGAAAATATATATATAAAAAAAACAAGTTCTTTTAGATAAAGCCAATCCTCTGATGACATTACATGAAGCATCTTTATCACAAAATGTCAGTTTGGATGAAATTAGTTGCGGGCACCAAAAAATAAAAACAATTTTACAACATTTTCATTTCTAAACGGCGTTGCACACATAAGGTCTATCCAAATTTGAACAGCCTTGGACTGACACTAAAACTGACAGACTGTCTCACAGTGTACTGTGATGGAAATTTTAGGCTACGTCAGTTAATATCAAATTTTGTACATGATCAGGTATTTTTGTGTGCACTCGCAACAGTCAGATTAACCTATAAATAACGGATGAATGTAGACAGTCAAACCTCTTTGACGTCCTCCTCTCAGAAGCACCTAGGTAGATGTGTCTGGCTGAAGGACATATAATTTATAGTGGGAGGTAATGGGGAAGGCGAGACCTGGCATTAGATTTTCCCAGGCTGCCCGTCCATTTTGCATGATTTGTGGTTTGGGCAGGGCACGTGTCTGACCAGCTATTTATTTATTATCTTTATTTCTATCCTTATCTCAAAGAAAATCTAGCTATCTTTTATGCCTACAGGGTTATTTTCTGCTTTTTTCATTCCATGATTATGTCTAATGCATTTCTGCCTTGGTTGGCTTTCATCCTTTTAGATGACTGTCCTCCATCTCCATCTCAAAGGCATCATGACACCCTCTCAGACAAAGGACTGGGCTACAGATAATTAGATTTCTTTTCCGTGACCTCTGAATGGCAGAAGAAATCTAATCACAATTTAGTTACTAGGAATTACGTTTTCTTTAATTATTTTTTTAATACCAACAATTAAGTTGTCTTTTGCACCACATTGTCATTGTGGCCTCCCATTTCATGGCTTTTGTTTGTTTTTGTACTGCATATTGCTGTAGAATCACCTAAAAATCCACCATCCAAAAATCCACCAGCTCAGTTTTTGCAGTTACCACTGCTGGCAAGCAATTCCTGACTGCACAGCTGATGATATGCCTTCATCTACTCTCCTTAAACCTGAAATGGCGGAAATACTCGTTTTCCAGCTCTGGTGGATTTCATCATTTATAGCTATGAATAATGGAAAATCATGATGCAGGGAAAAATCAATATCACACCACATTATATACAGGTGCTGTTGTACAGGTATACAAAATCTGAAGTCTGAACATGTCGGCCACCCACGTTCACACTGGGCTGGTAAGAAATGAGTCCGGTTAACCACACTTTTGATTCTCGAACAAAGCCTTTATTGAAGGTAATTCAATAATAGCTTGGTTTGGGATTTTTGTTTACTGTTGGTTCTTTGGGAAATCCAAAACTGCTGCTGACTCTTTTTGCTCACAGTCTCATTTTCGGGTGCAGAGCTGTGTAGCTCCTTTTCAATGCAGGCGTTTTTGGTTTATTCCATGCTCTAATAACTAGGCTGTGCTTGGCTCTCTTTAAACCTGGTAAGTATCGGGTGCACTGTTTTCTATTCAACTCATTTGAACATCACAGCTTGAGGATATTGTGAGAATTGAAAAGCTCTTTTCCATCAGATGTCAGCTAGGCCATTAGTGTCTTTTGACAGTGGTCAGAATAGTATTAGCAATGACTGGCCTATGCTTTCCTCCTCTTTTGGAGCAGACTGGAAGCTGCTGACCGGCATCGGCCACCAGTGTAGCTCCTGTTCTCTCGACTTCCTGTTCAGTTCCTTGATCTGGAATCCCTGCAGCAATCAGGCTTGCCAGGGTTAGAAATCTAACCCTAAGCTTGTAGGGAGAAAGCTTTCAGCACCATCCCACCAAGCCAGACCTTTTTATAAAGACTTCAGCCATTCTGTTGAAGGGCTTTTTATCTTAGTTTCCCAAAGACCTAAGCAATGCTGGCCAAAGCCTGTGGGGCTATTGACAGTGTTTTCTTTGTTCCGAAGATTTTTTTTGGGGACTGAGAGGATCTGTGTACCTGTGTTCTTCCTCTGTAATGTCCTGACTACGGAATGATAAGCTTCCGCCAGTCTGCTCAGTGCAAATATACTTTCTTTGGAGGCTTGTATAAAGCCAAGTGCCCTTATTTGACCTAATTATAACATTCAACACTAAAACTCACTGTTGTAGCCTGAATAAGACATTGGCAGTGTGTGTCAGTAGTGCCTGTTCACCTTACTACACTCTAGAGTGCAGAATCAGATAGGCTTTCTCTTTACTAGAGAGGAGATTTAGATAGCAAGCTTATTTGGATTGTATTGTGTGTTTTAGCTGCCTTATCTCGCATCACAATCTGGATGGTCTGTGTCACCCCCAGAGTTATCACACCAGCCTGCCCTCAGGAGCCAGCATTACTGACCAAGTGGAGAACAGGGTCCCTGACTGCTGTATGTGCTCTTTAAATATTAAAAAAAAAAAAGAGAGAGAGAGAGAATGTTCTGCGTCATTGATTTGTGTGAATGCCAAAACTCACGAGTGGAGCCGGGAGGCTCTTCTTATCTACACAGAGAAGGCCGCTCAATCTGTTTACTTCAGACTAGATACCAGATAGAGTCTATGGGACAAGTTAAAGGCTTGATTGATTTGTTTTCCTTTACCGATTGGCTGATTGCAGTTTCTATTTAAGGCATTTCTTTTTCTGACATACCTTGACTCTTAGTTGGTATCTTCTGTCAGTCAACACTCCAATGCGGGCATTATGCACGTGGCATGCCCATGAGACCGCAGTCCTGAACCTGATGTAGATTGAGCTCCAGCACTGTGTAAGGGTACAAGAGGGCAGTGTTTCAGCAGCTGCACTCTGAGGTTTGTTTCTTCACCAGATCCTCACCGGTAGCTGAAGCAGGTGCGATTTGACGTTGGTTTGACGTGATATTGTTTTGCGTGTCTGCATTCCACATCTGGTAGTATAGGGCAGAGGTGCTCCAGGACCTGTGTGTTTCCAACACACCCTTGTTGAATCAGGATATGCCTGTTAATGAACTGAGTTAGATCAGATGTGCTTGGTCCTATCAATATACACTGGGACACTGAGGTTCTGCTGATATTCCTTACTACTTTTTTTTTTTTTTTTTTTTTACTTTTTTGAGCTTGTGGTGTGCACAGACCGCATACAAATTAGCCACAACCTCTTTGCATTCCCGACTTGTGCTTCTCTTTCTATTTCCTCTTCCCTCTGTTCCCCCTTTTGTTTCACTTGCAGTCAAGTGCAGATGAAAACACAGCTCCTCACCGTTCCATTTCTCTCAAAATGAGATGTTCATAATGATGGGAAGATTATCCCATTACAACTCTGCAGCTATACTGGCGGGAACAGGACGGGTACACATGAAAGTACCGCTTTTATTTTGATGATTTTAGTGTTATTTTCTTCCCCCTCCTTTCTGCCATCATGCAGCAAACTCTATTAAAAATTCAGCTGGGAATGAAAGCGCCCACCTTGTCTAAGTGCCGCTGCAGTATTCAGAAGTGAAACACTATCCTGCTGGTGCCACTCATCACTCCACTTATCACATCAGCATCATTTGTGAGGGTTTCGCTTGAGGACTAAGTAACAAGCACTCCATCAGAACAGAGGGCCTGGATTTTTGCGCAATGAATACGAAGTATTCAGTTACAAGAATGTCATGCTTTTTTTTTTTTTCCTATTTAAACCAAATTATGTTGACTTCTGCGCAGCCCTTCACCGAACAGTCCATTATGCATTTGGAAAGTCTACTTGTCATCCAAAGTCGTTTTCTTGAGAATGACTAGAGTGTGTATTGTGCACAGGGGCACAGCCAGACCCTTCATAATAAGGTGACCAGGTTAAGAAAAGACACAGACCTAGGAAACATTTGTCAATCAAACTACAAAAAAAGTCCTAGCTAACATAACATTAGGCTAAATCTTATAAAGTTTGGTAGGATTAATAATTCAATATGGTTAGCTAAACGTAGCTAATAAGAAATCCAATGTTATGCCTCCAAGTATTCAGTATAGTCAAAAATTTGGGCCTATGTTTGTTCACCTGTTTGTTCATTTCGGGGCCAGGGCAGAGTTTATTCTATATTAGCTAGCTAAACATGCTTGTTTATGCACAACGTTGCACTTGTTGACAGTTGCCACTGGACAGAGATGAAACGAACTTTGCAATTTCTCAGAGATGCTGCTACTGCTACTCCTCCTACTACTCCTTGACTTGACTTGAGATGTTTCACTATTATTCAAACTAGCCGATCACTGTGAAATCTAGCCAGGTGTTCAGTTTTGCATCATATACTATCATATACTGCTCATACATACTGCTGCTACTTCTCCTGCTGCTGCTGCTGCTACTTCTCCTGCTGCTGCTGCTGCTACTTCTCCTCCTACTGCTGCTCCTCCTACTGCTGCTGCTACTACTCTTACTCCTACTGCTGCTGCTACTACTCTTACTCCTACTGCTGCTGCTACTACTCTTACTCCTACTGCTGCTGCTACTACTCTTACTCCTGCTGCTGCTGCTACTACTCTTACTCCTACTGCTGCTGCTACTACTCTTACTCCTGCTGCTGCTGCTACTACTCTTACTCCTACTGCTGCTGCTACTACTACTACTGCTGCTGCTCCTAATCCTGCTACTGCTGCTGCTGCTCCTCCTCCTCCTCCTACTGCTGCTGCTGCTACTACTACTACTACTACTGCTGCTGCTGCTACTCCTACTCCTGCTACTGCTGCTGCTACTCCTACTCCTGCTACTGCTGCTGCTGCTGCTACTTCTCCTCCTCCTACTGCTGCTGCTACTCCTCCTCCTACTGCTGCTGCTGCTGCTGCTGCTACTCCTACTCCTCCTACTGCTGCTGCTGCTCGTACTACTACTGCTGCTACTACAACTACTACTACTCCTGCTGCTACTACTGCTACTACTACTCCTGCTGCTACTACTGCTACTGCTACTCCTACTACTACTCCTCCTACTGCTGCTGCTCCTACTACTACTGCTGCTACTACAACTACTACTACTCCTGCTGCTACTACTGCTACTGCTACTCCTACTACTACTACTCCTGCTGCTGCTGCTACTCCTACTCCTACTGCTGCTGCTCCTACTACTACTGCTGCTACTACAACTACTACTACTCCTGCTGCTACTACTGCTACTGCTACTTCTACTACTCCTGCTGCTGCTGCTACTACTGCTACTGCTGCTCCTCCTCCTCCTACAGCTGCTGCTACTATTCTTACTCCTACTTCTACTACTACTGCTGCTACTGCTACTCCTACTGCTATTCCTCTTCCTTCTCTCCTACTCCTACTACTACTGCTGCTGCTGCTACTGCTATTCCTCCTCCTACTACTACTACTACTACTAATAATAATAATTATAATTAATTATTATAATAATTTATTTATTAATTAATAAATAAAATTATTATTATTATTATTATTATTATTATTATTATTTTACTGTTGTGGCAGAGGCACCCCTAAGCCACCCCTGTCCACCCTTAAATGATGGCCATGATGAAAGAGTGTGGCTCTTCATTTCATCACCACTCGAACACGTCCGTGCTGTACTGCACAACACCCGCTCTCCATAACATGGTTAGCTTTTTCAATTAAGGGGCTAATCACCATCTGCACTGCTCAGAGAATCTATGTGCATTGACGTGATACCCTGGTGTATTCTTTATCCCTAGTGTGTGAACCTTAAATAATCAGGTATGGGACAAAGCCATCAATTTTCTATGGCCTTGCCCTCCATCTGAGCCAGTCTTTTCTTTAGAGAGGGACCCAAAGGACTGATTATTCTCTGTAATGATCCGTCGTACAGGTGGTGACAGCTAAATTGTTGGTTTTTCATTAAAAGCCCATCTCCGTCCCTAAGGTTTGATTACAGTGAAAGATGAAAGTTGTCTAGAAAAACAAAGGATCCAGCCATACAGCTTTTTTTCCAAAAGTGAAAGCCTTTTGCTGTTTATAACATAGGATAAGAAAAGAATTTCAAAAAAAATAATTTCAAGAAAACTAGAATTTCTAAAGAATTTCACTGTGTAATGTATATGTGACAAAGGCTTTTTCTGCTCATTGAATTTTAGTGTTATTTGGAAGATGGAAATTTTGGCTAGCCTTAAGCTGTAAATAAGGAACAACCCTCTTTTCCTATGTTAGTTTTCGGGATGGATGTGAAGTTTGGTGACTGCTTGATGGAATACCACCCTAAGGCAGACATAACAGCGCAGTTAAAACTAAGCCTCTGTAGAATAATCCCTTTGATATGCGCACTTGCCAACATCCTCTTTTCAGCTTCAGTAAACATGCGCACACAAGCACACAGCCATACAAAGCATGACATGACTAATAGCACATGGGACAATACTGGTGGTACAGCTTTGAGTGATTAATTTCACGTCTTTGGTCAACAGTGTCTTTTGTAGCATAAAATATAAGAGCTATGTGCGCCATCAGCAGGCATTGTGGATTAGACACAGCAGTTTGAAGTTCATGTGAAAATTGCATCACCATATGCCTAATTTTAAATGTAATATGTTTTAAATGTAATACTTTTATAATGTATTACCACAAGGATTGGATCTGTCAAATTGGTGTTGATTGGTGTTTCCAAACAGTCATCCGGGGGATTTCTTATAAAAACAGTTAGTGTTCGCTCTCCTAACTGTAGGTGTGATTACTTTTTTATTTATTTATTTATTTATTTTTTTATATATTTGGGTCTGGTGCCTTGTAATTAGTTTTTAACTGGGTTCCCTAAGCAAATACACTATATGGCCAAAAGAACACTCATATATGGTTCTTCCCCAAACTGTTGCCACAAAGTTGTAAGCACACAGTTGTATAGATATTTAAACTGTCAATTGTACAGCATGTCTTTGCATGCTGTAGCATTAAGATTTCCTTTCACAGGAACCACGGGGCTCAGGCCTCTTCACTTTAAACAGGAGTTTTTACTCTGCTAATATTTTAATCAGCTAAAAACAGGTCTTTCCTGGTAAACAGTTAACACATGAGCTTCCCCATAATTTAGGTATTGGGTAGATTGCTGTCAGTTTCGCTGGGATTTCAACCCTGGCTTGCGTTCACAGTAGGGGTGTTACAGTTTTAAATTTTCACAGTATGATAACCCAGTATAAAAATGTCACAGTATAAATCGACTATTTAAAAACACACGCGAGTGGTGAGAATTAAAGGAAAACTTTATTACAGAAACTTTACAAAAGTCACTTTTATCCTTGAGTGTATGTATAACAAAAACCAAAAGGAAACAAAAGATCAATTTGTTCTTTAGTCTAACTAGCGTGGCAGTGTGTAGCACTGCTTAGCTTTCCGATAGATTTTGGAGCGTGGCTGTAGGGATTTACACGCATTCAGCCCCAAGAGCATTAGTGAGCTCGAGTGAGGAGCGAGAAGGCCTGGGGTGCAGTCAGCGTTCCAGTTCATCCCAAAGGTGTTCAGTGGGGTTGAGGTCAGGGCTCTGTGGAGGCCACTCGAGTTCTTCCACTTCAGCCTTGGCAAACCATGGCGCTTGTTTTGTGCAGAGTGGAATTGTCACGCTGGAACAAGTTTGGGCTCCTTGGCTCCAGTGAAGAGAAAGTGTTATGGGACAGCGTACAAAGACATGACAATCCTGTGCTTCCAACTTTGTGGCAACAGTTTGGGGAAGAACCACATATGGGTGTCCACAAACTTTTGGCCATATAGTGTAGTTGCTTTGTTTACTTCTAGACATCAATGCCTTGGTCTTCTGTGTATTTGATGGTCATCGTGTATGATGGTTATAAACATACTAGGAGTGGCAGTAGAGGTAGCAATGTAATGTTTTTTTACAGTAGTAGCAGATTACCGAGCCAAAGGGTTTCATTGTAGCCATGTCTCCTGCGCGGAGGACTGAACGGTTACTGTAGTATGGCTTAGGGCGAGTTCAGAGGAAAGGGGTTGCGAAATCCAAGCGCTTTTGGGGAGTCGCAGCTGGGCACAAAAGTGATGAGAACCACTGGAGGAAGGAACTTGTTACATTCCAGATCCCAGCTGTGCTGTTACTGAACACTAAATCCCAGCTCCATATTCTTTTATTTATTTGGCATTTTTTCAAAACATTGTATAAGTGATGGCAGTGACTCTTTGATTTTTGCTTTGCAATAGAACTGTATTAGCAAACTAAAAGGCAGTGGGGGAAAAAGCCTTGAGCCTATATTCCCTCACACATAAAGTGAATAATTTGTGCTTAAACTATTCAATAGTGTTATTGGTGTTTTGCGTGTGTAACTGAATTAATGACACAATTTCAGCCTTGTTCGCTGATTTCTACGTCAAGAAATGGCTGCAAGCATTACATCTGATCAGTCCAATTTTTTGCAACAACAAACCTCATATATAGCAATAGATATCATGGTACAAACTGGAAACAGGCTTAGTTTCACACAGCGATGTTTTATCTTGCATAAAACCTAATTGGGGTGGTGTGCTTTCACATGTTGGGGAATTTCTCTGCCATTGTGTTGTCACTGGTGTCAATATGTTATCAGTTATGACAGCAGAACAATGAAAACATTATCAATAAGTTATCAGTTACGACAGCAGAACAATGAAAACATCATATCTGGGTGTGGTGTTAAGAGAAAAAAATGGACTGTGGTGGCTTGATGCACAGCAGTGTTACTGTCACCACCCTGAGGTGAAAGATTTTCCAATAACAGCACATCCTGGAATGTTTTCTTCCTCTTGTACCACAGCATTTTGTCTATGATTATTTAAAAAAAATAAGAAACAGCAAAGTGTAAGAAACAGCAAAATGCAAACTAAGACACATTTGCATCATGGAAAACACCTTCCATAAAAGAACCATAAACGTCTCCTCACAGAACACTTAACCATATCAATAATAACACGTTTGTCATTCATTTCTGTGGAGCTTCCACCCTGTGTACGTTGTTACTATAGAAACAATAACAGATGACTGTATGCTGTTATTGACTATTAATCAACACCTTCTGATCAGAATCAAGCCTTCCACAGCATTGTGTTATATGTGTAAGTGTACATGGTGGTGTAACGTTTGGTACATCCTTATTTTCTATTCTGTTGTTTCTCAGACGTTTCAGTTTGTAAAACTTGATTGCATACAATAATTGTGCCATTTTGTTACAAGCAAAAGTGCCATTTCCTGCTGTAGGCCTCCCTCTGTGTCTTTTTAGTGTTCTGGTTTCATAAATGTTGCCTGCAGCTGTCGAGTGTTTACTATTCCTCATTGTTTAAGGTCAGCATCTTGGCAGGAATCGCTAATCTTAAACAAGCACAAGGGGCGTCCTCTAAATAGCACTCATTATGCTACAGTGGAGCCCATTAAACAGGCATTTTTCAATTAGCTTGCCTGAATGGCAGCGATGTGTTTTCTGTAACAGATAAACTGTGGTTAGTCACCTCAGTGCTTCACCTTTAGGCTGATGTACAACACCACAGCGCCGCTGAAGGACCGCTCTCGACGCACTGTCACTGAACACTGATTTATTAAGCACTGAAATAACATACACAAGGTTTAACAGGTACATCTACAACGCAGCATGATGGAGAGAATTATAGCCTATACATAAGCATAATTCAGGGAAGAGAAATGTGCTTAATGATGGGGTTTTTCACCAAGAAGCTCTTTCATGTATTAATTTTTTTATGGGTTCTTTTGAAGTCGGTATTTCCCAGCGAAGGAGGGAGAAGTGGAGAAAATCGACTTTAGTCTGGCGACATGCTGAACACAAATGCTGATGACTGGGACAATTGTGTTAACTAAATTTGTTGACAGACTTGTAAGAGCTGGAAGACTGCAATGTCCCAGCAGGAAGGGCTGCTACTAGGAAACTATATTTCTAATTGAATGAATCGCTGTTGCGCGTCATGTAAAGTTGGTTAGCATGTTTAAGCAATTTCCCAAAATCTGTTTCATATCTGCTACAGTCGTTGAGCCAGTCACAGGGTTCTGAGTGTGAGTCTAGTAGTCTAGTGCTACTGCTAATGATTAGTGTCCGTGGCATTATAACAGTACAGCCTTCAGAATAGTAAAATGCATTCAAATTCTCAGGCATATTAGGTAACTCCAATAACCACTCTTTCCAGTTGTGTTAAACAGAAAAGTGTCTGTGGACGTGCAACATGCCGAACCTCGAGGTGGATCGGCTACAACAGCAGAAGACCACAAGATCAGGTTCCACTCCTGACAGCCAAACAACAGAAATCAGAGGCTCCAGTGGGCACATGCTTACTGAAAGTTTAAAAAACAAGGCCTGGGCTTTTTCCAATCTTCAGCTGTCCAGTTTCGGTGAGCCTGTGCCCACTGGAGCCTCAGATTCCTCTTCTTGTTTTGTGCGTGTGTGCTTTGAGATGTTTTTCTGTTCACCACGGTTGTGGATATTTGAGTTACCGTAGGCTTCCAGTCAGCTCAAATCAGTCTGGTCATTTCTCCTCTGACCTCTTTCATCACCAAGGCTTTTCCGTCTGCAGGATTGCATGAATTGGATGTTTTTTTTGTTTTTCGCACATTGTGAGTAAACACTAGAGACTGTTGTGTGTGAAAATTCCAGGAGCTCAGCAGTTTCCGAAATACTCAAAACAGCCCACCAACGACCATGCCACAGTCAAAGTCACTGAGATTTTCCTCATTCTGATGTTTTATGTGAACATTAACTTAAGCTTTTGACCTGTATCTGCATGCTTTTATACATTGCACTGCTGCTGCATGATTGAGTAATTGCATGGATGAGCAAGGGTACAGTGTTCCTATTAAAATGGCATGAGAATACACTTTGAGTTGGAGGAATGTAAGGAAATATTAATAAAAATAAGTTCATTTAGTAAAGGGTGCTGGTATTGGCCATATTTGTATTATTACTAAGGTTTAATGTTCACCTAGACGCATTTGGAAGAAAATGAAATGAACTACTACTGCAAATCTACTACGACTACTGCAGATGAATTCCTCTCCCGTGTTCACATTGCTTTCTCATTTTACCAAACTACCTTATTCAACGGGCCAATTTTATTTATACCAGCTTGTTTTACTGCTTTACATGAGGATAATAGAACAGAACCTGAGCTACTTCCTCCCTGACCGAGCCCAGACCTCATAAACTGGACCACATCCCCATATTTCAACTTCCTTTGCAGTACTTTAGCCATTTTGAGTGATAGGATTAAGCCATTATTATCAGGCCAAAGCACAACAGCAGGAAGAATTTAAGATCTTATTGATTGGTCTAAAATGTTCTGTTCAGAAAATGAGTCTTAAAAGATGCCAGCTTATTGAATTGCGTCGTGCTAAAGTAAACAGAGGAATAAACTGACCTTTTATAAGCCGCTTTAGCAGGTCGTTGTATCTAAGCGTACAGGTATACCCAGTAAATTACCTCATACTCGGATTAAAGATTCAATGTATTTTTGAAAATGTCACTGATACTTTGGCGCCTTTCTTTAGCCTCTGTGTCAATAAACTGAAAGCCTCTAATGCAGCGTAACGTGGCCTAAAAGGCTAACGCTGTCCTTTTTTTTCCCCCTAGTGGCTTTCACATCTTCATCTGTAGGGATTAAATGGTTTTGTCTAGCAGTAATGTATTTTGTTAGGCGCAGGGACATTTGAGGCTGATGTTATTGCAGTGCCTGTGAATTTGTTCTCTTTTAATCATAAGCAACTTTACAGTCTTCCATTACTGCAGTGTTCTTCGTTGCAGAGATACATCTGCTGTCTGAACGTGACAGTTTAAATATTTTCATAAAATGTTGACATAGGATTCTACGTATTAAAAAGTCTCAAAGTATCAGAAAGGATACAGGTAAATTCAAGCGAAAAATAACATTACAAATACACATGGGTGCATAGTTAAACACTCTGATTAAAGTTTTAAGGAATCATTTTTTAAGGAAGAATCACACACACACACACACACACACTGCTGGGAAACCACTGTATTGCCATAACACGTACATGTATTACATGGGGATGCAGTGAAACCATTTTTTTTTTTTTTTTTTAGACTGAGTACAAATACAGGTTCGTGTTTTTTGGGACTCATCGATACTGATGCCAAAATAAGTAACCTAGTTAATATTAAGCAATCATGGACCTCACAGAACATTGTATTTAGCTCTGTGTTTCTCCGGTTTCCATAGTGGCCATGAAAGGTGCATTTATGCTACCAGACACGTTCTTTATAACGTTGACTAATTGATTTGTGGCTGAATTCTTTGTTGTCGTGGATCCGATACTGGCTGATCATCAAGCATAACATACTGGGTAAGGGCTGTTGTTTGCACTTACCCAGAATTGTCTGTTTTTGTCACCTAGCCAGCATTTGTTGCAGTGTTGGTTGCTGCCATGTGCTTCTAGCAGAGACCTCCATATGTTATGCTATACTTCTCCCCCTTGATATTTTTGCAGAGCACAATGACATTGGTCTAGATCCTTGTCATACTGTTTCACCTGTTTGTGTTTGTGTAGGCTTATTCCACATAGTATCACATGGTTGTCTGACGTTAGTATCAGATTTATTTTAATTTTTTTTAATGAGTAAATGAGCACAATATTGGAAAGTTACCCAATCCCCATTTGTATTTGTTCACCCCTAATTATGTATGCACACTGGCTCATTGATGCTCTGTTCAGTCAGTGAGACACTCAAATTTCTTAAAGAGTTAGAGTTCAAATGTATTGTACATCTGTGACACTCTCTTTATAGCTTTATATAAGAGATGTATTGAATTTTCCCTGAAAAGCTTGCTTTCTCGTCGGTTGAGCTTTGTCAGAAGTCTTACTAGCCACCTGCTTGACTTTTACTTGCACATCTGGCTGCATATTTTGAGTAAAGCGCACACATGACCGAGACTGGCAGCGACTTCTGTTTTCGTTTCCTCACTGCCACTCAACATCCATTAGCACAAAGTGACCAGGTCACAATCCATGAGGGAATTGTTATAATGAGCCATGTCACAGTAATTAAGGAAGTAACCAGAGGTTGGCTAATTAGAGGGCTTCCTGTTGATGGAGCGAACAGTAGGACGAGCCAGATTGCTATTACCTGCCACTCATGGTCCCAGCTGGAGGCCTTTGACCTAGCGTACTGGCGCCGTCTAGCTTAAAGCTTTATCCCTTTCTAGCGTAGTTAGTAGGCAGTGGAATTGGGAGCACTGCTGGAGTCCAATTTTCACTTTCTTTTACAGATTGTGCTGTAACTTTCTTCAAGAAACACTGATGAAAATGGTTCAGTCCAGGGGAAAGAAGCTCTAGTCCTTTTGTTGTGCTATTTAAAGCTCCAGAGTTTTCTGAAGACCAAGATTTCACACTGAGCATTTTAATTAGGATGGTGAATTGTCAGTTTAAGACTTTGAGTCTGATGACATCCAAGTCTTGTGTTTACTCCTCAAACCGCCCAGGGATGTCCGTGTATTTCATCAGTAATTGGTGGAATATGACTGAGGTTAGAATTTTTTATAGATTTTTCCTGTGATGCCATTTGTCACATTTCATCAAAAGTCTGTTTCACAACCACAATGGAGACGATGCATTTTCCTAATGACATTTGTTCTTATTTGAATTTTTTTTTGCAGTTGTTAAGAGTTTTCCAGTTGTCTTCTTTTGCTACTAACTACTCTTTCACTAGTGACAATTTTAAAATTTTTGCTTCCATTGCTTTATATTTGATAGATAAATTAATTCAGGAATAACAGGACACACACGCACAATGACGCACAATGGTGTTGTCATGGCAATATTTATTTACATTTGGTGTGTAAAATATTAAAAATCCTTGATTCTGTATTTAAAATCTGTTAAATTCATTATTTTTTTGATCTTCTTTTTCAGATGCAGCAGCTATTTTATGAGAACTACGAGCCGAATAAGAAGGGCTACATCCGGGACCTGCACAACAGTAAGATCCACAGAGCCATCACACTCCATCCCAACAAGAACCCGCCTTATCAGTATCGGCTGCACAGCTACATGCTGAGCCGCAAAATCGCTGAACTTCGCCACCGCACCATTCAGCTTCACCGCGAGATCGTGCAGATGAGCCGATATGGCAACACGGAGGTGCATAAGGAGGACTTGCAGCTTGGTATGCCTCCCTCATTCATGCGTTTTCACCCACGTCAGCGGGAGGAGGTGCTCGAGTGGGAGTTCCTCACTGGGAAGTACATTTTCTCTGCCTTGGATGGGCAGCCCCCACGTCGCGGCATAGACTCCTCCCAGAAAATGGCACTGGACGACATCATCATGCAGGTTATGGAAATGATTAATGCCAACGCGAAGACGCGAGGGAGAGTCATCGACTTCAAAGAGATTCAGTATGGCTACCGGAGGGTTAACCCAATGTATGGAGCCGAATATGTGCTTGACCTGTTGCTACTTTACAAAAAGCACAAAGGGAAGACCATGACAGTACCTGTCAGGAGACACGCTTATCTTCAGCAGACCTTCAGTAAGATCCACTTCCTGGAAGAGGACGAGATGGATGCTCAAGCACTGGCTGCGAGGATCAACCAGGGATCGGACTCGCTGTCTTTCCTCTCCAGCTCCCTTAAGAAGTTTGTGCCTTTCAAACTTAGCGGCTCAGGCACAGACCTGCAAGAACCCAAAGAGAAGAAGATCAACATCCTCGTGCCGCTGGCGGGACGTTATGATATATTTGTACGCTTTATGGCCAACTTTGAGAAGATCTGCCTCATTCCAAACCAGAACGTCAGGCTGCTGATTCTTCTCTTTAACACTGACAACAACACTGAGCGTATGAAGCAGATCGAGCTGATGCGAGAGTATCGTTCGAAATATCCCAAAGCAGACATGGAGATCGAGCCTGTTTCTGGCCCCTTCTCCCGCGCCCTGGCCCTGGAGGTCGGCTCCGCCCATTTCAGCAACGACTCCTTGCTCTTCTACTGTGACGTGGACTTACTGTTTACAGCCGATTTCCTCAAGCGCTGTCGGGCAAACACCATATTAGGAGAACAGACCTACTTTCCGATCATCTTTAGCCAGTATGACCCAAAGGTTGTCTACGCGGGAAAAGTACCAAGCAACAACCACTATGTGTTCACGTCCAAAACAGGCTTGTGGAGACACTTTGGCTTCGGCATCGTCTGCGTGTACAAAGGTGACCTGGTTAAAGCAGGTGGCTTTGACGTCTCCATCCAAGGGTGGGGAATGGAAGATGTGGACCTCTTTAACAAATTTGTCCAGTCAGGTATTAAACTGTTCAGGAGCACAGACACTGGCATAGTGCATGTACATCACCCTGTCATATGTGACCCCAACTTAGATCCCAAACAGTACAAGATGTGCCTGGGTTCCAAAGCCTCATCCCATGGTTCAACACAGCAGCTGGCTGAGCTGTGGCTGGAGAAGAACGACCATGGCTTCCGAAGGATCTCTAGTTCAAACAATGGCTCAATGAGGACAGCATAGGCCCTGCAAGCAAGGACCTCTACCTGCCTGTCTTCCTCTTTATGGTGTTTTCAGCTACCTAATTTATTTTTTCATAAAAAAAAAGACTTCTGTGGATATATTTTGAAATAACTCCTTTTATAAAGTATACAAAAAAAAAAAAACAAGAGCAAAGACATTATCAGTACCAGAAATTGGTTATGAAATGGACCCTCAAGTGTTGGAACATCAAAGTGTGTTTTTCTTTCACAAACCCAAAAAAAATCAGCATTGTATTTATGGCACCTCATGTGAGGACGCTAAGTATACTGTGTACCTCAGTGATGTGCACATCAATCACAGTGTGTGTGTGTGTGTGTGTGTGTGTGTGTGTGTGTGTGTGTGTGTGTGTGTGTGTGTGTGTGTGTGTGTGTGTGGAGAGACTCGCATTAATGAGGGTCCGACTTCAGATGTGCAAACGTGGTGTTGAGGAACAATTTAATGTATTATTTGTGAATGTTTACAGGAAGCCTCACAAACAAGCGTTTGTTGGAAAAGCTGACAAAATAACTAAATTATTGCATATAAGGGCCATAAAACATGTCTGCATTTCTGTTGATCCCTATTTTTATTTTCTGTAATGACACTGTTTTGTTTTGTTTTGTTTTAATTTCACGAATTTTGACTTATGTGAACAGAACTGCTGGATCTAGGGTTTTGACTTTTCCAACTTGTTCCCGCTGTCTAATTTATTGAATATGCAGTCTTGTGTAGCGCTGTCAGACTGCCGTTGTGTATATTAGATTGTTATAGATTGCTCCATCACGATCATCGAGTTGTTCATTTGTTTTTCTGTTACTCAATTAATTTGGTTACCAAAGACTTTTTGCACAGTTGCTGTAGGTGTTTGTGCGTGTTTGTGGGTGTGTGTGCGTGTGTGTTTATGTATGCAGGCAGTAGCACAGTCATGAACATTAGAAATGAGGTACTGACAGTCAGATTATTTACAATACTCCTACAACTTATTACCTAGTCATGTAGAAATAGTCAGTTTTTTTTTTGTTTGTTTTTTTCCCCCCCAAAATGTTTCACCAAATCTGCACAGCGTTTTTTTGTTTGTTTGGTTGTTCTTGTTTTTTTTTGTTTTTTTTTTTCCTTGTTAGACCTTTAATATTGTAAAGCAATCCGCAGGACCTTGATTGATCATTCCTCCATGGTGGAGCCATGCTGTGTGGAGGTGTGAGGGGTGTTTGCCCACCACCTCACCTTTGGGACTCATGGACTGCTCTTCCTCAATGTTACACACACCATCTGTCTGGGGCTTATTTTGTACTTCTGTTCGGTTAGCCCCCATCCAACTGGGAAAAGGTTATATATTAATAAATGGAAAAAAAGTTTGTTAAACGTTGTCTGTGTATTTTGTTTAACTGTGTTATCATCAAGTGTTTATGCAGCATTTAAAGTAATAGTTCTCAGAGATGGAAAATTCAATAGCCCAGGGCCTGGAACAAGCACATTTCTGCAGTTAGGGTTTTTTTTTTTTTTTTTTTTTTTTTTTTAAATCAAATCTATCAACACTTGCCTTTGCAAAACAAAATTTTCATGTGGTACACTATATGACCTGACCATCACACATCCCAGTCCAGACTTAATCCCACCTTTGCTGTTATAATTACCTCCACACTTCTGGGAAGGCTTTCCACTGGATTTTGGAGCGTGACTCTAGGGATTTGCTCATTCAGCCACAAGAGCATTAGTGATGTCAGGGCTCTGTGCAGGCCACTCGAGTTCTTCCACTCCAGCTCCAGCCATGTCTCATTGAAGCTCGCTTTGTGCACAGGGACAAAGTCATGATGGAACAGGTTTGGGCCCCTTAGTTCCAGTGAAGTGAAATTGCGAAGCTACAGGATGCAAAGACATACTATACAATTCTGTGCTTCCAAATTTTGTGGCAACAGTTTGGGGAAGAACCACATATGGGTGTGATGACCAGGTGTCCTCAAACCTTTGGCCATGTAGTGTACGTAGGCTATGATTAAACAAAAGGCCCTTCACGATGGTGCGACACATCTCAGTGCTGTTTTGTTGTTGAGGTTTCAAACACATCACATATGCTATATAAGAAACTGTCTTAGAAGATGATGATTATCATATAATTGTTTCTCTTAGTCTATGTTTAATGCACTTTGACTAGAAAACTAGCTCACTGTTATTATACTGTTAACTGCAACTTTTTAGGCTAATGGGTTATGATTCCAGGCAACCAAAACAGGACACTGGCCAGCACACTGAAGCTTTTTTTGCCCAGTGAGCTAGCTAATACGTTTATGTCTTCCCTCTGGTACTTTTCTCTCCCAATTTTCCCCTTATCCCAAATACAACTGATCATTCAACACTTACAGTTTTCAAAGTCTGCTTCAGTGTACATGATGCTTGACTGTAGGCCTTTAGCTTTTCTAACTTGTTACCTAAATTAACCTCGTAGTCCAAGTCAAAACTAAAGCTAACTTCAGGCACTGTTTTGGCTCATTGATTAAAATTTGGTTTAGAAGATTGTGTATATAGTTTTTAGTGGAGTCATTCCTTTAAACCGTCCAGCTGTTTGTTCAAACCTTTCAGATCCTGCTGTCTATAATATCTAATCTAATTCAGTAACGGCAGTCAGCACGAGACTCTGTAAAAAGCCTGTTACATGGAGCGAAGTGACCAAGTGATTCTTGATCAAGAGCCCTAATTAAATGATTTCACAGGGCTTGCACTTTTAAACGACTGCCAACAAGCGACGCTTGCCAGTAGCCTGTTAGCAGGCAGTGCTAACCAGCAAGCATGCCAAGCAAATAAGAAAAAGGGCTATTTAAAGTGTGACAAGCTCACAAAACCTTCCATGTCTTTTCATAGGCTTGGAATTAGCCACGTTTCGCACTCTTCGGGTTTGGAAACAGTCTGGAAGAATATTGAATAAATTTCTCCAGTCAATGTGGCTTGCATATAAAATGCTTCAGCTGTGGAAAATCACATGGCAAAGCAATACACTACCTAGATTAATACCACAACACAGCTGACTTCTGATTGGTCAGATGCTGTTGATTAATTTTCTATAACAGCAGCTCTGACAGTAGTTCTGGCTGCAAGGCAAATCACAGGTTTATATTAAACTATAGTGATACTAATACATTATCATTTCTATAGTAACAGCTTACACATGGATTTGTATGGCACATAATGTGTATGCTCCACATAAACAGATTTTTTTTTCTTTTTTTTCCCCCAAAGTGTGTAATTGTTGATATGGTGAAGTTTTCTGTGAGAAGAAGTGCCAGCTCTTTGTAACAGTCATAAGGCAAAAGCTTTCAGGAGGCAGAATGTTGTGCTTTATGATTTCTCAGTAACAGTACAAGGCGCATTATTTGTTTTAACTTCAAGAGAGGGGAGAAAAAAAGAGGCTGGTGAGGGAACAACTGTTTGTAGCTGCTGGAATTAAAGTGACAACTGGAGCTAACTTGTTTCGCAGATGTTCCATAACATTTAATGGATAAAAAGTACAGTGTCTTTTTTTTTTTTTTTTTTTTTTTTTTTTTTTTAAATTAATTAAAAAAAATCAATACCTAATTTCAATGAGGCATGCTGTAATAGGAAAATTATCAGCATAGCCTTTAGACATGGGAACGTTTGGAAATTTTAAAACTGGTTCTGGTTATCCAATTTTCTTTTATGCCAACCAGACTTTAAGGGTTATGAAATCCTCATGGCTACAGAATTATTCCACAGTTTCAACTTTACGTAGTTGTCCGAAAGTTACTGTTTTGGAACATCCCATTCTTTAGAACTGTCGCTGATTATATTGTGTTTGAGTCACAGCTTGTTGTTGCACAAGAGCCTTGTGTTATTGTGCAATATGGTGACTTGTTGCTGATTTGGCAGCTCCTTTTTTTTTTTTGGCAGCCAGTTACATTGTGAGCAGAATGAAGATGAGGGAATCAGTTCTATTGTTGATTCTTGTCCCGAGGTTGTGCTATACTGACATTACTTGTTCAAGTTATAATCCAAGAGCATGACATGCTGGAAACAACATCTTTGGACTGCCTGTGGGAGAGAGTGCGCCGTACAGGGCTATATCATGTTGGAGAACCCCATCAAAGCCTACAACATCTGTGGTTGTTGGAACTGCTGTATTGCATTTTGTGTTTAATTTCCACTGCTTCATAATATGATCCTGAGAGTGTGGAAAGCACAAAACATTACGTAAGCCTGAGCTGTTGATTTTGGTTTGTTATTTGGCCAGATTCAGTTCTGATGCTTTGTCCTTTCATGAATGGGCACCACCCTCTTTCGTTTGTCTGGGTTTGTTTTGGTGCTAATGGTAGAACAATGATCAAATACAATATGAAACCATTATAAAGGCAAATACAGTTGCTGCTTTATAATGATTAAATCAGACTAAAGCATACTTATTCAAAGAAAGACTCAAAAAGAGTTTTGAGACTCAAAAAGAGACTCAACTTGGAGCATTAATGGAAAAATAAACAGAAAACCCTCTATGATTCTACCTAGAACCTTTGAGTCTGCGTGTAGAGGCAAACTAAAGCCACTTTAAGCTAGACAGTAAAACTGTGCAAAGGAGGGCGTTATGGTTTTTGCCATCTGTGGCTCTCTGGCAGTCCTGAGGTTTCAACTTCTGGTCTATAGTGCAGAACCTTAAGTACTCCACTCCGAATTACTTCAGGATAAAGTCCTGGTATGATCCTGAGCTCTGTCTACTGTCTGTGTGGAGTTTCACATGTTCTCCCCATGCTCGTGTGGGATTCCTCTGGGTTCTCAGGTTTTCTCCTGCCTCCCAAAAACATGCTAGTTGGTGGCTTGGCAACTCTAAATTGCTCTTAGGTGTGAGTGAGCATGTGAATGTGTGTGTATGGTGCCCTGTGGTGGACTGATGTCCATCTCAGGAGTTATTCCCACCAGTTCTCTCAGGATAGGTTCTGGATCCACCATGACCCGGTCCAATATTTGTTTCTGAATGAGTCTGTGGTTATTTTGATGTGTGTCTTCATAACGTTCGTCTAGTTAGCTCGCTGAGTTCTCAAGCCTCTTGGCTAATGATTGTAGGGCAGGGGTCTTCAGTCTTGTCCACACAGGTCCGGTGTGGCTGCAAGCTTTCAATCCAGCCAAATACGAGGCGCACTTGATAGTTGATTGGAGCGCAAGATGAACTGATTTAACAGGTGAAAACAGGTGGGACTCCTGCCTGGTTGGAACGAAAGCCTGCAGCCACACTGGCCCTTTGTGGACAAGATTGAAGACCCTTGTTATAGGGTCTTACAACTGTCACTCAATTCCCTTCTTCCTGGGGTGTGCTTGTAAATGAAATGGAAAATGAAGCACATATCTGCATCATTGAAAGACAGGACAGGACTCTTGACAGGAAATGAACTAGAAGATCTAGACATTGTCACAAAGCTGCTTTACAGAAATAGATTTAGATCCCTAATGAGCGAGCCAGAGGCAACAGCGGCAAGAAAATAATAGCCTGAGATGACACAAGGAAGGAACCCCGTCCTCTTCTGGGTGACACCACTTAGTGAGATTATAAATCATTACTCATCTACAACTGTATTCTGTAAAACCAGTCAGTATTAAGTGTGTTGAAACTTAGTACTTTAACATATTCAGTATGTTGTGATTAAGTGTCCTTGGATGAGTACAGGACAGTCTTTATGATTATAGCAGCTGTTCATAGGCACAAGTATTCTACAGTATTCAGGTGACATTATCAACTGAACTGGAAAGTACGAATCTTTAGATTATCCATATAGGACCATCCACATGAGCAAATGGTGCAATGCAGCTTTTCATTCATTGTTGTAAAACTGAATCTTAGAGCTGCTTTTCCTTGCTGACGTCCATCGACATGCTTCTGCTGTCCAGCACGCTAGGATTAAAAGACAGGGCTGTCTTGAGCTTTGGTCACAGTGCCAGATTCCATAGCCACGGTTTCAAGGACACAACCAACATCTGATTGCTACCTGCCCACACACACACACACACACACACATTATTTCATCAAACACGACTTTCTGAGAGTCATTTGAATTGCCCCAGAGATAATCGATGAAAGACAAAATTTCATGCTTTCTAATATGTGAGGGCAAAAAACTAGGCATGGCATCCTGTGAAATTGCAGACAGCAGACATCTGTGATTTGTCAGCTAATATCACTTTTGGCAGGTGCCACTGAAATTGTGATCCGAGAGCTTTCATACATGACAGCGTGGTGAAGGGATTCTCAAAAATATGACTTTTTCTAACTTGCCATGAAGATTTTTATTTTTGTGCTGTATATCTGTCTCCCCTTTTCTATCAAACGCAACAGAGTGCCAAATTATTCGTCATGACTTGATGGGTTTTGATGTACAACCATGCTGTCTTTTCACGTGGCTTTCATAAATCACCTTCTTCCTGGTGGACGAGCCTTTTGAACATCATATGTTGTGAATCTTTGTTTTAAAATCCAAGAGTATCGAGTACATTTTTGGAACTGTGTTATCACGTAATGCTGCTTTTGACCACAAACATTACGATATATTACAAATATTACGATCATGTTTATTATGAGGTTTCGTATGATTACTCAAGCCAACGATTAAGATGTTGCATGCCGGGACTGAGCTTTTATTGGCTTTCTCAAGTGAAGAATCTAGTGAAGAACCAGTAAACATCTTTCAGAGAGTTCCAAGTTAACTCAGCTTTTCACTGAAAAAAATGTAACTGTAGATTCCACTGGAGGAAACTATTCCCTTCTGTTACTGGGAATGAGGATGCCTGAGCCAGCACGCAGTACTTTGCTGAAACGCTGCCAGGGTGCAACAACCACAGATCTGAATTTGCATATTGTTCCTGCATCTTATCTACAGTCAAACATCATGACATCAAGGTTGTTTCCTGATCACAGTGTATGATTATACACTGTTTTTGGCTTTGTAAAGTGTGCTCGAGTGGCTATCGTGTTCCCTACATAGCACACACATTAGTGTTTTCCAACATTCTGTCAATGTGTGCCATGTATAAATGACATATGATTTATATTCGTTATTTTTAATACTAAATAAGCTGTTTTGCATGTAATGTATGGAGCCACTGAGGTGACATCCTGTTATTTTTTTTTAACACTGTAAAAAAATTATATCTCTGCAAGTGAAAATATCTTAAATATGGGCAAATTATCTAATATTTCTTTTTATTATAAATCAAATACACAATTGTTTTTACCTATATTTAGATTTTGTGCTTTTACACATTTCACACTTTACATTTTCTTATTCTATTTGCAGATAATTTTGGTTCTTTCTAGAAATAATTGTTTAAAATTAGAAAAATTGTCTACCAATAGAAAAAGTATATTTCAAGTTTGAAATGAGTAAAACCCATGTCCAGAAATATGGCCAAACGTTTGTGGACACCTGACCATCACCCCCATATGTGGTTCTTCCCCAAACTGTTGCCACAAAGTTGGAAGCAAACAATTGTATAGAATGTCTTTGTATGCTGTAGCATTAAGGAACTAAGGGGCCCAAACCTGTTTCAGCAAGACAATGCCCCTGTGCACAAAGCAAGGTTCATGAACACATGGCTTGCCAATGTTAGAGTGGAAGAACTCGAGTGTCCTGCACAGAGTCCTGACCTCAAACACACTGAACACCATTGGGATGAACTGGAACACCGACTGTGCATGAGACCTCCTCACCAACATCAGTGCCTGATCTCACTAATGCTTTTGTAGCTGAATGAGCACAAATCCACACAGCCACATGCTCCAAAATCTAGTGGAAAGCCTTCCCAGAAGAGTGGAGGTTATTATAACAGCAAAAGGGGGCTAAATCTGTAATGGGATGTATGGGTGTGATGGGAGCACATACAGGTGTGATGGTCAGGTGTCCTCATACTTTTGGCCACACAGTGTATATTAAGGCTATGAGTGAAGCTTCTCAAGATCTATTTCTGGGCTACAAAATACTTGTGGTATTTTAAAATGAGAGAGAGAGAGAGAGAGATTAACTGAATTAGACCACTGTGGCTGCAGGAACCTAAGCATGGAGATAATTCATAATGATATTACACTTGAATGCATAAAGACATACTGGAGTCCCTGGTGTTGTGACATGAATATATCATTAAGCAAATTCTCAAAGTGAATAGACTTTTTTTCCTGTTCCCACCAAATAATTAACTGGAGGCCATGTATTAAGTATGATTTCCATGCAACTTATTAAATTGTGAGCTTACCCAGAAATATTAACATATGACCTAAATATATTATTTTTTGGTTATATCTCACCAATAAATAACCACCATGTCACCTTAGAAGCTCTGTATAAATGCCTGATTTGACTTTCTTTTCTTTTTTTTTTTATTATTCTTTAAAGTAACTACTCTAGCATTTCATCTAGCTGGCTAATTTGAACATGTTTCACTACTGTGTGCTTATTTGTTAGACCAGCAAAATAACTATAAAAACATGATATTTTAAAATTGAATGTTCCAGTGAAAAAAAAAATTGTATTCAGTGGACCTAAATGTATTCCATTGGTTTGGCATACAACTATGTAGCCTTCACACCTAATTTTGGATTTTGTATCTTGACATAAATCAGCTTCAGTGTTTAAAAACAAGGTTACTGAGGGTATTAGGAAACCAGTGCAGCTTGTCATGTTCCTGAAAAACCACAAAGCACAAACTCCTGTCCTCAACAATTTCCTGTGTCAGAAAATGTAACATTACAGCTTTATCTCTGGCTGTTACAAAGCGCTGACACTGGAGACTCCTTCCAAAAATGCTAAATAAACATCTCTTCACAGAAAACTTGACCTTATCAATAATTATGTGAAGTGTCACCTATAAGTCTCCATGTAGGTTTTTACTATAGAAATATATTATTATTAATGAGTGCATTAATATAAATCTGTTTTGTCTTATAAAAAAAATAAGTAAAATATATAATTAAAAAAATAAAAACTAATCAGGGTCGAGATTTCAGGATCATGGTACACTGTGTATCATCATATTCTTAAAAGTATACATGATGGCATTACTTAACTTCTCCCATGATTTGGAGCTGCACCACCAATGTTACGGATACTAGATGTCAGGAAAGGAACTGTCAGCACTGTGGAGACGAACTCTGTGTTCACGCATGTCATCTGCTGAACACATGGAGTGAAGCTCCTCGAGCCTGGCACTGCTCTTCCTGTGCTGGATGTGCTGTTCCAGGACTCATACTCTCAGTGGATCGTGTCAGGGAGACAAATTAGTCAGTCTTTAACTCACTGAAGTGTGAACTCCAGTTTAAAACCTTGCTTACAGGAATATTCTAAGCATTCCAAGAAATCATATTAGAAAAACGCTGAGAACTCATATTTAAATTTAAATATTAGACAGAAATGGGTAATATAAAAAAAGATATAATATTTAAATATTTACGCTATTACACTGTCAGCTTGCAAGTAAGGCAAATATCCTTTGGTACATATGGGAACCTTTACATTAAGGTTCCTGTTACTAATATTTCTTACTGCAACTGAATTAGTTAACATTAACAGACGCAGCATAAATAAACTATGCGTAATATTAATACATTTCTTAATTCTGCCAGTTAACAACTGTAAGTTCCCCATAGTATGAACAATGGTTACTAATGCAAAGTCGGGCTATTTGGCTGATGTGGTTTATTATTTAAAAAAAAAAAAACATTCATTAATACAAATTTTAATTACATTAGTTATTTTAGTACTAATGCTGAAACACGAATCATGTTAACTAATCTGTTAAATAATGTCACTTAAGGGAATCTTAATGTAAACTGTTATCATTCAATTCAATCACTTAAAAGTTAACAGTGTTAAGTCTTGCTCAAGGCACCAGCGGAGGCTCTCTGATCCCTTCTGTTACAGAGCTTTAAAAGCTGAGCTTCACTGGCCCATGATGAGATAAGTAAGCTAAAAAGACTTTGCTGAGTTACATTATTACCCATCAGCCTAACCAAAACAGAGAAGTAAATACTGAACCTTTATGCATGTCATCCACACTCATAAACCATCAATTTAAGATTGTTTTAAGAATTTAAATCACCTCTCTATTACTGTAATGTTATCTAGACCATTATCCTGATTAAGTGTTGATCACAACACTCCAAATCCAACATGGCTGACAGTGACAGATCTTAGCACATCCTAGGCATTTCTGTCTAACGTTTCTATACAAAGAGGTCTAATCAAGTTGATAAATTTATCAATAAGTATACATTATTAATAATAAAAAAATTAACTTAATAATAAATGTACACTGTTTCCAAATATTTTTACATAAATAATAATAGAAATAATTTTAAAACCATATTTTTCTCTTATTTAATAGCTGCTAACTTCTATGTTTTAGACTAATTTATGGACGAAAAGGTTAAACATGTCATTTGGGATAAGTGGGAAAATCTTGTAAATACTCTTATCTACAAGCTGACTCATACAGATTCTTACAAATTTGCTGTTTCGAAACTGTGTTTGCATTCTTTTTCTTGAAATCAGTATTAATTTCAAAAGACATGTTGCAACCTCTGTCAAGCTACGAGTCATGGTTGTTATTCATCAGTTTACTCCGGTAATTGTAGTGACATGCAGTTCCAGGTAAAATCTCAGTGCTTTCTTTAGAACTGCATATGACAAGAACACAAACCTAACAATTCTCAGATCCTGAAGTGGAAGTCAGCACTAAACCAACATCTGTAATAATTTAACCCAATCAGTGATGCAAATAACATTTCCTACCAAAGCACAAGAGGTGAAAAACTATTCCTACTGCAGGGAAAATGCACTTGAATACAAGTGTTGTTAAAGAGAATCATTCAAGAACTATGAACATATGTTGTTAGTTATTGAAGTGCCAATATAACAATTTTAGCTTTACATTTTTGTGTGTATTCACCACAACTGTGATCTCAAATATCTGAAAAACATTTCTGTGTTGACATGACACTCAAATAACATCTTAAGGACAAAAAACTTGAAATCTTATAATGCGTAACATATGTTCTGCTTTGTTTGTATGCATTATGCACACATTGTTCTCAGAATGGACAAAAATAGTTGCGTTTTATTATGTATTACATTCATTACACACATATTTTAACAGTATGGAGTTTCCTTTCATCTCACCATTTAATAGATTGAAAATGTTCCATTGAATCTGAACATTTCTGAGAAAATAACATTATAATGATGTTTCAGACAAGTATAGATTATTTTCTTATGAAAGGATTAGGATTATAATGTCACAGATCACAAATCACAATAACAAATAAACTAGTCAACAAAACATTTTTATATAATATACATGAATCAGATTATTAATTAATAAAATTACTATGGTTAGCTTTAACTGTCGCTCATCTTTGTGTGTCAAGTAGTGTATCTACACAGCTCATCTTAGTACAGTATTCCCAAAACATGGCCTGAAGGTTTATAATGCAATGTGTGCTTAGAAATGGAGCATTATGCTGTGTGTGCAGTTTCTAAAACAATTTAATTCCAATATAATGCGTTCTTCTGCCAATGGCTACAGCAAGGAACATATTGGCTTCAGTTATTGGCCAACGCACACCATGTGTACAGAATTGTGGAAAACTGAAATTTTTCCACACTGACACAAGCTTAATACAGTAACTATGATTTCTTTAATCATCTGCTTAAAGTTTAAATCAAAGGAGATCCATTAGGACCCAACAGTAAAGTCAAGGGAGGTTTTTACTTTCAAGTGCCCAGGTTTAGGCCATATAGTGTATACACACACAGTTACGCATATTAAAGTCTCTGGTCTGTCTGATGGGTCCCAACTCCTGGTGTATTGACCAGTTTTATCACACCTCCTAGGATGCAGGAGGGTCACTCCGGGTCACTGGGTCTTGTGTTTTTCATCCCATTCAGTTTCTCCAGGAGGGCTATTGTCTACCAAATATTGTTTTTCCTGACCAGTGACAACATAGGAACTTCAAAACAAACTGTCTTCCGGTCTGTAATGCTTGTTCGTGTTTGGATGCGCCTGCTGTTAGTCATTTTATAGACACTGTGTGGGCCACCTATGATCCTTTGGGCGGAGCTTCATGAACATGAGCGGGATCGTTCAAATATCGAACCCACCTCATAGTTAGAGATCTAATATTGAAACTAATAGACTATAGACTAATCTTACCTAATGCACCTAATCTAATACCTAATTCAGCTAATGAGGTGAGCTAACCTAGGTAAGTTGTGTATGCATCTCTATTCTGTGTTATTGTGCAAGGTACTCAAGATTTGTGAGTTTGTGAAGATGGGTTGTTTATGGTCTCATGGCAGAATTGGCACTTTATATTGTCTTCTGTTACTATGATGTGCTGTCGCTGGACAGTATACTGATAACGTTGATTACCCTGACCTCTCCGGGTTCAAATGTCAAACTCCGCCCATGATTGTAACCCCTGGGAGAGACTAAGAGAATCTACCATCTGAGCTCATGGGAGATTATTTCCATAGACCTTTGATGCCATTCATTCAATTGCTTTTCTAACGTCTTTTACCTTCAAATTAATGCTTGTATCTTTATTAACCTGTATAATAAACATATTTAACCAATTTCTTTCTTAAGGCCTCAGTTCTTTAGTTCTTTAGGTAAAATAATCTACTGGACATATTTAAAATAAAATAAACCAGGAACTATAAAGGCTACAGCTTGCATTATTGAAAGAAACTGCTGAGCTAGCAGAGAAACTCTTCCTTTTGGTACATGCTTAGATATGAACAAAAGCCTCTGACACAGTTGCATCACATTCTAGTGAAAAGCTTTATATTATAAAGCTGGGCACGTATTAGTAGTTGAGCACTAAGCAGGAAATTACTTTACCTACATTTATAGTAAAAGTTTATTAACTGATATACATTAAGCCTATACATTGGAGTCTGGTAATCCAGTTAACTACAAATATAAATTAGAGTCAATAATGTATGTAATAAATTAATGCACCCATGTAACCTTTTATTTCTGCCACTGGTTCTTCCATTGGCTGTCAGAGAATTAAGTCCTACAGGTTCTTCCAAGGACGCATTTTCCTCAGCAGTCCCTCACTGGTGGTAAGAGGTGATGGTGGATTTCAGATGGTCGGGCTTTTTTTTCTTTTTGGAAGAGCTGCTATTTAATGAGCAAAACAATCAGCGTCTGCACGTGGGCCAAACACAAAACACCCCAGAACAACAGAGCCATTGTTCTGAAAATGCTGAGCACTTATATATATATATATATATATATATATATATATATATATATATATATATATATATATATATATACAGAGCCTCTTGTGAATTACTCAGTCCTACTGTTTACTCTTGCCGTTTTGCATTTATGGTTATAATTACACCTAAATTACCTCACTTAAGTAACTAGTATATACTGCTGACCAATATCACTGTAAAATGACTGTTAAATACAACATGTGCTATATAATATTCTCAACATGGAAGATACTTACTGGATTTTCTCTGCAGTCTGGGTAAAACCAGCAGTATTATCTAGATCCAGATGTGCAAAAAGGGGAAAAAAAAAGCACTTATACAAGAGATGTGTGTGTCAGACTAGCTGATGACAGGTCCTTCTTGCTTTTATTGTGTGCTTCTGTCAAATAATAATTTATTAAAGAATGTCATAAAAGAAAGTACCTTCATCTTCTTATCGTACCAGTATATTGCAGTCTGAGTTATATGCAACATAATATCACAGGGGAGATATACTCTCACACAGAATATACAGTGCATTCCGAAATTATTCAGACCCCTTCATTTTTTTCACATTTTGTTATGTTGCAGCCTTATGCTAAAATGCTTTACAGATTTTTTTTTCCAATCAATCAATCAATCAATCTATCCTCCACACCCCATTATAACAAAGCAAAGATATGCAAAGATAACTCTGCAAATTTATTAAAAAGAAAAACTGAAATATCACACTGACATAAGTATTCAGACCCTTTGCTATGCCACTTGAAATTTAGCTCAGGTGCATACCATTTCTCTGGATCATCTTTGAGATGTTTCTACACTTTGAGTGGATTCCACCTGTGGCAAATTCAATTGATTGGACATGATTTGGAAAGGGTACAACTGTCTATATAAACTCTAACAGCTGAAAATACATATCAGAGCAAAAATCAAGCCATGAGGTCAAAAGAACTGCCTGCAGAGCTCAGAGACAGGATTGTGTTGAGGCCCAGATCTGGGGAAGGCTACAGAACAATTTCTGCTGCACTGAAGGATCCCAAGAGCACAGTGGCCTCCATAATTAATTGGAAGAAGTTAATTGGAACAACCAGGAATCTTCCTAGAGCTGGCTGCCTGGCCAAACTGAGCAATCAGGGGAGAAGGGCCTTGGTAAGAGAGGTGACCAGGAACCCGATGGTCACTGGTTGAACTCCAGAGATCATGTGCGGAGATGGGAGGAACTTGCAGAAGGTCAACCATCACTGCAACACTCCACCTATCTGGGCTTGATGGCTGAGTGGCCAGACAGAAGCCTCTCCTCAGTGCAAGACACATAAAAGCCTGCTTGGAATTTGACTGTGTGAAACAAGATTCTCTGGGCTGAGGAAACAAAGATTGAACTGTTTCACCTCAATTCCAAGCGTCATGTCTGGAGGAAACCAGACACCGCTCATCACCTGCGCAATACCATCCCAATGGTGAAGCATGGTAGTGGTAGCATCATGCTGTGGGGGTGTTTTTCAGCAGTAGGGACTGGGGCACTGGTCAGGGTAGAAGGAAAGCTGAACACAACATTATACAGAGATATCTTTAATGAAATCTGTTCCAGAGTGCTCAGGACCTCAGACTGGGCTGAAGGTTCACCTTTCAACAGGACAACAACCCTAAGCATGTAGCCAAGACAACGCAAGAGTGGAATAGGGATAATTCTGTGAATGTCCTTCAGTGGCCCAGCCAGAGCCCGGACTTGAACCCAATTGAATATCTCTAGAGAGACCTGAAAATGACTGTCCACTGATGGTTCCCATCCAACCTGACAGGGCTTGAGAGGATCTGCAGAGAAGAATGGTAGAAAATCCCCAAATCCAGATGTGCAAAGCTTGTCGCATCATAACCAAAAAGATTTGAGGCTGTAATCGCTGCCAAAGGTGCTTCAACTAAGTACTGAGATAAGGGTCTGAATACTTATGTCAGTGTGATAGTTCAGTTTTTCTTTTTAATATACTTGCAAAGGTATTACAAATCTGGTTTCTGCTTTGTCATTATGGGGTATGGAGTGCAGAATGATGTGAAAAAAATTATTTGTAAAGCATTTTAGCATAAGGCTGCAACATAAAATCAGAAAAAAAAATGAAGGGGTCTGAATACTTTCTGACTGCACTGTATGTTTCTGAACAGAGTCAGGACTGCAGCTCATTATATGGTTTTCATTCTTACTTATTTAGTGTACTTTGCTTTCTATGGTCTGCTGGGAGAAAATGTGATATGAGAGCTTTCATAAAACTCACTCGTTTAATACCTTCTTCAGTTTTTGTTGATTAAGAATTTTGCCAACCGCCTGAAGGTGAGTAAGAGTTGATTACAGCCCAAATAATGAAACACATTTGTACGGTTTTGCTTACGCAGTTTCACTATTCAATAGTTTCTTTGTGTGTGAGTCCTTGTGGAAAACAGAGATGGAGATTAGCTCTGTTTACATGCACACAATACCCGAAGTAAGCTCTGAGGTCGTCTAAGAGACTACACCAAACCAAGATATTTACATGAGCTGTATTTAAGAAAAGTAGATTATATATTTGTCAGTTGCACAGACTTCAGTGTAATGTGGCTCGACTACAATGTGAAACATGGCCACCTCCAAGATTCACCTATAATAAGGAAATAACTGAATACAAATACATTAATGTGTTCATAAATTCAATACACATGAACAGGAGGTTCACTTTGTTTTTAAAAGAAGCTTGCAAGAAGTTTTTCACAGGGCATCTGGTTGAGAGGCGTGCAAGAAACTTGTAGGCCACGTATGACATTCATTCATCCTTAGTAACTGCCTGGTCAGGTTCTCAGTGGATTAAATTAAGATACTAATTAATTCATTATGGAAATTATCATGGGCAGGTGAAAGCAAAAATAATAACTGTTAGAGCTGGATTAAAAAAATAACAATCCTACACAGTCCCAACTCTAGATGAGACCAAATATGAACTCAAGTGATGTAGCTGAGGTTGACGAACTGTCAGAGCCAGAATTAACAAACCTTGCTGAAGTAATTATTGAAAATTATTGAAAAATTACAGCTCCACCCAAAAATAGACTTTACAATTAGAGCATTTACAAAACATGCTTATTATCAATTTTTTTAAAAATGGTAGTCTCCTCATAAATATGTGGGCCATTGCTTCTAATCTGTGTTTTGCTTAATCAAGTCACGTGTCATTAACCATCATAACTGGTTAAATGCATAAATGAATTATACAAATAACTTTTTTTTTTATTTATATTTGGTCATTGAAAAAAACAGTATGTAAAGTAGATTGAAATAAATTGGAGTCATGTAATTTTTGTTTATAACACATACAATTCTCGAATCTGATTGGTCAGAAGGTGTTGATCAGTTTTGCATAACAGCAGCTCTGGCAGTAATGCTATCTGCAAGACAAATCATTTATATCATTATACTTTGCACTTTCTGGTTTCTCACCAACATAACATGAGATAGAAACAGAGAGGCTGGGGAAGGAATACAAGTGCTAGCAGGAACTTATTTTGTAGATGTTCCACAACATTAAATGCATCTATAAACTGATTTTTTTTTAAAATATGTGTTTTTCTTTAATTAATAACAAATCTAACTTTTGGTAAATTGCTGTGGTATAAGGGGAATAAAACACTGCAGGTCATGCTGTTACAGGAAAATACTCAGCCTTGGCATGGTAACAGTAACTGTGCTTTGCACCAGGCCACATAATACCACCCTGTTGTTGATTAATTTCCTGTAACAACATGACCCATTGAGGTTTTTGATACATTTACATTTAGGATATATATTTTGATTTAATTTAGTTTTGATGTGTCCATCTCTGACTGCAGCAACTTTTTTGTTCCAAAAAAAAAAACATCTCATCAAGATTCAGTAAAGTGATTCAAACGTCAGTTTAATTTTAATAGTCTGGACAATATCCGCCCATGCTAAGCTGGCCTAAGACCAGGCGGCTAAAGGTTTTATATATTACATATCATATACATAATTTTTATATATCATATACAACCACTGGTGTGCAAGTAAATATCTAGTTACTGTGTTGCAGAGGCTTACACTTGTATGAGTATGCTTAATGGTTGCTGAGTAGGAGAGAATCATGGAATATGGGTGTGTCTGTGTGTGTGTGTGTGTGTGTGTGTGTATGTAAGGTCCTGTGAGTGTGGAAGAGATTAGTAATGGGAGCAGAAGAGAGAAATTCTACTTGGCTAGTATGAAGCCTGAAACATGACGGTGCACAGAAAGGGACAAATCAAGCTACATTTTGCTCTGCTGTAAGGGAGCCACTGCGTCTTCGCTCCACAGATGGACATGAAGGAGAATTTATACAAACAGAGCCAGCTGGATCAAACTGGACCAAAAGCTTTTTCTTGCCTTACACTACAGCCCTGTTTTCCAATCCTGTTCCCAGTACTGTGTGAGGCAGTCTGGGAAAATCCAGCAGATATCGCTGTGGCTGAATTCTGGCTGTATTCATATTTACAATATGGCTGTACTCAGTGGATGAACTGTACAAAGGGAACGGTGGATTGAAATGATTTGGAGTGGGAGATGGAGTAGGGGTTAACCTATATGAAACAAATAGTTGTAGGCAACTAAACAAATTAAATAGTATATATATATATATATACACATAAATCATAAAAAATTGCATTTTGTTTTTTATTTAGTACTGCCCTGAATAAGCTATTTCACATAGCAGATGTTTACATATAGTCCACAAGACACAATAATAACTGAATTTACATAAATGAACCAGTTCAAAAGTTTACATACACTTGATTCTTAATACTGTGTGTTGTTACCTGGATGATCAATGACTGTTTTTCTGTTTTGTGATAGTTGTTCTTGAGGTCCTTGTTTGTCCTGAGCAGTTACACTGCCCACTGTTCTTCAGAAAAATCCTCCAGGTACTACACATTATTTGCTTTTCCAGCATCTTCTGTGTATTTGACCCCTTTCAAACAGTGGCTATATGATTTCGAGATCCATCTTTTCACACTGAGGACAACTGAGGGACTCATACACAACTATTACAAAAGGTGCAAACATTCACTGATGCTCAAAAAGGCAACACGATACATTAAGAGCCAGGGGGTGTAAAATTTTGAACAGGATTATCAGGGTGTATTGTTATTATTTTGTCTTCTGGGAAACATGTAAATATCTTATGTAGCTTCTGGAGGGCAGTGCGAAATGAAAAAATAAGATCTTTAAACAAAATATAAGCAGATAATGAAATACTCAAACTAGCCCTTCTGGTACAAACATCGATGCCATGATCAAAGTCACACAGATCACACTTTTTCTTCATTCTGATGTTTGATGTGAACATTATCATTACCTCTTGACCTGTATCTACATGATTTTATGCATTGCACTGCTGCGACAGGATTAGATAACTGCATGAATGTGCCGGTGTACAGGTGTTCCTAATAAAGTGGATGGTGAGTGTATATATACAGTATACTGTATATGCATGCATTTCCACTATGGCTCCCAGAAGGTCTAAGTCTTTAACTTTGAGCTGGTAGATATAAATTAGTGTAGATGTAATTTGGCCACAGTCTGAGATGGTGTGTAGCAGTGTTATATACCTTACCCAACAGTTGAGTAAAAGCTAGGTCACTTGGAAAGGGTTTTAGTAAAAGTTAAAGTAACCCTGATCATCTTAGCATCCCTGTGAGCCACAAGCATAGCTCGGCTTTACCCACCATCCCTCAAGACACAAGGAAGACATGCATCAAGGTTGTTCTCTGTACTGGCTTCTAGGTGGTAGAATGAACATCCCCTGACTGTTTGAACATCTGAAAAAGCTCCTGTCTAACAGGATTTTAGCGTATTGGTGTTCTTAGACCCAGAACTATTGACTTATTGAATATCAAAATTGGATTGTATTATACTGTATGCGTGGTGGTTCTTGAAAACCCAATGGATGACATGGCCAAAAAATAAATTGGGTTTTGACCAAAAGAGATGTGATTTCCTCACACAGGCAATATCACAACCTGTTATGATATTAACAGCTATGTGTCATATTGAAATAGAATAAGCCTAATCTATTCAGTTTGCAGCCAGATAATGGGTGTTAAAATATCTATGATGCTGCATGAAATCTTCAAACGTAATTTTCTCCCTTATCACTTCTGAGGTAACGAGAATTTAAAATCCTAGAACTTTACTTCTGGTTCAGATACATGCAAAAGATAGAAAGATATTTCAGTTCAGTTTTCAGAACTACATATTAGCTACTATACATATATAGCATATTTTTCTAATAATGATGTATGAATGTCCTCCTATGCAAGCTGAACACAAATAGCCTGTTCCCTCAACATGCTGGCCACTTCTCTGTATGTTATTTGTGTGAGACATGTACATTATCCTCTGCTCTGCATGCCATCCCTACGGTTCCTGATATCCAGCTACCTTGGCTTGCATTCATGCAGACTGGTTAGTTGTTCAGGGACACTGTTCTTGAAGGTTTTTCTGTATAACTTTGTGCCATATGGACCCCATTAGTGCCATCCTTCCTTCCTCATGCACAGGCATCCTGTTTAACTCTCAACACAGCTGCTGCAGCTTCAGTTCCACAACAGAATAAATTGGTGCAAACCATTGACTTTTTATACTGTATTGAGATGATAATTTGTTCCTAGATGTCCCTATCAGGCAAGATGTCCCTATCAGGCTACTTATATTTAAATACAGTATAAGACCCAAGTGAGGTTAGTAGCTTATGAATCACTGGGAAGCTATACAAGATACACTGATGACTGCAAAATAAACCCATGATCAATGGTATCTTCGGAATCTTTTCAATCCTCAACCTGTATATTCAGCTAGAGGCTAGACATGTAACTAAATATGGCACATATAAGCCATAACGCACTCTTATATATATCCTCTATATACAGAAGGTAATCTGGGCCCCATATTTGAGCCCTGGAGCATCCTAGAGAACTCTCAATCATCCAAATCTGACAGTCCTTAGGATTGAGTGTTGGGGTGAAACCTTCGGTTAAACCTTGCTAAAGTGATCTAAAATGGCATTCCTAGAGGGCCTCTGAGCAGATCTTTCTGTCTTGGCTTACTTATAGATCGAAAGAAGTAAACAGGCTTAGCAGTTATCTAATCTTTTGTAAAAATAGAATAGAATAGAAAATACACATAAGAATTAAATGATTTTTGTATTTTCTAGACTGTAAGACATTTTGCCTGTTACTATACACAGTGACCTGTACAGTTAATCAACATAATTTCTGCATTGTGCATTGGGTATTTGTTATATACCCATTCGTTGTTGTAGTAGGAGTGCTATCACAGCAGTTACAGTAGCTTGCTGCTTGATGTGGTGCATTAAGACTGCCATCAGCTTTTTTCTAAATTACTTAGGAAATGTAATATGTTTACAAATTACTTAACTAAAGAATAATCATCACGTTACTTTAGTGTACTTAGTGCTATCTAATACAATTACTTTTGTGCTTTTGAAAACTACAGGCTTTCCTGAACTGAAATATATTTCTTTTGCACATATATCAATCAGAAGTTTTAGCATTTTAAAATCTAGTTACCTCCAAAAGTGAAAATGGAGGCTTCAGCTGTTTTGCAACCACGTTTGTTAAACTGCCTCCTGATCTATTTAACATGATCTCTGGGAAAAGCCTTATTTTAGAGACTTAATAAAAATATTTCTAATTTCTGACGTAGAGTGTCAATGTATGTAACCTCTCCATTCAAAACCTGATTTTCCGAATTCGGCCACAACATCCAATGAGTTTTCTCATAGCGTGACACGTGTTTATCTAACATTACCATCATGATCAACTACTTACAGTTACCTGGAATTACTAGATCTATAATCAGACAAGCCTACCATGGAAGAGCTTACAACTTTACACATCAATCAACAAAAAAGATGAAGGTATATAAATAAGAGCTTTCTTAGTCATAGTGACAGCTGTTATACTTAGACAAATGGTAATGAGGTTATGATTTATTGATGCAAAAATGTTATCAAGTAATCCAGAAAAAGTAATCTGGCTACAGATATTTTCAAATGTATCCTACTCATGGTTTTTGTAATCTTTACTTTTTGGAACATTACTACCCAACATGGCCGCAGAGAAGACTTGATTCATCAGTGTAGTGGCCACGATGAGCAGCCAGACCAACAGATGTAAAAGTTTCATCATTCAATACTGCTGTAATTTCTTCTTTAGAAGGATGAATATAAGGGAGTAAAGTCAGGAATCAATACAGGCTACACTAGAGAGGGAAGTGAATGCTGTTTTAGAGATGTACACACAGGGCCGGCTGGTATAAATCAGCTAGCAGGGTCACAACACGTCAGCAATGATTGAGAAGGTGCATGTGAAATATAGTGTAATGAACATGAACGGGATGGATTACTTACTCTATCATCCTTTTATTCCCCAAAATGCCTTTGGAGGAGGAAGTAAACGTAGGTAGACTAAGCACATATTGTCCAATTAAAGTACAAATGACAAAAAAGGACAGACAACAGAAATGTAGGTTTAGTGTTTTTATTGTTTTGTTTTTTTTCAAAGAAAGGGTTCAGTCTTTTCTATTTATCATGTTTGGAGGAAACACAGCATAAACCCAGTGGAGCATTACATACTTAAATAAAAAAAAAAAAAAAAGACCTGATCAAGCCTATCTGTTTTTAAATGAGTGTGTGATGATTTGCCCCACATTCTTATAATACCATCAATGAGACCTCATGATATAATGCAATGCTCATATCTAATAGTTTAATTGTCGAGATACTGATGGCTATTACATTTTAGCTCTCCCATTTAATATCATCACCAGCTGTCACTGTGTACACACATTGAAAATAAAATGTGACTTATACTATGAAGCAATGCATACTGTACGTTAATGACAAAAAGAGATGTAGATACAGTTGAGGTGCTACTCCAGACTGGCCAGAAAGTACTGCTACAGGCTCCTCTAAATATTCATATTAAACCAAAATGTGTGTGTGTGTGTGTGTGTGTGTGTGTGCTTCTGCCTGCTTGTTCATCCATCCATCCTTCCTCTTTATCAATCCCTCTCTGCGAAAAGCCTAATTTTAGAGACTTAATAAAAATATTTCTAATTTCGAATGTAAAGTGTAATGTAAGTAACCTCTACACTCAAGACCTGATTTTCAGAATTCAGCCACAACATCCAATGGGATTTCTCATAGGGTGACAAGTGTTTATCTAACATTACCATCATGATCAACTATTTACAGTTAGCTCAAATTACTAGCTCTATTGTAAGACAAGCCTACCATGGAAGAGCTTACAACTTTACCCATCAATCCAAAAAAAAAAAAAAAAGATTAAGGTATATAAATAAGAGCTTTCTTAGCCATAGTGACAGCTGTTAGAGTTTCCACTGTTAAAGGTCTCTATCAGTGGACAGTGGATAGGTTCAACAAAACAGACTTCATGTGTAAACTGTAATGAATTTCCTGGTTACACAATTGCACTATTTGTCCATGTAGTACATAGTTTCAGAAGGGATTTATTTATAATCACAGTATTCGTTGTCACCCAGATGAGGATAGGTTCCCTTTTGAGTCTAGTTCCTCTCAACGTTTCTTCCTCATATCATCTCAGGGAGTTTTTCCTTGCTTATTTCTGTAAAGCTGCTTTGTGACCATTGTTAAAAGCGTTATACAAATAAAACTGAATTGAACACTTAGACAAATGGTAATGAGGTTATGATTTATTGATGCAAAAATGTTATCAAGGAATCCAGTTACAGATATTTTCAAATGTATCCTACTCATGGTTTTTGTAATCTTTACTTTTTGGAACATTACTACCCAACATGGCTGCAGAGAAGACTTATATCATCAGTGTAGTGGCCACGATGAGCAGCCAGACCAACAGATGTAAAAGTTTCATCATTCGATACTGCTGTAATTTCTTCTTTAGAAGGATGAATATAAGGGAGTAAAGTCAGGAATCAATACAGGCTACACTAGAGAGGGAAGTGAATGCTGTTTTAGAGATGTACACACAGGGCCGGCTGGTATAAATCAGCTAGCAGGGTCACAACACGTCAGCAATGATTGAGAAGGTGCATGTGAAATATAGTGTAATGAACATGAACGCGATGGATTACTTAGTCTATCATCCTTTTATTCCCCAAAATGCCTTTGGAGGAGGAAGTAAACGTAGGTAGACTAAGCACATATTGTCCAATTAAAGTACAAATGACAAAAAAGGACAGACAACAGAAATGTAGGTTTAGTGTTTTTTTTTTTTTTTTTTAAAGAAAGGGTTCAGTCTTTTCTATTTATAATGGAGGAAACACAGCATAAACCCAGTGGAGCATTACATACTTAAATAATAATAATAAAAAAAAGACCTGATCAAGCCTATCTGTCTTTAAATGAGTGTGTGATGATTTGCCCCACATTCTTATAATACCATCAGTGAGACCTCATGATATAATGCAATGCTCATATCTAATAGTTTAATTGTCGAGATATTGATGGCTATTCCATTTTAGCTCTCCCATTTAATATCCTCACCAGCTGTCACTGTGTACACACATAAAAAAATAAAATGTGACTTATACTATGAAGCAATGCATACTGTACGTTAACGACAAAAAGAGATGTAGATACAGTTGAGGTGCTACTCCAGACTGGCCAGAAAGTACTGTTACAGGCTCCTCTAAATATTCATATTAAACCAAAATGTGTGTGTGTGTGTTCCTGCCTGCTTGTTCATCCATCCACTCATCCACTTTATCAACCCCTCTCTCGCTTTCCAAACATTTCTCCCAGTGATCAGGTTGACCAATGGTGTATCTGTTTTTGGATAAGCCTCAAGAGCTAAATCCTGAAGATTATATTTGACTAATTCATGTCATGCAAAACAAACAGGAGTTTCTGCACCATACAGAGGCACATTCATGGAGCTGTTTGCAGGCCACCATGTCCAGTGTTGAGCAAACTTTTGGCATCCATTCCATCGGCCTGTTTTACGAGGAATCAGCAGCTTTTTCCTAGGAAATGTCTCCGAATGTTCACAGAATTAAATTGGCTGATCAGACATGAGTTCATTTATTTAGAATGTTTTCTTTTGTGTGTGTTTATCCTCATGAGATTGGCAATATTTACCCTTGTAACGGAGCTTGAATAACAGGCCACCGGAAAAACAGTTTTGGTACATTTAGATCAAATCAGAGCAAGTAGCATTTAGACACAACTTTAGTTTGTGTGTATTGTGATCGTATGAGCTCTCTGCGCTCTATGAGTGCAGTATTATCAGAAGATGTGTGTCATGGTGTTGAGGCATTTCTGACAGGTGTGTGTGTGTGAGAACGTCATCAGCTTTCCAGAGTAATCAATCATGCTGTATCTGTGAAAGGAACGACAGTGCTTATTTGTGTGGCTTGTGAGACAGCTTGTGTGAATGTGTGACAGTAATGAGGTTGTGTGTGACTTTGAGCACGTGCACCTCTGGGTGTGTGTCTAAGCAGGATGAAAGATGTCTACAGGTCTTCACATGAGCTAGGAATCAGTACCTGTTTTACAGGCAGAGGCAAGATGCATTTCAAAATAAAGACAATAGTAACCTAATATGTAACCTATCTAATAACATGCTTTACTTATTAATGCTCATTTCTTTTATACCAAAGCATTGGTGAATGCTTGATTCTGATTGGTCACTTGATATTGATGAATTTTCTATAACAGCACAGACAGTAGTTCTGGCTGCAAGGTTTATATTAATGTGCTTGTTCTAATACATTATTGTTTATATAGTATCAACTTAGAAAGGGGCTTATGTGTGTAAACGCTTCGTAACAGTTAGAGGTAAAGCTGTACCTTTAAGTTTTCTGACAAGGACGGAGGGCTTTGAGGTTTCTCGGATTGAGGTTGTCTTCACGTCGTCTCACTTTGACAAGTGAGAGAACAAAGAGATGCTGCTGAGGGAATGACTTTATAGTTACAGGACCTTGTTTTGCATTGTGAAAAACTGAAGAATCTTAAAGAAACTCTATCTATCTATCTATCTATCTATCTATCTATCTATCTATCTATCTATCTATCTATCTATCTATCTATCTATCTATCTATCTATCTATCTATCTATCTATCTATCTATCTATCTATCTATCTATCTATCTATCTACAGTCAGGTCTGGAAGTATTTGGACAATGACAATGAGTTTTTGTGATTTTGCCTTTATACACCACCACAATGGATTTGAACTAAAACAGTCAAGATGTGATCGAAGTGTAGACTTTCAGCTTTTTTTTCAAGAGGTTCCACAAAAATATGGCATTTACCATTTAGGAATTACAGCCATTTTCAACAAAGTACCTTCATTTTCAGGGGCTCAGAAGTATTTGGACAATTGACTGACAAGAAGTTAAATGACCCGGTGTGGTCCATTCCCTTGATACGTCAAGACAAATGAAGCAGATAAAAGGTCTGGAGTTGATATCAGGTATTGAGTTGGCATTGGGCAGCTGTTCGACTGGAGCTACCAATATGAAGTCCACAAAAAACTCTGTCATTGTCCAAATACTTCCGGACCTAACTATATATATATATATATATATATATATATATATATATATATATATATATATATATATATATATATGTTAAAGCTGTAATAACTGGCCAATTGCTGTGGTATAAAATTAACAATCAATCACTTGGGTTATGCTGCTATTGGAGAAAAAAAAATCTATTTCAGCATCACACCACCCAGTCACTGATTATTTTTCTATAACAGCATGCTCTGTCATGTTCTGTTCCTTACATGTTTACAGTAGTTTGCACTACACTACACACTGGAGCTTTGTTGTATATTTGTATATGCAGTTTCACACAATGTGCGTCTTGTGTTATGTAAGCTTATGTCAGTTACTGAATGTCGGAGAAACTTTATTAATAATACAAGAATATAACAAAAATCCAATACAGGTCTGCTCAGTTTTATTCAAATTTACAATACAGTAACAATCTATTTACACATGCAGACATATAGACCATAATAAATATCATACAGTTAATTGTTTACAAAGTTCTATTACATATTTACAATAGTAAAAGCTAACATGCTGGTATTTCTGCTAGTGTAGAGGTATTTAAAGAATGTTCTGACAAAAGAATGTATGCAATTTTGTAATCCAAATGTAGTAAATCAGCTAAGTCATGTTTGGGGTTCAACATTTGCTTTTTTCAGTTTTGCACTGGAGCTCCACTATAGCTATCTTTTCTGTAAAATATATGCCATGTTCAAAGCTTTGCTTCAATAACAATGTCATTGTTAAGATACATAATTTCACTATGAGTAAAAGATTTTGTAAAATAACATTTCAGGTGACAAACTAAATAACACTTTATTTATCCCAAAGGGAAATGAAATGAAAAACCTGTGTCTCTGTTATGCTCTAGGGGTATTATTTTGGTGGCATGGTTTAGGCTGTCCCCCACTTGTCCTCTTAGAAGAAAGCGTAACTGCAAATCAGTGCAAAGTTCTTCTGACTGCTGCCTTTTATCCTATGATGTAACATTTCTATCGTGTTGGGAGTGGTCTCTTCCAGGATATCTTCACCCCCATCCACAGGGCTAAAGAGCTCACTGAATGCTTAATGAGGATGAAAATGAAGTATCATATGCTATAGCCTTCACACTCACCTAATCTCAACACAATTGTACACCTGTGGGAGATTTTCCTAGTGACGTGTTGGACAGCGCTCTTTACCACCATCTTCAAAACACCAGTTGAAGTAATATCTTTTGGAAGAATGGTGCTCTTCCCCCTGCACACTTCCAAAGACTTGTAGAATCTCTGCCAAGGCACACCGAAACTGTTCTTGTGATTCATGATGGCCCAAAACCTTACTAAGACACTTTATCTTGGTTTTTCCTTTAATTTGTCACCAGTCTTTATATTATCATCAACTTTCCAGTACAACTGCACCTTCAGACTCTGGAAGGCTGGACCCTAAGAGTTTAATCATACCAACCTGCTCCAAAGAAAAAAAAAAGTGATCCTGGCTGTCTAGAATGAAAGTCGTACTGTGTCCCAAACCACGTCAACAAGTCTATGTGATATTACCTAAGAACTGCATGCGGTCTGATGGATGCTGCAAATATTTACTATGTGAAAAGATTTTGCATAAGATGGATGTTCATTACGTCTTACCTACAATAGCCTCATTGCTCCTGTGCAAATCTAAAAAAAGCAAATGTTGGACACTAATCACGTCTTGGTTGATCGACTACATTTGGGGTAAGAAGAAAAAAAACTGCAAAGTTGATTTTCCACCAAATCATTCTAAAACCTGTGAACATACTTAAAGTTCTGATTAAATCCCATAGTCCATTACTATTGGCTAGCTGCTGGCCACCAGACTGGCTTCAATGTATAAAGAAGCTGCTCTGGGGAAGACAAGGTTAATACAGGACGCCTTATTGCTGGTCATAATTCGAAATACAAACACTGACATGGCCTTCAGGCAGAGACACTTGCAATACAGCCGAGCTGTTGTTACAGGAAGTCTGAGTGCTCTAGTCTCAAGTTTCTTGGTTTGCTGATTAATTTGCTGTGCTACACACACACACACACACACACACACACACACACACACACACACACACACACACACACACATACATACTCCCAGGGCTGGCCTTTGCTGAGTTAATGTAGCTTCTCTCTCATGAATATAGCACTGCTGTCAGTTCTCCTCACTCATGCCTCTGATTCAGCCAATATAATGGTGTGTGTGTTTGGATATACAGTCCAAATGTATAGCCAGTGTGTATGTAAGCTTATATGGCAACCGTGTATGGTGTGTCTGTTTGCATATCTAGGCCTCCGAATCCATCTCCAGTATATCCCCTCAATCCGAGGCTTGTGTACGTGTGTAGTATCTAGTACGCAGGTCTGCACATTTCCAATAGTTGAGTCCTTTTACCTTTACATGTGTGTGTATTCCCTAAAGTCACCTTTAACCACACAGTGCTGCGATTCTGCTCTGTAACGCACACACACGCTCACACACAGCTACCTTCTTTTCCTCATGCTGGTCTCCAAACGGCCAAGCTCCTCATAGGACTGGTAGAAGAGCTCGAGCTCGCGGCCTCCCCAGCCCCTCCAGACAGCCAGGCACCAGGCCATGTTTTCGTTACGAAAGCCACATACAACAGTGTCCTTTGCAACCAGTGCAGCTTCCACTAGGGCCCTGAGTGAAGGAGAGGGGGGTAGAAGGGGGAGAGAGCGTAAGAGAGAGAGAGAGAGAGAGAGAGAGAGAGAGAGAGAGAGAGAGGAGATGTGTGTAAATGTTCTTGAAAACTCTTGAAATAAATATTGTGAATTCTTCCTAGACGTACAAAGCACTCTTTTCTGGGAAGTTGGTGAAAAGCTGAGGCCGACTGCCTCGTTCTTGGAGATCATACCTCCTGTGGAGGCAGCTCTGAACCATAATCGGACACATGTGATTCAGCTGATTAGGGCCCTCTGAAACATCGTTTACGTCAAACACTATTACATCCAGGTGGGCGAATTAGGGCTTTTAGAATGGTTGGTCCTATAACAAAGGGCAGTGTGAGGAGGCTGCTATGAAGTTCTGCTTCTTTATTGGCTTTATTGGTTTAAGGCTGCAGTCCATTTGAAAGTGGTCATGACTGTGCCCTATTTCCTGCATAATGATCGACCCATCTGCCTCTGTTAACGTAGACTACAGTTTCCCCCAGCTGTGTGAAATTAGATTTTCCTCTGGACTTTCCTACTGGTGAATACAATTTACTATTATTAAATGCATCACTAATACGATTTGTACTTAATACGACGTTGCTGCTGCCATAGTTTCACACCACTGACAGTCTCAGGAGCAACGTGTCCACCTTCAGTAAAGACCACTGAGAAGTAACTGTTTTTCAACACTTCAATTTACAGTACATTCATACAGCAGTGAAGCAAAAGGATTCCTTTGTGAGCATTTGCTGGCTTTTGGGGTGTGTCGCTAAAATCCAGGCATGTTTAGCTATCGCTGAGCTGTAGGTTTTTGGACATCTTTGTTCATGTTTCTTAAACTTAATACAATTCCAGACATATTTACGTTCCACAGAATGTTCATACACATTTTTAACCAATATTTATCTCCCATTCAATGTGCTTCAGAGTATTACTGCAGAGTATATGCAGTTATTTCCTGCTTCTTTTGGACGTCTTTTTGTGCGGTATGCAGTGCTATAAAAAATGGCATTTTGTGTGACTGTGACCGTGGGCGTGGCGCATGATAAGACCCACTCCACATAAAACAATCTGCTTGATCTAATTTGCATAAAGTTAGTGGGTGGTGTTGCTAGCTTACAGCTCCAGGGTCCAGGGTTCAATCCTGAGCTTAGGTTACTGTCTGTGTGGAGTTTAGCATATTCTCCCCATGGGCTTCCTCTGGATTTTCTAGTTTTCTCCGAAAAACATGTGGTAGGTGAACTGTTTATGTGAAATTGCCCTTAATTGTGAATGAGATCCCAGGATAGGCTTTGGATCCACCACAACCTTGACTAGAATAAAGCAGTTACTGAAAATGCTTTGCACCTCTGTGTTGTGAATGTACCACAAGTGCGGTCTGGGAAAAGCTGTCGCAGATTGCTGTGGCCATATTTGGCCAATTTGACCAAATTTGGGTTTTTCTGCCTATGACAACACCACAACATTATGCTCAGAATATCATTGTATCACTGTCATTGCACTGTGTTTATATGAATCATGCCAATGACATTGCAAGCCTTTGCTGAATATTTCAATTTCAGTGTAGAATAAGCATTATGCTTGTTATTATTGGTTTCCTGAACGTCTTGTATTTAAATGCTTAAGCTGATATTCCATTTTCCCACAAAAGAGAAAAAGTCATGTTTAATTAATACATTAAAATATCTTTTATTTTTCCGTAGATAAAAAAAATCACAATATTAAAGAGGTTTTCCTGTGGGTTGAGAAATAATGTGTTCCATTTGCTCAGGCCTTTAGGGAACCATGGTTGCTTGATATGAGCTATTCAATGGACTGTATAATGTAGGATTAAGCTCTTTGCTGCTGGCTTGGTACTTCACTCATTGACCTCAACTTAGCCTTGGGCACAACATGTCCGCTTAATCACGTTCATAAAGAAGGCACGACGTGCTGACAGAAATCAAACATCTTAAAATGATTTGCATTACAAGTGCAGAAATAGTATGTGTGTGGTTGAGCAATCACTTTAGTAGAGACTTGTCCCACTGTCCACCCCGCCTTAAAACTCATCTTTGAGACAGTACATCAAAGCGTGCCGGTCTTTAATGAAATTCTACAACGAAGCGATACATCACACTGATACGCCTTAACCGCTGACATTGCGTTGGCGCTAATTCTAGTTCGGTTCTCCAGCAAACCTTTTAAAGTGTGTGAGAAAGGTGAACCATTACATAATCACGTGTGGGCGTTCCATAACAGGACTTTACCAACAACTGTGGCAGATCACATTCTTACTTGTTATTTCTTGTCCTGATGATGTATTTTACTAATCCCCCAAACGTCCCTGAATATTTACGGTCTGAGAACCGGTGCTGTTTGGGATTAAGCAGTAGCACTCCTGTGCAGCACAGAATGAATGAACTAAAGCTCTGCCAACTGCAAAATTGGAAAGTGGTCTCAAAAAAAAGAGAGCAAGAGTGTAGTCACTGGCACCGACACCAGCACCGGCAATATATCAGTGAAAAAGCATCTTGATGTGCCTGCCTTGCATCCTTTCAGCACTTAATCTGGTGGAAAACTATAACTCCCATTCACTATTTTGCATGATCTAAGGTGACCTTAGTGCTTGAACATCATGCAGTTACTACCACAGCCCTTGTACTTGGTTCATTCACAGCCTTAAGGGATGCAAAAGAAACTAGAAATGACCCTGCATCCATACGTATGTTCTTGGAAGTCAGAGGACACGACTGTCAGCTTTCTGGCTGCTGTCTTGTTGACCAAGATGTTCTGAACTAGTATGACTAGTAACCTAGGCAGAAAGCAGGGGAATTTGTGTTGTACGGTGCTAGATGCTAGTTACGTTATGGGACAACTGGGGAAAACGTTGCCTGGTCATTGCCCAATCTCCAGCTGTCTTGGTTCAGTGAGCCTGTGCCCACTGTAGCCTTAGATTCCTGTTTTGGCTGCCAGGAGTGGAACTGAATGTGGACTTCTGTTGTTGTAGCCTGTCTGCCTTAAGATTCAGTGTGTTGTGAGGTATGAAGTACTTTTCTGCTCACCATGGTTGCAGAGAGATATTAGAAGTCACCATAGCCTTCCTGTCAGCTCAAACCAGTCTGGCCATTCTCCTCTAACCAGTCTCATCAGCAAGGCATTTCCACTGGCTGAACTGTTGCTCATTAGATGTTTTTTGTGCACCATTTTGTGTAAACTCCAAAGACTGTTGTATGTGAAAATCCCAGGAGATAAGCAGTTTCTGAAATATTCAAACCAGACTGTCTGGCACCAGCAACCAAGCCATATTCAAAGTCACCAAGATCACTTTTTTTTTTTTTAAACCCATTCTGATGTTTGATATGAACCTTAGCTAGAGCTGGATGGCGAGTGTATACATCAGGAAAACAAATTTGGTAAGTCTTCTGCCAGTTTATGTGGAAATACTTAAGGATCACAGCCTATTTTATCCACTTTGTCGAAGTACCGTTTATTCTTCCGAAGGTGAGTAAATTTTAGTCATATTTCACTACTAGTTACGTTTGTGCTGTGCAGCGAAGCCAGAAATTTGGGCTCAAATATGCCCACTGCAAGAGAAAAATTACATGACCAAAACAATAGGATAATGACTGAATTTAAAAATAATCATGCATTTTAACATGTAAGATCAAACCTTAAATGTTAGTCAGGTACTTCAATCACTACTCTAAGCCAGTCATCACTGCTGACATTTTGAAATGTGTCTCTATAATAAAATATGATAAGTTGTTCTTTTAAGTCCAGCTAGAGAGGTCTGAGTGTCTCGAATTGGCACCTTTCATCCAACTGCCATTCATTCTTGATAAAAGCATGCACTCATGAACAAGCAATTCTCATGAAAACCTGTGTGACTTAAGGTTTGATTGCTTTACAGGGATTTCAATTACTAGTTGCAAAAGTCCTTAATGCTGCTTGGCCCTTTATATCTGTTACATAATGTGTCATTTAAATGCTACTATACATTTTCAGAAAAAACATTGCTAAACTGTACCTGGGTGGTACCATCAAACAAGGGTACATCTTTTGTATCTTAATATGTATTTTTCTCCTGAAAAAGTGGATATAGTGTACCATTAAAAAAAGGTTTAAGACACACTATATGGTCAAAAGTATGTGGACACCTGACCATCACACCCATATGCGGGATGTCCCTAAACTGTTGCCACAAAGTTTGTAGTACGCAATTGGCTAGAATATCTTTGTATGCTTTAAGATTTCTCTCCACTAGAACTAAGGGACCTAGATCAAATCTGTTCCTGCACCACAATGCCCCTGCGCACAAAGTGAGGTCCATGAAGACACGGTTTGGCAAGGTTGGTGTGGAAGAACATGAGTGGCTTGCACAGAGTCCTGACCTCAACTCCATTAAACACCTTTGGGATGAACTGGAATGCTGACTGTGTGCCAGGTCTTCTGAACTGACATCAATACCTGACTTCACTAATGGTCTTGTGGCTGAATGAGCACAAATCCCCACAGCCACACGCCAAAATATAATGTAAAGCCTTCCCAGAAGAGTGGAGGCTGTTATAGCAGCAAAGGAGGGGTGGGGGTGTCGGGGGTGACAAACTCTGGAATCAGATGTTCAACAAGCACATATCATTGTGATAGGTAGGTTAAGTGACCACATACTTTTGGTCATATAGTGTACATAAATGGACCGCAATTAGTAAAGTTTTAAAAGTGCACTACATGGACCTTCCAAGTTAAAAGATACATACTAGAAGTACAAATGTTGTACCTTGAGCGTACCACCCTAGCAACAAGGAAAAGTATAGTTTAGTACCCTTTTTCTGAATGTATTGGCTTTCTGTATGGTATTATTCAGAGATGGAGGACAGATGCCCTCACTAATGGGGAAAAAAAAAACACTAAAGCCTTGGTTCTTTAATGTGTCTAGCTAGTCATAGCAAACAAGCTAGCACCCATCCAAGGTAAACCACCTGGGAAAGGAAAGGAACCACAAACGCAGTGTCATAGATGCAATGGTTTGAGTGCAAAACCACAGAGTTCATACTGAGACTGCACAGTGCAGGAAAGCTTACCAAGTTGTTTAGGCTGCTTGTTTAGGAGCCACCCAAACAACAAACTAGTCAGGTGAATTTTATGCTGACTAGCATAAAAGAACACAGAGTAACTCTTTTAGAGCCAGGATTTAAACACAGAATCCCATGGAGAAAGTGTTTTTTTTCTTGGAGAAGGAACGGTAAAGACAACAGACAGTTCACCTGGCTGGGAACATTTGTGGTCATTGTGAAGAAAGACTTAGAGCTCAGTGAGTCAGACTCCGGATGATGTTTTCAGAACTTGAGCATTGGGAGGGGTTCAGCTCAGAGACGTGATTAAAAATAAAGAATTGTTCAAGCTTCGTGGGACAGCTGGCTAGAATCTGCACCTGGCTGGACTCCAGTTCGACAGAGCAGAGGTGAGAGTATTGTCGTCTAGACAAGTACAAGCTCTCATCAGTTCACCAATGAGCTCCATCTGGATCCAGTTCAGTTTCGGCGTGGAGAGACAGTTTGAACGACTGACTGGAAGTTTTTACGGCTCTTCATCATGTGCCAGCAGAACGTATATTTGCTGGATGAAACATTTGTGTTTAAAACTTGAAAGACAGATTTTGATGATCATTTTGTCAATCAGTTAGCATTGAAGTTCGATCTATCTGAGCTAGCTGGATAAAAGCTATGAAGGATATGGGAAAGAATTTGCATTTGTAAAACTATAAATCCTGATGTTTCTGGAGTATAAAGATGTCATCTGCAGTGAGAGAGCGTTTATGACTTAAGAGACCAGTGAAAATGTCATTACTCCGTCCTACACGTGTATATGTTGAGACTGGAGTCTCTAAAATTTGTGTGAAGTTGTACTGAGCATATGGGTGTCCTTCAGTCTCACTTTTTTGCTGGACAAATCACCTGTGTGACCTGGGGACATGTGCCTGCTACGAACCAGCTGTGTATGTGGTTATGTGTGTGGTCTTTAAACCCCTTAAATGTCCATTCTGTCTCTCTCTCTCTCAAGACCTGCTGAAGTTTTTAGAGATAAAGTATAATTACAACAGTCCTATGAGCCATAAAAGCATGATAAATATCTGTATGCTTTATTGAAGCTGAGTTGCCAAATTAATATTCACATTTGCTCTCTTTCTTGCATGCTCCTTTTTTTTTTTTTTTTTTTTTTTTTGCTTGTCAGGACTGTGAGCTTAGTGGTGTATAACGAGGTTTCATATATTAAAACTTGATGAGGGAAGTCCACAGCATTGCCAGAGCTGCTTAATTGCCTCCTGTTTGGCTCTTTACACTCTTTGAGCATTTTTGGGGGTATTTTATGAGATCATACTCTGTAGCTGTGCTGCATTTATGGACAGCCTTTCTCTATTTATTTGGGCTTTTTATTGTTTTTTGAAAGGAAGCAGCCAAACATTAAATGCACATAATCATTCCAATATAGTTAATTAGCTTAAAGATGTTTGTTTCTTTAGTTCACAATGGAGCTACAAGCCCAATTTATCTAACAAGTAGTTTTCATTACCTGTAATTACTAGGGGTGGCATAGACTAGTCAGCCAGTAAAATAAGTCATGACAAGTGGTGTGCAAAAGAGTGATATGGGTTGCACATCACTATCCAATCCAACTCGGCTAGTTTAGCGTGGCGATTGGACAAAGACTGATTCAGAACTCCCTGAGGACTGAAGCTAGAGTTGAACCGCGAGGTCATTATCAGCCTGAAAAAAAAAACCTCCCAGACACTGGTGGTGACATAGCATCTTCGGTCACTGAGCTAAAAGGAGGGTTCTGCTGATGGACATGAGATTCCATGCTGCATGCTCTTATTTCCAGAATCAACGATTTCTGCAGAGTGCATTTTAAGAACTGGAACATTCAGACATAGTGAAGTATGATACAAAAATTTATTCCACATATTTATTTATTTTCATCATTAACAGTGTAGCCTAAAAAGCAGTGAAGCTAGAAAAAAAAAGTAATTTGTAAGCAGTATATGGCTATTAATTGAAGTCTAGCCTAAAAATAGTGATATCCTCAATTAGTTTTTGCTTTAACTATCAGAATTCGATTAATTAAAATTAATAGCCATCCAACCCCTAGTAATTACCTGTTTAGCATTGTGTAATGTTGTGCATGCCTAAATCATCACACTCACCTCAAACCACACTGAGTTCAAACAGACCTGTTTATGTGCTTTCTGACAAGTATGACACTGTTATCTATCAAGATGAACAAATGTACATCACAGCACTAAAAATACATATAGCAGCCATCTTGCAACTGCAATTCATTTAAGCGTATTTATATAGTGCTTTTAACAACTCATTGTCACAATCAACAATTTCTTCCTCTGCACATAGTTTGGACTCTGCATAAAGATCAGACTCCAAGGTATGATAGTAGAAATGTACATTTGAAGTGAATAGAATTACAACATAGTGTCAGTGTGATCTATTTTTAACACAGACTCATTCTGCTATAAATGGTATCACTGGGCCACATGAAAATCACACACTTTTGCTGTGAATGTAGACATGCCGTCTGCTCAGTGCTAAACTGGAAGCAATAAGCTTTCTTCACCTGGTAATAACATCAGCTTTATAACTCCATTGCAAAGCTACAGAAGCAAATATCTGACAAAATCCTAGATGTGCTCATAGATGTGCTTCAACTGTTAAACAAAAAGAAGATCCAAAGGAAAATTACCATGCATCGACCAAGGCATTAATACTGCTTACAGCTTTTTCCCTTGTTTCCTTATAAGTACATGCTTACTTACACACCTTCTTATAACCTTACAGTCTCTAAGGATAGACACTTCATTTTTTACTATGTTTGGCATGACTTATAGTTACAGAATAAGGCGAACATTCCCATCCTCACATATAAGGCCCAGCTGCTTTGCTCACAGAGGCTACATGGATTACTGGGCAGCCCTCCAAGCTGTGGTAAATGTGATTAAACAGTACATTTACGGCACTGTTACATAAGACAGGTTTAAGATTCTTAGATATAGTTTGACACGGGCCCACAATCAAAGGAGTATTAAGATCAGATGAGGTAGACATCTAGGGAGAAACTTAAGGGAGGATTATGAGACTGTATATGGCGCAGCATTGGCACTCACCCATACTGTTGCACTCCTGGGACAGTCAGCACAGCAATCACACGACCTCTGAGCAGCCCTGACTGTTCCTGCACCTCGATCACCATTATGTCCCCTCCACACCTGTAACACGCAATATAATTATCCCCAGAATACAACATTCATTCCTCATCATGCTAAAATCCACATATAGGGTGATGAATTAATCTTTAGATATAGAAAATTTCCCAGAGGAGTGTTATCTCATTAAACTGTTTTCTTTTCCAGGAATATCGTATCACTTCTCATGTGACATAACACATTCTTACTAAAGTTGGTTTAAGCAACCAGTGAAAAGCCCTCAGTATCAGGCGAGTCCCAGGGCCAGTGCCAAAACAATACTTTCTGTTAATCCCTGCTCAGTAAATACCTATTTAGAAGAATGAAGCCTATTGTACAGGGATTCTCAATCAATTCACAAGAAAATTCATCAACTATGTACCCAGGTTTTGGCAATTGGGAGGGAGCCTAAACCACTTTTAGAGAATAAGGAATTAAAACAAAAAACAAGAAGTCTGGGCTGAGACCAAGAAACACACCTTCTATAACTGCCCACATACTGGTATCAGTTTTTCTTGGTCCAGAACCAAAAACTGTTTTATTGTAGCAGTTATCAAAAACTACAGTTGGGTGACAAACTAAAGGATAAACCAGTGAACCAGTGGCTCTGTTTTTTTGCTGGCATGGTTTGGTTCCACTTACAGAGACGCATCACTGCACCCCCTGCCCCTTCCACAGGACACAAGAGCTCACTGAACGCTTTGATGAGTATGAATATGATGCAACTCATAGACTATTACCTTCACACTCATCAGATCTCAAACCAATTAAACTCCTATGGGGGATTTTGGAGCAACATGTTAGTGATTTCCACCACCACTAACAAAATGCCAATTGAGGGAATATCTTTTGGAAGAATGGTGCCTAACCATCAAGTACAGTTCCAGAGACTTGTAGAATCTTTGCACTGAAGCTTTGTATTGGAGGATCAGAAGAGCACAACACTTTCCAGAGACACATTTTTTTCCCTTTGTACTTTCGTCACCCATCTATATTTCCTCACTACTATCAATCAAGCAATTTGGTTTTATTGACTGAAAAGCATAGAGATAATGGGTAGTTATTAACTGAATCATCATTGTGTTAATCATCATGTTATATGGTGTTGTAATGACTTTGAAAGGCTGTCCATTTCAATTGTGTTCAAATATTAAGATATCTTAAACTGCTGGGAAAACGTTGTCTGATCTATTTATAAAATGAAAAATAAAAAATAGTATCACTATTATAACAACATTTAATTGTAAGATGTAAAATTGTAATTGTAAAATAACGTGTAATTATAAGGTATGCATGATGAGGTTATGCCTTACTTGCATTTACTTTTGTGCTTTTTGTGATCTGTAGCAATGTTCTTTTAATGTGACCTTGTGTTTTATGTTTTGTTTGTATGTGAAAATATTGGATTATGTTCTTACACATCAACCTGCCCAGGGACAGCATATGAAAAATAGCATTTTGGCTAAATCTGGCACATTTAAATTGAGGTTAATTATTATTTACAGTGTCTCCCACAAGTCTGAAAGAAACCTGGAGGCAGGACTAGGTGTGTTTGAAAGGGAGAGATGGAATTGTGGTTTTCGTAGGTGATTCTTAGTGTGGTGAGGGTGGTTGTGTTTTTGTGATTTCTGCTATTTTTTTACATAACATTTGAAGTTACAAGCTAGAAACCAAACTCAGTACTTCAAAAACAATTAGCAGGGAAATGTTTTCTTCCCTTCCCACCTTCCCTGACCCCAAACTTGAAAAGCTTGCTGTACCTGGGTATCCAGATTGTGCCGTTAACTGGAACCACGTTAAGGGCCTGAAGTTGGGGAAGAGTTCGGCTCTGTGGTGCTGGATCTGCGCTTCCTAGAGGTGAAGACTCCTCTGAGATCGGCTCATCCTGAGCTCTGTCTGCATCCTCGCAGTCTGTGGAGAAGGGCATGCTGCAGGAGCTGGCTAGCGAGCTGAGGGCCCCTGAGCTGGAACCCTCAGTGTGGGTGAGTCCTGCCAGCTGCTCTGAGCTGAACCCTGAGGAGCTGATAGAGCAGTAATCTACTGAGTCCTGCAGGCTGAGGATCTGTGTGCCAGCGTCCTCGCTGTGCATTATTGTCACTGTGACAGTGGGTTTAGGCTCGAGTGGTACTGGTTCTTCTTCCTCTGTTTGTATCTCAGTCTCCACAGTGACATCTGTAACTCCTGCTGGATTCTGGATAGGGAAAACGTCTCGGAATGGGTGCAAGTCACCGCAGCTGTAACTGGCGCAGAGCTGGTAACTACTGGCGTGGTACATCAGCAGAGTGTTAGTGTGGTCATCGAGACACCAGACAGCCTCATCACCTCGAAAACTCGGGGCGGATGTCATGGAGACCACGCGGGAGGGTGTGAGGTAAGGGTCAAGGCGGCGAATGGGCTGCAGTGTAAGGCTGTCGATCACGAGCACACCAGGCCCATTAGTGTACCATACCTCAGAGCCAGAGCGTACAGGCACGATGCTTTGTACAGGGTGTGGCCTTTGGCGTGGGTCCAAATCCTCCATCCCCAGCAGGGTCTTGTTCACAGTGTGAGAGCACACGTAGGCCTCACCTTCCAATGGCAAGTCATCCACTAGGGTGTACACAGCAATCAGGCCGTCTGCCATGCCAGCGAATACCTTTGGCAGAGACTGCACAAGCAGCATAACAGTTAATGTAAATAACATTTAATATTTTTAATCATTGCTTACAATTCTTCTAAACTTATATTTCATTTGCTTTCAGTCCCCAGGAATTGTCTTTAACCATGTCCTGATTCCTGAGGTATAAATATATGAGGTTGCACACATGTAAAACCCTTTGTTTAATGCAATTAGGGCCAAAACAGTTTCACATATCTGAAGCAGTTGGAAATTTGTTGGGAATTTTCATAAGTTTCATAAGAGCAAGCTGTTTGGAAGTGCTGCAAGAGAGAACCATTTCAGACTCTGAACTTCACCAAGCATCCTTAGAACTACCACTGGTATTATGTTGTGGTCAGTTGAGAACATAATCAGACTTTTTGGTCATGCACACCATAAGCATGTTTGGTAGCAAAAGAGGACAAGCTCTTGATCCTCAATGTAAAATATATAGAGGATCATTCATGCTTTGGGGCTGTTTTGTGCCGAGTGGTTCAAGGGCTCTTATGAAGATTGATACCATTATGAATTCTGCTAAGCGTCAGGACATTTCAGCCAATAAAACTTGGTTGCCTCCACCAGGAGGTTCAGACTTGATCATAGATAGAGCTTTCAACTGGTCATTTTGAGAACCACTGTTCTAAAGTGAACATGATTCTCTTCTAAAAAGCAGCTGACAAGAATGTGTTAGAAGGTGTGCTAGTCAATATCTGGTATGAGTTATTCAACAGTTCAGCATAGGTAACATTTAGAGAGAGTGGTACACACTGCTGCCAAGATAATTTTCTGTGACATCTCCTATATATCTGCCATTATTTCTTTACATATCCAGGATAAAGCCTTTAACGTCACCTCTGACACATCTCATCCAGCAAACAAAAACAGAACCTAACCATGTGCAATTAGTGCTGAACTCTTCTAGGCTGCGTCGCTCAGTTCATATTACTAACCTTTTTATTCTTTTTTATACTACATGCTGCATTTATTGGTGTGTAGGAATGTATCTGTGTGTGTGTGTGTGTGTGTGTGTGTATTATGCCCTATTAATTGAAATGGTAATAAAGCTTGATTTGTATGAAATCATCCAGCATAATTTCTCTAATATTACATTTAATTACAGTCATTATTTAGAATATATAGTACATGAGTTAATTTTTCTTTTCCTGAAAATAATATATTTCTTTTGCTAATGCGGGAGAGACAACTCTGACAGTCTCGCTGCCAATATTGCCATATTTAACATACTATTTAGAAGACAAATAAAATTGGCTAGAAAGTATTTTTTTCCTAAAACGATTATTCTAAGGCAAGCCTGAAGTACTGTCCCCATTTTATTTAGCATGTTATTTTCTAAAAGTGTTTTAGCTCAAGTCTCTAATGCCGCCCCAAAGGCACAAAGCGCTCACCATTGACCCTGAGTGCTTCAAAAACATAGGTGGAGGCCACATCAAAGTGCACAAGGGGAGTCTAAGTGTGTGTTTGGAGAGGGATGAAGAGCAGCTCTGTCATTGTTGTCTGTAGAGAGGACCATCTGCCCCGGAGAGCTGAAGCACTAACACCTGCACTCTGGACACTTCAAACGAGAGGAGGAGAAAGGTGGAAAAACCTCTGTGTTGGGCACTGTAGAGGCCCTTCATCGTAAAGCCTGGGTGGGGTAAGGGGTGAAGTTGGCTAGCAGCTAATTTGCACAGAGGATGTGGTTGTAGGAAAGCAGCAAATGCAACACTGGCTAGCTTATGTAAGTATAATAATCAACGTGTAAATATTGAGTCTTAAAGATACCACTATCCAAATGGCCATGTAGATTAGATTATACACCAATGAGGTTATACACCACAATGAGATTACACACCACTTTTTTTTTTTTTAAAAGCACAGCGATCTTTTTTATATTTTCCATTTACATGAATTAGGAAAAAATTTTATCCAAAGTGCCTTATAAGTGAGACAGAATCCAATCCAGGAGTAGAGATGAGCAGCTTAGGTTGAAAGTCTGCTGAATAGTGGCTAGCCATGTTGAGATTTGAACTCACAACCTTATAATCATCTTAATGTCCGAAACAGCTGGTGCCTATAAAGACTAAACTGATGGACAGCCATGCTTTTTTTCCTCTGGACATCTGAAAGAAGCCCAGCCGAAGGACCGGCGAGTGTGTGAACCGGCTCGGATACTGACCTCTGACCTGGCTGGCAGCAGCATGAGGCAGGTAACCACGGCCGGACAAGAGAGCAGTTTTTGCGGGTGACTCAGGGGACACATCTCTTTCAGGCTGTAGATAAAGATCTCCTGCTCCTGAAAACAATCACGTGAAAAGAAAGATTAGTTATCTGCATTCACCATGGCTGGACAGCTAGCTGAGGAAAAAAAACCCCAAACAAATAGCTACTTAAGAACAGAATCAGCCACGTGGCCTAGACGTTAGTAAACCACAGCTAGGTATATGCTACAAGGCAAAATAAATAAAAATAAATAGTTTTCAACAAACAGAGAGTATATCACACTAAACACCATTTTTAAATTGAAAATTGTGGCTTTTTGTTGTAAGGGTGCAGAACAGATGACTAGGCAGAGGCAGGGCTTCATGTATGGTGACACAGATGACTAAATAAAAAAAAAAACTGCTTGATTTGCAATCAAATAATCAAAACCAATACAAAATTAGTGTCATTCATAAGTAGTACAAGTAACAACAAATAACATTAGTAATTGAAATTGTGCACAGAGGGAGCTTGAACTACAATGTAGGTAATGATGACAGAATAGTGTCATCATGTAATTTGTGAAGCAGAAGTGGATCTTTATTAGCACAGTATTCCTGTAACTGTGTAATAAGTGCGTTTTTAAAGTGCTGTTGGACTGCTTTGGGCTGAGGACCTGAACGTGGAGCCATTAGGAGGAGAAATACACGCCTGGGATATTCAAATCACTACTTTTCGGTTATTAAATAATTTCATCAGCACTAAAATTCACCAGCCATCTAAAAAAAAGTCTGGGTTTCCATTTATTTTAAATCAGGTTTTTTTTTATTTCTCTGAAGTTCTGACATGTCATTTCAGCACCTTCTTGGTCACAATAGTACTTGACCTTTTGCTCAACTTGACTCTTTTTGTTCAGCACCAAGGACCAGCTGTGACTTGAGAGTGGAAACTTGACTCACCTACATTTATAAATACTGCTTTAATAAATAAAAATAAATCTTTCCACGTCCTAAAATGAATAAAAATCTAGCTATAAATAGAGTTGACATGCAAATAAGGGTGTACTGGGCAGGTGTTTGTTTCCACGCAGCTGAAGCTATTCATCAATTGCACTTTTTCATGAATCAGATGCAGATTCATTTGGATGTGATTCCACTCAAATCAGTGCACATTTGATAAACAAGTGCCAATGAGAGGCAAATGGATCAAACGGAAGCAAATATGGAGCTGCATTGACGTTTTTGTGATGTTTTTATGCATAGATCCGACACACTGTCCTCTTCTTGTAGTAATATGTCCCGGTTGTGGGCATCATACACGGTCAAGTCTCTTGTGCATTTGCTAATTCCACAAGCTCAGAGTCCACCTCTATGTTTCTTGTTTATCCTCTTGTGGCCTGCATCAATCGTCTGGCTACGGCTCACATTACCAGATTTGTGTATGTTTTCACCCACTGTTGAAAATACGGTGAGGGCTCTGATCATTCTGGACCGAGATCACAACGATTTAAACTGACTTACTTGCTCTCTCACACCAGCACATCATCGATGCTGACCCGTGTTGCCAGGTCTGCGGTTTTCCCACGGAATGGAACTACTTTTGCGCTGGTGCCATGAATTGATATTTTATCGTTTTGCAAACATTTTGCATACATATGACATATCAGCTGGTTTTACTCTCAGACTATCTTGTGTGTCAGTGAATTGGTCCATTACTTCTTATAGCTATTCTCATTTTATAACAATAATAATCTTACAAAAAGCCATAGACTGATTGTGCTATTATTATTATTATTTTTTATTTTATTTTTAAACTTACCCTATTCACCAGTCTCATACTGCTTCGTTAAATGCACTGCATGATGTTACTTAAATATTGTAATACTGCAATACATTTGGCAACAACATTGGACAGTGTAGGCCAGATGTTTAGTTTTTGGCTGGTTTTTGAGTTCTGATTGACCTCTGAATAGGAAAATAAACAAGACCTAATGAAAATTCAAACTTAAGTCTCTATCCTGAATGTCAGCATCACGCTGTTGTGTCTAATAAAAATACAGGGAAATATGGATTATACACTAGACAAAAAAAAAACCAGTTGATTTTTCTGTGGGAACTCAACCATTTCTCATTCTAAAGACCTTTATGGCATTTCCATGACAACATGCCATGGTATGCTGAAAAGGGCAGCCTGGATAAACTACATTTCCCAGAAGCCCACCTCGGTGGCGGTCCACAGGGTGTTCTCCGTCTTCAGCTGACAGCTGAGGCATGATCCTGGGCACGGCATTCGCTTCACCTCCACCTGACCTTTGGCTGCGTTCACCACCGTGTAGTTCCTAACACACACACATACACACACACACACGTTTGCCTGCTTAGACTGCTTTGGGCTCAGCTGCTCCACTTGAAACTGGTTATGACTAACTTGCAAACATGATGGGAAAGACAAAATAAAAAGGTTTTTATAAATGCACAATTCACAGCTGAGAAGAGATTTTATTTGCCTTGCATGTTTACATGGAGAACGACGGAAACACTAACAAGCTCGGATGTGAGAAAGCAAACGCCACCAGTTGATTTATTGCTGGCTTTCCGTTTGAACATTTATCGTAAATTATACAGTTACGGAGCAAGCATGGCTATTTACTTCTACACGGAAAGGAATGAAAATACATTTCGTTGATTTACGCAATTCATTAAGTCATTTCTGAAATCTTGATTCATAGCTATAGCTCTGAAGTCATTAATCATGCTGTTCTCTGAGCAGCTCTCTCCTTATGGCTCAATTCCCCAAACGAGTCACTCCATCATGACCCTAAATCAGCTCCTCATTATTATTGTGGCTGAAATTTAAAATCCAATTTCATAATAAAATGGGCATTATCTTGATGATAATAGATCTATTGAGATGTCTGCAGTTAACTTGTCTTCATATAATCTAATTAGCAACGTCAGAGCTTATGAAAGGGAAAACCTCTTCTCAGATGGAAAGGGTTTAAACAGTTACAGTCTCTGACTCTCTTCAGAAATTTTATCACTTCTATAAAGGCTACTGATCACGATTTACTGTCTTATTTGACTTGTCAGCTGTATTCACTGTCCAAAATATGTGCTTTCATGCTAGTGGAGATATTTCCAACTAGAGTAGGTGGCTGGTATGTGGTGTTTTGTGTACTTTCCACTAACACTCGTGTACATTTTCTTTAAAAAACAAAAAAGCACCATCACTTTGTTACATTTGGCCAAAGTGTTCTTGCCACCTTTTTCTTTTTAATCAATGTTATGTTCAATTACTCCAGTTTTGTTACTTAAAAAAATAATTACTCAGGTAAAAGTAATTGGAGTCAACTAAAAAGACTACCTCAGAAAAGCTAAGACAATATCTAGTGAAAGATCCATTCAAATAGCACAGTTACTGCTCACGGATCTGATGTATATTTCCAAAAAAAGTAGTGGTGATGAGATCCACACCATTCACTGTAAATGAATTCTTTAGCTTATTAGACTTTTCATTGTCTGTTACACCATCATATCTAGGTAACATCATGATGAGGTCAAGTCTTTCATGACTGTGTTGTTTCATCAATCAAAAAGTTTGCCACATTCATCTGAGATGCATGTTGGAAATATTTTCCTTACAGCCTGCCAAAATTAATTGCAAGAAAATGTGCCAATCAGTAGCCCAGGCACCCAGGACTGGGTTATTAGTCTTTATTCACAGCTGCCTGGTAGACAAATAAACTGAATAATTATAAAAAAGAAAAAAAAAAACTACTACTTATTGACTTTTGCAAAGAAAAGTTTTCATTTGGTATGCATGTTTAAACAACATGGATGCTTTAACTATAGCTCGTATTACTTGGTCTGAATCCCAGCACCTGCTGCACTACACACATCAGCCGAGGTGTAACGATAGGATGATTTATGCCAGATAATCATGAAACATGAACAAACAAAAGAAACATGCAGGTATGTGGAAACACTGAACAAATAGAAAAAATACATTTTGCCTTTAAGCAGTCATGTAAAACTCGTCCTAGCACAATATCCAGTCACCGTAGAGGACAGAACACCACATCATAGACAAAATTACTGCTTTTTTTGTTGAAGGTACAAACACAATGTGCCACATTAGAAATTTCTTTTAATTCTTTTCATATGTTATTATATTATGTTGACTACCACTTTTTAGCCTAATCAATTTTTGGGCAACCAAAACTCGGGACTGGGCAGCACACTGCAATTTTTACTGCCACGTGGGCTTGATAATGAATTTATCCTTTGTCTACCCCGTGACCACTCCGAGCTCCAACAGAGCGGAAGGTTGAACCTGCAGTAAGCTGTGGCTGTGTCTATGATGATGCTAGCATGATGAAGTCACCCAGCTACCAGGGACAAAATGGTATGCATAATGTTAACGTGAAGGTGTAGCCTAAGTTACGTTTAATTTAACACATACACAGTTCTGTGAAAAAATCTTCAGCATCCTAATTTTTTTACATTCAAATTTTCATGTGTGTTTTATGACTTCTGCATTATTGGGTCAATAAAAAAAAAACATTTAGATTTCCAAACATTACTTTTCCAAAAAGAAAAAAAAAAGAATGTTACAGAAAAATATTCGTATGTCCGTACAGGAAGTAACATATACATATTAGACCACTTTGCAGACAAAAAAAAAAAAAAAAAAAACGCATAATGAAGGCTTCAGGTTTTACCTGCAAATATAGAAGCAAGCATGACAGTTAGAGTCTCTAGAGGAACTGTCGCAGGTTCTCTAAGATGCTCAGTAAAACTTAGCAGCCAATATTCTCATAAAACTGCACAAATTGTACCTGAGTCTATTGATGCATTTCTAAAAAGCAGAGTTGTCACACCACATATTGACTTTGTTTAGTTTATTGGTGTATACAACTCTTAATAGTTTTTTTTTATGTCAAAAGATTGATTTTTTCTTAATTGCTGAAGGTGTCTTTGCTTTACAGGATTTTTTTTTTTTTTTTTTTTAACATGTGCCACCTTTTGCACAATACTGAATATAACACTTAATTTTTATGATCACAATCATCACCACTGATCTGAAATGCAAATTGTAATGCACTTTTCCTTAAGTAGTTATTTGGACTTACCATTTTACTACTTGAGTCATCATCATCACCATTATTACTATTATTATTATTATTATTAAAGTAAGCAATTCCACTAAAGGTTTTAGGTTCCTCTGTGCACCTCTGATAACCTCTCTCATGTACAGGATATAGTAGGGCACTCTGTAGGGGACTTGCTGTTTTGCTGTGCTAGTGTAAAGACAAAGACGTCTTTCTTCTAGCATTTCACAGGCCCTGAATGTGAATTACAGCACCTTTCAGCACATCTCAAGGCCGCTCCATTTGGCATGATGACATGGCCGTGGATGTAATTGCCAACACCTGGGCAGCGAGATAAAAGCCGGCCATTCAGACTGTCAGGATGCCTCGGGTGGCTGGCTGAGAGACAAAAAACAAAGCAGCCGCTCCTCATCTCACCTGGAACCTATCTTCTGAGATGAGCTTCAGGCCACCACCATTTATCTTACAGGAAGCCCGTCATGCATAATAATGAGTTTGTTTGCATGATCATGAATATTAATACGTCCTCAAACAGATTTCTATGGGCCGTGTGGTTCATCTCAATATTTTCACATTAACTCGGGTTAATAGGGGTGTTTAGTTTCACGACTGTGAGTTTTTAAAGGGGGTAACTGGAGTTAATGAGGAAGAGAGGAAGTGTGTGGAATACCCTGAACTGAAGGGTGCTTACTCTAAAAGGCAGCACTTGAAATCCTGATTAATATTAAAGACACCAATGAAACAAGGGAAATATTTAATTTTACCAACGCCAATTAAATATTTAAAATGGGCAAATGGTCATATCACAATCATTTTTACCATGATTAATTCATAAATATTTCATGGGCCATGACATGGGTCGTCAAATTTGTGGGGTTGCCTGAGACACTATTGGGGTCCCAGGGTCCGTTATAATGGAGCTCTATTTTAAACAAGCCAAAAATTCATTAGCCTGCGCAATTGTTTCAATTTGAAGCCCATCTTAAACCCATTTTACACCAGACCCCAGAGGCCACTCCAGCACGCTCCCATGTTAATCGGTGCTCTTTTACATTAAACTCCTGCACTGTGCAGAGCAGCGTGGTGTATTTTTGCGCTCGAGTTTACACCGAAACAGCACATGGGCTATATTTCAGGCTGTAGCCTGCTACCGTATCACATGCTCTGGAGTCAGTTATAATCCACACTTCGTGAGAGTTCAGACTGCAACTGCCAATCAAAAGTAACAGAGATGTATTTTTTAATAAGCAGTTTTTACCTCAAATTAATTTTGTTTCCTCAAACAAGTAGTTTTGTGAGGAGCTTAGGAATTTCACTGTGTGCAAACCATCATCAGGAATACTGTTAAGATTTGAAAATATAAAATCTCAGTTTTAATTTGTGTATGTCTTTTCTTGGTCATTTCATAGTGTTAATGTCTTCATTATTGTTATTATAAAAGAGTAGAGCTAAGTAAAAATGAAGAAAACCCTGCTATGAGCAGGTGTGTCCAACTTTTGACTAGTAGTGTATCTGCACTTTATATTTACTAAACCAGTGCAAAAAACACAGAAATAAAAGCTCCATGTCCATGTGATAGGAGGTTGGTAGCTGTCATGTGACAAGGGAGAGCTGCCTGGGGGGTGGGGGATCGGCCATGACTAAATTAGGGAGAAAATCTGGGAAAAATCCCAAAAAAAAGAGCTTTATGTTCCATGTTCCTTGATGTTAGGTGATATGCATTACTGACTTACATAAACATCTATACAATCAGAATCAGCCCAAGGTTTAGTGCAGTACTTGCACAAATGCCGCAAATAAACCCATGTAACAGAATTGAAAATGAAAACTACTCTCCAAAGGCTTGCCTGCCTACACACGCTCCCACACACCTGTTGTCTTTTTCTCCATCCCAGAATATGGCGCTGTAGCCCTGCAGCGAGGAGAGGAAGAGCTGACTGTGCTGCTCGCAGGGCAACAGGTACCTCAGACAGGCGAAACTCGGCTCCTGCATCTGTCTCAGGATCGGCATGGCTAGAGGACGCTACACACACACACACACACACACACACACACACACACACACAGCCATCAGACTGCAACAGGCACGTAAATATAAATGCATTTTTTTTAAATATTCTATCCTTCTATCCAAAGGAACAGACCAAGACATTTCTGCTCAATTTTTTTTTTTTTGTGTCTGATGAAGCAGAAACATTTTCTAGACTCAGGAAATTGCTATTCATTTTTTGTCCTCTTTATGGTAGGGGTTCTAACTCTAACAGTTACGGGAATGTACACAACAATTAGTTTGTCATTAACATAACACTGAATCCCATAGATTAAATTAACATTATACATCGATCAGCCATAACATTAAAACCACTGACAGGTGACGTGAATAACATTGATTACCTCGTTACAATGGCACCTGTCAAGGGGTGGGAGCAAGTGAACAGGCAGTTCTCGAAGTTGATGTGATGGAAGCAGGAAAAATGGGCAAGTGTAACAACTTTGACATGTGATAGCTAGATGACTGGGTCTCCAAATCAGCAGGTCTTGTGGCGTGTTCCTGGTATGCAGTGGTTAGTACCTACCAAAAGTGGACCAAGGAAGGACAATCGGTGAACCAGGGACAGGGTCATGAGCACCCAAGGCTCATTGATGTGCGTGGAGAGCAAATTCTAACCCATCTAGTCTGATCCCACAGGACAGCTACTGTAGCACAAATTGCTGAAAAAGTTAATCCTGTCTATGATGGAAAGGTGTCAGAACACACAGTGCAACGCAGCTTGCTGTGTATGGGGCTGCGCAGCCACAGACCGGTCAGAGTGCCCATGCTGACCCTTGTCCACCGCCGAAAGTGCTCACAATAGGCAAGTGAGCATCAGAACTGGACCATGGAGCAATGGAAGAATGTGGCCTGGACATCTTGTGGATGTCCGGGTGACTGTGCGTCGCTTACCTGGGGAAGAGATGGCACCAGGGTGCACTATGGGAAGAAGGCAAGCTGGCGGAGGCAGTGTGATGCTCTGGGCAATGTTCTGCTGGGAAACTTTGGGTTCTGGCATTCATGTGGATGTTACTTTGATAAGTACCACTTACCTAAACATTGCTGCAGAAGTACACCCCTTCATGGCAACGTTATTCCCTAATGGCAGTGGCCTCTCCTAACAGGATAATGTGCCCTGCCACAATGCAAAAATTGCTCAGGAATGGTTTGAGGAGCATAAAGTGTTCAAGGTGTTGACTTGGCCTCCAAATTCCCCAGATCTCAATCCGATCGAGCATCTGTGGGATGTGCTGGACAAACAAGTCTGATCCACGGAGGCCCCACCTCGGAACTTACAGGACTTAAAGGATCTGCTGCTAACGTCTTGGTGCCAGATACCACAGCACACCTTCAGAGGTCTTGATGGATCACAGCTGTTTTGGTGGCACAAGGGGACCTACACAATATTAGGCAAGTTTTAATGGTTTTAATGTTATGGCTGACTGGTGTACCACAGCGCTACTTATAAGATAGAAAGATTCGGCATTAAACACTGCTATACAGTATAATAATAAATATTTTCAGTGTAGTGTGAAAATGTGAAACTAGACAAAACCAGAAATTTCAGGGGGTGCATCTTGTACTCTGAAGCAGCTTGTTCTGAAAATATGGCACACACTTTTAGGCCAAATTGCAATAATTCAATTCTGAACATGACTTGAACAGAAAATCCTCAGTAATTATATTTTAATGCCTTTTCAGAGCCATTAGTTTAAGACTCCGACGCACTCACAGTAATCCTACTCACGCTAAAAGCCATTAATTTATCTTCTACCTTATGCAGGACTGTATTTTGAAACGTTTTTAGAGTGACTCAAATTTGAAAAGCCATTTTATACCTTCTCTGGTTTGGTCTCCCAGCATTCCTGCATTAAAGCCTGCAGGCAATAGAACTGCACTTCCTCTGGGATTCCCAGAACAGGCCGGATGCCCTTGGAGAGTTTCTTCGCTATCTGCAGCTGGTGATGACCCAACGATGGCCGACGGCCAGACAACAGCTCATACAGGACCATCCCATAAGAGAACATGTCCACCTGGGAAACAAAGATGCAGGAAGAGAGAAGAAACCATGCAGAAAGGAAAGGAAGAGAGACACAAGGGGACAGAAAGCTTTATTAGCACATAAAAGTCATTAAATATACAATAATTGCTTTGTGGAGCTTGACACATGGGAAAGTAAAGAGCTGGCATGGTGTCTCTTCTGTAACATTCCTGAGGTTTATATCTGGCTCCTGGTCCACCGCTGTACAACAAAACCCGGACAGAATGGAACCAGATCATATCTGGCTTACGGTGTTATCAAAGTTATGTAATTTCTGTGAATGAACCAGAACCTTGCCTAAAAATAGAACATTGTGTGCTTTTAGAAAGGACAGCCTTGCCAAGTGGGGAAAACAGAGCCATGGTTTCCTCACAGTGCTGGAGGTACAGTAGCATAGACTGACATCACTCAGTAAGTATTTAGGATATGCAGGAAGTGTGCTAGAGGCAGAGGCTCGTCTGGACCCACCTCATATAAGGCAGTGCACTACATTCCTTTTGCTTGAGCATGGAAGCCTCTGTGGTCACAGCAAAAGCTGAGAAACATATTAAACTGCTTAATTACACCCAGACCCATTTAACCACTGAGGCTACTTTCCAATGTATACTTAATTTGACTAATTTTGGTTGGTTTAAAAATCCGCATCTTTACAATGGTTCATTTGGTTTGCTGTGTTGATGCATTTTTTTGGCACATTTTCAGAAAACAACCAGATAATCGATAAATGTTCTTTGTATTGGATTCCTCTTAAAAGTGTTGTAACCTTCACATTGCTGTAATTTAACACTACTGTGATTTGCTGTTAGCATGAACTTTAAACACCCAAAAGCTGTTCTAGCAGTGATCAGACAAACACAAGCTACTTATATAGTGAAATTCAGAGTTTCAGCATTAAACACTGCTATGTAATGAGGTCCTCATTAGGATGGGCTTATAGGCCTGACAGAGGGATTAAGATAAGGGCTGTAGCAACGGCTTCAGCTCAGGGGAAAAAAAAAACAACTGAATTATGGCAACACTAGAAGTAAGCTGCATTTTTTGTCATACTAACTTAAAAAAAAATTAACTATAAACTGATAAAATCTATGATGTAGCATTCTTTAATAATTAAAAAAAAATTGCTGTGGTGAAAAACTCTTCAAGATGGGCTGTTAATCAGTGCATTTCAGAGTTTCAGTATTAAACACCACTATTTAGTCACTTCCTCATTACGAGGGGATTATAAGTACCTATTCTTTATTAAAGTATTTCCATTTTTGCAGACTTTATATTTTTATACCACTTATACTCCATTACATATTGCAGCATGTCAATCATTACTTATCACTCTGAACTGGATTGGCTAAAAATATCTGAATACAGCACACTTTCAAACTGAAGCAAACCGATCATAGTGCAGCACACCTTTTAACTGGCCGAGAACGCTAGCTCTCTACTTACACTGGCATGTCCAGTTGTCAAATGGCACATATTCGCTCTCAAATGTGCTATTTAAAAAAAAAAGTACTCTATAAATCCAGAGATGAAACACATATGCATAGTTCTGACAGCCCTCTTCATTCTTTGATGCATCTTATAGATGAGTATTTTTTGTTTGTTTTTTAATAGACCATTTCAATACATGTCATGCATGCCACTGGATGCTACTGTAAATAGACAAAAATTAATAAGGAACATTTTAATTTCACAAGTCTGCCATTCTTCACAAATATATTTAGCTCAGAATGCGATTTCATGATTTTTCACACGTTCATTTATGTCCTGCATAATAGACTGACATGTCCCTCAAGTGGAGAGGCAGTGCCAGGCCTCCTCGCCCTGACATCAGCATCCAATCTCACTAATGTTCTTTGGCTGAATGAGCAAATCCTCACAGCCATGCTCCAAAATCTAGTGGAAAGCCTTCCCAGAAGAGTGAAGGTTATTATAGCAGCAAACGGCAATTAAATCTATAATGGGATGTTCAAAAAGCACATATGGGTGTGATTGGTCTGATGTCCACATACCGTTGGCTGTAGAGTGTATATTAATAACAGACTGCTATTATATTTCTAGATAGTGCAAATATGCCTTACTTGGAGATATATTCAAAAGCTCTGAAGTTGGTGGCTGTAAGCCAGACTGTAATATTTGGTTTTACTGAATCATGTGAACACAGTGACTCATCCAAACTCAAAACTGTCTGTAGTATATGACATTAGTCACGCTGATCACATCGTACAGTAATGCATTCAGAAACTGGTTAGAGGGAACATTCACATAGAGAAAACCAAATTAAGTAACTGACTCATTTAACTCAATTAACCCTCCTAAAAACTCCTAATTATGCAGTATTGGATTAGTGAGTGGTCATGCTGTAAGTGGAATCAGCTTCTTCATTCCCAAGAATCATGAGACTTTAACAAGATTCCAGCACTTCATGTGTCTCTAAGATGACGATGCATACGGGACTTCAGGCTTTGGAACTTGAGTGTGTAAAGCACTTCCTCCTAACCCTTATATTTTTATTACTTTGACTTCCCAATGCATTACCATTCATTATACCAGAGTGCTGTTGAATTCTCCATTCCGACTGGTCGTAAGGTGTTAACTCATTTTCTATAACAGCAGCTCTGACAGTAGTTCCAGCTTCAAGGCAAATCACAAGCTTATATTAATGCGCTTATTCTAACACATTATCATTTCTATAGTAACAAATAATACAGGGAGTTGTAAGGCAGACGCTCTACATAAATGTATTAAAAACGTGCATAATTTTTGGAAGGAGTCTCCAGTGTCAGTGCTTTGTAACACAGAAAGGTCTTTTAGTAGAGGACATGTCATTCTATAATAAATTAAATATGGTTAGTAATACATTTCTGTGGTATAAGAGGAATAAAACACTTCAGGATATGCTGTTATAGGAATATAATCAACTTTGTGTGGTAATGGCCCTCCTTTTTGACTCAAACTTGGGTCACAGCAACAGATCTGGCCTCAGAAGCTGCATCTTAACATAATCTTAGGGAGATCTTTGGGAAATCTGAGCCAAAGTTAAAAGTTAAAAAGAGCCTAAATCTAAGGGTTTATTGACACTGCTGCTCAATAGGATTTCTAGCTTTTCTTTGAGGGGTTTTAAACAGAATCGACTGGAGGAGAAAGATTTAAAGCCTTAGTAAAAATCTTTAGGCTGTGTATGCTGAACTCAGGGTTCAGCATCAGCATCGCTCATTATCACAGGCCACTCAAAACGGCTGAATAAGCTGAGTGCGTATTAACACTGTTTCACTTCCTGAACAGACCCTAATTCTATTTTTGTTTGTTTTAAAAACAAATAAAAATATACAATATGATAAGAAAAGTAATGTCAAGAGAGTCATCTATTCAGTATTTACATTACTCATATTAGTCACTGCAAGGATTCAAGGCAGATGTGTGCACACACATTTGCTTTACTATCCTTGTGAGGACTTTCCACTGACAATTTTGTCATGTTTAATGCAGCTAATTAATGCTATCTTGAACCTAAATCCTACACTGACCTTCATCTCAGCTGGAGTTTAAAAAGAAAACAAACAAACAAAAAAAAAGACGTCCCCACAAGGACAAAAGTGTCAGATATTCCTATACATGTGTGGAAATTTGGTCTACAACCAGATATAAAACATACCACACACACACACACATACACACACACAGGTTTGTCTTACCATCTTTTGAAAAAATCATCAGACCTTCCACTGAAATCATTAATGAAGCTAATTAGTGCTATGTCTGAATGTAAATGTAATCCTGACCTTAACCTGAGTAACTGAAAAGAAACTGTTAAACAAAAGCTGTAAATAAATAAATAAATAAATATATATATATTACTGGTTAGCATCTTTGCCTCGCACCTCCGGGGTTGGGGGTCTGATTCCTGCCTCTGCCCTGTGTGCTCAAAGTTAGCATGTTCTCCCCGTGCTTCAGGGGTTTCCTGGTTTCCTCCCCCAGCCCAAAGCCATGCACTGTAGGCTGACTGGCATCTCTACATAGTTCGCAGTGTGTGAATGGGTGTGTGAGTGTGTGTGTGTGGTTGTGCCCTGGGTGTCCCCCGGCTTGTGACCCAAGTCCCCTGTGATAGGCTTCAGGCTCCCCACGACCCTGTGTAGGATAAGCGGTACAGAAAATGGATGAATGGGGAAAAAAAGCTATTCTTATTGGGACCAGACAAATGTCTGAATGTCAAGGTCAAAATCTGGTCCCCTCCAAGTTACATGCTGCGTACACACGCACACGCACACACACACACACACACACACACACACACGCACGGGCGCACGCCACTGACTGAAGAAACATGAAGATACTGTGAAAAGGAGTCAGTAGTTAGTGGTCACTGAGTACTTTTCTTATCAGACGCCAACACACAAACACACGTCCTTTTTACACAATGTCCTGGTGATCTTTTGGCTACTCAGTTATACTCTGTAAACACTGGTCTAAGCTCTCGTTCTGTCTCTTGGCTGTAACCTGTCCTAAATGATCATCTTAAAACAATACGCTCATACGCAACATCCTATACACTTTCAATATATTCATTTATATCTGCATACTGTAATTATCAAAATCCCATGACCCAGTGTCACTCACAGGACAACTGGTTCCGTTTTTTAGCCTGGTTCCTCGAAATGTTTCTCCTCATGTCATCTCAGGGAGGTTTTCCTTGCCAGACTCATCTCAGGCTTGCTCATTTCTAAAGTTACTTTGTGGCAAAGTCTATTTTCAACTTTGCTGTACAAATAAAACTGAATTGAATTTATTAATAAAACTACTGAAGTTACACATTTCAGAAAGCTAAACTGAACAACATTGCAATTCTGAGTCAAAGATGCTGAAAATTGGCCAAAAGCACTGTCAGAGAACTATATTCTTTTAAAATTTCATTCTATGTAGTTTTAATAGCCATTTGGGAGAAACTAGATTTTATATTCTGCAGCAGTGTTATAGAACAAACTGCCTACAGATCTTTCAGTATTAATATTTAACATGGTTCTAAACAGAAGCCTATTCAGCGGGATGTTAAAAAAAAAAGTATTTTTATTTCATATTAAGAAAGTGGGCTTTGTTTTCCTTTTTTCTATACATAATAACATGTCATGGTGTATTTGGAGCATAGTCGAGATAATGTGAAATTGCCTGAAAGTCCAATTAACTAGGCTGAAATGCGGCAACTAACATAATTTACTTAAAAGTATAACAAGCTAAATATCGTCATTAATGGAAACGACTATGGAAAATAAGCGAGGAACTGAATCTCGGAAAGGGGCGACTTTATTTAGCTGTAGTCTTTATTTTCTCCTGATAATGTCTCTGGTGATGAAGCACTGCGTTTGAACCCTTGATTTAAAACAAAACAAAAAAACCCAGAAAGTCTTTGGCTAACATTTCAGCCAAAGCTGTGGTGTTCTCTGATCGCACATGAAGACGTTACTAGAGTCTGGCTAGCAACTTCATTTTCACTCAAAAGTGTTTAAATGTGAGCTAACTGTGTTTTGTGATAGCATTAGTGTTATATAACAGTTTTTGGGATGCATTGTACTGAATTTGCTCACTATTCTGACATATCTTCAAATTCTTTATTCTGGAAATATTGTCTAGCATCCATTCAAGCTAATTACAATGGCTGATAAATATAGTTCCTAGCAACAGCCAGCAGCAGGTGGTGGGATTTGGAGAACAGCAGCATGCACCACAGCACTGAGAAATTTATGAACCAATTGGGGCTAAACAAACATATGAAATTAAGATTTGTTTTGTGGAAAAGTCAATAGGGAGTAGTGGCTTTTCTCATCTGCTTGTAGAATAAATTAAAACAAAACAATAAAAACTGGTGACCTACTGAAACTGCATGCCTGTTGGGCAACTGTTGAACGAGCAACTGTCCCAAGCTATAGATTTGTCCACCTCTAAGACGAGAATGCAAAAAAGATATAGAGGGAAAAGTTCCAGATTTTAAAGCCGTTTCTCATGTTAGTCAGGAACATCCTTTATGTAATATAAACATGAATTTGAAATGCATCATTTTGATCCAAACCAAACATATTGGTTAAATTTACTCGCTTATGAAGAAGGACAGAGCATTTCCACATGAAGTCTGTTCCTCATGTCTCATAAACACATGACACAAACCCAAAATGTGTTTCAGTTTCAGGAATAGTGGGTTAGGAATGGAAAATGGGAAAACGTTCAATCGTGTTATGAACAAGGACCAACCCATTAAAATCCTCCCATTACACCAATAATACTCTGGTTTATTTTAAGGGGTTAATCGGTATGCATTTTGATTAAATGTAAATCTGTGTCAGCAGTGTTACTATTAAAAAAATACTGCGCTGTTAGTGAAGAGTCCTTTGGCACTTCAATGTCTTTAATGTCATAAATGACAGAAGGCCATTTGAAATTACAGGCTGAAAAGCGAGACCATCTCAGGTTTCCTATGATGAAGTCACTAGGTTTGGGCACTGAGAGGATGGGTGAGGTTGTGGTTTTGTCAGAAAACGTGGCAAGGATAATCATGAGGATGAAGTCATCGTATAAATGAATTGAGCTACTGTTTCCTATCAAAGTACAATTTTCAATTTCAGCTCAGATGAATCATGGCTCTTGGAATGATTCAAGGTCAGCTTTTATCTCTCTGAAAGTATTCATCAGAAAGAATACAAAAAGAGGAGCTCTGGTAAATTCTTTACATGCTCAGGTTGAGAGATTTGAAAGACACTTGAAGAAACAAACCCTGCTCTTTACATAATCAATCAATGCAAAAGCACTCTGGAAAACTCAATGTCTTTATAGAACAAGTGATCATCATTCTCATAAAGCAGGGCTATTCAATATTGTTGCCAGGTGAGCTGCATAAAAACAAACAATGGTGGGCTGGTTTACGCAATCAAATAAAAAAACTGTAACTAATTTAAACAAAGTTCACTATCCATGATGACGTATTTCATCAAACAATCATGTGAGGAAATCAACACTACAGTACAATTCATTGTAACCTGAGCCACACTACTTCTGATTAAGCTTTCATCTTCAGTATGGTGGCAAACTGCTAGGAATGAGAGATGAAGAAAATAAATGTAACTGTTAGATAGAGAAGTTTTTGGGATCATTTCACTGTTAGAGTCATAGTTTAACCTAGCTAGCTGCTCATCTGCTACTGATCAAGTTATAACGGCAGTAATGGGTTTTGATTCGTTTTTATTTAAGCTTTTGCAAGCAGGGTCACGGTGGTGTAGGCCATGCACATAGAACATGCATTCTATTTGTACTGAGCATCACTGCCATGATTTAAGGTAGTTTGGTCACATGGTTATGGTTAGTAGTAGCTACAAGGGAATCTAGTCACCTGATTACCTGCATGTCAGTATGAAGCGGATGTCACTAGGGGGCACATACTTTTTGTTGACCACAAAGCATTGCATAGCCACACATAACCACATAATAACTTCACATAATGTGTACCATATATTGCCTAGCACATGCATTTGTTTCATGAGTCTGCTGTGCTCTTGCTTTTTTCTCATGCTAACGTTTTTTTTTTCTTTTTAATACAATAAATTAATTCAATATGGCTGTATAGTTGCTATATGGAGCCTACCCCGGGAACACTGGGTGCAAGGTGTGAATACACCTTGAATGGGAAATCAGTCCATCACAGGGTACCATACACACACACACACACACACACACACACACACACACTCACTCTCTCTCTCTCTCTCTCTCTTGCTCTCTCACACACACCTAGGAGCAATTCAGCCAGTTCACTGACGGTTTTCGGAAGGTCGGAGGAAACCCACGTGAACCCAGGGAGAACATACAAAACTCCACACAGACAGTAACTGCAGCCGAAGACCAAACCAGAGATCCTGGAGCTGTGACGTGGCAACGCTATGATTCCCCCCTACTCGCAGATCTCATAATGTCATAGGAGAAATCCCATTTGTAGCCTCTGTCACTCCTCAGGGGGATTCCTACACCATTGACTAGATTTTGGTCTTACATAAATGAAACTGACTGCATTAAAACTGTGACATGACAATTTATTATAAACTTAAGCAAGGTATTATGGGATGCTGAATGTTCTGGACAGCTATATTTCTGTCAAATGTTTTCTTAATTTTAAGCAGATTCCTGAAGAAGATGTATTCAACGACCTGCATACATTTTCTCTGTTCTACCTCAGCCAAGTGCAAAACCATATTTGTGTGATGTAAACTTTTTTTTGTTATACTCAAAAAAAATATTTTCCTAAAACCAGGTTGAAGGAAACTTCGTTATTTTGGTTAAAAAAAAAAAAAAAAAAAAAAAGTAAGACTGTGTACCTTCTCATCATAGACGATGCCTGGGCGGATCTCAGGGGCCTGGTATCCTGGCGTGCCCTCCACTCCCAGAGCTCCCTCATGGAAAGACTGGCGGGATATGCCATAGTCGGACAGCTTGACGTTGACCGAGTCCTCCACCTGCAGCGACCACACGAGGATGTTGTCCGACTTCAGATCACAGAAGATTATGTTCTTCCTGTGAAGGTAGGCCAAACCTGCAGCAACCTGATAGGCAGCTTTGAAGGTCAACATGTAGCCTAGGGGTATGAACGAGGAACCTGTGGACAGTAAACAACACAGGACCTTTCAGTAACAACTCTTTAGCATTAACCCTAAGAAAATACATTAAAATGATAGTCATATTATGCCTAGTGTAATGGTAGCACAGTATCAGGTCATCAAATGTTTTTAAAAATTATTTGTTCATCTTGAGTAACCATTTTATCCTGTCATGGCGGATGGATGGAATGCCAGTTATCATTCTTTAATTTTTTGCTTTAATTAGTGGAAGTCATGATGACAGCAGGATGAAAAGGTCAATCAAGACTTCTCTATTCCTAGCCAGAGATTCCAGTTCCTCTTCAGAGATCCTCAGATGTTCTTGAACAAACTGAGATATAATCTCTCCTGCAGGTCCTGATTCTGCCCCGGGGTTTCTCACCAGTGGGACACCCCTGAAACAGCTCTACTTTGCCCCGACCAGGGGGCGTCCTTCTAAGGCGTCTGAACCACTTCTCCAGGTTCTTCTCAATTCAGAGGAGCAGCGACTCTTCTCTCCAAGGCTCTCCTCACCATATCGCAGAGTGTAAGCCCAGCTATCCTGCAGAAGAACCTCATTTCCACCGCCCATACTGGCAACCTTATTCTTATAGTCACTAAGATTTTTGGAATCATGCTATAAAATTCTTAACAATTTGAAATTATTAAATGCAGCAAACCAAAAATGCACATCACGCTCCTCACTAAAAACTAGAAAAATATTTAAAGGGAGTTAAGTGGAAGGGACTTAAGCAGGAAGAGGTCTAAGAATTAACAGTAATCAAACTGTAATCAGTCAAGAAATATGAAGAATTTAATAATTAGTAGTGCATTTATGTCATGTTCCAATTACAGTAATTGCAAGTTTTTAATTTCTAAAAATGTCATGTCTTTATTTACTGGTCAGAATCTTGGAATATTCTGAAAGCTTCAGCTTGACAGTGTGATGCTATGTTATAAACAGCCACTACCAAAAAGCATATTGGTCGCTTTTACTTTCCGACAGTATTGTTGTTCAACTTTTTAGCTTGTAGGATTTAGCCTAATGTTAAAAGAAGTGAAATATAGCTGTTAGTGTATCTATTTGGGCTTTGTATGCATTGCCACAGAATTGCTTCTGTCTGTGTCCAATGGGGTGAACAGGGTGAACCCTAGAAGAGGAAGCTATCATCTCTTAGTTATCGTAATTATGTCATGAGGCGCATTAATCCATGCATTAATCCATGCTTGAAAAAGCAGCCTGATGTGGCACGGTTGTACTTCTGCGGTGTGTGCCCATCTCACCTTTGCTACGTTCCTCCAGCACGGTGTTGAGGCTCCCAAGTGGCGCCAGCTGTAGGGCAAAACACAGCGGGTGGATGCTAATGCCCAGCAGGGCCACGATGCAGGGGTGCTGCAGGGTGTGTAACATGCTAGCCTCCTGTCGGAACTCAGAGAAGCTTCTGGAAGCATCCATAGCCTGCAGGTGCTTCAGCATGGTATCTGGGAGGGCACAAGAGGGCATTATTGGATGAGTTCTGAGGAAGTTATATCAGCCTTGCCTGAAGGATCCTTGCTTCCCAATGTTTCTCAAATTGCAAACTAGAATGAGACACAACTGAAAACTAATAATAAAATAAAAGGTTAGGAAATAAACAACTGTCTATGGCAAGGACTGTTAAATGGTGGACTGTGGTCTGGTGGCAGACCCAACAAACCAAACTTTCAGAAAAAATCCTAGAGCAGAAATATCAACGTATGGACAAACCAGCTACAGTTCAGAGACTCCAGTTTTTTGTTGGCTTCTTCTCCATTTTTCTCCCCAATTACCTGCCAAATTGCTCTTGACTCCTGGCCACAGATGGCTCTGGCATTGTCTGGATTTGAACTCACAGTCTCCCGACAACATGGATTGTTTTTTAAAAAAAAACAAAAAACAAAAAAAAAAACAGAGGTCTCATTTGTTCAGAGTCTGTGACACTAGTCAAACACAGAAACACTTCAAACCGATATCTTATTTATAGCTATCAACTAATTAACAATGGTTAAGCATTAAAAGTTAACCGTCACCATTCAGTCCTGTTAGTTGCTTATCCGGACCTTTGTAAGCAAGAAGGTTTATGTAGCTGGACTGTTACAAAAAAAGGGGTATTTATTTGAATACCTTTGGTTTAGTGGGCTATAAGTTAATCCAAAAAAATTGCAGATATGGGGTTTGATTGGTAGAATGGTACAAAGTGTTCATGCTAGGGGCTAGGGGCTTTGATTCCCAACAATATCACAGCCTTTTAAATCATTTGGGTTAAAGCATTCCTTTAAGCTTTATGTAAGTTATAAAACTGCTGTCGCTTCTGTGTGCAACATGTGACCTCAATAGAGGAAACCATCAGCCACCAGTTGCCTGAGTAGAGCTGAGCGACAATGAAATTTTGTAGCTGGAGGGCTCGTAATGGTCTGGCATCAGCTCTTGTGACCATAAGCTCTTAATGAGCAGGGTACTGTTTCTCTCCAGCTGTGCTGAAGTCATCACATCAACTCTACAGTACTGTTAATGCTAGAGAAGGTAGTTTCAGCATTACACAAGACGACTGGAATAGAACAGGGTCAGAAGTCATTTTCTTGAATGTGACTTTAAGTCCTAAAGTTTGGAAAGAAGTGGAGGTGATTGATTAAGGGTTTAGCAGATGATGGCAGTTCTGAGCCGGTTAGGGATTTCTTCTCAGGGCAATGGATGTTAGAGTAAAGAGCACTGTCAGACTACTAGTGTTTATCAGAAAGATTATAGAGCTGACTCTTTATTTTGGGAGTTGTATCTCTATATAGGAAGTGTCAAACATACAGGTTTGAAAGAGGTACAGGGTCAGTATGCAGGGTACTGGTATCCTATTGACTGTCGGTTTTTACTCTCATCTACCCCTGCTGCTCTTGAGACATTAACAATCTTCTGATCTCAAGTGACTGAGCCACTACAGCCCATGTGACTGGAAGTGACTGACCCAAAGCTCAAACTCTGGACATGTGTTAACTTCTTCAAGCAAATCTTGTCCAGCAAAGCTTGGCAAGATTGGACAAACTTTTTAATTTTTTTGTTTTATAACTTTGTTTTGTTTTCTATACATAAGTGATGAATGAACATTGTAAAAATGGATTAATTAGTTAATTGTTAGTCATTTATTTCTAAAAAATATTCCCATTTTTACATTAGCAAGACCTTAATAAGCACATTTCTGTGAACAAAATATCAAATAGTTTTCATAAGATTATTGAACAAGTTTAAAATTACTGTTTACTGTCCAAAATAGCACTTAATCCTGTAGTTTGTGTGTTTATAGAGCAAAAAATGCTTATAAAGCCAGCCTAAGGATACTGTTAGAACAAAAGGTTCTTTGGATGGTTAGCTTTTACAGCTTTTTCAAAATCATAATGAGAATCTCTTTTATTTGCCTGATATGTTGAGGAATTTGTCTTAGTGAGTGCACATGTAAAATACAAAACAGTCAACATTGGACAATTTATAAATGTCTGGTGTCTGGAAAAACCCATTGGATGTCGCTGAAGGCTAATTTCTGCCAAAAACTGCGAAAAATCACATTTTGGGCAAAATTGAGTTTTTCTGCCAGTAATACTTTACTGCTTTAACAAATACATTTTACAAAAAAATGGCATGGAAACATGGGTATTTATTTATATTTCCAATCATCTTGATGTCTGCCTGCAGAGATCACAATGGATACACCAGTTTAACAAACACTTTGGTAAAACCAAAATAAAAGTCTGCCTACAGATGTCGAAAACCTTGCTAGTGCGTGCTAAGTGAGATTTTCTCATGCAATAAATGCTTCTTTATGCACAGCTACATGCTTCAAGTGAAATGAGCAGTGAAATGGCTATTTGAAGCAGCATGTTTAAATCATTCTGAAGATGCACATATGTGTAAGATGCTATACTATATACAGTACGGGATATTAGCATTGTGAAATGATACAGTGATTTGTACATTATCATTAACTTTGCAGAATGTGAAGAGAGGTGCTGCCAAGTGTCCACTGTGCAGCCACAGCTCTGGGGGATAAATCTGGTAGTGTGCCTCGTTGTTCTAGCTTTGATCGCTCTCAGTCTTCCGCTGGAGGGAAGTGCTTCAAAGAGGTGATGTCCAGGGTGAGGGGGTCAGCTATAATCTTGCCAGCACACTTCCTGACCCTCCTGTCGTAGACTCCAAATTAAAACCTCGCTTTTAAAAGACATTTTAATTTGGAACCTCTTCTGACAGGAAAACCCACTGTTTTAGTGTTCTACATATAAACTTTACAGGGTCCCACAGAGCAACTAGCCAAAAAAACTCTAAATAGGGTGCTTGATGGAAGCTTTTTCTCTATTACTGTAGCGTTAAATTGTGTAAAGTTGATCGAATTCACATCAATTACTGAGAATGACAACCACCAGAGGGTTACTACATTTAAGTCTTGTTCTTCCATGTGCATTTATGAGTAAAATGCATTCGTATCTATATGCAGAAAATTGCTGACGAATATAAACAGAGGAAGTGAAAAAATATAAATAGAAAGGCGGCATGGCTACAACATCCCTTTTTTTGTTGCTCTTACAGGCAAAGGTGAGAAGTGAAACAAGAGCTGTGATGAAAAGACACAATGCGTGAATAGTGAATCTTTATAATTCTTTGTATTTAACAAGGCAGTAAAGCGCTTGCTAAAGAGCAGATCCACTTGTCTGCTGTGGATTACTGTACTGCACACTGAGCTTTAGAGAAAAGCGTGGGGAAAAAAATCAGATTGCATAAAGCATGGGCTTTAATGAATGCTAAGTTCTACATTTAGAAAATATAATACACATGCTTCTGTCTGCAAATGCCATTTGTGTTTATTCTGGGCTCTGGACATCCTGTCTGCCTAAAAAACCAGAAAGCGTTAAGCCTTATGAGTGAGCAGGGCTTGTTTTACTGAAACCTTGGTAAAGCAACATTCATCAGGAAACCTTTGTTTTTTTTCTCTGGTATTTATATTAGAGGTGAGATATCATATTATACCACAGCATGGTTGAATAAGGTGTTGAATTTTTTATTACTGCACGGCTGAAAGTCGAATCACAGGTTTACATTAATACACTCATTCGAATACATGAATAATAATAACAACATTATAGTAACAATTTGCACAGTGACTTGTAAGGCAGACACTCTGCATAATCTAATCCCAATAATAAATAGATTTATAAAGTGCGGTTACTTAAAACGAAAAGCATATAATTGTCAATATGGTGAAGCGTTCTGTAAAGAGATCTTTATTTAACTTTTATGGAAGGAGTCTCCAGTGCCAAGTTTTTTGCCACATGAGAGTCATCAGGACTGAGGAGTTTGAGCTTTGAGCATGAGAAGTGGCAGGGAAAAAAAAGGAGAGCATGGATGGCAACTAGCTTGTTTGGCAGACATTTCACAACATTAACAGATAAAAAGTTAGTTCATAAAATATGATTTACAGTTTTCCTTTATTGTCATCGAAACCATAGAATTTGTTCATGAATAAATTGAGTGTGATATAAAATATGAGCTGCTGGATTGCCAGGTCACAAAGCTCTAAAGCTGGCTTCTGGCAGGCTGTGGGACTTTTTTTTTAATCCAAAAATCACCCCACATCATCTTGTAAATGTAGCGCAGAGAGGAACGGCAAATGGAGCGATTCTACTGTTTTTGGCAGCATGACTTTTTTTTTTTACGCCCCCATTTGTCATCTGCCGTTGCACAGTTACCTCTATTCACTCGTGCTGCAAGAAAAGCTTGATGCACTGCAGAAAGGAAGCAGCATGGTTATGCCAGATTGGATGGGCAGCTATGGAAGATAAAAGAGTGGGAGGATAAAGAAAGAACAGCACTGAAAGTAGTGGAGTATGACTCAGCATAAGGGAGAGTTGTAATGTGCTCTGCTGAGTTGGCTGATAAAGACAAGCACACGCGCGCACACACACATACATACACACATATACATACACACACACACACACACACACACACACACGTGGATCCTGTGGTCATAATGAAAAAAAAAACCTGCTTATTCAACATAAGTGCAGAGATTTATTCACTCATATCTGAAATGCATTCAACCACAATCTAAAAATAGTTGATTTTGCACCACGCTATCCAGCCACTTTAAAGGAATAGTATATGTACATGATCAGCAGCTTGCATGATGCTAATCTGGTAGCCAAACTGGTCCTTCTACAAAGAGTACAGTGTGTGTCATTAGTCACGACAAAGCCTTTAGATGTGAATGTCATGTTATCTGCAGCAGTGTACAACTGTGTGCTCAGTATTATGTGGTTTGAAAAATAAAACTGATTTATTTCAGCTACAAAAGAGACGAACTGCTGAACACAGTAGAAAAGGGGAAAAAAATGGTAATATTATAGTATATACTCAGAAAAAAAGGCACTGTACAAGAACATTGCTGTTCCCAGATGTACAACCAATGTAAATGTTCCCTCAAATATACAACATTGTTCTCTATGATTCACTTATGCGCCGTAAATAAACCCCAAGGTCCTCTAAAATAAAGTCTAAAACAGACCTAGCCTTGACAACACCCGCATGCCAAATGTTTGTAACCTGAAAAATACAGCCTAGTGCTCCAGAGAGTGTGTGGTGAATGGAGAAAGGAAGAGAGATGAGAGAAGTGCTGGTAAGAATTTAGCCCAGTTTGCTAATCTGACGTAAGTGTGATTCATCAGAGCTCTAAGGAGCTGTAAGGAGCTCAAGCCGGATATGAAATCAACAAGGCTCTGACATTTGACCTCAAACACAGCATGAGCCAGAGGCTCACTTACAAGAAGCAGCAGAAGATTACTTTCACTGACCAATCACAAGGCTCCCTGAATACACACCTCAAACTGGCCAACACTGAAAAGAGGACAATTTTGCATGTGCTGATGTGAGATTTTCATTTCACAATAACTGCCTAACCTAGAATGACTGAACCTCATTTATCAATCTTTCTATAAAGTTTTGCAGAAATGTTTTCGTAGGCCAAACCGAGCTAAAATTCCCGCCAGATTTATGAACGTTTTGGTAACGCTGATTTTCTTCGCACTCACATGTGTATGTTCATCAATGGCAGGCACCTGTAATGTGCAAGGTGCTTTCATGGCACACCTGATTTACATTCAGTGACACCCATAAAAGACAAAGCTCACAGAAAACTGAAAATGACAAACAGTGAAAGAGTGCGGAAAGAGTGCTGAAAGTGTGGTATGTGCTAAATTTTCCAGTAATGCAGCTCAGCCATTGCAGCGAATCGGCTACCACAGACACACACTAACACTTTTTTCCTTTTAAACACTAACATTACTTTCGTCCAAATTGAATATCCAGTCTTATTTGTCTTAATTCATGGAGTCATTAAGTCAGTAATATGAAACGACCCAACAAGTGTCACAAAATTTTCACTTAGCTTGTGTGTGCAATGGAAATAAGTAAGACATGTCAACTTGTCAACATAATCCATGATATGATTTGAAGCCCATCAGTCGAGGTTTACATTAGTAAGTATCCTTATACATAAATTCACACAAACTCAGAAACACTTGTAAGATACGACTGTTTTTCTGACCTAATATTCATGAATACTATGTTTGTTGAATTAATGCAACAATCAATATTATTATCAATATTAATGCAGTATTTACCTGCAAATGATTTCTCAATAAATTTGTTGGGTAACACTTTCTCTTAAGGAACACATTTGTGTTAGTTGTGTTATTTGTTTAATAAAGCCCAAATGTAAATAGTTTATTCACTATGAATTAGACTTTATTCATAAATATTCAGAAGCCACTAATACTACAACAGGTCCCATACAGAGGATATAAAAAGTCTACACACCCCTGTTAGAATGGCAGGTTTTTGTGATGTAAAAAAATGAAACCAAGATAAATCATGCCAGAACTTTTTCCACCCTCAATGTGAAATTAAAACGTATTAAAAATTAACTGAAAAACAATCAGAAACATTTTAGGGAAAACTAGGAAAAATAAAAAATTTACAATAACCTAGTTGCATAAGTTTGCACACCCTTTTATACCTGGGGACGTGGCTGTGCTCAGCATGAACCAATCACATTCAATCTCATGTTCAAAAGTAATTATCATACAGCTGTCATCAGCTAAATTATTTTGATTAACCCCAAATAAAGACCAGCTGTTTCTGTAGGATTTTCTTCACATCTTTTTGGTTTCATCTGACTTCTGAAGCCATGGTCCTCAAAGAGCTTACAAAGCCTGTACAGGGTCTCACTATCGAAAAGAATCGATCAGGAGTGAGGTACAGAAAATTTCCAAAACATTAGATATACCATGGAACACTGTGAAGGCCATCATCAACAAGTGGAGAAAATGGAGCCACAGTGATATCACCAAGAACAGGACGTCCCTCCAAAATTTATAAAAGGACAAGACAAAACTTAACAGGGAGGCTGCATAGAGACCTACGGCAACATTAAAGGAGCTGCGGGAATATCTAACAAGTACTGATTACTCTCTGCATGTGACAACAATCTCTCATCTTCTTCACATGTCTGGGCTATGGGGTAGGAGGGCTAGACAAAGCCCTTTCTCACAAAAAAAAAACAAACATCCAAGCTCAACTAAATCACCCCAAACTATGTGGCAAAATGTGTTATGGTCTGATAAGACCAATTCCAAAAGGTATAATAATTCTATAATTCCAAAAGATCATTCCATAATCACCAAAAGAACACCATATTCACAGTGAAGCATGGTGGTGGCAGCATCGTGCTTTAGGGCTGCTTTTCTTTAGCCAGAACTGGGGCTGTTATCCAGGTGGAGGGAATCATGAATAGCTACAAAAACCAGTCGAATTTAGTGCAAAACATTCAGGCATCTGCTAATAAGCTGAAGATGGAGAAGAATTTCACATTTCCACGTGACAATGACCCAAATCATACATCTAGATTAACAAAGGAATGGCTTAACCAAAAGATGATCAAAGTTTTTGAATGGCCTAGCCAGAGCCCAGACCTGAATCCAACTAAAAATCTGTGGAGTGACCTGAAGCAGGTTGTGCACAGGAGATGCCCTTACAATTTGATGGATCTAGAATGTATTTGCAAGAAAAAGTGAGAAAGAATTGCCAAGTCACGATGTGCCACGCTGATAGACTCTTAGCCAAAAAGACTGAGTGGCGCAATACAATCAAAAGGTGCTTCAAAAAAAAGTATTAGTTTATGGGTGTGCACACTTATGCAACCAGGTTATTGTAAGTTTTTTATTTTTCCTAACAGGGGTGTGTAGACTTTTTATATCCACTGTACAAGTAGAGTTTTAGTTATTACTAATTAGAAGCTAAAAAGGACTAAACAAGCTTTTCAGTAAGTCAATTTGTGTCCCATATATGTATTGATGAATAAAGTTCTAATAATCTAATAAAAGTCTCATACAAAGTGAATAAACCATTTACAATTGTCCAATGTGAACATGACCTTAATTAATGCCTAATGTATGTTCCATAAAATAATATTACCGGGGGTTGATATTCAGCTTAACAAATGAGGCCCATTATTCACAATAATATCACTATATTTTATTTACAATATTAGTACATGATTGGAGCCTCATATCAGCTACTGCATGTGGGAACCTAAGAAGAGAGATGCTTTATAGTGCTTTACTGCTTTAACTCAGAAGAACAAATGATGCTTTAGTCAGAAGCCTCCTGCCAAAATGAATTCAAAAGCTGTGACAATGTATTGAAGATGTATTGTATTGATGTATTGAATCCCCAACAATAACATGCAAAATATCACGATATGTGCAGCGGTCTGTAAAAACACTTCACATGGTCAAATGTTGACATGTTCTACTGGATATAGTTCTGAAAATCTTCCTGAACTCAAATATGCTTCTCTTTTGCATGTATCTCAACCACAAGTAAAGTTCTAGTGTCTTAAAATCTGGATTGCCCCCAAAAGTGAAAAGCGAGGAAATTGCATTTAAAGATTTCATTCCAATTTCACTGAAAGACACCCTGCCTACCTCTTTACAACCTAATCTATTTATATAAAAAAGCATTCCTGCCCAATTTTAAAGATGATTACAGTGGAAAATCAGTCTCTGTCTCTTCACCTGAAGTAAAAGTCACTCACGGCATTTAAACATGAGCCTCATCATCATCATCATCGTCATCATCAGCGTCATGAGCCTCATCATTGTCTCGACTGATTTCTGTTCACGCTAACATTAGTGAGGAAACAATTGCTGATTAATTCACACAGATCTGTTTTAAAACTTTGTCTGCTGTCATGTGTACAGTTTGTGTAAGTGTGCTTCTCTGTTTTGATGATAATATGATGGTGAAGGAGCGTCGCAGAGATTTTGACACTTGGTAACTGATCATAAATTGAATTAGTCTGTTTTCCTTACAGCACATATCTAATCAACAACTTGATCAAATCATGGCATTAATTATGAGAGTAAATCACACAGCGAGCAAGATTTTAGACATTTATACACCGACTCACTGTTTTTACCAACACGTTTGTTAAACTGGTTCCGTTTCCAGCATAATATTTTCCCAACTAGAGCCTTCCAGGTAGACAGCTGAGGCAAGGTTACATAGAAGCATAAATAAAAAGATGATGTTTTGGAAAAATATTTTTTTTATATCTTCTTAAAGTAGAGATGTTACAGTATATTACTGGCAGGAAAACCCAGAATAACACACATGCTGTATAATCCATAATTGGCACATGCCTAACAATGCACCTCATTTATCAATCCTTTAGTAAAGCTGTGGCTAAAAGTTCAAACTGAACTAAAATTTTCCACCAGATTTACAAAATGAGCTAAGTTTCGGAAACGCTGATTTTTTCAGTACTCATGTTGCGTACGTTGATGACCTGTAAAGTGCAAAGCATGCTCCTGAAACAGCTCAGTTGCATTTACTGACACCCACAAAACTCAGACAGCTGGGAGCACGAAATGAATGATGAGAGTGAAAGCAGAAGTCGAAGTTATTTTAACTCATTTCTAAGCCAGTAAAAATATCTACTAATGTACAATATTAATAACAGTAAGTGAGCTCTAAACTGAGGTAGACGGAATGGCCTGTACTCCGTTTACAGTGCAGCATTTCTTCTGTTATAATTGAATGAATAGTTTTAAGTCGCTCTGGATAAGGGCATCTGCTAAATGCTGTAAATGTAATAAAAATAAGCAATTGAAACTTGAAAGTATATTCAATATAGAAAAGTCCATGCAAATTATATGTTTTGAAGTCGATCAAGTCGAGGGTTATGTTAATTAGTCTTATTTACACACACTCAGGAGCATGAACAGGATACCAACGTTTTTCTGAATTTATCACCAATACCAGATTTCTTGTGTAAACACTCGTATGAATGATTTAGGAATTAATCCGTCAGTATTCAGCTTGATAAATGAGGCCCAGTATCAGTAATAGTTAGGTAGCTTCAGTATTAACTTTTTTTTTTTTTGCTTGGGTGGATGCTATTTAACAGGAAGCTATTGTGACACTGACGCTGATGCCACAGCTTTCCAGGCTATGTGGGGCAACACATACCGAGTGGTGAAATGCCCAGGGGTTGTTCATGCTCATGGATGGAGCTTCTTTTCTCCTAATGCAAGATGCTTTCATAGTACATCTACTATATAGCCATAGCTGTACTGCTCTAAGTGAGTGACAGAACGGCCTGCAGGTAGGCGGATGGCTAGCGAGTGATGTACTCTCACCTGTGCCGCTGTTGAGTGTCTGCTGTCTGCATTTCTTAAAGGGGAAGTGTTTGATGGCCACTGGCTGGCCTCTGTACTTGGCTTTGTAGATGATGGTGCCGCTGCCTCCCTGACCGAGGATATCTTTTTCCTGTTCACTCCACTCCAGGTCACTCTTCACCAGGAACAACCTGAACACACACACAAACACAAAACACAATGTATATACATTCATCTCCCATACAACAAGCACGAGGGGTTGCAAAACTACTCATTTTTACTATTCGGCCAGACATGCATGCACCACTGGTCTGACTCGAAACTAGCTGAGTGAGATTGGATAGTGACATATAACCCATAGTTCCGAAATTGTTCTTTCACACAGCACTGGTCATGAAGGAATTCACAATGCCAAAGTGCAAGTATTTTATTTACATTTTATTCAGCTTTAAAGGACTACAAAAATAACTGTGGGAGGAATTCTTTCCTCAGGAGGGAGCGGGATTGAAAAAACATGCCTCCTCTTCATTCAAGTGATATCAAAGTGGTTTAATGAAAAAGAAAATAATGAAAAACAAACAGTTCAGACTAACAAAGTACATTCAGTCAGCTTTCTTTACTGACAGCCTCACTGTCCGACTCGTCTACATCCCCACAGCAGCGACTAGTGAATGTATTAGTCAGCTAGTCTATGCAACCTCTAACACATACACGGCTATAATGTAAAGCCAATAACAGCTCTACACACAGGCAGAACATGCACAGCGTACCTTTTCAGTACAGACTGTCTCAATCTGTCGGCATCTGTCAACTAACCCCTTACCCTTAGCCAGACAGAGCAAATATGAGACGAGGACAATCTTCTTTTGCACAGAAAGGGAACTCACTCTAACATTATCTTTGACATAATCTCTGGCGGTCAGCCAAGTGAAACGACGTCCACTTTACCAGCTGCTCCAGATCATTTCTGTGCGTTTTCTGGGAGTGAAAATCAAAGGAAACATCTTTCAGAGCTGTATAATCACACATGCTTTCAGGGTGGCTTAATGGCAAGGACATGCTGCCCAGTTCCTCTGTGATTGGTTTGAGTCGGAAATTGCAATGACTCATTTAAGTAGAGGCCAGATTTTTATAGTTCAGTTTTGGTGGATTGAAATACATTCTTATAATGAACACTGATATAAATCTCTCGCTCTAGCCCCCCTTCGCACCACCTCCCCACTGTAGCAAAATCCCTTGAATGAACAGCTGTGTGGATGAAACGTATACTCGAAAAGCAGCATCTCTCTGGATATCAGTGGAGGAATAATGGGATTTCAGTCCTGCAGAGCCACAACCCTACAGAGATTTATTTTTATTCTCTTACTTACCAAATCAAGCTCTTGGGAATTAGCTGATGAGTTGTATCAGGTGTCTTAAATGAGGTAGAAAGCTAAACTTTGCGGTGCTGCGGCCCTCCAGGACAGGAGCTTGACATCCCTGCTACATAAACATCGGGCCTGTATGTGTATTTTCCCTCCTGTCTGAAAAAGTCTAATGATGCCTTATGTGTCATTACATATTATTATGTACACAGATGTTCATAAAAATCACTGAAAATGGCACTGAAGGGAAAATTGAATTGAACATGAATGACGGAGAAGGTTACATTTATGAAATGCTCTTATGGCCTGAGGTTTGGGATACGGACAGGAAGCGAAGTACGTCTTATTGCGCCTGCTAGCAAAGGAAGCATATTGTTTCTGTCACTACATAAATATTTGGAGCAACCGTTCTGGACCTCCGCTTTAAAGTAAATATGACTCGGGCCACATGCACTGCTTGCACATGTACGGTGAAGCAGTGTGAAGGCACACTGATATTTCAAAGGAGGAGAAATGAGTTGTAGGAGTTTCCGTCCTGCACAACATCCTGCAGAGAGCTTTGTGGAATCCTTTCAGGAGAGTGACAGACGGCTTTTAACAAGGCGGTGATGTAGAAAGCAAACTTTGGCTCATGAGGGAAATAACTTCCACATGAGTGTTCTTTCTGTAGAGTGCATTTTTTAAGTTAAGCCCAAATCCATTGCTTTTTAATGAGTTTGCTGCTGGTCCTGTGGGCCCAGTAAAAATAATTAGTGAATTTCTAATGTCTATATGTAGATCACCAGAACTTTTCTCCTTTCACATAAAGTGGCATGGGCTAGCATTGGGTAAAGCTTGTGTGAGCTGTACTCTGCTGCCTGTGCTTCTGTCACGACTACGTACATGTCAGGATGAGCAATCCCATTTCCCCCTGCCTGCAACCTTGGCTTTAGTTCTGCTTGAGTGGCCTATAGTAGGCTAGGAGTCTCAGACAGAAGATATCAATCAAGTGTGCTCATTAGAATATTAAGCCACGCCCAGATAATTCTGAGATCCATCTGATCAGCAAGCTCTACTGGATTATTTTTTTAAAATCATATTTATATGTCTTTTTAGCCTGTGATCTTTTCTGGATATTTGTTATAACACTCACGTTTGGTATCATTTATTTAAAATGTAATAATAATAATAATAATAATAATAATAATAAATTATTTAAACTATTTAACTATTTAATCTATTAAACTATTTAATCTTTATAAATATTATAAATTATTTAAAATAAGGGGCTAGTAGGCAAGAGCTTGCATTCACACAGCTGAAGTCGATTCATTACTTCGCCACTCACTTTTAAGTTATGTTTGTACATTATTCCTTGCTCTGTAATCTGCGCTCTTTAATACAGGCCATTATCTCTTTTTTTATAACTAACGCTGTGCTTTTTTTCCCCCCTCTGTTTCTTGTCAAATTACTTTGATAATTACTCCATTTTTGGTCTATTTAAAAATATACTGTTAGAGCTTATTAAATATTCTAGTACTGCTTTACACTTCAACCTTAACAAACCTAAATAGTGATGTGCGTTATGTATTGTGAAAACATCTGTATCGTCATATGGTATTTTTGCCATATCACACCCTTAACTTCACTTGCGCATCTGCAGCAAAGCTCAGATGATCTCATTAAAACAAATGTTTCTTTCTTTCTTGCAAAGCTGTGTGTGTGTGTGTGTGGGTAAGTGAGTGATAGTGGATTAATGTTTTATCTTGTGAGTGTCACTGCTATGTACATCACTTCCTGCTTTGACAGCAGGCCCAAACGCCTTGGTTACTCCAGCTGCAGCGAATAAGTTGACACTCAGTCTCAAATCCAACATGCAGATGTGATTAAAAACAAACTTCCAAGTAGAACAGTTTTAGTAGAACAGTTTTTTTTTCCATTTTCACACTTGCATTATTCTTCTGGACCGAGTGAACCTGGCTGCAGTCCCGGGAGCTCCACCTGAAAACTATGAACTATGAGCTATGAACCATGTGGGAAAATGAACCATTCCGGGGAACAGACAACGACTAATGTGATTGGCTATACAAGTTGTCACTTTACCTCCTATTTTAAGTTTCAATGGGAGGCCAGCATGACTATCAGACTTGCACAAGTATAAGGAAATCTTACCGTGAGGGGAAGTCCGTCATGAAGAGCTCAGGTACGAGCTCCTGGAGGGGTACGAGCTCTTTGGGGTGATTGGGGCAGGTGATGTGCTCTTTCTCAGCAGCAGCAAGCACACAGTCCTCCATGTTGAAGTAGTGAACTGTAGTGGAGCTAGAGCTGGTCTGAGGAAGCGAGTCAGTGTGGAGTGAGACTGCAGTGCAATAAGGACAGGGAGAATACTGCTCGATCAGCAGAGATCCGTCACTCTCGCTCGCCGTCAACGCTGAGGAGATAGAACCGGTGTGTTGATTAAAGGCATAGGTCTGAACATAAAATATTAAATATACAACAGGAAGGGAATGACCTCACTAGCAGGCAATATATTATCTTATAGGAAAATATGGAAATCAAGCAGTAAATAATTTGTGGGTCTCTCATGAGGACAGTTTCATTTTCCAAATTCCATTTGCCTCAGATGAGGGCACCAGGTCTCTCCAGGATATACAAACATGTGTACTTACTGAATAAATACTGACTAGATATATAGCAGAGGTGAGATTTCAGCAGTTTAAACCTCGGGGCTGTTAAATTGCCAGTGTCAGGCTCTTGAGCAAGGCCTTTAACTCTATACTGCTCCAGGAACACTGCACATTGTGACATTGCCCTCTGACCCCAACTTCCTAACACCATTGTATACATTTAAGAGAGTATATATAATGCTTTCTTTATAGATTGATTATAGATAAGACTAAATAGGTGATAGGCTTCAACCATATATACACTGGCTGACAATCAGTTGGTAATAAAGCTCTAAATGCTGAGCATCACTGGAAATGGCAGCAATTATGTAAGGAATAAAACACAATGTGGCATGCTGTTATAGGAAAATAATCAACAACGGGGTGGTGAAATGCTTTTCATATAACAGCATGTCCCAAATTGTTTTGTTTCCAATATCTACTAAATGAGTTCATTTCTATTATCACTTATGTTATAGCAGCTATAAACAGTCCTTCCCAGCCTCTCTTTTTTTTTTCTTTATTTTGAAGTTACAAAAAAATGAAGTTTGTTATCTTACAGAGAAACCGCAAAAGTGTAAAAGCCCTCTGAAAATTGAAAGTTAAAGCTTTACCTCTGACTGTTACAAAAAAACTCGTCCTGGAAGATTCCTTCCGTAAATGCTAAATAAATGACTCCTCACAGAAAATGTCGCCATATTAACAATTACACACATTTTTAAAATCCGCTCATGTGTAGCATCCACGATCACAGTCCCTGTGAATGAGTTGTTACTATAGAAACAATAACACATTAGAATGAACGCATTATTGTAAACCTGCGATTTGTCTTGAAGCCAGAACTAGTCAGAGCTGCAGTTATCGAACATGAACCAAAGTATAAATGGTAACTGTAACCATGTTTGATGTATACTTCTCAAAATATAACTAACATGATATTTTCGATACTGATGTATCTTATATTTATGCTATGCATACATTTATATTTTTACTTTTAAATTTTATTTTTCAGTATATTCAATATTTAATATACGTTATCTTATTTTATCTTTATTTTATCTTTATTTTATTCTTACTTTATTTCTTATATGTATTTGTGTCTTGTCTTTAATGAATGCTGCTGGAACACTCTAATTGCCTCTTGGGAGCAATAAAGTGTTATCTTAACATCTTAATAAGCATCTTTAAAGGGTTTACAAATTAGAGTTTATATATTTACAATGTTCATGCTTTGTTCACATGGCAAAGCCCATGACTATTGAGAAAAATCAACAATTGTGACTAAAACATCTCAATAATGTAATAGTTGAAGTAACAGGACTAAAGCAGATGGGGCGGAGACCAAGTGCCTGGATCCAGAGAGTTGAGGGGGCCAAGCATTGGCCAAATGTTCATCAAGTTGCTGCTAAAAACTGTCAAAACTCTGCACATAAACCCATTAAGTGAGACGTATAGTATGAAGAAAAGTAAAAAAAAGTCACATAGGAAATCTATTCCCCAATATAGTTTTACAGTCTTAGTCACAGCTTTATTTGCAATTCATAAAATGATGTTCTCAGTATTGCATTTATAGACAGTTAATTCAGACATTATCTATACTCCATATCTTAGCCATTAAAAAGCTAGTTCATGTTTAAGTTAAATGATTATTTAGATATGGCTTGTCTCATTTTGTGCTGTTTATGCATGTTTGAGAAACTGATAATCACATCAGAGCTCTAAATTTGGTGTCTACTTAATTTACTGGTTACATAAAAATGATTTTGGCTGAAATCAGTTACTGCAATTGCTAGCCAATGTTTTCACATTCGTCATGCTTTAAAGGGCAGAGAGCAAAGTTAAACAAAGTCAAAATTAACAAGAACGATTCTCTTATTTAGAGCAAAAAGTATAAAGCAAATTCTATTATTTACACGCGCACACATCGACAAGATAAATAATCTTCATGTCTCCTAAACATTTGTCATCTTAAGTGCAATAAGATTAACTAAACCTTGTCGTGTGAGTGGTCTAACATGGCAGAAAGCTCATTTACAGAAAACTGTTCGTATTTGCTTGTTTTTCATGGGCAGAAAGAGTAGGATGGCAGTGGAAGGAAAAGCTAAATAACTTGTTCGTTCTTAAACAGCACAAATAAAGCAGGTGTGCTGAGGCATGCATGCCGAGAGACTGGCTTTATGTACTCTGACAAAAAGGCAGTGGAGCTGAATAAACTATGACTCATCCTAATCTCTGCACTGTGAGTGTGTGTGTCTGTGTTTAGCACTCAAATAGATTGAAAAAGTTAATGGCACAGAAGCTTATTATAAATCGCTGCATCACTTTAGTGAGCAAGAAGCTCACTGTAAGCCTTATTCAATTTGCAGATGGAATAGCAAGCATCGACTTAGAGCAGAAAACCACTTTGTACATGAAGAGAAAGCGATTTTAAGCCATACAGCAGTTAGAACCTGGATAAGTGGTATGATTATATACCACAATGAAAAACTCTGAATTACAGTGCTTTGCATAAGTATTCACATCTTTGAACTTTTCCAGAATGTGTAGCATTACAACCAGGAACTGAAATGGACTTTATATCGCCCTTGATATTGAAGCGGGGGGAAGACGGAACATATCTTTACAATTAATTTTTTTTTTGCAAATAAAAATGGTAACGTTTCGTAAGTAAATCCTAAATTAGCTCGACTGCAAGCAGCTACCATCAGAAGGCACATGATTTGTTAAATGGACTCCACCTGAGTACAACTAAAGTATCATATAATCTCATTATAAATACACCTTCTCCTAGAAGGTCTTAGAGATAGTTAGAGAACATACCAAAAGAAACAGCATCATGAAAACCAAGGAGCTATTAAAAATGTCCAGGACAAAGCTCTAGGCAAATATCGATCAGGTTTTGGTAATAAAAATATTCACATCACAAATATCACAAAAGCCAGTGACCATGTATGGAGGGCATTAGTCAGAGAAGCAACCAAGAGGCCAAGCGTAACGCTGAACATGATGCTACCACCACCATGCTTCACGGTAGGAATGATATTCTCAGAATGATCAGCAGTTTTGGAAAGATTCAAGGGTGGTGAATACTTATGCAAGCCACTGTAGTTATACCAATAACAATATGCTATGCTAGATTTTGTAGATTTTCACGTTCTTTAAAAATATCATCCCTAACTAAATAATTGAGCTGTTGCACTGGAGAGTGTGACACTGCATTTAAAGATCCCATACTCAAAAAAATGTAATGTTGTAAGTTGATATCATAATGAAGTTTAATTAATTCAAATGGTATTTGCCCATTCAGCCACAAGAGCATTAGTGAGGTCAGGCTCTGATGTTGGGTGAGGAGGCCTGGCACGCATTCTGTGTTTCAATTCATCCCAAAAGCGTTCAGCAAGGTTGAAGTCAGGACTCTGTGCAGGCCACTCGAGTTCTTCCACTCCAACCTTGGCACGCCTTGTCTTTATGGAGCTTTCTTTGTGCACAGAAGCATGGTCATGCGGGAACAGGTTTTGGACCCCATTTCCAGTGAAGCGAATTCGTAATGCTACAGCACACAAAGACCTCCTCGACAATTATGTGCTTACAACTTTGTGGCAACAGTTTAGGGAAGGCCCACATATGGGTGTGATGGCTTGTTTTACATATTGCATTATTTGACATATTTTTAAAAACATTTTGCAATGTTGGTACTGTCATTAAAACAGCAATTCATGGCTTATACGTGGGTAGTCTAGTTTTGTTTTTGTCCCATTAGTCCCGCTGTACTTTAGCACTGTATTGTTACCTGAGCTGAAGTCTCATTATCTATTAGTCTATCTTTACATTATTCACATAAGGAATAAAACATGAAAATAATTAACGCTGGGGTAGTGTGATGCAACACAGTAGCAGAGTTACTGTTACTGCCCTAAAGTTTATTTTCCAATAACAGCAAGTCTTGAAGTGATCTCAGATACTTGGCATTGTTGTTGGTGCCAGTGTCCAGAGTTCACACAAAATGAGTTTACACAAAAAAAAACATCCAGTGAGCAGCAGTTCTACAGGCAGAAACACCTTGCTGATGAGAGATCAGAGAAGAACAGCCAGACTGGATTGAGCTGACAGGAAGACTACGATAACTCAAATAACCACTCTTTATCACTGTCATGAGCAGAAAAGCATCTCAAAACCCACTGGACATTGAGGCTAAGACAAAAAATGCAGCTTGTTATGTTACTAAGAAATCCTTACGAAAATACTAAATAAACATCTCCTTAAAGAACACTTCACCACTCCAACAATTATAGATGTTTTTAGTCTGTTTATGTGGAGCATCTGCCATACAAGTACATGTATAAGTTGTTACTATAGAAATGGTAAAGTATTAGAACAAGCACATTAATATAACTCTTACAGCCAGAACTAACGTCAGAGCTGCTGTTATAGAAGATTAATAAACACCTTCTGATCACAAAATCAGAACTGAGAACTCAGCAGTTCTATAGTATAAAAAAGTGTTTGTTCTCCAGATGATTGCTTCTGCAATAATCCCATTTAACCCTATGGATTTTCTACTGTTATATTATGTTAGCTCCAAGCTAATGGTAGTGTACATTCACGAAATGCATCTTATAGCCTGGTATAGATCTAAATAAAAAAATGTGTATGAGTCATACCTGAAAAACATAAATATCAGTGGAGCATGGGATCAATGGAATTTATTTAGAGAGTAATGTTTGTGTTTGGTCTCACCAGGAAACCACTGCTCTATGAGAGCGTTAACGTGGTCAGTGATGAAGGCCATCGCTGAGAAGTCTCTCGTCTCTGACTGACAGATAATCTTGATGCCACCGCTCTTCTTTTTCTTCCAGTTCAGGTCTGATGACTCCACACTGCAGGGGAAAATGGCAGTGAGTACCTTATAGACTAATAGACTAATATACATCTCAGACCAGAGCTCTCACATACATACACAAAGAAACAAAAAACATGGTGTATCATGACGTCAGTGTGGCTGTATGGCAAGCACAATTAGACGCTCTCCCTCTTCTAAAAGTTCACGTCAAGAGGAGAGTCTGCACTCACCATCGTAAAAATGTAATGTAAGGAATAATAATATAAGCTGTTACTATAGTAACAATAATGTCTTAGAATGAGTACATTAATATAAACCTGTCATTTCTGTCCAATCAGATTTGAGAAGAGCACTGTGGTATAATAAAGACATATTTCTGCAAAAAAGACAAATCAGCCAACACTCAACATGGTTTTGTACTGGAGCTAGACTAGTTCATGTTATCAATACGTAATGGCTATCTATCTCACCCCGAACAGTTTTGATAAATAAACACCTAAGTCTTTAAATACTTGCTTCGAATGACATAGATAAGGTACATACAGCAATCCTTGTTTTACTATTACTGTCATTTACATAACTTTCAGCTATAATTTGTCTTTATAAAGCTCAGGACTCAGTGGCCTACTGCATGCCTGTGCTGTGAATTCAGACAACCCCGCCTTGTTTTACTGCACAGAATCAAAGGAAATTGTGCAAAAAAAAAAAAAAACAACTGACTATCTGAAATAGCAGTTCTCATAAGGATACAGTGAAGCTTTGCTCATTTATCATAAATCACATCAGCAATTCTACATGACTTGCATGAGAATTGGATGTAGTGCATCGATGTAGGGCTTTGCTCTAGGGTTGGGCAATATATCAAATGTGTGGAGTATATAAAATATTAAAACATAATATTACTCAGTGATTTATACAATATATTTTATGACATTTAGCTGTGCTGAGGTTTCCTAACAAACTGGGGCAGATAAAATGCAAAACAATAAAATGACATTTAATAAATCTGTAAAAAAAAAAAAAAAAAAAAAGAACTATATGATCGCAATTGTTTTTTACTTGGTTATAAAAATAAGGAACAAGCAAGGAAAAAGATGAATAATCAAAATGAGTTGCTTCTACATGCCTGCTGGCCTAACAACATCAATTATCCAATAAATCAATACACCATGCATGAGTGCCATGAGTGTTGTTCTGAAACATTTCAAGGTTTTTAAGGAGCTCAGTAAACAGGAAAAAAGTAACTAAAAACTTCGTAATATTATCATATGGTTTGAAAGCTTGAATGTTCATGAGAGCTCTATATGAAGTCTGACCTCAGGTATCCCCCATCGAACGTCACCAACAGCCCTTCCTTCCAGTAGATGGTCTGGCTGCGACGCACTCGGAACGTGCTGCAGCGGTTCTTCTGCTGTTTCCCCGCAAAGCTGTAAATCACGGAGTTCCTGTTCCGTGGGCTCCGTGAGCCTTTCTTAGTCTCTAAGACCTGATGCACAACACGGAGAAAATAAAACCACCATTAACCTCCGTTTTTCTTGTATAGTATTTCATTCTTGAACTTTGCTGGCTCTGGCTGCTGTAAGTAAATCTAAGTAAGGACATTTCCTTGTAAGTAGGAATTTAAAGTAGGTACAGTATTTATCTGTGCATGTAAACAAGTATCTATGTAAGGAAGTAGGTAATTAAATATTTAATTCAGAAATTATCTATTTTAAATAAGTAAGTAAGTTCCAAAGTAAATGAATATGTTTGTAAGTATCTAATTAAGTAAGTTCAGGTAGGTATCTATGTATGTGAGCAGATAACTAAGAAACTAAATACATACAAATTTAAACAAATATCTAAGTAAGCTTTTAAGAAAATAAGTAGGTTTGTACTACAGTAGTAAGTATCTATGCATCTAAGTATGTTGGCATTTTTTTAAGCAAGTTAGTAAGCATTTAAAGTAAGTGAGTATGTAAGTCAACAATCATCTTCAGTATGTAAGTATAGTAAGTACTAATTTAAGTAAGTATCTAAGTATGTAAGTGCATAAGTAAGTATTTAAGTATTTAAGGTGGAAAATATGTTAGTTTGTAGTAAGCATTTAAATAAGTATGAACGCAATCATCTGTGTAAGTAATTAAGACGGTAAATAATTGAGTATGTAATAGACAGATTTGTAGTAAGCATTTAAAGTAAGTGAGTATGCTGGAAGTAACGTGTGAACCTCTAAGCTAACGAGCTCGTGAAAAAAGGGTAATTGAATTCAGATGTTCTACTCAGTTCATATGAACAATTATCTATACGAGTAGTATCTAAGTAAGTAAGTACATATCTGAATAAGTCCATTTGCAAATAAGCTCTTAAGAAGCTTTGTTCTGGAAATATAAGCAAGTAAGCAACTTTGTAGTAAGTATTTAAAGTAAGTGACCATCTACAGTATTTAATGTAAGAGACACCTGACCATCACACCATGCAAATGCAAATAAATAAATAAATAAATAAATAAATAAATAAAGGAAATGCAAAAGCACAGTTAACTCTTTTGACCTGAACGTATACGTGTGTGTGTAAATGTTTATCCAGGCGTGTTCTTTTTAGATCCAACCAGGATTTTTGTTATTCTGTGTAACTACTTTTTTAAACATTAACATTTAATGGCATGGGTATCTTGTGGGTTACTCATACTATCCTTATTGTTATTAGCATGTATTACTATGTGTTATGGGTTCAGTGTCTGGCGAATGCTTGTATCACTCCTAAGTACCAGCACTTATCCAAGTACTCTGTTTAGCTGCTGTTCTGTCTACAAATATTGTGCACTTGCTTCTGGGAACTTTGCTCTGCAGCATTTTTATTGCTGTCGAGCCCTTGAAGAGCTCTTAGCTTGGATTAAATACTCTTATAGTCTTCCTCATAGGTTGGATAAAAATTTCTGCCAAATAAATAAATGTAAACGTAAACCAGGTTTCAGTCCTTTTACAAAGAAATTTGAATGTTTACATCTCTCCTGAAGCCCAGGTTCCTTTGAAGAAGCGCTATCATTCTGAAAAAATTAAATAGAAGGCCCTGTGTACCTGCAGGTCCATTTGATTGAGGCTGATCAGCATACGGGCGATGAAGCGTTCCCAGAATCCCGCTGGAACGAAGCTCATCTTAAAGTGGCGCTGGATAGTGTTGCTGGTATGTTGGCGGAAGCCGTGGATATCCATGGCTGGTTTGGGAGGCAACAGGTGTGGCAGGAGATAACTACGAAATGGAAATACAGATGAAATGTGAGTGGGGGAAATGAGACACGGGGCAACCATGTGGAGCTGAGACCATGATGATGCTTGAACTGAAAGAACTGGTTTACCTTTTTTGCATAGAAAATTGGGCTTACAATCTTCACCGTGTATGTAACTGCATTATTTCTGCTTGGTACATTAAAATTTATTCACCAAATTATTAAAAATATTGCTTTAAAATGACATGAAATCTAATTTCTGTTCACTATTTAACAACAGATGTTTCATAGACTCATGCTTCAATAGTAATACACCTGCAGAAATTAAAAAGAAAATCCAGTATATACTGCATTATTTTCATTTTGAATATTATAACAATAAGCAATGAAATGAAGCCATAAAAGTGTAAATGAGAAATGAGGAAGCCGCAAAGATTACCTGTTTTGTTACTGATTAACTACTACCTGCCTTTTTTATAATACTTAATTATTATTTTGTAATAATTTTATTACAGCTTGTAACTTTCAAGGTTAAAATGACCTGCATGTGATATTTGTAATGTAGATATGATTTTTAAATAGGATTCAGTTTGAGTAAAAATGCTACATTTTCACCTGAACAGAATCTATGGTTTAACACTGATTTTTTTTTTTTTATTTTAACTAGTCAGTATGATGAAAATTAGTCATCAATAGAGCTGCAGATCTGTGTATGCAGTAAAACAGATAATAAAATGCACAGAGAGCTTGTGAGCCAAAACACCAGAGTCAATTAAAAAAAGGCATCAAATGTCAATTAACTAATTTATTTGGAGTCTAACTTGGTTTGTATTTACCATTTAATATTTGATGTCACTGAGGAGGAGCAGTCCTCTTTAGATTTATACATACAGTATATTTACAATATGAAAGAATAAGTTTTTTTTCTGATGACGTAACCCCTCTAATTCCCAGGACTCACCTGTGTGTCGAGGCTTAAGTTCCTCACCCTTGTAACAACACAACTTTCCTATTAGTTTGACTGAAGAATTTATAGCAGTTTGTAAATAATATGCTCTAAGGTAAATAACTGAATAATCACTGTGATTAAAATGGTCAAGTTTAATAAAACCAATTAGTTCATATATTATTCATATATTATATTACTATAATAGACATGATAATCATTTTAATCATGAGCTAGCTATGAATGATTAACTAACTGGACATGGTTCTAGATACCTACCTGTTGCTGGCCACGGGCAGAGCGATCTCGAACTTGGCGAGGAATTGGAAGTACTGCTCCTCAGTGTGCTGGGTAAAGCCGGTGCCGATCAGCAGCATGCGCAGGTCCTCGGTTCGGATCAGGCCGTTACGTGCCACAGAGCGCGAACTCTTCAGATGCACAATCCGCTCTAAGCACTCGGCTAACCATACAGCATCCAGGAAGTAAAGCTTACACAGGCCATGACTCGTATCAGGGAAGTGCAGCATGGTGCCAGTCTCAATTAAAAAACTGATTGCTGTCAGAGTGCAGAAATAGTGCATAAAGAGTCCATAAAATATCTATAGTATCGCACAAATATTAGAAGAGTGTCCTTAAAACAGTCTGATAAATCAGATTTAAGTGTATTAAATGTGTATGTGAGCTTGAAATGAAGGAAATAGAGAGAGGTAGTAATAAAATATTATGAAACATTATTATAGATGAATAATTCTGCAATTATGCAGTAAGCATTAATTACCAGTCTGGAGGTCCTCGTAGTCTTTGATGTCACTGCCTGGGCTCTGTTCAATGATCTGTTCCAGCTCCAAATCCGTCAGATACTGGACCTCGTCTTCTGCGTCTCTCCTCTGACGCTCCGCTAACACAGCCTCCTGAAGGGTCAGGTAGCTCTTGGGGATCTGCAGAACATGTGTGCACACACAAACAGAAATATACACATTATTTGCCATCATTATAACCCTAGCTTTCAACAATTAATGCTCATACAGAAAGAAAAAAATCACAATAACAGTGTTACTACACCTGTGATCTGTGTAGTCGAGCCCACAAACCAAATATTCAGAATAAAAATTATTTTCACTTGTTAATTCTTAATTTCTATATCTCCCAGGCTTCTTTTGCCATGTTTAACGTTAGAGGGCATTGTTTTGTCTGCAGAGTACAGACATGGTTACACCCCCATATTAACCAAAGCAGCAGGGAGGAGTGCTGGGTTTCCCATGAGGCACCAAATCCAGACTGAAAATCAAAGAGAACGCAGCCCTCTCTGTTTTCTTACATGCCATACAGCAACAGAGTCCAGCACAGTTCGATGCTTTTCCTTGCTTACTAGCATGGTGCAAAGTAACAAACTACATACTCGTGTTATAGTACTTGCGTAGATGATTCACTGTAACAGTACTTTTTTGAGCGTAATTAAAATCATAGTACTCTTACGATGTTTTTTAAAATACAACATTCAAATTTGCTACATTTACTTTTAATCACTGTTACAGAGAAAAAAAAAATAATGCATTTAACCTTGGAAGACTGTAAGCCACACAAAAGACAGTATGTGCAAATCTGAAATAATTCAATTTCAAGACCTCATCAAAATATAACAGTTTCCTGCTGAAAGTCTACACTACATGCATCAAATGCTTTAGTCAGCAGACAGTTGAGATAGATGGGCATTTCCTGACCAATTTATCAGGTATCATCAGTTTTAGATGATTCTAAGGAAACCGTGTGATAATAATCTGCAAATTATGCGAACCAAAACCCTTGGAGATATCAGCACTCCCCAGCTCAACATCAAACCTGCAGAACATATACAGCTAGCTGACAGAGCTAGACAAGCTAGCCAGATCTTTTAATGTTTTACACTATGAAAACTCTGTATTAAACTTAAGATGTCACTTTGATGTTCAGTAACGGTCGTCTGTTGTGTTAAATATATCCAAGTGCTGCTACAGCCTATAGGTAATGCTCAGGATAATGTTGTAGGGACATCTTTGCTAGATAGCTACCTAAATAGCTAGAAACAGGTATGAATTAACATTAGGTAGCTAGCTAACGAACCCAGCAAGCTACAGAAACCCCAACAGCTTTTGGATTAGTAAGATAGCCTGCTAACATTACCTTTCTATATATGTGATTGACTACTGAGGTAGTGTTCATTCTAGCATAGCTACTTGATTAGTTAATGTAATTGCTGACAAGCGCATTCCTCAGATATACAACTTGTCCCAAAAATCTCCATATAGGGGAAATTACCACTTTTTGTCTCAGAATGTCTTCCAAAATTTTTCATACTTATTTTATATTAATAATTTTTTCTAGCCTTTAAGAATGCCTTTGACAAAAGAAGCACATATTGAAATCATTCTCATGGCTGGATCGGGAAGCTGCTGCAAGATTGCAGTGGACTTTAACAGGAAACATGGCAAGCATATCACACATGACACTGTTGCCAAACTTATTAAAAAATTCAAAAAGACTGGAAGTGTTGAGGACCAACAGAGCAGTGGATGTCCACGAACATCCACTGACAAAGGCACACCGGACATGGTGCTGGCATACATAGCCCCTTACGAAGCAGGGACATTATTAAAGGACTGGACTTGGGGAACCTTGGGTTAGGACAAAAGAGACAGTGAGCTAGGGGGTCTTTAACAAACATAATCCAATTATTCAAATATTCAAATATTCAACTATCCAAAATGGTTTTCTGCTATTAATAGCCAAATGTGGTTGTTCTCCTTTATTGATCACAACATCAAAACATCCCTAATGTCTTTTTTCTCATTTGATCCCTAGCTCCTGGATTAGGGTGACCTTAGAGCCAGTACGTTTTTGCTGTGGCTAGATTTCGGATAATGCTTCTCAGTGCTTGATGATGATGAAGGGTGTCACTCCTTCAGTTTGAGTCTCCAATCCCTCAAGTCATTTGCAACTTGCTTGGTCCATGTGATCTCTGCACTTTCCTCTGTGAGGGTTGCTGCCTCAAGAGAAGTCTGTACAGTAGCTGGCTGGCATTCATCCTGCACACGTGGCCGTACTACAGCAACCTTCGTCTCTGCATTTCTTCCTCGATCATAGCTTGCTATTCATATCTTAGTCTGATGGTCTCATTTTGAAGGTGATTGCAGAAGGAAACTCACATGATTTGACACAAACACTGCATTTGTAAGACCTCTAGCTTGTTCATGAACTTGAACAGTGTCCATATTTCCAACCCATAGAGCAGCACTGCCAGGATTAGTGTTCGTATATTTTATTTTCCACCACTTGAGTGAGGCGAATGCCATAGTAGCCTGATCGACCCGGCAATGAATCTTAGCTGTGGATGACACTTTCTTCTCCTATACCAGTGACTCTAGATGTTTAAACCCATTGACCTGTTTGATTTGGACTCAGCTGCCAGGACCTGGGTCTTGTCTGCATTGATTTTCAAGCCATAAGACTGTGTGTGTCTAATGTCTAATACCCACAAATCCAGTTCCAACATCTAGAAGTTTCATAAAGCAGATGTAGGAAAGCAAAGAGAGAAAATGGAGAATATAATGGAAAAAAATATTAAGGATTTAAATACATTATTTTTTGTTTGTTGATGGTTACACCCTGTGACATGTTTGGGCTGTTAACTCCAATATTCATTTTAACTCTAAAAACTATAAACAGTCATTTCTTCACCAGCTTCTCTTTTTTAAGTTAATAAGACAAGAAACACTGCTTGTCATAAAGAAAGAGCAAAGCTTTCTGTCCTGAAGGCTTCCCTGTGTCTGAAAACTTAAAGTTACAAATTTACCTCTGACGAATTCCAAGGACTTACACTGGAGACGCCTTCAAAAAATGTTAAAATATTAAGTAGCTACTTAAAATATTAAGTAGTTTATGTGGAGCATCCACCATACAAGTCCTTGTTTAAGTTGTTACAATAGAAACAATAATGTAATGCATCCAGAACTGCTGCTTTAGAAATTCAGAATTGAGAATTCAACAGCACTGTAGTATAAATAAGATATAACATGATGTTACAAAGAATTAAAAATATGTATTTTAATAGACTTTCTATTTGGATAATTGAGTCTGTTCCTATTTAGAGAATATAAAGGGGCTAAAGCATACCAGTCTTCCCACAAGTTTGTGGCAGCTGGCTGGATTACTGATGTCCTTCATGGAGCAGGCCACCTGATACAGGAGCCTCTTGAGACCGTCCATGCCTTCCAGGTTCTTACACGACACCTCGCTGTCAGAAATACACAAACACACAGAGTATGCTCAGTTCAGCACAGTTTAAATAAATTCCTGTGGCATGTCACAGATGTGAGATGCTGAGACTGACTGCAGGTGCTTCCAGGTGATGTCCGGGTATCCGCTGGCTCTGGCACCCGACGGCGTCCTGCACAGCGCCAGGATGTAGGCTCGCAGTGTAGCAATCCGCTCTGTGCGAAACTTAGTGTCGATGAGGTCCAGATGTGTGCCGATGACTACTACTGCTGAGTTTGGGGCACGTGCCTGCCACACACAAAATCAAAAACATAAACCAACATATCTCCCAAACGCTCACATAACTTCCAAACGCTCCCTGAATTCATGATGAAACCTGGTCAAATATCTTCTTTTGATTTCCTGTTCTTACTAGACACAGACAAAACCAAACGAAAGCTTGGATCTCAAACTTATACCACATCACTGATGAATTCTTGAAACTGACTGTTGAGAAAATGTTGAGTAATTTTCTACAACAGCAGCTCTGACAGTAGTGCCAACTGTAATCCAGATCACAGGTTCATATGAATCCAAATCAGATTCATATTAATGTGTTCATGCTAATACAATATTGTTTCTATAGTAACAGTTCATTCACAGGGACTTGTATGGCTGATGCTTGACATATTCTCTTACACATAAGCCTAATAATAAACAAATTAAACACTCTCTTATTTAACAAAGGAAAAACATGTAATCTTTGATATGATGACGCTTTCTGTAAGAACACATTTATTTAACATTTATTGAAGGAGTCTTCAGTGTCAGTGACTTATAATGATCAATACATTTTCCACCACAGAAGAACTCACAAGCTGAGATTTTTTTTTGTCTTATTAACTTAAAGAGAGGGAAAAAGTGAAGCTGGTGAGGGAACGACTGTTTATAGCTCTTAGCACGTAAGTGATAACAGGAACTAACTTGTTTCATAGACGTTCCACACCACTAAACAGTTAGAAGCATTGTTCATTAAGAAATTAAAAATTGTAATCGTTGGCAAACTGCTGTGGTATAAGAGGAATAAAACACTTGCTGTTATTGAAGAATAATCAGCTTCAGGGAGTGAGTAACTCCGTTTCGCATCAAGCTGCATTACACTACGCTATCATTGATTATTTTTCCGTAACAGCATGCTCCCATCATGCTTTACTCCTTACTGTGAATTTTCTCACCTCTATGTTGAGCAGCCAGGACTGTAGGTTGGCCACGGCCTCCTCTCCTAGTGCCAGGTTCCAGACCACCACATACAGAGCTTTATCCGTGAAGAAACACTGGTTCACAGTGGACATGCTGGCCGGACCTCCGATGTCCCACACGTTAAAGGACACAGATTCGACCTGTTCGTATAAATAATCGGCAGTCAAAACCCTCACACCAGTTATGCACTACAGTGAAGTGTCAGTAGGAGTAAAGCAATATAAAAATCATTACAAACTGTATGAACTGTTTGAGCAATGTGAAAAAAATTGCTCAGAACTTGCTAATCATATTGGACAGATCTTACACTTTTACATATACAGAGACATATAAATCTAATCTGCTAAGCTTTTCCTTGCCTTACCATTATTCAATTTAAACTAAACTAAATAAATAAAGAATAGCTTTCAGCTCTACACAGGAATTAGACCCATGAAATCAGTTATTTCATCCAACAGCAGTATCAGAGCTGCAGAGATTAATAAAAATGACTTAAGGTGAATTACAAGATTCCCCCATCAAAGACTGAAATATTGGAGTCAAATCTTAAATTTATTAGCTAGCCAACCAGGCAAGTGGAAGCTCCAGAAAACTAACTGACTAGATGAAAAATGGCAAAAAACATAATGCAATAAAATATGACAAACTATTGAGTACATTACTTTAGTGTATTAGTGAGTACAGGGACATTAACACAAACACAACTTTTTTAAAGAAGGCTTCTAATGTAAAACATCACGTTTTTGCACCCATAACAGGTCAGGTTTTCTCTTGACATCGCACATAAAAGATATTACTTGTGTCTTGCTTAAGACTATTTTTCCTGACATATTTATCCATGAAGTGACCACACACATTATAGTTACAGCACTTAGGTGTTTCACCGTGAAGCACATTTTATAAAATGCCAGTGACTTGTCCATGTAATCTTCTTGTCCTGGTTGTCAGGGCTACTGATTTGTCCACCCCAGCTATATAATGACTATAAGGATTTACACACAGCTCCAGGCCTGACAAAGGGATTAAGATCAGGACAGTTTCAGCTCAGGTGAAAATACAGTGCTGAACCACAGCAACGCTAACCGGACAAAAACTAAATTCTATAACAGAGCAACTATGTTGGTTTTGTTACTAAACAGAACTAATGTAGGGCAAGAGTGACGTCATGTCTAGAAAATACACATACACGTTATCATGAGAATAATTTCTGGGGAAAAAAGCAAGACCTAGAGTTAAAGTTCAAATACAAGTCACACTGTTTAAGCTAACATGATAAATAACTGGAACAAAAAGGCAGCAGTAGGATTAGTTATCACAGCTGTCTGAGCTGGAACAGTCTCTGGGGTTTTAAAAGTTCTGTGTGTATTCTGCGTGTGTGTGGGTGTGTGTTAGAATTAGGTTGTAATGATCTACGTACAGTCAGTATATAAGCATGTGTGTCCATCTGTATCTATGACTATGTGGGAATCTCTCATTTTAAAGGTTAAATTGAGTATAAAGTTCACTGTATCAGGGGTTGTGGGGATTGTTTTTACAAGATGAGATGTGTGTGTGACTCAGAGCCCTGTGAGTCAGAAAGGATGTTCATTCAACCCACACTACCCACCAACTGTGCAGGGGTCAGAGGTCAGTGTCTAAGGTGTTATTCATTCTTAAGATATACAGCTGTAATGGACCAAATCTGGTTAAAAATTTAAACAGAGAAGCAAGAATTATGAGTTGAGACTATATTTTCCCCTTCTTGCATTAATGCTCCCAACAGAGTTTTGGATTGATGGTATTCCTAGTTTGTGATCTAGTGAGCCAGTATCAGAATGTATTTTTGATAGACCTCAAAGCACTTTTGTAAGTCGCTCTGGATAAGGGCGTCTGCCAAATGCCATAAATGTAACTGATGTCTAGTTGTCGGTATCGTCTGCAAAGTGAATTCTGCCATGACAGTTTGATGAAGCTTGACAACATTAACGAGCTACGCTAAAATGTAGAGAAATTTTACTCAGTACTTCTTTAATAAAAGACTGAAAGGTAACAAGTACAGGCCATGGATAAATCAGCAGCATGGGCATTCAGGACAAGCAGATTACATCTCTGGGATTTTAGGTTTTTGTATTCATAGTTGTCTGTTCAACAACTAGACAAAGAAACAATCCCTACCCTTAAAGAGTTTTGTAAAATTCCTTTTCATCTGGTAAGCATGTTTAATGTGCTTCATGCTCATGTTCTGAATCCCACCTCCTGCTGCACTACACACATCAGCCAAGGTGCAATATGAGTGCCAGGGGAATGTTTTTTGCTAGGCAGATGTATTTTATGCTAATTTAGCTTTTAGTATCTGCTTCATTAGCATTTTTTTTAGGAAACTATGCCTTAAACACAAACAAAAATCACATTACTGTGTGCAAATGGACATAAATGAGTAAAAATTAGCCTTGGCTGAAGTTGCTAAATGGCATTTTAACAAAGAGGGAATACATGAGTGAGGTATTGAGTGTGCATCAAATACAAAGGAAACTTCTGCCATGTTAGAAAATATGACACATCACATATCGTCAGTTTGTAAACGTGGAGCCACCCATAACTTCTGAATTTCCACAACTTCCATCATGAGGGGACCACAGTGAGCATGAGATCATTCGATACGACATAACATACATCCAAAACCTCATACCAACCGCATTACATGTTGTGGTTGCTAAATACTGTAGCAATCTTGCACTCCAATATTCACATTTTGAATTTGTGAAGTGTGTTTGGTTCCTTACGTTATTTTTGACTCCACTGGGTCTCTCTAGGAGCCAGGATGAGGTGCGGATGCTGCGATCAGATGGAGAGAAAGGCGAGTTTCTTCCTGTCTGAAGGGCCTCCAGTAGAGTACTCTTCCCCTGACGGGGCGGCCCAACAAACATCAGCTTCATCAACCTGCAGGCCTCGGCACAGCGCAGCTCAGCACGCAGGAATGCCAACACAGCCGCCGGACCTGACACACACACACACACACACACACACACACAAACACTCGGTTCGGTATGAAAATGCTAGGATTAATTACCAAGAGGCAGCACAGTCAGCTTAGGTCATGAGATCATTAAAAAACATTGTCAAAGTTTCAGGTTGAATTGTGTAAAAGGTTTTTTAGAAATGAAAAAAATCAATATTAAGTCAGTGGGAAAAATACTCCATACTCTGTGAAAAGACTTTAGCCACATTTATGCTATAAATGGAACATACACATTCATGTCTACCGTCTTATTTGGCAATCATATCACATTTAGGTTTTTCGACCAGTCTCACAAGCTTCTAATCAGTGTTATACTTCACCTTCAGTTTTGCTCTTAAGGAAGTCTCTCTAAGATCCAAATTCACCACATGTAGTGAGAAGAATTAGCATGTATATATTGTTGTATCCTCCCTCTAATTTTTGCATGAAGTTATTTGCATAACACTTTGCAAATCAGCCCACTAACTGCACTCAATTTATTAGAAAGCTGTGAAAATCAGAGTGAAAATCTTCAAAAAGTATTTGTGTATTAACTAGCTGAGTAATCCTAGCTAGCTGATTGACAAGCTCACAATTCTTCCAGAAATTCTGAAAGCTGAAACAAAGCTTCTGTGATGAATGAAACTGGGTGTAATGTCATGCTGTACCATCGCGGCAGACATCCGCGGGCACATTGCTGATGTTTAGGTCTTCTATGTCCAGCTGCCAGAGGTTCGAGAGCTGGCCCAGTTCAGCTGGGAGTTCCTGGATGCCTGGATTACTGTGGAGAACAAGCCACACTGAATTACTGAGACTTTCCAACAAGCATGCTGCTAACCATGAAAGAAAAGTATTTGATTTCATTATCGTCATGTGATTGCATACAGTTTGTTTGTAGACAGACTACATCTCCTATGATTCGAAGATGCAACACTTGACTCACTTGGACAGATAGAGCTCGGACAGGGTTTTAAGGGTGCACACAGACGAAGGCACACACTCCAGCTGGTTGTCGTTGAGGAAGAGAACTTCCAGTGAATCCCGCAGGATTTCGGGAAACTGGACGGGACAAGCTGCCAGGAAGAGCCACGAGAATGCAGACGAGTTAAAGCGAACATACACTGTATAGCTAAACACTGCAACACTCTGATCACCAGCCATAGTAGGCCACGGCAGAGCGACTGTGGTATAGAACGGAAAAAGAGCAGTCGTTCTCCCGTGACTGCACCGTCTGAAGCTAACATTAGTGCCTGAAGTGGAGAGAAGGGAAGGTTCAAGTTGGTGATGAAGGCTGCTAATGGCAGACTGTTACACAAATGTGGCTTCATTTAATTAGAGACGCTAGTGTTCAAAAACAGAGGTCAAATTCAGGAGCTGCCACGTCTTCATTACCATGTCTTATAACGAGAAAAAGCCACCAGGCTGAGTGTATATAATCAAGCTGCTTGGTATAAAACTCTTTATCAGTTTGGTTTAATTTTACCGGATTTCATTTGCAGGCTCATATAGAAGGCATAAGGCTCCTTCTAAGGTTCTGTGTTTGAACGTAGCTTTATATAAACCCTTCTGACTGAAGACAACCCCATAATACTACCAGTAATATAGTCATTTTAAGGGTGAGGCCATGATCTGGATGCAGTCTTTCAAAAATGTATCAATGAACTGTTGTGAAAATATGGCAAAACCACTCTTTACCCACGAGCCTTCCTTCCATGATCTCCAGTCCATGCTCCTTTAACGTATGGAGAAGTACCACTGTCTCAAACATGCCTTAAAAACTGAGGTTTAACTTAACCTTTTTTTTGCCTTGCAAAAGATGATGTTTGTTTTTACTGCATGTAATCTGTTCTAACCTGTTCTCCGCACACACAACAAACAGATACATGCTTAACTGGCGATTTTTCAGCCAAACTGGCTTACATTCATATTGGATACAGTATGCTAGTTGTTGGTTGTGTCCGCTACTATGAGCTCCGCCTTCACATGGCGTTGACTTAAAAATTTAAAACTGAATTTGTGGCAGTTTATGTTCCCAACAAACACTGTTACATACTTCTCTAAGGAGAGCATGACTACAAATAAAACAGGAGAGACAATTTTGAAGCCTCCATAATAATAATATAGTGATAATGAGAGTGTTAGATTATCATGATAATTGAATAACCAATCATCAGCACAAGTTCTCTTTCTGCAACGTGACATTTATTCTGCCAGAGAGTTGATGGAAACCTGACACATATGTTCACATATGTTTTTGCAACAGTGCAATTTGTTGTTTAGGTTTTAATTACATATTTGGATGGAAATATGGCTGCAGCTTCAAGTACTTTGCTTTGCCACACATTCCCCACAGCACAGATGGCAAACTTGCCCACACAGTCTCACCCCTTTACTTTCACCATGATGTTGTAATTAAAGTGCTACAGTATTACAGCTGTGCCTCAGTGAATCACAAGTGTACTGTACCTGGTTCTGGGTCTCTGCGATGCCACGTGGTTAAGAAGGGGAGCCTCCTGGTCTTGGTGTTCTCCTCCGTCCTGACGGGCCTGCACACCCAAAACCAGAGGCCTAATTAACAACTGTTGGAATTGTGATGATTCAGAGGTGGTTTGGATTAATGGAGTGGATATGTGTGGTCAGGGAGAGGAGATGGAGATACGTGTATTTATGCACATGTACATACTATATATAATGTGTGTACATATGACCTACTTCCCCAGCTGGTTTCTGGACAGGTCTAAGGTTCGGAGCTGAGAGCATTTCCATTTGTTTGGAGCCGGCAGAGTGGTAATCTGATTCCCACATAGCTTCAGGGACACAATGGCCTGGAGCAACCACACACAAACACACACACACACAGAAATTACTGTATTTGGGACTGCCAAAGCCTGCACAGAAACACTCAACATGTCTCTAAGTGTCTGTAAGTGTCTGCAGATAAATTCTGAAACACCCACACACCAAAAAAGAATACACTCAGTACACATACAGTTAGGTTCATAAATATTTGGACATGGACAAAGCTAGTGTTATTTTAGCTGTCCACCACAGTATATTGGAGTCAAAATTAAATAATTAATGTGAACTCAAAGTGCAGACTTTCAGCTTTAATTTAAGGGTATTTACATCCAAATCACATGAATGGTGTAGGAAATAGAGCACTTTTTATATGTGCCCCCATCACCATTTAAGAGAAAAGTAATTGGACAAACTAACAATCCTAAATTAAATTGTCATTTTTAAAACTTGGCTGCAAATCCTTTGCAGTCAATGACTGCCTGAACCTATATACATCATCAGACACTGGTTTTCTTCCCTGCTGATGCTCTGCCAGGCCTTTACTGCATCTGTCTACAGTTCCTGCCTGTTCCTCTGGTGTTTTTTTTTGCCTTAAGACATTTTGGGCTGCTTTTGAAGTATGCTTTGAGTCCATCTACAGTGTGAAGTGCCGTCTAATGAATTTTGAAGACTTTGGCTAGATCTGAGCAGATAATATAGCCCTATACACTTCAGAATTCATCCTGCTGCTTTTGTCGGCAGTCTCGTCATCAGTAAATACAAGGGAACTAGTTTCATTGGCTGCCATACATGCCCACGCCATAAAGATGAAGTAGTATGCTTTGGATCATGAGCAGTTCCTTTCCTTCTTCATACTCTTCTCTTCATTCTGGTCCAAGATTTTTTTCTGGTACACCTATAAAAAGTGCTGTAATTCCTACAACATGTATACTGCTAAATTAAAGCTAAAAGTCTGCATTTTGAGCTCATATTCGTTATTTAATTTCATCTTTAATAAAACTGTGGTAGACATTAAACTTACTATAACATTGTCAATGTCCAAATATTTATGGACCCGACTGTACATTCTAAGCACTTGCTCTAATTTAAAATCACTTGAAGCACAAATTTTTCAGGTCATTTAAAAAAAAAAAAGGCACGGAACAGAGAATTCCACATTCTATGAATATGCAAATTGAAAACGCCCACAACCCGACACGAGCCCACCCCTTCCCCTGCTAGTTGGTGTAATGAAAGAAAACATTTGGCACACCCTGTATTTTCATCATAAAACATGATACCTGGGAAGGACAGTGTGACAATATTGTTTTATGATAAACATGAAATCCATCCTGTGCTAAAAAATAAAATCAGCCGCATCCATGAATCCATTTGCTAGTCAAACAGGCAAAGCTCCAATGCGTTGCCCAGTCACACGTTATGTTCATGTGGAAGTGCAGTTATCTAAGCTAAAAAGAAAAACTATTTATGTGCATTAATACATGGAAAATAAACTTTATGCTAATAAGACTGTACGTAGCCATAGTCTTTATCCTCTCCTGATAATATTTCTGGTCATATCTGTGTGCAAGAATCAGAGCTGTAGAACAGCTTGAGTGTTGTCTTTTTTTAAAATTCTGCTAGCGCAGTTATTATTAATTAGTTACTAAGGATGCATGAATAAAAGCTGTACGTCTATTTTAATATGGTCTTTTTTCCCCCCATATCTGACCCACACAAAATTAAAAACATTCCACTAATGGGATTTTTTGTTGCAAGGTTCTGGCCAAAAAAAAAAAAAATTCTAATATTTCTATTATATAAGTATTTATGGAAATTCTTTTCCCTACTTATGCTGCTGTGTCAACTTGAATTATGTATGTATGTATGTATGTATATATATATATATATATATATATATATATATGCCTAGTAAAAACAGCTCTTGTCAGACCACATCCCTGCAGTTCCACAGCATCGAGGTGCTTTCCACCACAGAGAAATATATAAACCAATTTAGAAGTCTTACATTTAAACAAACATGTAGAAAGAAAAGTTTTCTTGTGCAAAAATCAATAGGGAGGAGGGTTTATTTTTCATTCTCTGGTTGTCGGATGAGTGGAAAAAAAAAAAACTTGTGTCCATTATATCTACAGCTTACTGAACCTACTTGTCTGCCAGGCAACTGTGAATGAAAAAATGAGAGCCTGAATACGCAATTAGCTTGTTCTGGGCACTCAGATTTTTTCTAAGCCTGCTACTTCAAATGTAATTTAAGACCAAATCAAATATAAAAGCCCATTAAAATGATTCACACACAAGAAATGCATTCCATCTCAACAGCAAGTAACTACCACCTCTGTTTAGGTGTGAAAATCAAATCATACCAGATTAACAATAGCCTAAAGAGCTCATTAAGGCCTTTAATTTGTACAATGTAATTTCAGATTTATTAAAATCAAGATTTATTAAAAACCCAAACACCCCACCCCCAAACAAGTGTAAGTGCTCATGGTAGTTATATTAAATTAGGCAATTTGTGAACTACTCTAACTACAGTATGTGTTCACAATATGAAATGATTTCCATCTGCCCAAACATTTTCCCAAGTGTAGTCACTCAACTTGCAAATAAGACTAAACTAGAAATCATATTTGATCCCTCTGGAGTGCTTGCAGTGACAACATAATGATGTATTTGTTCTGCTGATGCATGAGGCCTAGAGAAAAAATGTACAAGTCACGTTATGTTACGCCTGGGAATCGGTGAAATCAGTGAGCATGTAAATGTTAACATCAAGTTTTAGAGATGCAGTACTGTGCAAAAATCGTATCCTATACACTGAGAAAATACACTCACTTTAATAAGAACACCTGTACCCCTGATTATTCATGTGGCAGCAGCACTCACTTGATGTTTTTGTTTTTTGCACCATTCTGTGTAACCTCTAGAGAGTGTTGAGTGTGAAAAGTCCAAGAGATCAGCAGTTTCTGAAATACTCAATCCAGCCCACCTGGCACCAGCAACCATGAATGAACTATTTGCTTCGCTTTTTGTCATTATTAGTATCAAAGTTTTGTTAGGTTCCTACACACTATATGGCCAATAGTATGTGGACACCTGACCTTCATACCTATAGGTTCCATATGTGGGCCTTCCTGTTGCCACAAAGTCGTAAGCACAGAATCGTATAGAATGCCTTTGTATGTTGTAGCTTTAAGATTTCCCTTCACAGGACCTAAGGGGCCCAAACCTGATCCAGCTTGACAATTCCCCTGTGCACAAAACGAGGTCCATGAAGACTCGGTTTGCCAAGGTTGTTGTAGAAAAACTTGAATGGCCTGCACTGAGCACTGACCTCAACCTCACTCAACAGCTTTGGGATGAGAATTGGAAAGCCAACTGCACCCTAGGCCTCCTCGTCTGATGTCACTGATGCTCTTGTGGTTGAATGAACACAAGTCCCCATAGACACACTTCAAAATCTAGTGGAAAGCCTTCCCAGAAGAGTGGAGGCTGTTTATAACTGCACCAACTCTGGGTTAATGCCCATGGTTTTGGAATGGGCACATATAGCTGTGATGGTCAGGTGTCCACATACTGTAGTTTTGACCATATATTTAATGATGCTGATTAATTAATGATCTCCAACACCAAATATGATTTCCCTGTGAGATTTTCAGATTTTTTTTTTAAATGTATGCAGCAAAACCACTACAGCAACCACTTTCACACATTTCAGTCTTCACATCTGACAGGACTTGATAAAGGTCAGGGTGATCTGAAGTCACTCATCAGGGTTTACATTCCATCCCAGTCATCCCATTGGTCGGAGCGTGAACGGTGCTACTGGGTGAGTGGGATCGTCTCTCACAGATTCTTGCCACTGGTGGTTTAGTGTAATGAACTGCATCAGCAATTGCATCAGTTACTCTGCAGATTCCGTTACAACCTTAAAGACACGGCTCTACCAGAAGCATTCTCTCCAAACTACCTTGTATTATCTTTGTTACAGCAGCCAGCCTTCTTCAGCTTGAAGGCTCGTAACATTTCGAAATTATGAAACGTGTATAGCACTCCTGAGTGTTCAGTATGCTTCTCTGTCACTTGTAAATTGCTTTGGATAAAGGTGAATAAATGCAAACATAAATGTAAAAAGCAGTCATTGGATCCACGCTGCTAGGCTCTGCTCTGCTTCGGCTTGCAACAAACCCAACCTGAGGCTCGGTATGTGGATTTTTGGCATTACGAGCAAGAGACGGTTCATTCCCTGTCTGTCAAACTGCTTGAGCGTTAAATTACATCTGGGATGGTGGATATAGTGCTGCTCCGTGTCATTTCACCTCTTGTACCCCCCACCCCTTCTTTTTCAAGTGTGCTATTGCAGTAAGTACGGTAGTTTATGTATTTGTTAGTGTTTTATAGTAGGTGTTTTAATACAGTTTAATTTGTTAGTATTTTACACTAGATCTGATACTACAGATAATTAAACTACCATAGTAGCAAACCTACTATAAAACACTAACAAATAATGAAACTACTGTAGAAGCAGACCTCCTGTAAAACACAAAAATAATAAAACTACTGTAGTAAAACTCTTACTGTAAAACACTAACAAATAATGAAACTACCTATTACTTTAATCAGTAGTTTGTAAACTATTTCATTACTTTAACTAGTTTTTTCATTAGTGTTTAACAGTACAATTACAACTAAAGTAGTTTAATTTTTCGTTAGTGTTTCACAGTAAGTGTGCAACTAGAGTAGTTTAATTATTTGTTACTGTTTTACAGTAGGCTAATGTTTGCTAGTGTTTACAGTTTGTTAGTGCTATACAACACTAGCAGATATTTAAAGTACTGCTGTAGCACACTTACAACACAACACTAACAAATAAATAAGCTACCATAGTCGCACACATACTGTACAACATAATAACCATAGTAGAATATGGTTATTATGTTGTACAGTATGTGTGCAACTATGGTAGGTTATTTATTTGTTAGTGTTGTGTTGTAAGTGTGCTACAGCAGTACTTTAAATATTTGCTAGTGTTGTATAGTAGGTGTGCAACTACAGCATTTTAATTATTTGCTAGTGTGTTACAGTGAGTGTGCAACTACAATAGTTTAATTATTTGCTAGTTTTTTTTACAGTAAGTGTGCAACTACAGTAGTTCAATTATTTGCTAGTGTGTTACAGTGAGTGTGCAACTACAGCAGTTTAATTATTTGCTAGTGTTTTATAGTGAGTGTGCAACTACAGCAGTTTAATTATTTGCTAGTGTTTTACAGCAGCTACAGTAGTTTAATTATTTGCTAGTGTTTTACAGTGAGTGTGAAACTACAGTAGTTTAATTATTTGCTAGTGTGTTACAGTGAGTGTGAAACTACAGTAGTTTAATTATTTGCTAGTGTTTTACAGTGAGTGTGCAACTACAGTAGTTTAATTATTTGCTAGTGTTTTACAGTGAGTGTGAAACTACAGTAGTTTAATTATTTGCTAGTGTTTTACAGTGAGTGTGCAACTACAGTAGTTTAATTATTTGCTAGTGTGTTACAGTGAGTGTGCAACTACAGCAGTTTAATTATTTGCTAGTGTTTTATAGTGAGTGTGCAACTACAGCAGTTTAATTATTTGCTAGTGTTTTACAGCAGCTACAGTAGTTTAATTATTTGCTAGTGTTTTACAGTGAGTGTGAAACTACAGTAGTTTAATTATTTGCTAGTGTGTTACAGTGAGTGTGAAACTACAGTAGTTTAATTATTTGCTAGTGTTTTACAGTGAGTGTGCAACTACAGTAGTTTAATTATTTGCTAGTGTTTTACAGTGAGTGTGAAACTACAGTAGTTTAATTATTTGCTAGTGTTTTACAGTGAGTGTGCAACTACAGTAGTTTAATTATTTGCTAGTGTTTTACAGTGAGTGTGCAACTACAGTAGTTTAATTATTTGCTAGTGTTTTACAGTGAGTGTGAAACTACAGTAGTTTAATTATTTGCTAGTGTTTTACAGCAGCTACAGTAGTTTAATTATTTGCTAGTGTTTTACAGCAGCTACAGTAGTTTAATTATTTGCTAGTGTTTTACAGTGAGTGTGAAACTACAGTAGTTTAATTATTTGCTAGTGTTTTACAGTGAGTGTGCAACTACAGTAGTTTAATTATTTGCTAGTGTTTTACAGCAGCTACAGTAGTTTAATTATTTGCTAGTGTTTTACAGCAGCTACAGTAGTTTAATTATTTGCTAGTGTGTTACAGTGAGTGTGAAACTACAGTAGTTTAATTATTTGCTAGTGTTTTACAGCAGCTACAGTAGTTTAATTATTTGCTAGTGTTTTACAGCAGCTACAGTAGTTTAATTATTTGCTAGTGTGTTACAGTGAGTGTGAAACTACAGTAGTTTAATTATTTGCTAGTGTTTTACAGTGAGTGTGCAACTACAGTAGTTTAATTATTTGCTAGTGTTTTACAGTGAGTGTGCAACTACAGTAGCTTTTGTTAGTATTATAGAGTAGATTATTATTTGTTAGTGGATTTACTATAGCTATGCTTCTATAGCAATTATGAAAGTTTATGCATTTGTGTTTTGCTACTCCAGCAGTAGTGGTAGTATTTTTGTTTTTTGCAGCTGGCGTGTCAAACAGCTCACGAATTAAATTGTAGCTAGGATGTTGTATATATTCTATAACGCTACCATGGCTCAACATATTTGTTGTTTTAACAGTACATGTGCTGCTCTGGTAGTCTGATAGTTAGTATTTTACAGTTAAAGTGCTACAGTATTATGGTAGTTTACTCACTTGTTAGGGTTTACAAAATGAATACTACTAAAGCAGTTACGGTACTTTAACCAGTGGGTGTTGTTTTTACAGTAGGGGTGCTTCAGCTCTTATGGGTGTCAACACATTTGTTAATATTTTTAATAGTAAGTTACTATAATAGTAGTAATAGTAGTTACTATACTATACACTATGTGTTACTATACAAGTTCGCTAGTTTACCCATTGTTCATGTTTTTATAGCAGGCATGTTATTCCAGTATATATTAAAAGTCCTTTAGCCATGCTAGCAAAATACACATGAAACATTTTTTGTTTAAGCACACAGAATTTTGGAGTATTTTTTCACAGCAGAGAGACAGCAAAAAAACAGCAATCCTCAATGCAAATGCTGTTAGAGCTATTTTGTAATGGTATACTTGATGGTACACTTGTGAACAGATGGAACTGACAGCACATGATGAAAACTCATACTTGATGTTTAAGGTATTCCTAGTGTTGACATCCAGGCCACCTGCACCACTGACCTTGTTGAATGAGCAGACAACAGCTTCCTGCTAATCAGTTTGCATAGACAGATCCCTGTTCTCCTTTTTCTCCTCTCAGATTATGCAGATCTTGTTTTCTACTGTGTGTGTGTGTGTGTGTGTGTGTGTGAGATTTATACTGGATTTGAAGCTCTGAATCATCAGTGGTGCAATGCCAAAGCTGGGTATTTTATCTGCCAAGCCTCTACAAACTCCTTCCTAATCATGCAGAGAAAAAAAAATACAGCCCTCAGATGAAGATTTCTATCTTGTGAAGACAGTTTTGTCTCACTTCATAAATTTAGTCCAGGTAAATCTTACTGGACACTTTTTTAAGATCCAGTGCTTATTGCAAAGTTGAATGAAACATGACAGACATGATGCTGGAAAATAACCCCAATCTGATACTGATCCCGTGTTTCAGGCCATCGTCAGCCTGATACCAATAATTATTGTGTAATTTTTAATTACAACAAAACTAAATAACAAGAACAGAACCAAGGTCTGAAAATCTCTTCCAAACCGTTAACACAAACATTGCACACACAGATACGTCCAACACTATGAGAGTAATGCCATCATGAGGCTACAAAGAGAATTACACATTCAAAAAACGCACACATGATCAACTTCTCATGACCTTGACCAATGTTTTATTGGTTATTTCACCTTTTATGCCTTTATTTTATTGTATTGTGAGCTCATTTTATGGTGTATTAAGGTTTATCTATGTTTATAGTGTCCTGTGTTTTACTGCATATTGGCTTTTGATTGTTTTTTTTTCCTTCTTCTTTTAGTACTGGTTTCATTTTAAATGACTTTATCAATATTTGCATTATTTTGTCTTCACTGTACATCACTGGGTGACTTATGCTGTTTTTCAGGTGCTTTAGTGCTTTTAGGTGCTTTCTAATTTCATTTATTTAGAAACTTCATTTGAACACAATGTGATTGAACTGTACTTAAACCCAATCTACATGCAATGCTGATTGTGCCTTGACTCAAATCAGCCTTGATGATGCCGCATATTGGCTATATAAACATCCCGTGTATATAGGCTTAGACGTTTAAACAGATTACAGCTCGTCACACAATCATACACAATCATACACAATCATCAAGAGCAATTGTATAAAATATAAACATCACAATATTCTACAACAAAGAGCCTGAGACACTGTCAATGTGGCAACACGTCACAGAAAAATAACAGAACCGACAATCTCTAAAATATCTGACGAGTGCTTGATTACGATGGCTTGGGCAGTAATTCCAGTGATTTGTACGATGATTTCTCCACATAAACACATTAAAATGTAAGGAGCTGTCTCCAGTGTCCACACTTTGTAATAGTCAGAGATAAAGCTGTAACTTTACATTTTCTGACATGGGAAAGTTGTCAAGACAGATGACTTTACGCTTTACGCTTTCTCAGTAACATGACAAGCTGCATTCTTTTTATTCTTTTTGCAGTCTTATTAACTTTCAGAGAGAGAAAAAAGAGAATCTGGTGAAGAAAACACTGTTTAAAGCTGTAATAGCGTAAGTATTAGCAGTAGCAGGAACTAACTTGTTTCACGGATGTTTTATAGTTACATAATTTTATAAACATGACTACAAATGGAAAGGAATGAAGCGTTATTCTTTAATAAATAAAAAAAAAAATTCAGTGTTAGCAAAGTTATAGGAAAATAATCAAATCTGATTCACGTCAGGCCGCACCACACCACACCATAGTTGATTATTTTCTTCTTTACTTCTTCATGTATTATTCCTTAAATAATACACAAATTGGCAAATAAGAACGGTTTATCCTTCAACATTGTCACATGTTCTAGAGTTGCCTAAGTGCTGTGTGGAAGTCAGGCTCATTAAGATGCATGGTTACTATATAGATATGCCACAATTCTGACTTGAGAGATTTTTGAATATAGTTTCTTTAAATCTTCTACGCATTTATTTAAAAAAAAAAAAAAAAAACTATCCTCACCTCGAGCTCAAATATGTAGGAGGGCAGCTCCTTGAGGGCGTTCTCTGAGAAGTCCACCTCCTTCAAGTGCGTCCTCCAGAAGATAGAGATTGTGTCAGGGAGACTCTGGATCTGGTTGGATGCAGCTTTGCAAATTTTCTACACAAAAAGTGACAGTTTAATTACACTAGAAATGGAACATGTAAAGGACAAAGAAGGCTCCAGAAATCAGCTCTGTACACAACAGAGATGCAGCATGCTGATATTTGATAATATAAACAGCAGGATATGCCACCGCTAAAGAAGAAAGCGTTCCATTTTGATTTTAATCCTAAAATACACATACTGTGACAGGGAAAGAAAGGAGTGTGTAGATGAACACACCAGAGGACAGGCCCAGGGGTCTGGGAAGCGGCTTAGCCTGTTCTTGCTGATATTGAGGCTGTTGAGGGACTTGAAGCAGTGCAGTACACGGAACGGGAGATCAATCAGGTAGTTATCAGACACGTCCAGCTCCTGAAGCCTGCGCAGCCCAATCCAGTTAGTGCCTGCAGGAGAAAAAGAAAGACAGAAAGAAAGAAAGAAAGAGAGAAAGAGAGAAAGAGAGAGAGAGAGAGAGAGAGAGAGAGAGAGAGAATGACACAGAAAGAATGATAAAATAACAATTTAGTTGTTATTTACCCAAACAACATATACTTAAAGGACCATATTCTGTGACTTAAGTTAAAAATATGTCAATATTTATGCAAGGAAAGTTCTTGGTATTCAGAATCAGCTTATGCAGGTGCTTATGGTGATTTTCTGAGCAGTTCATGCAGATAAAATTCTGTCCTTGAGATAAGCAATGTTTCCAATTAAGATGTAGATCTACTTCAACCTTTGTGTGTGTGGGGAAAAAATTCCACTTTTCCATATTCTGGAATATGAAGAGTGTCATATTTATTTATTTAATATTGGCCTCAAATGGCATTCCATAGTTTTTTGAGTGTATTTACAGCCCAAAACATAAATTTCAGCATGCGGTTAAACTGTCAGCCAGTGGTGCTGTTCCTCACACAAGCTATACGAAAAATGGCCACAAATTCAAGGTTAGAATCACATGCAGTTGACAAAGGCCTCTGTTTTAGTCAGCTCCGCCCTGCATGCACAAATCCTCTGCAGCTGTCTGAGTTAGTTACATCTGAGGTCTGGAAAATGATTTGTGCATTTTTAGCAGTAAGTCATCACCACATGCACATAACTCAATACTGTATATGACGTAAAGGCTCTAAAAACTTCAGAAAACATTTTCCCCCTGAAATCCTTTTTAGGGAATTCACTTGAGGCTGCAAACTGGCTGTAAATGTCTTCATAAAAAAAAAAAAAAAAAAAAAAAAAAAAAACAGGGACCTGAGAATTAAACATGACAGGTAAAAGTTATTGCACCATAAAGCCTATTGAATTATGCAAATGCAGCCCAGTTTACAATTTGCATATTCATATCTAATATCTGAATTTCTTCATGGTGGAACTGCCATGTCAAGCAATTTATTGTTCAATATAGAAGCTTTTTTTTTTTTTTTCCCAAAAACAAATCAATTAGGTGACTTTAAAATTGAACAATTTCTGCATTATGCTGATTTCATAGTACAGTAGAACCTAAAATCTGATCTACAATACTAAATGCTTTATTTCATCACTTACATAACATTAATGAAACTGACACTTCATACTCTTATTACATAAAACTTTTTAACAGTCTCTATAGTTTTTTAAATTGTTGTGATGTCGCACATTTCATTCAAACATGCTCTTCTAACACACAGCGTTCAATGAGGGCATGTCATAACACGACTGCTGACTTTTCTTACAGTGGATCAACAGCGAATGTAAACTTGTTTGGCACCTACAGATCTGGGAACCAACCTGTTAATATAACCATGTACTTCCTAGAAATCATTAAGAGGAAATAGCCAGATCTGCAGGCTCTAACTTGTTAATCTGCCAGTCTCACCAGTCTTAATGACACTTCACTCAATATAATGAGGTATTCTAAATAACCTATTCCAAAACTAGGTGTGTATGTGTGTATATGTGTGTGTGTACCATTAGGGATGTTGAAAAGGATGGTGAGTTTGTTCTTGGCTGCAAAGAGTCTCTGGATCTGGCTGAGATGCAGCAAGCCAACCGGGAGACTCTCCAAGTCGTTCTCACACAGATTGACCTGGCGTAATCTTCAGAGGCCCCACACACACACACACACACACACACACACACACACACACACACACACACACACACACAAAGAGCAGTGAAATAGAGAAATAGATGTTACAGGAAGTTCAAGACCACAAATATTTCAATCGCAAAAATTTCTTGACTCTTGCTGTAGTAACTGCTAACAGGGTTTTAGCTTGATGGTATTCTTAGATGAAGATCTAGTGAACTAGTATGGAGATATTTTTCTGATGTAGACTATAAAGCACTTCTGTAAGTCCCCCTGGATAAGGGTGTCTGATAAATGTAAATATCCTGGATGCAGATGTTTCAGAAGGAAGACCATTCTGCTGTCTCTGACTGTTCAATCATCTTCATTTCACATAAACTAAAGAGATGCTGAGTTTTAACTTTCACGCAGGTGGCAATGAGAATCTGAATAGAAATTTCACTCTTCGGATACTAACCAAATTTTATAACATTTTAAGCTCCCTGGACAAAAAATAAGCCACCCCTTCAATTACAGCACTTTATTGTACAATGTCAATAGATTGCGCAGCCAAATGAATGCAGCATAAAAACTGGATTGTCAGCTGTGGTCAAAACACATGAAGATCAGCATCGACAGAAACAGTGCTTTATGAAATGGCTTGGGGGAAAAAAACGATAAGGGAGTTGCCGAATTTGCCGGTCTCACACTAGACGATTAATCTGTTCTGTAAACAATGGGAAAACTTGGGATTATTTAGAAAAGCAGGTGAAACACTGGGATCCAACAAACCTTAGCTGAATTGCACACCTTGTCAGTGGGGTGATAGAAACTAGTGGAATCTCATGCCACTGATGGTATACTTACTTGACAGGCGAGGGAAGGTAGAACCAAGTACTATCGAATAATTGACACAATGCTTTTTTTTTTGTTTGGGGAGCTTATTTGTGTATTTAAAATAGGAATACATCAATCAGTCTGAGTACAAGTAGGTGTTTTCTATCTATATCAACACAGACACCTGTAACCTACACTCCTGGGCAAAAACAAAAGAGTCAAGTCCAAAATGGCTATCCAATGGTTATCTAACTCAGGTTTTGTGAAAAAGCCATTGCTGTCTCAGAAATACATCAAAGACAGAATGAAGTTTTTGCAGAATACGGAAAGTTTGATTCAGAGTGGTCCAGCAGAGTTGTGTGGAGTGATGAATCCCAATTTGAGTTTCTTTGGTGTCTTCAAAGATCTGGTGTGAAATACAATAGTGAACGGATCTCTAACACAGTTAAGCATGGAGGAAGAGGTGTCATGGTGTGGGGAGCCTTTTCAGCTGCTGGTACTGGTGAGCTGCTTCACTGTGATAAGGGATACAGGAGAATATTGCAGAAAGGCTTGCTTCCCACAACTGAAAAATAGTTTTCTAAAGAAGAACAATCAGGTGTTATTTTTCAACAAGACAACGCTCCTGCCTACACTGCAAAGACCACCAAAAAGTGGCTTGAGAACAAGGCGCATGTTTTGGCCTGGTCAGAGCCCAGATTTGAACCCTATAAAGAATATCTGGTCTCACATCAAACACAAACTAATCGTGAAACATTTTTCAACCACTCATCAACTGCTTGAAGCCATAAACATTGAATGGAACAACACTGACTCTTCTTTCCATAAAAAGCTATCTGCAAGTTTACTCACAAAGCTTAAACATTTAAAGAAATCAAAGGGAAAATCTATCCTATACTAAGTTCCTTTATCGATTTGTTTACTTCTTGCTAATTTTCTGACCAATGATTTGTTGTTAAGACCATTAAAAGCTTAATATTTTGCCATTTTGGGCTTGGCCCATTTTTTTTTTTTTTTTACTTATAAGGTGTACTTATAAGCACCTAGTTTGAGAGATACCAGAATCCCCCCATTAACAAACACACTGCCTCTCAGCCATGCGTAACAACCTCTCCCTTTCACTAACTACTTGACAAACTGTCATGAAGAGGCTGCTAATACAACAGCCTGGATGTAAAATGCCAGAAAACCAGAGGAAGTGGAAGAGCCAATAAGCCTTCATTATTAAGCCTATTAACTAATGACCTGCCAGCTGTAATTGCAAAACCATTCTCTTAAATACGTGACATGATACAGTAGGACAGTGAGTAACTGGTGTATATTTGTGTTTATTTTGTTGGTGTAGATTATGATTTGAATTAAAGTGCACAGCATATACAACGTTATGTTTTGTGATTCAGTGGGCTTCGATGGAGTTTATGCTTGCAGTGTCATTATAAAATAAACATCTCGTTATGCAATAAAGATGAACTGTCATATGACAATATTATTGTGAAAATTAGATGGTGAAATAATACTTTATAATAATGAGTTCAGTATTATTCTTCTGTTGAAATATTTCACGATATATTGACTCATTTATAGGCGCATTAACTCATTTTATTATTTATATAATAGGCTTATTTATTTACTTAATTTGAACTATAGTGACATACCATATGATTGATCATTAATTGTGAAATACATTCAGAATGCTGTCATTTCGTGTCGTCTATTCATTGGGGCTACAACATACACTACTGCTCATTGTATCACATCATATCACATTTTGGTATTGGAGCATTTTTTGGAGTATGTTTATTTGTAAATGAGCATGGTAATGGACTGATACCGAGTCCAGTATCAGTATCGCTGTATCTCTAATTTAAAGGTTATGTTATGTTTATTCAATTAATATTTTTGTACATTGTGCCAAAGCAGAAATCAGGCTCTAAATCAGGAGGAATAACATTAAGAGGAACCAGACTAAAAATGGAACCCAGTAGTTTCTGGGTGATGGTGTTATACAGTCAGTACACTGAAATGGCAGACATTACGAAATGTGTTAAAAAAAGAAAAAACAACAGGATGTTGGGCAAAGTGAACAGGAGTGTTGAGAGAGCAATAAAAAAGCAAGCCTTTATAGTAAGGTGTTATTCCATACAAAGAAGTGAATAGTAAATGCAGACTTTTACCTAATTCCAGCGTACTAAAACTTGAGCGTCCTAAAATTACTGGATAAATGACGATTTATGTAGAAATCATGGAATAATTAAAGGCTCTAAATTAATATATAGGTTATTTATAACACTTTATAATTACATTTATAACCATATTTTATTAAAATGATCCATTATCTATATTCTAATAACTAATGTGCTCTAAATGAATGTCATTTTATAACCCTTTATATTCATTCTAATATTATTATTAAAATGATGTGCCAACTTTCTAACAAAAATTTTGTTTATTTTCTATACATGTCCAAATAGAGATTTAAAGTAGTAGTAGTTTAAGTAGCTTAAAAGCAGACCCTCATCAGTGTCTCTCTTTTTCTCTGGCTGATTCTCAGCTAGCATTCTAATGACTATGTAGTGCATAGTGTAACATAACACAATATATGAATTGAAGAGAGCTAATAGAAACTGGGGATTTGGCCCAATTTTGTGTTGCAGGGGCTTAAATTAAAATTTTTATATAGATTTTGGATCCACAAGGTGAATATCAACAGTGACAAAAACATTACTGTGGGTAAATAAAGATAAAATGTTGATATGTAATTGATTACAATGAGTTTCATCAAGACATTTTCTTCAGGTTTGAAGAGTCAGAGAATTCCTAGTGGCTGCTGTAATAATCCCTAATGACAAATTGAAAATTTTGATTTTCTTTTCACTTTAACAACAACAACAACAAAAAAGTACTTTGGTGAAGGGTGCTAAAACTTTTGCATACAATGGTAAATGTGCACACACATTTAAAACCCTTACACGAGTCGACCTTATTTTGTGTTGTACTGTACCTGATGCAGATGATTTCCTGAGAGGATTGGGGTGTGTGCAGCTCTTTGAGTTTGTTGTGTGAGAGGTTGAGTGTGTGCAGGTTTATGAGGCCCCATGGCACCACTGAGGGCAGAGAGCTCAGGCCGTTGTGTGACACATCCAGCACTGTGATCCTGGAGGAAACATCCAGGAACCAGTCCAGCTCCAACCATGGCAGCTTTAACCCTGACCACTGCACACTCACAGGCTGCAGATGAGAATTCACAGAGGATAAATATTAATCCACATTCAAGAGTACCATTGCTGCTCCCATAGAGACATCGCTCACTCATATACACACAGATGCACAGATACACACATGCACACCGCTTCCACAGAGGAAGATTTAATCAGAATAGAAAGTAACACGCTTTCCTTCATCTTATTAAAATGGTGATTCCACTACTGGGGTGTCATTTGTGTCCAACTCATATTACATATAAAAATATGTATGCAAAATGAAGGGAAAAAATATATTTTAAACATCGGGAAAGTGTTTCTCACAATGTACGTGCATGTATGTGCAATAACTTGATGGTAATGCTAATAAAAACCTACACAACACATTTACAGCATTTTCTCTGCCCCACACCACTGTAACCACACTTTACCTTGAAATAAAATCATTAAAATGCTTCAAAAATCTGACTATTTGCATTAATATGTGAATTAATTTAACATCTCATGCCTGAAAGATACTTTTTCATGTGCCATCCATTATAGGAATGAAAAATGTATGTTCTTGTTCACATTTATTCAACCGTGTTACCTGAACACATTCACCCTTATGAAATATTCTGAACATCCCACAAGTCACATGTTCAACAGGAAGTTGCATAATTGCATAATTGATTTTTTCTAATTTACTGAACATCATGGTCAAAAGACAAATGTCATATTGTCATATTGTGATTTTGATTTACAAGGCATAGGTAGATAAATCTAGCTAAATATTATAGTGATCTGACAAATACAGATAAATATTAGCATGGGCAGATAAATATAACCAAGTATTAGAATATTAATTATAAATAAATAAATCTAGCTAAAATTAGTATGGGTAAATAAATCTGGCTAGATATAGGTAAATAGAAGTGTGGATAAATAACTTTATTTAAAAGTTAGCCTGGGTAAATAAATACGGTTAAATATTAGCATTGGTAGATACATACAGCTATTAGCATAGATAAATAAATCTAGCTAAAAACTGGCATGGGTAGATAAATAGAGCTAAATATTAGTGTGTTTAGATAAAAAGCAGTATAGATTAGCATGGGTGCATAAATATAGCCAAGTATAGATAAATAAATCTAAATAAATCTAGCTAAACAATACCATGGGTAAATAAATCTGAGTGAATATAAGCATGGGTAGATTAATCTACTTAAATACTGGGTGGAACAAAAATATCTAAATATTGGAATGGATTTTAAAAAATTGTACTGAATATTAGCAAGTGCAGATAAATCTAGCCCAATATTGTTGTTGTTGTAGTTCTTTTGGCTGATCCCGTTATGGGTCGCCACAGCGGATTATTGGTCCGCATATTTAATTTGGCACAGTCTTTACGCCACATACCCTTCCTGACGTGACCCCTCCCAATTTTTATTCGGGCTTGGGACTGGCACTGAGAGCACACCGTTGCTAGTGGCTGGGGTCGGTTCCCTGGCCGGGAATCGAACCCGGGCCTCAGCGGTGAAAGCGCTGTGGCCTAACCACTAGTCCTCCAGGGACCAAATCTAGCCCAGTATTAACACAAGTAAATAAATATAGTTAGACAAATCTACACTAAATATCGGCAGGGGTAAATAAATCTACTTAAATATTAGCATTGGGCAGATAAATATTTAAATATTGTTAAAAGCGCCATACAAATAAAATTGAATTGAATTGAATTGAATTGAAATATAACTAAACACTAGCATGGGTAAATAAATATAATTATATTAGGATGGGTAGAGATACACAGCTAAATGTTAGCATAGATAAATTAATTTAGCTAAAAATTTAGCATTTGTAAACAAATCTAGCCAAATAGTAGCATATATAGATAAATCTAGTTAAAAGTGGCATGGGTAGATCAATCAACATAAATATTAAAATGGGTAGGTAAATCTAGCTAAACAGCTATATAAACATGGATAAATAAATAAAAACAAAACTATAACAGTATGTTTTCTGATAAAAATATGTTCCAGGCTCCTGAATATTCTTTGCTTAGGAATGTGACAGTTTTTAACTTCTGTGGTTTAATGTAGCACTATTCCTAATGTTTGCTGTCTGTGGTATATCACATTATAGAATTATTAATCTTTAAACACATTTCAATGCAGCTACAATCGATCGTACTCTCAAATGTACTTTAGATATGCTAAACAGAGCAAATGTTAACAGTTCTGAAAATACAGAAGTTTCAGCCTGTAAATTAATCCACAGTAAGTGGCTCTAAACCACTGAGACTGAGTAAAAAGAGCTAAAGTAGGCTCACTTGCTGCACTCTCCCATCATCGCATGTGTCTTTGTCCTCCACCAGGCGCTCTCTCAGCAGCTCCTGCGTGAACTTGCTGTGGTCCATCAACGTGTACGAAGAGAAGCAGGCTCCATTCTCCAGCAAAAACGTAGCAATCGCCTTATTTCCTGAACCAGGAAACAAGGAGGTGTGAGATTACTTTGAATCACAGTTAAACTACAACAGGAAGTGTAAGAGTCTCTTTTACCTCACTCTTTAGCCTTAAAGAGGAACTATTTCATGTATCACCAGGATCAAAGAAGGAAAATAGGTAGTGTATAAAAATCCCCTAACCTAATCTGAGGCTGTGGCTTCAGCTCAGGCTAAATACCCTAATCATATACCTGACTGCAACACAGTTTAAAGAACACGGCCATGTACATGTACACTGTGCTGATACTGATTAATCTGTTGATACTGACTAAACAATATTACATAGGTAAATGCTAAAAACTCCATTCCATTGCATAATGGATTACGGAATAGTTAAACTGGGCATTGAGGCTTTGGGCTACAGATCAGAAGGTTTTTAGTTCAAATCCCAGCACGATCAAACTTCCACTGCTGACCCTTTGAATAAAGCATCAGCCAAATGAATAAATGTAAATATAACTTAACTACTATACATTCTGGGAAGGCTCTATAGCACTGCTTTCTCTTGCATAATGCATATTTTGTAACTGCTGTCAATATTTTGCAAGCTTTGTCATTATGTCCTACATTGTGATATGTCCCAAAGGCCCTCAAGCTGAAACAGTGTGGCACAGACCGTTTTTAACTCAACTCAGCACTAATCATTTGAATTTCAAAGCACATTTTCTCCAACCATGCGCACCATTTCAGCTTGAGGCAACTGAGGCCCTTGGGACATGGGGCAACACAATATGCAATACTGACTTCATCTCTAATAGCAAATTTCTGTGGTTTTGGTAGTGATTACAGTTCTATTCAGGATAATGGATGTTTACTGACAGTTATGATGACATGATGGCTAATATCCATGTGAAATCATTTTGAGGAGTTACTGTTACGTAGTCAGCTATGTGGTTCATAGGGGTGTTTCACTTCCTAGAAGTAATACCAGCTAAACTGTAGATGAAACTACCTCTTCCATTGAATATGCTATCAGTCAGTTGAAATCTGACATACCAGTTACACTATATAGCCAAATGTTTGTGGACATCACACACATATGTGCTTTTTGAACATCCCATTCCAGAGTTAGTCCCCCTTTGCTGTTATAATAACCTCCACTCTTCTGGGAAGGTTTTCCACTAGATCTTGGAGCGTGGTTGTGAGGATTTGTGCTCATTCGGCGACAAGCACATTAGTGAGGTTGGGCACTGATGATGGGTGAGGATGCCTGGGATGCAGTCGGTGTTCCAGTTCATCCCAAAGTTGTTAAGTGGGGTTGAGGTGAGGGCTCTGTGGAAGCCACTGGAGATCCTCCACACCAACCTTGGCAAACCATGTCTTCATTGAGCTTGCTTTGGGTACAGATGTTTTTTTTTTTTTTTTTTTTTTTACCTCTGACATCTCAACTTTAAGAAACCATAAATATATATCAACAAAATGATGTGGAAATTTTTAATATGTCTATGCTATGCTGGGTAAAGATCCAGTTTAACAAATGTGGTGGTAAAACAGTTATTCAGCCTCACCCAGTGAATTTCAGGCTTTGAGCAAGTTGTTGGATAGCTATGTGCTGTAGTGAAATGCACGTAAACCTAATCAGTTAAGTTTGTAATCAGATATCAACTGTCAAAATATCCACAATGCAATGTAGTTTTCAGACCTATATAAACCATGTGAAGGGGTTTTCCAGGCTGCCACACTATCATTAGAACAAAAACAGTCTGGCAATACAGCTAGATGTCACATTCAAAAAGACAGAATTAAGCTTTTGCATGAAACTCTCTTTTATATGATTCCAAACTGAGTTTGGAGTTAAAGTACCTGCCCTGGCTGCAGCATACAGCGGCAGGCCAGTGATAACTGCAAACTCGTCACTATGTAGGGCGCAGTCTTCTGCATCGGCCTGGTAATTGAGAACCAGCAGCTTCACCACCTCTAAATGACCCTGCTGACACGCCGTCGCCAGCATCCAGTTCAAAAGATCTTTACGGATACATGGAGCTAAAAAAGGTGACATAAGGGAGGACATTTAGTCTAGAACACATATGTACCCCTGAAGACAGTGGCATTTTTTATATTCCCTAAGAAAATCATATTTCTCAGTATGTCCTGTTTTTGTTCACCAGAATTCTGACAAGCCACATTAACTTTACAAGGATGTAGTCGAACTAAAAAAAGATTACAGCTATGCCTTACTTCCTTCCCGTTCTGATAAGTCAAAACTTAGAGCGGATCAATTTAATAGTTAGAAAGGGACCTGTAAGGAAATCTGTAAGGATGTTTACACTCTTTAAAGGCAGCATACATCATGACTAACATACTACAATACCAACATACACGGTCACTTACTCTTAAGGTCTGTTCAGCTAAACTGAATAAAAGCCTTCAGTTACAGCACAATTACAATTTATTTGTCCACAAAATGCTCCCTCTGACTGGTGTTTTCCACCACCAATTTTTACAGATCAGCTACACCGACACAAACGTATGGGATTTTAGAATACAACAGTAACAAAGAATTTATGCTTGCCGCCTTCAGGAAATGGTCAGATGACGAGATCTCAGAAGGCAGCATCCTTTGCACTCAACACGCCTCTGATTACTGGGTGAGTAGGGAGCTTTTTTTTTTTTTTTTTCATTTTGGACACACTAGATGTTAATTGCCGGTTAACAGCGCTCCCATTTTGCGAGTTCTATTAATCCCTACTATCCATACCAAGCTAATTGCTATTTCAGTCTCCAAAGTAGAGGTTAATGTCAACACCATCCAGCAATAAATGCAACCATAAACCAAGCTATGCACCATCGGAATGTGGCAGGTGCATCTTTTTATCCAAAAGGCATAACTATATTTTCACACTATTTTCAAGTCAAACCCAGTAACTGACATAATTACTACAAGGGTATGTAATCAAGTTAGATCTAAAAAGCTCATCAGGAAGAACTGGCGTGACATAAGGTGGACAAGAACAAGTGCCTCCCTGGTTATTGGGCACAAGTGTATTTGTGGGATTTTTCTTTTCACTTCCTGTCACTAGCGGAAAGCCTTTTAGACCACTAAAATACCATCAAAGATGGGGATTTTGTGTCCGCCCCACCCATCTTGCAAATGTTTCCATGACATCAAAAGAAGCTACTTCGAGCCACCTCTCCTTCCTTAGCCTGTACTCCAACTTTGTTCACCACATCCCCAAAAAGCTCATTTTTAGAAACGTAAAATGCCACTTCCTGAAAAAATGGCTTGACCAAAATTCCAGATAACAAATGAGAATTAATCAATTAGCCATATCGGGACTGTAACACAACCCATATTGATCATTTACACTGACAAATCTTTTAATGTGCTTTAATACTTACAGACAAGAAAGACATCAGGACAAAATATGTGATCTCAAGAGTGCAGCACGGCAGGTGAGTCTTCACTTACATGGAATGGAGTCCAAGAGCTCTTGAACCACTGAGTGATGGCCGTAATGCGCAGCCAAGATAGCCGGATTCCCTTCACTGGGTTCCTGAGGAAATTGGACCCGAGCATTCTTCAACAGGAACTGAACACTCTCCACGTCACCATGCTGACTGGCAGCACACAGGAGCTCTAGCTGCAGGGAACACATGCAAACATCCATACTGAAATCTATATTAATCTAATGATAGTCTAACACCTATTACTGTGGAAAACATTTCTAATGTAATACAACAGAGCAAAATAGTGAGTGATGCAAAAAAAAAAATAAATAGAGCAAAATAGTGAGTGATGCAAAAAATAAATAGAGCACATGACTTTCTATTTCATTTCTATAGCACCTGGTTGCTTGGCTACTTCTGTGTCCAAATTGCTTCCACTCTTTTGTCTGTCATCAGATGTTATTAAGTGCTATAGAGACAAACGTATTTTTGAAATGTATTTGTATTAATGAGAAAAGTTAAGTAAGGAATAAAACATGAAAAGGCATGCTGTAGGAAAATCTACAATGGGGTGGTGTGATGCAGCTGATGTGAAGCATAGATACTGTTACCTGTAACTTTAATATACTTTGTACTTTAATGGAATTGTTTAATTCCTCTTATACCACAGCAATTTTTAATCTAATTTATTAATGAATTACATGTTACGCCTTTTAAATGATTACAGTTACATTTCATTTGTTCATGCATTTGTGGAACGTCCACACGACAAGTTAGTTCCTGTTATCACTTACATTACAGCAGTTATAAACAGTCATTCCCTCACCAGCCCCTGTTTATTACTATCTCTCAAAGTTAATAAGAATAATAATAAAAAAAAACACAGCATGCCATGTTACTGAGAAACTGAAAGGCACAAACTCCTCTATCATAAAGACTTTCACAAAGTGCTGCTCTATCATAAAGACTTTCACAAAGTGCTGCTCTACCATAAAGACTTTCACAAAGTGCTCCTCTATCATAAAGACTTTCACAAAGTGCTCCTCTACCATAAAGACTTTCACAAAGTGCTCCTCTACCATAAAGACTTTCACAAAGTGCTCCTCTATCATAGACTTTCACAAAGTGCTCCTCTATCATAAAGACTTTCACAAAGTGCTCCTCTATCATAAAGACTTTCACAAAGTGCTCCTCTATCATAAAGACTTTCAAAGTGCTCCTCTACCATTAAGACTTTCACAAAGTGCTCCTCTACCATTAAGACTTTCACAAAGTGCTCCTCTACCATAAAGACTTTCACAAAGTGCTCCTCTACCATAAAGACTTTCACAAAGTGCTCCTCTACCATAGACTTTCACAAAGTGCTCCTCTATCATAAAGACTTTCACAAAGTGCTCCTCTATCATAAAGACTTTCACAAAGTGCTCCTCTACCATAAAGACTTTCACAAAGTGCTCCTCTACCATAAAGACTTTCACAAAGTGCTCCTCTACCATAAAGACTTTCACAAAGTGCTCCTCTATCATAAAGACTTTCACAAAGTGCTGCTCTACCATAAAGACTTTCACAAAGTGCTCCTCTACCATAAAGACTTTCACAAAGTGCTGCTCTATCATAAAGACTTTCACAAAGTGCTCCTCTACCATAAAGACTTTCACAAAGTGCTCCTCTACCATAAAGACTTTCACAAAGTGCTCCTCTACCATTAAGACTTTCACAAAGTGCTCCTCTACCATAAAGACTTTCACAAAGTGCTCCTCTACCATAAAGACTTTCACAAAGTGCTCCTCTATCATAGACTTTCACAAAGTGCTCCTCTATCATAAAGACTTTCACAAAGTGCTCCTCTATCATAAAGACTTTCACAAAGTGCTCCTCTATCATAAAGACTTTCAAAGTGCTCCTCTACCATTAAGACTTTCACAAAGTGCTCCTCTACCATTAAGACTTTCACAAAGTGCTCCTCTACCATAAAGACTTTCACAAAGTGCTCCTCTACCATAAAGACTTTCACAAAGTGCTCCTCTACCATAGACTTTCACAAAGTGCTCCTCTATCATAAAGACTTTCACAAAGTGCTCCTCTATCATAAAGACTTTCACAAAGTGCTCCTCTATCATAAAGACTTTCACAAAGTGCTCCTCTACCATAAAGACTTTCACAAAGTGCTCCTCTACCATAAAGACTTTCACAAAGTGCTCCTCTACCATAAAGACTTTCACAAAGTGCTCCTCTATCATAAAGACTTTCACAAAGTGCTGCTCTACCATAAAGACTTTCACAAAGTGCTCCTCTACCATAAAGACTTTCACAAAGTGCTGCTCTATCATAAAGACTTTCACAAAGTGCTCCTCTACCATAAAGACTTTCACAAAGTGCTCCTCTACCATAAAGACTTTCACAAAGTGCTCCTCTACCATTAAGACTTTCACAAAGTGCTCCTCTACCATAAAGACTTTCACAAAGTGCTGCTCTATCATAAAGACTTTCACAAAGTGCTGCTCTATCATATAGACTTTCACAAAGTGCTCCTCTATCATAAAGACTTTCACAAAGTGCTCCTCTATCATAAAGACTTTCACAAAGTGCTCCTCTACCATAAAGACTTTCATAAAGTGCTCCTCTACCATAAAGACTTTCCCATAGCAGAAAACGTACTGACTGTAACAAAGTGCTGACACTGGAGACTCCTTCCAAAAATGTTAAAATGTCTCCCTACAAAAAGCGTCATCATATCAATAATTAGACGTTTTTCTTTTTTAATTAACCTTACATTATGTAGATACATTAGGTCCAGCACTACAGTCAGAGCTGTTACCGAAAATTATTTCAATCAGCACCTCTGACCAATCAGATTTGACAATTCGACAGCACTGTAGTATAATGACTTGTAATACGTGGGCAGTGCTCTATGATTATGCTGGTTCGATACTTAACCTCATTACATCATCAGTTTAAATAATTACGTTTAGCAATGTTCACTGTGCCTTTAACCATGGTATGGCTGTTGGTACCGGAGGGGCTGGTTTGAGTATTTCAGAAACTGCTGATCTCCTGAGATTTTCACACACAACAGTCTCTAGAGATTACATAGAATGGTAAAAAAAAAAAAAAAAAAAAAGCATCCTGAGAGCGGAGGGTCTGCAGGCTGAAACACCTTGCTGATAAGAGAGATCAGAGAAGAATGACCAGACTGGTTTGAGCTGACAGGAAGTCTATAGTAACTCAAATAAGCACTCTTTACAAACGTGGTGAGCAGAAAAGCATCTCAGAATACACAAAACATCAAAAAAAAGACCAGGTAATTGTGATTTTTTTTTTCTAATCTTCAACTGTCCAGTTTCAATGAGCCTGTTCCCATGATAGTTCAGATCCCAAAAGTACAAAGACAAAAAAAAATCATGTAATGGCAGGAAGTTTCAAAGCAATCCACTTCCCTCCAGCTGTTCATTATACGCCTATGCTTAGGCTAAACAGAATTTAAATCAACACAAAAGGTCTGCATTGATTTTGAGGAGACATGAAGCTGTCTGATAAATGAAACTAATAACACCGCACAATGACCTGAGAAGATGCTTAATGCTCATAAGTGATCTGGGGGTTCAGTGTATTCAGGAGTATTTCGTAATATAGACGCCGATGTGAGGAATCTGGCATGATGGAGTAATAGAGGCTCAGGTGCAAGAGCATACAGATGGCTTGGTCATTAGTCCATTCTGGAAAAAGCCTTCCATCATCACTGACTTCATTACAACCTCATAACCGTATTTAACAACAGTCCTTACAGACAGTTCCCTCAGTCTATAATCACTTATGGACTGCTTTGTTGCACTATTCAGCAAGTGAGTCAGTAATTTCTAAACTTTTCTTTCTTGATATATCATCTGTAAGCCTCTACATATATTTTACAACCTGGCAATAAAACACCGAAGAAGAAAAACAGACCATAAAATGTCCTAACATTTCTTTTTAATTGTTTTATGGTAACAACTACATACAATTCATACAATTGTACAAATACATACAATTCATACAATTGTACAAATACATACAATTCATACAATTGTACATACATGTGTGGTACATGGAAAGATGAAAAAATCTATTTTATGTGCTTCATTTGAAACTTCAAGAGAATTTAGCAACACTATTATTTACAAACAGAGCAAAACAAGTTGGATCTACAAGAGTAGAAGAAAATATCAGTAAAAGAATGACTCCATATCCATGGCCTTTCACCGGTGTGACCTGCCAGAGCATTGCTTCATTTTGCAATATGGGATCCAGCTGATTTTTCACGTTCAGAATGCAAAAGAATCCTTGGGATGAATCAGCTTTTCTGTATCAGGAAGTGATGACCACTTCCCTCTTTTTTATTCTGACTTGCACTGCTTGATAGTTTCCATGCTAGAAGCCTTGCTTGCAGTTCCCTTCAGAGCAGCCTAGCAGACTAATATAGTCTATCTTTAGGTAAAGCTGTGAAATATGGTCATATATATCATAGGATATGATATGTATCGAAAAAAATTCCTATATCGTATATATCACCAATGTCTCAAAAGCTACTTCTCAGCAGCTGATTTACGTCACTAAGGTGCGCTGTAACAAACACAAAACAAGCATGGAGGAGTGTGACACAAAGCGAAACTCCCTGCAACTCTCAGACACAGAACAGGCTTCAGGGCGACTAAAAGATGAGGAACTTGTACCTAAAAAGGGAGCTACTTCTATCGTCTGGACGTGGTTTGGGTATAACAAATCACAGACACTAGCTGCGTTTACATGGACACTAATAATCCGATCGTAATTGGACTAGAAGCACAATCAGATTTAAAAAGTCACATGTAAACACGTCAATCGGAATGAATTGGCCAAAACCGATTAAAATTTCATTCGGATCGTAAGGGGTGGTTTAAACCTTTTCTAATCCGATGGAGAGGACATGTAAACACTTCATCGGATTGAAAATGAAACCAGATAGTTCTGCGCATGTGCAATGACATACAAATCACGTAATGACGTATGACGCACGGCTGTCAGTGGTATTGGGGCACCAGGTGCCATGTTCCCCTCCACCATTGAGCATAGTGTCATAAATGACTGTCGTGTCATCCTAAAATTCTCCTTCCACTCCTCGTCTGTGAAGTGGTGCAAGACGACGTTGTCCCACCAGTCCTTGCTTCGGACCCTCATCCACAGACGCCTTGTTCTGGGCTCGGGAAGAGGCATTTTAATTGCTTGATAAATACACGCAGTACCGCACAACACATCACGCGCTCGTCGTCTTCAAATTAGCAGCTGAAATAGGCAAATGTTAAGTCTGCTTTTTAAAATGAAAAAAAGAAGCAATGGCAAGAGAGTGGCTGCTAGTATCTGCATGTTGGAACGGCGAGAAACATGTATTCGTGCACTGTGCGCATGTCAGAAGATCAAATCCGATTCTGTCACGTAAACGCGCATATCAACCCGATTACTTTATTCAGCGTTCTTGTAAACGCTGCGATCGATTTAATTAATCTGATTGATTTCATTCCGATTGAAACAAAAAGTGTCCATGTAAACGTGACTACTGACCAGAAAACGGTCATTTCTAAGGTATGCCATAGACCAGTCATGAATGCATACAGTTACACTGTATAGACCATTTTTTTAATCAATTTTAGAGAAAATTTAATATATTGTGATATATATTGTTTCAAGATCCATATTGTGATATAATATGTTGTCTATATCACCCAGCCCTATGCTTAGGCTAAACAGAATTTAAACCAAAACAAAACGTCTGCATTGATTTTGAGGAGACATGAAGCTGTCTGATAAATGAAACTAATAACACCGCACGATGACCTCAGAAGATATTTAGTTTAATGCTCTTATTTAATAAGTGATCTGGGGGTTCAGTGTATTCAGGAGTATTTTGTAATATAGAGGCCGAAGTGAGGAGTCTGGCATGATGGAGTAATAGAGGCTCAGGTGCAAGAGCATACAGATGGCTTGGTCATCATTAGTCCATTCTGGAAAAAGCCTTCCATCAGCACTGACTTCATTACAACCTCATAACCGTATTTAACAACAGTCCTTACAGACAGTTCCCTATATAATCAGGGTGAGTAAAGTATAATCACTCATAGACTGCTTTGTTGCACTTTTCAGTCCATAATTTCTAAAATATTTCTTACTTAATAGAGCCTTCTTAATGTGAGCCTCTACATGTATTTTGCAACCTGGCAATAAAACACTAAAAAAGAAAAAACAGGCCATAAAATGTCCTACCATGTTCTTTTTTATTGTTTTATGGTTAGAAATTTCACATAATGCCGTTTTTTGTCTTCCTTTCTTTCTTTATTCATTCAGTCATTCATTGCTTCCGTTACTATTTTGTGAATGTGTTGTTGAACTAAGCTGTTTATTTTTTAAGTAGAAAAGTGTTGAAAAATGAAAGATACCAAAATAATTGTATATAGTGCCCTTCCGAATTATTGGCACCCTTCATGAAAATGAGCAAATGTTCATATATAAAAAGAATAGCACATTCAATAAGTGATATTTTGAACTCAAACATACAAGGGCATTGTATAGTTTTATTTTTTTATTATATAATACTGCTTTCAGAATCTGCAACACCCTTCCAATTAATAGTTTCTGACAGCTGCCCTGGAGAGTATAACAGCACTGAGTCTCTTCCTGTCTAACAAGGTTGGAGACACTTGTGTAGGGATCTCGGTCCATTACAGCACTGATTTTGTGTTTTTTTTAAACCATTTTTGTGTAGATTTAGAAGTATGTTTAGCTTTTCATCTTGTTGAAATCTTCTGGCAGAGGCAACCAGGTCTGGGGCTGAAATATCCTTTTCTGGTGCTTAGCAGAATTAATGATGCTAAGAGTCTTTACAAGAGCCCATAAATCACTAGCCACAAAACAGCCCCAAAGTATCAGTGATCCACCTCCATATTATGCAATGGGGTATCAGGTGCTATTCCTTGTGTGTAGTCTTCTTTTGTTGGCAAACATGCTGATGGTGTACATGACCAAACATTTTGATTTTGGTTCCATCTGACCACCACACACAACGCCAGTTGTAGCACTTCACTTGAATTTGTGGACCAGTTCAGACTGCTAAAATGACCCGAGTGCAGGTCAAGCCAAAGCTTTTAGCACAGGAGCTCTTCAGTTATGTCTCGACAACTGCCTTTAAGCAAATAACCAAACTGTACATTTCTGTCCAGATCAAGCACTTTTACTTTAAAGCTTGCAGACTGATTAGGCAAATTCATATTAATCCAATGTTCAGTGCAAATTTCTCAATTTAACAATATGGGTTCCACCCACAATAGTTGGCTGAAGGCCTAGAAAATAGCACTTGATACAGCACATACAGCACATAGCCAGATATTTTATACCAACAGCAGCAGAATGTGTGAAGTTTAGCCAGGAGAGAAAACCCAGAAGTAAGTGAACAGTCACGAACAATTATTCTTTTAGGGTTTTTTTTTTTTGTTTGTATGTTTGTTGTTTTTTTTTTTATTTAATGTGCTGCCATTGGTAATTGCAGTAAACTGGACAAACAACGTAACATGACAATGCAAATATAATACAAACCTGAGGTCTTGAACTAGTAATGTGTCTGCATGATTTTTTTTTTTCCAAGTTTTCATTCAATAAATAAATTCATACAATTCATTCATAATGTCACCTGTATATTTAATGTTGCTTTGGAATGTACATACCCAATCCATTTTTAGGTGTATTTATGCCATTCAAAATGTGTGTCAGGGTGACATATTGTGGTTATAACAAACTGTCAGCCAGTGGCACTGGAATTAATACTGCTTGAACTGATATCATGCAAAAAAAAAAAACTTTAAGGACCTTGACCTCAAGGTCAAAGACTTCATGGAGTTCAATGTCAGATAAAATGTTAGATTGCATATTGCATACAACGTAGACACACCTCTGTTTTCGTAAACTTTGCCCAGCATGCACCTCTACATGTTACTGTAGAGTTTAAGTCTGTATTTATGGCTGAGGTCTGAATACTGCACTGTGCAATTTCAGTATTAACTGATTCAAACATCATGTTTTACAGTTAATATCTTCTGAATCTGGTATATGATGAATTAGAGATGATTACAGACAGGATTTTAGGTGAGAGAGACTCCCAAATACTTTTTTGCTACATTAGCCTCATAGCTCCAGAAGCAATCACTGGACACTGAACACGACTTGACTCTCGAATGCATTTGGTGTAAGAGAAAAGTTGTGTAAGTGTGTGAGTTTTCCTTAATGAAAAAACTGCTATGATGTCAAGAGAAACAGCTCCTGTGTATATTTATGTCAACTTACTTCCCATACATTATCTCCTGATGCATGATGTACTGCCTCTAGATTGGATTTGTTGACAAAGCAAGGTTATTACATTAACTGTTCTACAATCAATAACATCTAATGCGGCCATGTCTACGAGAGGAAGGCATACTTTGTAAGCAATAACTAAAGATTTTTTTTTCCTATAATTGAGGTGATACAATAGAAATATCCATAGCTGGCAAGGCAGTTTGATCTGGTTCTGTCTTACCATGTCTGCTCGTCCTCCGCCGTTCTCCTGGCAGGCAAGCCGGATCAGCTCGTGCGCCTTGCGCTCCTCACCTTGCCCGTAAGCCTCACGGATGTTTTCTAGGGTGGGCGACTGGGACAAGACAGCGCTCCCTGCCGCCGACTGCTTGGCTCCCATTTCTGCACCGCCTGTATCGGGGCATAACAGCAGAGTGGTGGGTTAGTTTAGCCACAGAGGTGGGTGCTAAATGCTAATAGTAAAGCTAGCACACAGCTCTGGGAAAGAAGCAGCAGAAAAAAAAAAATCAGGTCAGCCTCATAAAGAATTCACACACCACTCCCCTCGGAGCTACAGCACTGAGAAGAAGACCATTACACTGTTGTCACCGTGGACTTCTGGCACTCCACATCAGCAGAGAGAAAAGTGTTTAAATGTATGTGCAGCTTTTTAAAGCTGGTATTTACAGTAACTGAGAGGTTGTGAGGAATAGAGCTATATATATATATATATATATATATATATATATATATATATATATATATATATATATATATATATATTATATAAAGTAATCAGAGTGGGAGGAGAGGTGGGAGAATTTGGCAGGTTGCAGACAGACACACATTTACGGTAACACACACCTGAGTGTTCAATATAAAAACACACAAATGACTGGACAAACAAGATACATCAAGTATTCATGCCAAGTGTTTTCCCTGGCATGCACGCACACACACACACACACACACACACACACACACACACACACACACACACACACACACACAGGGAGCTGATGATAGCAGAGACAACAATCACTGCTGATTACAATCAATACGTCTGACCTCAGTTGTAAAACTCAGGATCAATTCTCTAATTTTAGATTCAGTTATCAGCACTGGGATAAAAGGTGATGGATGTATTATTAGCTAATACGATAATCCAAATGATTTTGCTTAATAAATAGAATCGCAATTATTTTTCACAAACTACTCAGTCAATCTTAAAATAAGTTTTATTGTGCTTTTAAACGATTTTAAATCAACAGAGAACAAACTGATTGTGTTAAATTAGTCTTTTACACGTTGAATATGAGGCAGCCTGGGAAACCCCATCAGATGTTGCTGTGTCAGAATTCTGGAAACCAGGTTTTTCTGCCTATAACATGCTTTTAGACCTCAAATATAAGAAGTAGTAAATAAATTTGAGCAAAATGACATGATTGTTTTTAACCTTGCCTTGGCTATCTTGCTGTTAGGTAAGGAGCCAGTTTAACAAATGCGGTGGTAAAAACAGTCAGTCTGCTTAAAGACGTCTTTAAACAAGTGTGATCTTGGTTCACACCCAGCATTAACATGCATCCTGGGTGATAGGAGTGTAAGTGGGCAGTGCGACAGATGTGAAAGGGGTCAAATGTGAATCGAATACACATTGTAAACTGAAACCACATTTGGAGGTGGTCTGGGACGCACATGGCCACATCATATTTGTAGTGTGAATGCGAATATGTCTCAATGCATCCCAGGCAGCAACGAAGGACGGCCTAATTGACTGAGTCATTGCCCTAGCTGGAAAATACATATACTGTTTGGAAATAGTGCTAAATAGTAGAGCTCTCTGCCACTGGGTTATAACAGCAGACACAACAGCAGACACAACAGCAGACACAACAGCAGACACAACAGCAGACACAGCTGCTTTTCATAGCTGCATTTGATGTCTCATCTCTTATTCATTTATAAATTTCGTTAGTAGACCGCATGATTAAAACGTTTGAAACAGTGCATACAGGTACATGAAATATGATTCGTGGGACATTTCTGTCTGAAAATAAATGAAGAAGACGACTGATGTAAGAAATGTGCGTGACAGATAGAAAATCCGATCACAAGTGGTCACTGGAGACGCATGCACAATGCCAGCTGTGAACGGCTATGCGTCCACGGCTCGGCTGTCCACCGGTCACTCCGGTGATCAGGTGAGAACGGGGCAAAAATGTCCTCTATGCTTCTGTGCTAACCAGACTTTACAACGCAAGAACTTGCACGTGAGATAAATGTGAACGAGAAACATATACAGTATGAACACATTAGTGTGGTGTTACAAACTGAACAGGAAGTTTCTGGTTTAAAGCATTGAAGTCATCAGAAAAAATGTGTATAATCTCAGACTGAGGTAAGAGCTTCATTTAAGCAATTTAACAATTTAATCTGAGAACTCTCTTATTTAGAAATTATTTCTAATAAATTACCACAGGCTAAGAGTGATCGTCTTCACAAGCTGCTTTAATCCTTAAAATGCTACTATGGATTGTACCACTTTTTTTTCCCCACACCTAATATCTACACTGCAACAAAGTGCTATCTGGCCTAATATAATGAGACCAGTTTAAGTACATTGCCCAGTTCACATTACCATCTATAAGTTTTTAACAGTGTAGAAAGGCTAAGTGATTACAGGCTGCATGGTGGCACGGTGGGTAGCTTTGCTGCCTCACAGACCCAAGTCTGCGGTTCGATGCTAACTTGCTTTACTGTATATACGGTTCTTCGCGTGAAGTTTCTCATTGTCCCTACATCTCCCAGAAACACATAGGTACACCTTTCTGCTGCCATTAACCACTCAGCTACTACACAGTTATCTTGCTTGTGCAACTTTCTCTGTGCAGTTTGAACTGAGAATGGAGCAAGCAAACAACCAAACTGTGCAGTAAATAATCTCACAGACTGATTGTACTATATAGTCAATGCAGCTACCCACATCATTGGGTGAAAGATCCATTATGTGTGTGTGATTGCAATACAAAGGGGCTGATATGAATAATTGAGCATGCTGAAGTCGGCTGGCTGGAGAAAGCCTGTGGGAGAGTAACCATTAGACAAATCGAGCCCTGCATCAATACAATGTGCTGCCTTTTGGTTTCACTGCTGGGCCAGGCCTCAAGTCCTAAAGGATTCACAAGGCACACAAAGGACAGCTGAAAATCCAGAATCAGCCTTCTAACTCTTCCATTATCCAAGCCAGTATGCGGTAAGAAGCAAAGCTGAGACAGAAAAGCATGGGTAACAGATGCAGGCAAAGAATATCATATTGACCTCCATAAATGATCTTACGAACTTACTGGATCCATTTTGTTACCGCTAATTGGAGTTTAATTGACTGCAACTCATCCATGTCAAACACTAGGCCACTCAGTATGCCACAGTATCGCACATGTAATCCATGAATAATCTAAGCGATCAACGAAAAGTGTATTTCCACTTAATGAAGCAAAGGCCGTAAATCTGTGTGACTCAAAAATAGGCTTGATGTATGGATTTAATATAATATAATAAAATAACATATAATAATTTATACCACAGTGCTCTTGAATTCTGATTGGTCAGAAGGTGTTGATTAATTTTCTGTAATCGCAGTTACATGTGCTGGCTGCATGTCAAACCACAGGTCGTTATAATATGTTATCATTTCTCTAGTAATAAAACGGATTTTAACAGATTTCTAAAAAACGTGTAACTGTTGATATGGTGACGTTTTCTAGGAGGAGATACTATTTATGGAAGGAGTCTCTAGTGCCAGCACTTTGTAACAGTCAGTGGTAGCACCTGTAACTTTACGTTTCAGGCAAGACAAAGTCTTCAGGGCGGAGGGCTTTGTGGTTTCTCACTAACACGACAAGCTGCATTTTTTTGTTTTAGTAAATTCACGAGAGAGAAAAAAAAGAAAGGCTGTTAGAGGACAACTGTTTATCGCTGCTATAAGTGGTAACAGGAACTAACTTGTGTTGCAGACATTTCACAACATTAAATAGAAATAGAAATAGATAAAAGGTATAACATGCCATTGTTTCATTAAAAAAAAATTGAAATTGTTGGCAAAATGCTGGGGTATAGGAAGAATAAAACATTTCGGGATATGCTGTTATTAGAAAATAATGAACTTATGTTGACATCTAAATATCAGTTGATATCTGGTGCTGCAGATGGTGGGATTCAGATCGAGTAGCAGGCGCTATACCTTCAGCATTGAGGTGTTTCGCTCAGCATAAAGAGCATTACATTTAAATATATAATACATTCCAAATTTGTTTCTGCAAAAGAGTTTCTGCTTTTTTTCTTTCTCTGGTTATTAAACAAGAGAAGCTGATGCCACATGGGCATCAGGGTGTAACAATACTTTATATTAAAAAAAAAAAAAAAAAAAAAAAAAAAAAAAAAAAAAAAAAATGCACCTCCAGCAATTACAGTGCTAAAATGTTTAGAAATATGTCTCTCATTTCTTACAGCTCATCTCCTGCTACACTGTACACCAACTCTGGATTATATTTAGTCATCAAAAATACACCAGCTAACAAACAACTGTCCAAGCACACAGCTATCAAACCAAAATATTCAGTTCTATCTGACAAAGGAAAGGATCCTGGAAGCACAACAGCTTCTGTCCACGTCCTACATCAAAGCAGCCAAAATCAGATTAAACATCATTTGCTGTGTCTAAGAAATATTATTATCATATCCAAGTCACATGATCTGTGCCACTGTAACAAGATAGTAGGAAATTCAGTTCAGATTGAGGTGACATGACTGAATATTTCTAATGAATTTTGTTCTTATATGCATACTATAACTTGTAGGTTTTAATGTTTTGTTTTAATATATTTAGAGAACACAGTTCAAGACGCAATTACCATTTGATTTCTGATTTATCTGCAATTTCTAGCCATTTTATTTTGTATCATTATTCAGAATGAATGGTTATTTAATTATTTGAATATGTGTAGTTGTGATATTGTAAATTGTCATAAACTATTAGATGATTATCAAGACATGAAAAATGCATTTTGGCACATATCTAGATTTCAGAATGTTTATTTGGACTTTGATTACTGAAAGATTGAGTAAAAAAAAGCTATAATTTTTCCATCAGTGAGATTTAGATATATTTCCAGGGGAAAACAGTGTGAAATAGTGACACTGCTTGTAACATTTTGTCGTAGTTTGGGGGGAAAAAAGAAATATTTCTAAACACCTGCTGAACTGCAGTAGTGCATGTTAGATGGATCTGAGAACTGTCTGGGTGTGGCCTAATATTCTGACGATGTATGTTTGATTGATGTGTTCATCCAAGACTCCCAGCACTTCTACACCACTACAGCAGTGGTGTATGGAGTTGTCTAGATGCTTGTGTTTTATTTGGGTTTGTTGATGTCATGGTGGACAAATAAAATCTGGATCCAGTATGTACACAAGCAGCCAAATTTTTTAAAGGAATAAATTAACGAAAGATATCATTCAGTACACAATTCTATATTATAATTCAGAGGGTGACACTGACTTCCCTTACTTGTTATGAACATTAGCCTCATAGTTTTTATACAGAAGACACATGAGGCCGGCCAAACTGCTGCTCAGGGCAGCCTAACACACTCAAAAGAAAGTGCTGTCTGCCTTCTTCCACATACCCGAGCTCCCAGACGCACACGATTGGCTAATATCACTAGTGAGTGATGGGGTGAGAGTTGTCCAGACTCAACGGACAACAGGGCAAAAGACTTTCTGTTGTGCCACTCAAGAGCCATGTTGTACTTTTTAACCATTTATAGTTATATTTAATGTTGTTGAACATCTATGAAACAAGTTAGTTCCTGTTACTCATGTTATAATAGCTATAAACAGTCAATCACTTCTCATCAGCCTCTCTATTTTTCTCTCTCTCACTCGAAGTTAATAGTAAGAGGAAAGTCACAGCGTATCATGTCAGGCAGAAAACTTACTGACCATCTCAAAGTGCTGACACTGTAGATTCCTTCCATAAACATCTCCTTTTAGAGAACTTCACCACATCAATGCTTACATTCATTTCTTCGATATATAACAACTTGTTTTTAAATTTGTTTATTATTAGCCTTAGATTATGTCGAGCATCTACCATACAAGTCCATGTTAATTAGCTGTTACTACAGAAATGAGAACGAACACTAATACAAACCTGTGATTCGACTTGCAGCCTGAACTTCTGTCAGAGATGCTGTTATAGAAAATTAATCACTACTTCCTGACCAATTGGATTCCAGAATTCACTCCAGCACTGGGTTACAAACGATTTTAATCCAATCACATCTCTTTATTGCATGAACTCTGAGTCCCATAATGCTAAGCTTAACACGAAGAGAGTTCTGGAGATAGTACACTCTTGGAGAGTACAATCTGATCACAGCCATCATCTGAACATCTAAAGCCCCAGCACTGAGTTTACTGGAGCGCAGCCATTCAATGCAGTATGTAACCTGACCCTATTTCTCCCTCCATCTCTTTTTGCCTTCATGTGGATTCAGCAGCTCAAACATACCTTCTCATGCTTTGGGAGAATGTCCAACATCTGCTTCCTTATCCATAACATCCATGGGACATAGACATCATCCTAGCCTGCCTGACATGGCTTCACATCTCCTGGTTGTAGTAGCGTTACCTTGAATCTGGTAGCATGACAGTATGCTACCGTTCTCAGTATCTCTTTGTCTGTCTTCCCTGCTCCCTGTCCTTAATGGCAAGGTTAGCCACCACCGCTATCACTTCACCCCAACCCTCCCGCCCCCCCCCCTCCATTAGGCGGTGAAATCCAACCCTCCCTGTAGTGCTCCCAGTGGGCTGTTACGGGGAAGAAGAATCCTGCTGTCCCTCCCTAGATGACTTACATCAGCAGGCTGGAATCATTTCATACATCGCAAGACTGTGTGGCAAGACTGTGTGGGCGCACCGTCACATAAACATGGTGGAGGCGTGACAGGACTGAGATATGAGGAAAGGATGTACACTATCCTACACACGCACTCACATTCTCTCTCAGTGCTAATAGCAGCGCTTCTATGGCTGATGCTGAGATAGCCAAACCTCTGACAAGCTTGAATCTATTGCAGTGTTACAGCATGCAAGTGTATATTAAGAGAAAATAATTGTTCATTTTCATGTAGTATTGTTTCCACTGAGAATTTCTGGTTGGGCTTGATGTTCATTAAAACTCCCCATACACCTTGGATTGCCAGTAGTTATGCAATCTATTATTTCTTGATTAAATACTTTAATAGATGTAAATCACTATGTAGGCATTTGTTTTTTCCCCCAAATCCAATATGATTTAATATAGCAAAATAATAAAGCAACACAAAACATTAAAAGGGGATGCGTAGTTTATATACAGTGTAAATAAAAAAAGTCTATACACCCTGTTAAAATTAAAGGAGGCGGGAGTTGTGGTAAAAAGATAAATCATGTCAGATCTTTTTCCACCTTTAATGTGATATAGCAACCAACAAAATTCAAGTGATAAACAAACAAAAGTTTTTGGGGGAAAAAAAGAAAAAGAAAAAACTTACAATATGCTGGTTGCATAAATATGCACACCCTTTTATAATGGGGCATGTGCCTGTGCACAGAATTAACCAATCACACTCATATTCAGAAGTAATTATCATACACTTGCCATCAGTGAAGTGATTCTGACTCTTGACATCATCTTCGTTTCAACCGACTGGTGATACAAAAGAATTTCTCACTTATTAGGGTGGCTGCCAAGAGACCTTAAACATTAAAGGAGCTGCAGGAATATCTGGTAAGTACTGGTCATTCTGTGCATGTGACAATAATCTCTCATATATTTAACACCCTAGCTGTGGGGTAGGATTACTAGACAGAAGCCCTTTCTCATAAAAAAGAACATCTAAGTCTGCCTAAACTTCTAAAAGTCTGACAAAACATACATACAATCACCCCAAATAACACAATACCCAAGGTGAAGCATGGTGGTGGCAGCATCGTACTATGATGTTGCCTCTCTTCTGCTGGGACTGGGGCTCTAGTCAAGGTAGATGGACTCAGGGATAGCTCCAAATCTATCTATTTTGGCAAAAAGCATGCAGGCCTCTGTTAGACAGCTAAAGATTAACAGCAAAAAATTTCACTTTCCAGCACGACAACAACCCAAACACAAATCCGAGTCAACAAAAGGATAGTTTCAGAATTGAGACTGGGATTCACCTTCCAAAAGGATAACAACCTAAGCATACTGCCAAAGCTACACTAGAGTTGTTCAGAATGACCCAGCAAAAGCCAATCTGCATGATATGTAAGAATCTGTGGAAAGACTTGAAAACTGCTTCCAATCTGACAGAACTTGAGCAATTTTGTCAAGAAGAATGTGCAAAATATCAGGATGTAGATGTGCAAAGCTGATACAGACACAGCCCAGAAGACTTGCAGCTACAGTGGATATAAAAAGTCTACACACCCCTGTTAAAATGGCAGGTTTTTGTGATGTAAAAAAATGAAACCAAGATACGTCATGTCAGAACGTTTTTCACTCTCAGTGTGAAATTACAATATATAAAAATTAAGTGAAGAACAGTCAGAAACATTTTAGGGAAAAATAGGAAAAATAAATATAATAAACTAATACTTTGTTGAAGCACCTTTTGATTTTATTACACCACTCAGTCTTTGTGGCTAAGAGTCTATCAGCGTGGCACTATCATGACTTGGCAATATTTTCTCACTCTTTCTTGCAAATACATTTTAGATCCATCAAATAATAAGGGCATCTCCTGTGCACAGCTCGCTTCAGGTCACTCCACAGATTTTTAGTTGGATTCAGGTCTGGGCTCTGGCTAGGACATTCAAAAACACTGATCTTCTTTTGCTTAAGCCACTCCTTTGTTAATTTAAATGTATGCTTTGGGTCACTGTCCTGCAAAAGGGGAAATTCCATGCTTCACTGTGGGTATGGTGTTCTTTTGGAGATGTGCTTTTTTTTTTTGCACCAAACACAGCAGCTGCAGCTCCTTTAATCTTGCCGTAGGTCTCTATGCAGTTAAGTTTTTGTTTTGTCCTTTTATAAATTTTGGAGGAACATCCTGTTCTTGGTGATATCACTGTGGCTCCATTTTCTCCACTTGTTGATGATGGCCTTCACACTGTTCCATGGTACATCTAATGTTTTGGAAATTTTCTGTACCTCTCTCCTGACCGATTCCTTTCGACAGTGAGACCCTGTACAGGCTTTGTAAGCTCTTTGAGGACCATGGCTTCAGAAGTCAGATGAAACCAAGAAGATGTGAAGAAAATCCTATAGAAACAGCTGGTCTTTATTTGGGGTTAATCAGTATAATTTCACTGATGACAGATGTATGATAATTACTTTTGAACATGAGATTGAATGTGATTGGTTCATTCTGAACACAGCCATGTCCCCAATTATGAGAGGGTGTGCACACTTAAGCAACCAGGTTGTTGTAAGTTTTTTTTTTCCTATTTTTCCTTAAAATGTTTCTGATTGTTTTTCACTTAATTTTTATATGTTGTAATTTCACATTGAGGGTGGAAAAAGTTCTGACATGGTTTCTTTTTTTTTTTTTACATCACAAAAACCTGCCATTTTAACAAGGATGTGTAGACTTTTATATCCACTGTATAATAGCAGCCAAAAATGGTCCTACCAAGTATTGTCCCAGGGGGGTGAATATTCTGCACCTACCAAATATCTTTTTATGGTTAAATTACCCTTTGTGTCACAATAAAAAATATATTCAAATGTTAGACATATTGTGTAAATCGAATGGCAATAATCCCAACTAAGTCCATTTCAGTTCCAGGTTGTTACACTACAAAATGTGTAAAAGATCAAGAGGGTGAATACTTATGTGAGTCACTATAGAATTTATTATTTATTCCCCTTAGCTAAAGCACTAATATAGCAGATGCTTATCAACACCTATTTGGAGCTGTGCTGTGTTTCACTTCTTCCTTCTATAAGTAGCAGATGCTGAGGTTCCTCGAACCATAACCAGTATGCAGATGTTTGCTCTGGTTTCAGTTTAAAGCTTAGCAAAAAGAATCAACCCACCAATCATTCATCAGTTTTTGGCACACAAATGACTTTCACATATGATATGATATGGCAAATGGCTTTGTCTGTGCTGCAGTGCCAGAGTTTTTATATTTCACTATGCCTAAGTAGCTGTCCAATTGAAAACATCGATTAAAATCAAGACTCTCGCTTCATCTCTAACTAATGCAGCTGATGCAGAGTGATGCAACAGTGCTTTAGTCCTTTACTTCTTTTTTCTGGTTCCAGTGTTAGCTCATTGGACTTCTTATCAGAAGGTCATCAGGTCAAATCCCAGTACTGCCAAACTGTCACTGTTGGGCTCTTCAGCAAGGCCATTAACCCTCAAATGCTCAGCTGTATACGTAAGATAAATATAAAATGTGACTTTCACTTCTGTAAGTTGCTCTGGATACGGGCATCTGCCAAACACTGTAAATGTAAACCAGAAGTCTAGTTGCTTTGATTTAGGCAATTCAATAAATCTTGGCTAGTTCTCTCACAGGTCTGCTCAAGACTCTGGGGAGTGGTGACATTCACTGAGCAGAACCACACTTCCAGGGTCAGGATGAATTAGATTTCAAAATTTCCAGTGTATACACACTATCTGAATACACACTAGAATGGCTTGTTCACTTTGGGATCGTGTTTTGGAACATGGACTCAGTGCTTCCACTGGATTGCTGTTTGACCTGGTAACTGAGTTGGTAAGTCATGAAATTGCTCCTACGTGGCTGTATGAAATGACTTATCTGGCAGGTCAAAGAGTGTTGAGACTTCTGCTGTGAGGATTTTTAGACAAGTTTCTGTTTCCTTTAAGTTTTTTTCCTCTTCACATTTAACATCTAAATTTGTCCTTCTTCTACCCTTATAAATTCTGAGAAGAATAATGAATTCATTTATGGGTTATGCCAGTCTTTACTTCCCCGAAAGACTTAATTCCTCAATAAATCAGGAATTAAGCCTCTTTGATTTGAGTAGAATTAAGAGAGAGAGAGAGAGAAAGAGAGAGAGAGGGATAGATAAATAAGTATAGATTATTATTATTATTTTTAAAGTGAACAAGAGACTTTCAGTGCAGAATATATTGTTTGCTCAAGCAACAGCTACCTCAAAAGAGACCAGGTTGTTAAGAAAACCCAAACAGACTTGTTTAGACTTACACAGAAATGCTGTGATAGTGAGCTTTTGGGTTCATTTCAAATTCAAATGATATCCTCAGAGTTTTGAATACTTGGGCCACTTCCAAAACAGCATACTACTGTACTAAATACTATGTTAGTACATCAGTGGTTACTGTTTAGACATACTATGTAGTACAATAGTATGCCGTTTAGAACACAGCCTGGAATTCCCCTTAAATTCAGATTTATCCATGTGGTGTGAAATGGAGCAGCACAGTCTCACACGCCAGACTTCTGGCTTTCATTTGAGAAGTTTGGCCTGTGAGGTGAAGCATTTAAGGCTGAGACTTGCATTTGATATTTTATTGAGTATATATGACTCAACAAATTATAAAAAAAAAAAAAAAATGAGCAGACAGATTTTAGCAGATTTTTATGGTGACTAAAATGGCAATCATACACCAATACCCCTAATAAGAAGGGTTCCTCCAAAGCCCCTTAAATAATTAAGGGTTCCTAGCCACCTAAAGGGGATGTGCAATGCTCTTTAAAACACACTGTTGTAGGGTTCTATATAGAAGCTTTAAGGTTTTCACCAGAGCGACAAACAGAAGAACTCAGAGGCTCCAGATTTAACTTTCAGTTTTTATAAGTGTAAGGGTCACACACTACCCAAGTTGCATGCTTAATTTTCATTGGCTGTTGACAAGATCCATTTAAATTGAGGTCAGCGAGGTCATGCACCACTAGACCGTGTCCAGAATGGTGGGGAAAAAACACATTTGATAAACTCTGACTTATGACCTGTTTGAAACTCCATCAGGAAGGCAGCAAGTAGGAATCTTACACATCTGGATTCATCTGCTAACAATGACTGCATAAAATGTCTACAGTCTAGGGCCATCCATCATATTAGATCCACAATGACATTATTTCATAGGCTGCTTGTAGCCATAACTCATGGCTATAGCTATGATGTCAGTGATGTCATTTGAGGCAAGTATAATAATTATAATAATTTAGCAGTATGCATAATGTTGAACAGCTCCTAGCATCTATAGCACTGTATTTGGAGAAATAAGACAATTGTGTAAATATCATGTTTGGCTGGTTTGTTCCTTTGCAATACTTATATATCCTAGAAAGAATGTGGAAATGAGTCTAAAAAGCTCGAAATAGAGTGCTAAATATTTCCTGTATGCTGAGATTATTCTGATCTCAGATGCATGCTTCTCTGGGTTTGGATGAATCATGAGAAAATGAGTTACATGACCCAAGACACACAAATCATTTCGGTCCAAATAATGCAAATCAGGATTTAACCAGGTTACACAAAATGTTCAACAATTAATTTTAATATATTGCAAGGAAAATTATGATTATGATATATTTAAGTATAACCTCGATATGGTATTTTGCCTATATTGTGCATCACTACCTCTAACCTTCTCCAAAGGCAGGTTTCAGTTTTACATGGGATATTCCATGGTTTCTTTTCATTAATGAACTTAATGACTTTTTTACTGATGTAAGGAACATTCATTAATTTTCTAGTGGCGGTACATTAAGGTGACCGGATTTCTTTTAATCCAGAAGACTTTTATTTTTCACATATCAGATAAAGAAGTAAAGTAAAGAAATGAAAAATCAGGTCAATCTGACTCACTTCTGCTAGATGCCTTAGTGACCTGGATAACTGAAAACTTTTATAGTCATACTGATTTAAAGTTTGAAGATTTGACTATTTTTCTCATTTATTTATTCTGTCATTTATTCCCAGTTTCACTGTAGTGGCAAAAGCAAATATTTTAAAACCAAAGCCTTGCCCTGTTATGCATACACTGTGAGCATATATTTACACAACTGCTAGATAAGAAACAGTTTTAGAAGGAAATGTTACAATGCTTGTGGTCATCTGAAATGGCTTATACTCCACAAATTCAAATTGTATGAAAGATTTAAAGCAGCCAGTTCACTTCATAGTTCAATTCACAGCTGCTCCAATGCATTACAAACAGTTAAAATCATATAAATCAAAATAAAAAAAGGAGTGGGAATGCAGACACACAGGCCACTGGAAACGGCAGGTACAGAGGCCACACCTCTGACAGTAAGACTAACATGTTCAGAGGCCACACCTCCTTCAGTAAGACTGACAGGTATACAAGCCACACCTCCTTCACTGAAACTGACAGATAGGGGCCACACCTCCATCACTAGGGCTGACCTTTACAGAGACCACACCTCTTTAACTGGATACAGAGGCCACACCTCCTTAACTGGAACTGATACAGAGGCCACACCTCCTTAAATGGAACTGACAGATACAGATGCTATACCTCTTTAATTGGAACTGACCGATATAGAGGCCAGGCCACCTTCACTAGGGCTGACAGGAACAGAGGCCACACCTCTTTTATTAAGACTGACATGTTCAGAGGCCACACCTCCTTCACTGAAACTGACTGATACAGAGGCCAACACACATTCAGTAAGACTGAGAGGTACAGAGGCCACACCTCCTTCACTGGAACTGACAGGAACAGAGGCCACACCTCTTTTATTAAGACTGACATGTTCAGAGGCCACACCTCCTTCACTGAAACTGACAGACACACTCACTGACTGACAGGAAGAGAGGCCACATCTACTTCACTAGGGCTGACTGATAAAGAGGCCACGCCTCCTTCACTGGGATTGACAGAGGCATAGACCATGGCCAGTTCTTAACCAGTGCACTTGGTGAATATCAACACCCCTATCCAACCAGTGGCTGTAGCACAAGAGCCGATTAGGTGTGCCATAAACAATTCCATTTCAAAATTCAAATTCCAACAAAAATGACTGTTTATCAACAACTTTAACAAAAAAAGATAAATTAGAATAGTGCTGCAAGATAACTGATTATTTTGTAGCACTAATCAGAAGAAATAGACCAACAGTTCTTTCTGTTTCCTTATAAAGGTTTCCTGCTCACACAATGTAGCTGTATCATAACACTTTCTCTTGTGCACCTATATTTTAGATGTCACCGGCTGCCCTCATATCCGAGAACGATTGCTAGTCTGTCTGTCAATGCTATTGCTCACTGCAGAGTCTTGATCCTTACTCAGACTCTGCAATGAGCAATAGCATTGACAGACAATACTGTAACAACTATGAGACCATATATGACACCATGCTGGATATGACATTTAATGGCTACTATTAGTGTTATAGTAGAAAAAGGTCAGCATGTACTGAACCATGTTAACCTTATATGTGTAAAGATCTTTAGAAGCTATATTCTAAAAATGTCTTCTGCACATTTTACATATAAAACAACCCCAGTGAGAATAATCCCTATTTCTAGTGTTGGTTTAAACTAAAAGCCCTACACACAGGGTAAGTCATCACAGCATGAGGAAAATCTCAGTATGACCACAACCAAAGCATAGCAAATCATATTTCTGGCTGTTCAGAAAAAGACTCACCATCTTGCTCGGCATCGCAGCAGGCAGGCTGGTCTTCAGAGTCTTCGGCGGCTCCAACATTCCAGTACATGTTACAGAACTAATGCAGGAGTCTCAGTCCAACTATGCCATCACAAGTCCCCCACAAAGCCCTATTATTTACTCCTTCACTGGAAAAAAAAATAAAAAGCACATTAGAGAGATGATTAACAGGTAGAAAGTGAAAGAACCGAAACGGAATGCCTTTTTATATCTTACATGTCTGGCCAAAGGTTATGCTTGCTTAGTGCATAAAAATAATGAGTCAACAAAGCATTGTAAGGACGATCAATGCAAATCAAAACAGTCAGACATGCAAATCGTTTGAACTAAGCAGCACAATGCCGTGGGCCTTAGATCTATTTTAACATGAAATTATACTCAGATTATTTATTTGGAATACATTTTTATCCTATTTGTAATAAATTCTAAACATACAATTCCTTCTATAAACTTTGAGCCACAGATATATAGACACACTCCAGGGCAAAGAAAATTGAATAATAATAAATGGGCCAAGCCCAAAATATTAAGCTTTTAATGGTCTTAACAACAAATCATTGGTCAAGAATTTAGCAAGAATTAAGCAAATACTGTAGATCTCTCCCTGCTCTGTCAATCCTGGTTCCATTTATGAGCTTGTTTTCAGGCCCTTAATGGGCTGCATCAAGTGTGAAAGGGGCAGAAAGTGGTTAGTCAGTTCTTGAAGTTGATGTTTTGGAAGCAAGAAAAATGGGCAAGCTAGAAGACTGGGCCAGAGCATCTCAGAGCTATTTTGGTGGCACAAGGGAGATCTACACAATATTACACAGGTGGTTTTAATGTTATGGCATATATCTATCTATCTATCTATCTATCTACCTCTCTCTCTTTGTGTGTTTGTATATATATATATATATATATATATATATATATATATATATATATATATATATATATATATATATATATATATAATGTATATATGTGTGTGTTATGATGAATAGCTTACTTTATTATGCAGTCTGTTGTATGTATTGTTCAGTACAGAGACATACTAAATTGAGAGCGCCGTATTGAGCAATACAATACTTTTTATATCATGTTTCATAGAAATGTTGTATCGTAATGTAATATTTGTCATATTGCCCAAGTCTACTCTTATCTGTGAGCTTCCCTTACTTGTTAACATGTCTTGGTTAATTGACTACATTTGGCCTAAGGAGGAAATTGTTTTCACTTTATTCTTGGCTGAACTATCACTATCAGGTCACAACAGTCAGTCTATGGCAGTCCTGGGATTCGAATTCACAACCTACCAGTCAAAACCTTGACCTCTGAGCTACTACTGCCCCAGCAGCACAATACAGAGCACATGGGTGGACAAATCAATAACCCAAGTGCCCAGGACAAGCAGATTTTGTGTCCAGGATATTAGTTTTTTTGCTTGTAGTTCAACACCTTGAAAAAGAAAATAAAACCCTACTACTTATCATCCTTCGCCAAAAAAATTTTTTGATCTGGTACGCATGTTTAAACATTGTATGCATGTCTGAAACACCTCAATGTTTCCAAGTAACTATAGCTACTTATTCTGAAGCCCACCACCTGCTACACTACACACATCAGCCAAGGCATGATCTGGCTGTCAGCAGAATGGTTTTTACTAGGCAGATTAATTAGCATGCACGGATGAAAGACAATCTTTTCAGAATCAGGAACATGTAGGTATGTAGAAACACTGACAAAACAGAGGAAAATAAATTTCGATGCAGAGCCATCACTAAATTCTCCTCCTCACTACAAGCAGTCACCTCAGGCTTAAACATATCAGGAGTAAATAAAAGATGACAGCCAGAATCAAATATCTTATCTGCAATGCAAGGACTGAACACCACAGCTCCTAGCCCAAACCTTGCCTACTGACCTTTTGTTGGGGGGCAGACACAACATGCTCCATTTGAAAATTTGTAAGAAAAGGATAATGGTGATATAGAGATTTGTTTCTCATAGCTCACCATACATTGTTATGTTACATTACCTTCTACATTTTAGCTTAGCCTGAGCAAAAACATGGATTGGGCAGCACACTGGAGCTTGTACTTTCCTCCTGAGAGCCTTGTAACTCCATTTCCAGTTCACCACTCCAATTATGTATCAGAGAACTACTCTACCCTGTCCTTTATATAACTTTTAGAAGACGCCAACATCTTCATTTCTGTTCATTCTGACCACCAGTCTGCCTCCCAGTGAGTGAGGAATAGTGCAGCCTACAGACATGACTCATTTATGCTCTGCCTGGAACAATGAAGTCATCAGTCCCATTAACAAACAGACCAGAGTCTTATTTTGCTTCCTACAGTAGGCCTTTTACAATGAATTTCAATGAGGCAACAAACGTCGCTACAGTCACTACACCCTCTCTGTGCCAGGCTGTCATCAACATCACAGGGTAGGAGGTCTTTCTTTGCTCATGTCAGACCCAACTCTACAGGCTCGTAAGTCAATGGACAATCTCACTTTATTAAACCCTGAGAGAAAAATACATTTATCTATAAATGAAACATGAGAGGTTGTGGATTAACTAACAGCTCCTATTTTAGGAAGCTTCTAAGTTATTCTGTTTAATACTAGGAAACAAATTGAAATCTGTCCATCTACATACCTTTATTGCATGAAAATATAAACTATTTGACCAGTGATACACTAGAGAACAAAATGCAGTAACTAGCAAAATATCAGTACAAAAGTCATTCCACTACAGACTAATTAACGAAGTTTTTATATTTTAGAACATTTGCTAGTTCAATTTAGAAAACCACAGATGCTGTATATTGGTGCTTTATTGATTCCTGGCAGACAGTGTGAACTCCAAAGAAGTCCATTACATCCACTGATGCACCATTAATCCAAAGCATGTTACCACAAGGTCACCATCAGAGACCACCAGACTTCTGAGGAACTTTATTAGAAAACCATTAAGCATTTCTAAACTCAGTCACAGGTCACCTTTCCATCAGCAGTATCAAAGTCAGGACTTGGAGAAAGTCAGCCTGGCATTTTCTCCCATTCTCAAACAACAAATTCTGCTTTGTAAGGCCTTGCTAAGCTGATGAACTGAATCTGGTGTTCAGCAGAAATGGTTTTCATTCTATGAAACATATAGTCAGCAATTTCACTGGTGTTTTCTAAACCAGTGTCCACATAACTAATACACACACACACACACACACACACACACTGAGCTAGGCAAAAAGATTAATAAGCAAATAGAGACACATTCTTTGTCCTGATTGGTTAGATGTTGTTGGTCCACATCATTTGTTTTTTCCTCATTCACACAGACTGGGGCACTGCAGAAACCAGTGCTCAGTTGTTCATATCTGGGTTTCTGAGATATCTATTGGATAGTTAGATAGAGATTGGATAGTTGATAATCTAATGACATGAGACTGGTTTTGTCAAAAGCGGAAATCTGCTTATGCAAAACAAATTCGATTGTGTTTGTTTTGGTTCATTTGTGCTCTCATCTCTCATCAAGAAAAAAGTGCCCAAATGATATAAGCATGAAGCTTCATTTTCATTGCCATCCACAGCATTACTGTACAAGAACTATCACATACACTATATGGCCAAAAGTATGTGGACGCCTGCCCATCAGACCAATGTATGAGCCGTCCCCAAAGTGTTGCCACAAAGCTTTAAGCACAAAATTGTCTAGAATGTCTTTGTATGTTGTAATCCAAACCTGTTTAAGCAGGAGAATGCCCCTGTGCACAAAGCGTGGTCCAGAAATACATGGTTTGCTAATGTTAGAGTAGAAGATCTCAAGTGGCATGAACAAAGTCCTGACCTTAACCCAAGTGAACAACTTTGGGATGAACTGGCCTAATGTTCTTGTGGCTGAATGGGCAAATCCCCACAGCCACGGTCCAAAATCTAGTGGAAAGCCTTCCCGGAGAACAGTAAAGGTCATGTTAAAACAAACTCTGAACTACATCTAATTAAATTAAATTGTGCGTATGTTTTCTTTAGATGAGAGCAAAAATACAGCAAAACATGGGCATAATTTTATTTATTCAACAATTCATAATAGCAAATGTTAGCAAAAAAGTAGCAAAATCTTACACAAGCATTATAACGTCCTGACTCCAAATGAGTATCCTGTAGCCACGATAAACTAAATAGCTCATGTCATCACAATGTGCAAGAAAAAAAATTTAACGGTCTTGCCAGGCTTCTGAACCACTGTCATTAGCTGCACTGAAGTGCTGATTATGGTTTTTGAGCCTTGATATATATCTGCCCTTTCCAGGAAAAAAAAAACAAAGTATGCAATTAAAGCTCTCTGGAGTGTTCAAAGAACTGAATTAGCTTGTTTGGAATTATCTGACGTATCATCTTATCTTCGATTTGTTAAACAACGTAAGAAGGATGGGATAAAGTTTATCTTCTCAGCAGATATTTAATCGACAGCAGCTAGAATGTGCAGAGAACTTCAACTATCAAAAACCACTGATTCCACTTTTAACTTTATCCAGATGAAGACTGGGAATAGTGAAGAAATGTGCACAACACCAAAACTGTGCCAGTTCACAATGCATCATGTATAATGATATATTATAATTATTGTAATTTGTGTTAATCTTATTTTGGACACAGTACTGATGTCCGAGCTCTGAATTTCGACCAATATCCAATACTAATGGATGATACTAATCCAACATCCTCTCAATAACTGAATTTTTGGAAGTTACTCAACATCACAGGCATAATGGTGTCCTTTACAACATCATCATAATAAGACAATGTGTCATATTAGTCAACATCACATGCACTTGCAGTACAAAAACATTAGTGGTCAGGTAGTAATTTGTGTCATGTCTGATCCAACTTCAGATGGCGATAAGGATAATCCGTGCCACATCACTGCATCCCTACCTGTGATTATTGTCAGTGTTGTCAGACTTGCTGAAGACTAAGATAAATCTAAAGAGAGAAATAACAATACACAAACATAAACGGCCAGAAAATGTGGGTCTGAGACAAAATCAAATTTAAACTCTGGTTAGTTTGTCTCTTACACTTTGGTTAGTTTGGTTAGTTATGTCTAGTTTGTGTTTACAAACACCAAAAAACAATAGAAATCATCACAAAATTCTAATGGTTTCCACTACAAACCAGTACAGTTCCCATTATAACCATTAAAACCATTACTGGTCCTTAATGGTATCCACAAGCAATAACATGCCACCAGTAGAAGGCAACAGATTACCAATAGAGACCCAGAAGGACCATTACAGCTTCCATTAAAACCAGTAGAGTTCCCATTATAACCATTAAAACTATTACTGGTCCTTAATGGTATCCACTAGGAATAACATGCCACTCGTAGAAGGCAACAAATTACCAATAGAGACCCACAGGGACCATTACAGCTTCCATTAAAACCAGTACAGTTCCCATTCTAACCATTTATACCATTACACATTTTATGATGGTTTCTATTGTTTGTTTGTTTTTGTTGTTGTTGTTGTTGTTGTTTTTCAGCAGGGATGGAATGAAGGATTATGGGATATCAAGGTTTAGGGGGTTATTCCAGATTCAAATATCAGGCTCAGAAGGGAATTTATCAGAAATGAGCAAAATAAAACACTGTGAGAAGATGAATTCTGTTAGAAGTCACTCTCTTGAGTGAAGGTTAAAAGAATAACTTTGTCTCGCGCTTAGAGCCTAATCTTCCACACTGTCCCTGACTATAGAGTGCACGCGCTCAAGAAAAAAAACACCACCACATAAATACAAAAAACAAACAAACAAACAAACAGAATCACGAAGAAAACCGTGAAATGCATTGAAATGGTTAAATGCTGTTATTAACTGCCAGTACAGTAGTAAATCCGGCTAAATCAGTCACCTGGTAGGAGCTCTGAACTCGCCTGGTTTCTGTAAGCGTAACTTCCATGCAGAGAGAGAAGTTTGGAGGCAAAGCACGACACTTACCGACATTTCACATGGACATGCCTTTAAACAAACTCGACACAGAGTTAGACACTGTGGAAGCTCGGATATGTCCTAAACGTCTGTGTTGTGAAATGCAATTCAGCTCCTGCACGCGGATTCACTTCTGCTTCACTTCCTGGTGTTGCTGCTAAGCCCTGGCTTTCCCTTCAGCTAAGGCAGGGTTGTTCACAGATAATGAGGAGGCAGAGCCGGACTAAAGAAACAGGAAAAAAACAATTACACTGCACTATCATATCATGGCCATAGTATACACGGATCAGCCATAACATTAAAACCACCTGCCTAATATTGTGTAGATCCCCCTTGTGCTGCCAAAACAGCTCTGACTCTTCAAGGCATGGACTCCACAATACCTCTGAAGGGGTGCTGTGGTATCTGGCACCGAGATGTTAGCAACAGATCCATGAAGTCCTGTAAGTTGCAAGGTGAAGACTCCATGGATCAGACTTGTTTGTCCAGCATGTCCTACAGATACATGATCGGATTGAGATCTGGGACTCCAGAGACCCATTTAACTGTAAAATTATAGACCTCCTTATAGACCTACGTGTTTTGGAGTTATTAAAGTCTGGATTAAACCCATTGAAAAGGGTTTATCCATTTACCCAACCACTCAGATAGTCTAATAACTATAAGACCTCAATAATAAATATAATAACTTTGAAAATGGTGGATTAATTTCCAACACTTTAACAAAATTTAAAATATACTACTACTACTACTACTACTAACAATAGTAATAATAATAATAATAATTATTATTATTATTATTACTATTATTACTGACCCCCTGGCTATGCTTCACAGATCCCTGTGAGTCATCCTGTGTGAGGAAACCAGTGCTATAATTATCAGAAAGCAAGGAAATCCATTTTGGCACGATTTCCAAAACTGAATTATTCTCTTATTGCATTGCTAATTTGCATTACATTACTTACCTTTAAATTTTGCTTATTTGCCTGATGCCCTTAACCAGAGTGACCTAAAATTGAGACAGCATACAATTGAGCAATTTAGGGTTAAGGGTCTTGCTCAAGGACAGCTTGGCTTTAACCACTGTGTTACCACTTCCCCACATTGCTAATCTGATCGACTGTAATGGTTCAAGACTGCAGACACAATTCACAAAATGTCACTGGATAGTACTATTAATTTAGGGCCATATCTAGAACATACAGTATGGTATATGGTGGTATTTGAATTTCATGAAGGCAAGACATGGTTCTAGACTCACAAAGGCCATTGAAAAATATACAACTACACAACCATCCAGGAAAGAGTGGTAAAAGCATCTCTGTCTTAATCAAGCACAGAGCTCATCATGACCCATGTGCATTTCATTTTCTTTCATTCATCTTCAGTAACTTCTCCATGATGGATCTGGAGCCTATCCCAGGAAAACGAGGGGCAAGGCAGGCCTACATCTTGGAAAGAAACCCACACAGTCATGGGGAGAACTTGCGAAATTGTGCACAGACAGTAACCCGAGCTCAGGATGGAACCGAGGATCTTGGAGCTGGAGGCGCTTCCTGCTGTGCTGCTCACATTTAATTTTGTAAACATAAAAAACACACTTTTTGGACATATTAGCCCTCAGATGCTCAGCTCTATGCTTGGATTTTATCCTTTCTCAGTTGAGAGTCAAGTTGGATAAAAACATCTGCCAAATGACTAAAGGTAAATGTAAACCTGTTATATAGGAAATCAATAAGGGGCTGCAGTAGGGGTTCAGTAGCAATGGTCCAACTGTATTTAGCCCATGCACCCTTATCATCTATCATTCACTGTCATTGCTACTACTGGCTCTTGTAATTCCAAACTGGGACTACCTTTATTAGAAAGCTAGTTAGCGAAAAAGTACTAGTTAGCAAAAAAGTATACTCCATTGGAAAACCTAGTTTACAGGAATAGTGTTAAATCTCCAAGCCTATAGTTGGGATTTTGATTAAAAATAAATTGAGGCCATTCTTAGACATGTGTACATAAAGAATTGTCATCCATCTAGTCATCCAGTGTAAAAGAAGTGTCTGATACTATCAACATGCAGTCATGGGATTGTGCAAGCATAAACAATCACAAACTGCCCTACTTTCCATTACAAAGTTTGGATATTGGACATGTAATTGCTGGTAGACCGCACGTATGGTAAGTGGGAAATTTGTGCAAACTCATTTCCTTATTGTTCCTGCAGAACGTGTTCGACAAGTTTTTTTTTTTTTCTCCAAAGATTCTCTTTCACTGTTGATACTATTCATAAAGAAGCACACCAGTTTCAACTGACACTGACCAACTAACTTATTATACTCACTTATTATACTCAGAAGCAGATATGCATCATATATGCATGAGTTGTGCAGCAACTTATCCAGTCAGAATGTGTAACAAACTCTCAGCGATGATGCCAATAGAGGGAAACGGTGAGAAGTGATTACTTTTGTGTAGTTTTTCCAAAAAGTCACTTCTGAGAATTATATTTCTGAGTGTTATTTGCAGGAAGAATAACCAGAAGAACAGCAACTCTGATTATGGTTCAAAAACAAAGGTTTTATTCAAAAGCTTAAACATTATTAATAGCTTTTAAATAGGTATAAGCCATTTTAAGAGACAAAATAAATGTGATGCATATGTATTTAATGTTTCAAACTCGCCTCCCATAATATCTGCATATACATTCAGAAACAAGCAAAAAATAAATCTGTCCTTTCTCTTAGTTACTTAATTCTAAATGCTGGTCCATTTAATAAGCCTCGAGAATGATTCTCCTATTTTTAGATTACTGTAACATTATTAGCTAGCTTCACTTAATAGTTGAAAAATGAATAGAGGATTGACAACTTATGACAGTGAGTCTAAATAAACAAATAAATAAATGCGAAACTGGTAGCTATAAACTTTCCTTACCTTTTAGCTTTATTAGCCTTGCAGCTCCTAGGCAAAACCCAGGAGGCAAACTTCATCCACCATGCATGTGTTGGCTAAATTGCTATATTTGGAGTAAGTGGAACATTGTGTAAATTTTATTTTTAGCCAGTCTAACACATAAACCGAGGCAGGAGGAGGAATTCACTGACCATGTAAAAGCAAAAGCAAACATTTGTAGTCTTCAAATCAAGTCTTTTGGCAATTTACAAAGATATCCAGATTAAATAAAAACATTATACAAACATTTTTTTTCTGTACATAACATCTATATAGAATAAAAAAGACTGGAAGATAAAGAGCTTGTAGATATATAAGAAGTCATTTCAGTGGGGAAAACATAACGTCCATTGTGTAGGCCGTTTGATTCCTAGGTACCACGTTTCTGAAGCGCTTTATAGATGGACGGTGGATGAGAGGTCACCAGGGTCAGCTCCAAAACAGTGGTGTCTCAAATCTTCAGCTGCTCGCTGAGTTTTATGGTGACGGCTTTGACCTCTGTGTACTCCGCCAATGCGTACTCGCCACTGCACACACAGTACCACAGTTAGCTTCTATGCAGAGTATTAAAGTGATGACAGAATGAGAAAATGATCATACTTACAGCTCTCGCCCATTCCCTGACATCTTGTAGCCGCCAAAAGGTGATTGGGCATGAAGGGCATTATAGCAGTTCACCCTAAAAACACAAGAAAAGGACGACAGCTTAGAATCTTAATACATCTATAATACTGCCATTCTATTGTGCTATATCTTATATTAATATTAATGTATTTTCCAAACTATGAGACTTTTTTTTTTTTATGCTCCTTTACACTAAAGCACTGTTGGATTCTTGAATCTAATAGGTCAGAAGGCATTGATTAATTTTCTATAACAGCAGCTATGATTTCAAATCATAGGTTAATATTAATGCACTTGTTGCAATATGTTAGCGTGGACACACCACATAATCTAAGCCTAATAATAAATTGATTAAAAGATACATGCTTTAATCCACATTAAACAGTTCCACTCACTGAAGGATACAGTTATTGAGCTGCACATTTTTACAATTATTCATATGGAATTCATAACCCACATTTTAACAGGATTTTAATGTTATTTTATTCTTTGATAAGTGGTTGAAAAAAAACAATGCTTTAGTTAAAAAAAAAAAAAAAAAATACACAATAACGCAGCTTATATACTGATTCTTTAATTTAAACATTCAGAATGTCCATGTGTACTTTCTGTGCACTGGAGCAACTTATAGTCTGTAAACTATGACTAATAAATCTCAATTACAACATTTCTGTAACATATACATCCAATATGGAGGTTGGACACAGCAGTATTGTAGTGTTTAAACTGTATCTATTTTGGAATAATGATCATGATGATGATGATCTCAGGGATATGTTAATAATAGAGTACACACACCAATACATACTGTCACAAAATTGCTACCACTCGATGTGGTACCATCTAGTGGATATTCTAAGGAACTAATGAGGCTGAAAACTTCACTTTTGAAATCAAAAGGCTTATAAACACAGACACCTGTAGTTATTACGGTACCATTTTCTAGTTTTAAACCATCACAATTGTTTTAACTGGAAAACGAAACCATAATTTTATAAGTTCAAGATAGTCTTCATCACACTCAAGACATAAAGATGACCAACGCATTTATTCAACCTGTGTAGCTTTGCAGGATTTGGCAAAACAGAAGTTCAGGATTTGATTCTGACATATGTCATTACATTTGAGATGGATGTAAAATTATTATTTTTTTGCATATTTGAAAGGAAACTAAAGGTCAGATGGTATTGTACAGCACTGAAGCAGTTGAGAGTTAAGAGTGAGGAGCCCCAGAGTGGATTTGAACATGACTAGTGTTTCCAGTCAAACTGATATTCCAGAAAGTTCCACCAGGGGGCAGTGTCTGACTGAAAGAGTTTTATAATTGAAGCGTGACCTTTACCAGGCAATTCCCTTCTATTACATTCCATTCAGGGTTGCCAGGGTTGTGGTTTTACACTAAATTGGGATAAATTTGGAACAAGGTTGCAGGGCTAAAAAAGCAAGTGGTGTGTTTTTGCGCTAGTGTAAAAATATTGCGATCTTGCTTAAAGAGAATAATCGAAATTATAGCTAATCAATTTCCACGTAATAGGCTATGGCAAACAAAGGGAAAGTGTAAGTGCAGACAGTGTATCTCTGATATACAGAACCATTTCTGTTTAGGGAGAACTACGCTAGCACTTTAGTCTGAAATATGAATTTAGATTGTGTCTGTACATAGCTTCTTTTTTTTCAACTCAGGTGACTAAAGCAATTACTTTGTTTAGAACAATGAATGAACAAACTTAAATGATGTATGAGATGTAGTTTGGCTGACATTTTGCTGAGACCTGGCAACTGTGCTTCTATCAGTTGCTGGTTAGCCTCAACATTAGCTCCATTATCTTGTGATATTTCACTTCTTATGGCTGTTTAATAAAACAATACTTTTCTGTCTAGTAGCTAATGAAATAAATGATCCTGTATCTACATAGCCCAGGAGTGCTTGGATAATGATGTTCATATTTGCATAAATTAGTGATGTATTTTGCTTTTCTTAAATAAAAAAGCTATTTTAGGTAATACTTTTGTGTGGCATACTTAACTTGGCTAAATAAGGACATGCTAATTACAGATTTGACCTTTAAGAACTTCTAGATCATGGCTGATTGCTGTTGCAATCAATATACATATGGAAACTCATGTATAAAATGACTAGATATGATAGTGTGTAACCTACTTAAACATGTTATATATTTTTTTCAATATTTTACAATATTACTTGCATCCCCTTTGATCTAATTTTTATAGAGGGTCTGGCTGGAACTAAGGGTCTCAGATCCCCTAAATCCCACCATGCTGTCCCTCCATATGTGTCCACAATGTTCTTGTGAATGTAAGTGATTTGCTGTCTCACCATACAGTGCCAGCCTCCAGTGCCGAGGACACACTCAGTGCTCGATCTACGCTCCGGGTGAACACAGCCGCCGCCAGGCCGTAGTGGGTGCTGTTCGCCCTGTCAATCACTTCTTCCTGACTCTTAAACTTCAAAATGCACTGAACTGGCCCAAAGATCTACAACATAAACAACATCTGTTATTAAGAAACCATAGATCATTCTTTTAAAGGAGCAGTTAAAAATTAAACTAACACAATGCTCTCATTACCGCAAGTAGTCAATTAGCCAAACTGTCCAAAGTTTGTCCAAAGTTTGCTTATTTATTAAGGGAAGCTATCAGTTTAGCATTGTGTAAAAATATATCTAAATCATCACACACTTTTTTTTAGCACATTATCAAATTGCACAAGCTATAGACTCAGGTAGGTAAGTTATTCAAATGATAATATAGTCCCAATTTGATTTGTATAATTAATTGGATAAAGTTTTACATTAAGGCTCTAAAAAAAAACTAATAAATAATAAATATTAAATAAATATAACATTAGTTACTGCAATATTTCACATTAACAAATGATAAACCTAAGCATTGCTAAACCAAAGTAATGTTAACAAAGCAATAAATTAAATTAATACATGTAATAATTAATGTTTGTTTAAAAGTCAACGAAATACACCTGTATTGATTGTTTATTCAGTGCATGACTAAAAATAAGTCATGTAATCATATTATCATATTATATGAATGATTACATATAAATGATCAGTAATATGATTACAGCATGTTCTTAAATTACTGAACTGAAATCGGGTCTGCAGGTGTAAATATTGGAACTTGCTTTTCTGCCTCAGTTCTGAACATGTTCATAATAATTATTCATTAAATGTTATTTATGGTGTTTTAATGCTGAAGTTCACAGTTTGTTCATATTGATTATGTGTTAACTAATGTCAGTTAAGGGAATGTTAATGTAAAACGTATCTGTCTTTTGTCTTTGTATTTTGAGGTGAGTGTGTAATGACGTAAATGGCCTCATAGTTCTTCAGGCACCAAACATCCTAGCTGATCGACTACATTGGCATCAAGTGGAAAATTGGCTTAAATAGTTAGATTATTTAATTCAGATTTGGATTTTAAATACAAATGGCTGCAATTTGAACATATTCAAACTCATAGCTTTACAGACATACAATCATAGAGGTGAATAGCTGAGGAAATGAGCTCATCTTGGAAATTAATACTCAGAATGATGCACATTATGTGTAGTTAACTACATCCTGTTATAGCCTTCATGTGTTTGTATACTCTGACCAGTAGAGGACAGTCAAATCTAATGCCACTTTGAGTTCTCAACACTGATATCATGAAAATGTAATTAAAACATTTCCTAAAACAAGTGAGTTAAATATCAGACTATATATAAGCAAGTGTCAATCAGAAGTTTATACACAACAGTTCTACCTCCTCCTTTGCCAGGCGCATGTGGTCTTTGACGTCTGAGAAGATGGTGGGCTGGATGAACAGCGCTTTATCCTTCACTACGTTTCCTCCACACTCCAGCTTTGCTCCCTCACTCTTCCCACTCTCCACCAGCTCCATGATATTATCAAACTGCTGCTGGCTAATCTATACACGCAGTAGTAAAATAAGGACACTAACAAACACAATTTCAAACATTCTGACAAGTTCTGTGTTTGTTTGGATAAGCTGTGGCACTGGAACGAGTTTATATTATATATTTATACTGAGAGGACGAGGTGATGAGATGTCATACCTGCGGGCCGTGTGTCGTTTGGGGGTCCATGGGGTCACCGGTTACGATTCTCTTAGCACTTTCAATGCTGAGTCTCACAAACTCATCATACACACACTCCTCAACAAACACACGCGAGGCAGCGGTGCAGCATTGTCCCTGGTTGTAGAATGCACCCTTCTGAGCTTCCTGCACCGCTAACTGCACTGCATACACACACACACACACACACACACACACACACAGTCACTTAACGCTGCATCCATACTATATTTCTGATATTGTCTACATCATAGCAATAAAGGTTAAACTTAATGCTAAAGAATTTTTCAGGTTGTCCTTCAAGGGAAACCTTTGACAGATCTACATAGAACCCAGTAGAAGCAGAAGCAGAGAGTTTGACTTTCTGGGATATAGAACCAATTAATTTACTGAATGATTATATTTTTGGTTATGCTGAAGAGCCTTAAAATATAATCTTTTTTTTATAATAAAAAATATTATATTATATATCAATTACTTTCAAATAATTAAATAATACAAACAAGTAAATAAAATTTATGTCTAGATAATTTATCATCAATTTAAATTATATTTATTTTAAGCATTTATAATATTTGTTTTCCTCTGATTAGATCTGTTCATCTTAAACTGATACTTAGAAGAGTGTGAAATAAATGGCTAAAAAGATTCTGAATTATTCATCAGTTAAAAAAAAACTCCACAGTTCTGAACATCTGGCCTTATTTATAGTTGAATTTTATAAATCATACAATACAAATGTTACAATTGCTGCCATATGTCCTCAATTCACATGTGGACCCCCAGTAGCTTTACAGGTGGTCTACTACTATTACCTACTGCCTGAGTATTAAAAAGGTTTTGGTGAAGGTAGAATCATCATTTTGTTCCTTTATCTAACTAGTATATATTATTTTCACATACTACACAGTTTACAATTTTCCGCATACTGTATTAAAAAAGACTAGAAGTTTATTATATACATTGGCTTGACTATTTAAAAAAAAAAAAAGGGGACCCAGCATTCTCTCCCTCATCATTAATTAATTTAATTCAATTCAATTCAACTTTAGTTGTATAGCACTTTTAACAATGGACATTGTCTCAAAGCAAAAATATATAAATTCTAAATATAAATTTTAAATTTATTAATGTATCCCTAATGAGTAACTTCAAAACCCTAAATTTACTGCTTTATTAAATCCAGACATGTTTTACTGGTTAATGCTAGTTATCCCACCTGTATTTTTCTTTTCAAACAAAGACTATAGATTTTGTTGTAATCCTCATGTTGCCATCTTACATCACATAAAGACATTAATCCAAAGAAGATGAAATAAGGACACTTCTACAATGGGCAGGACATCCCTTTGCATGACTCAAATTGAGCCTTATTCTATTTTAACTGCATAATTTCACCACTTTTATCACACTGTGCAAGTGGCATTTTAAAATGAGTCACTAACTTCTCGATTTCAATAAGTGGTCTAGTAGTGACAATAAACTAAACGGTCCTTAATAACAATACTCTGTGGGTTAATTATTGTGATATATGACCTAACAGTATGACACATTACTGTTGGTTTTCCCCTGCACTTCCTGGCAAAGGCAACACAGGCAATTGCCTAAGGCAGTATCAGGACACTGTGTTCTATACAGGCATGAAATCATGTGGTGTGTTAGTATTAAACAACACTGATTATTGGTTCTGCATGTTTTAACAGTAGATACAGTGCAAAAGTGTAAATCATGATCACAGTTGTTAAAAACTTAAAGGCTGTTAATCAAATCCTGCCACTGTCCCTGCTGCATACATAAAAAACAAACAAAAAAAACTCTTGTATCATGTCTCACATTGATGTGGCAAAGGATTCTGTATTTCCCCCCTTTTTTTCTCCCCAATTTAGTCACTTGCCGGCTCTGACCCACCAGCTAGCTCTCCCCATCATACGACTGCTACAAACTATACGAGGACTATAAACAGGGAGTTTTATGTTTCAGACTGTCTGAAGATGAAGTGCAAAGCTTTTTGTTATAAGTATAGGGTGAAGCTGTGGACAGCCAGGAAAACCTGCTGTGTCTCAGCTCTGTGGTTATGTCACATCGCTGCCAGCTTCACTCAAAATCACAAACTCCCAAGATCTTCAGGCAGCTAACAAATTACAGACCATGTCACCTGATTCATCACATGACATGTATCCCCAATCACAATCCCCTGATTACTAATCAAGCACCCTTAATCCCAATCAACTGCAGATTTCAAGCCTTAGTATAAATTCCAATTCTGTTGTTGACTTAGAACTGCTTATGAGTTTGTCCTTGTGTTCAAATTGCCAGTTGCCTGACCCAGTGCCTGTTTTGGCTTATAATTTGCTTAGAATTTTAGATTACCTGCCTTTTTAATAAAACCTGCATTTGCATCCAAACCCTATGTGATCTCCTGATAGAAGACTTCACCGATTCATTGATGCACCATGAATTGGCAAGTGATGGAAGGCAAGGAAGCAAAAGAATATCCTCTTATCCCAAAATATGGGAAGAGAACCACCACAGAATATGCATTATTCAGTGGGATGAAAGAGCTGTCTCTCATCACAGGTTTCTGCAAAGGGCTCCAGGCCAGTGTCCTCACTGAGTTGGCCTATAATGATAGCCACTTGACCTGGACAATCGCATAGTCTTAGCTATTTGTTTGTTGTTGTTAAAGGACAGGAGCTAAGGTGCTTCATGCCCAACCTTCCTCACCATGATGAGAACCAGGTACCCATGCAGATGGTGCCACCCCACAGAAAGCACAAGAAGCAAAGAAAGGAGACTGAGAGGACTGTGTTTCCACTGTAGAGAGGAAACTCATCTTGCTTCTGGTCACACTCTTGTCCAAGTTCCCCACTTTTCTCAGACTCCCATGGCTACAGCAACATAACCCCCATGTCTAGTCTCCACAGTATTTTCAATCTTGCATCAAACACTCCTCAATTATTTTAGCATTCATCACTATCAAAAGCCCTGAGATCAACCAAGCATCCAAAATTCCCTCCTGCTATTCAGAGGTCTTCAGCAAAGCCAAGGCATGTGCACTTCCTCCACACCATTCATATTACTGTGCCAGAGACCTGCTGTCTTCAGCAGGTGTCTACACTACTTATTCCTCCCAAGTTTATCCTGTGTCGGCTGCTGAGAGTAAAGCTGTGGAAACAGTGATACGTATGACCATCTACCTCACAAATATTTGCTGGATTCGTCTTTGTGCATAAGAAGGGAGAGGGCTTTGTATATGTACTGATAACTATATGCCTGTGAAAAACTTTCCTGGGAAATGACATTAGTGAGGAGGGGCTGTTTTCATCCATGTCATTGTGAAGTCTCACTCCTGCTTTCAACCTGAGATGATTCCGAGCCTTAGTATCAATATTCTGGTGCTGAATTAGTTCTGCTTTAGTTTCAAAGTTTGTCCTTGTCTAGAATATTCTGTTTATTGACAGCCTGAGTCAGTGCCTGTGTTCAACTTTGCTTTGCCCTTTAAGATTATCTGGCTTGGTCCTATTTAATAAAACCTGCATTCGCATCCAGACCATGTGCAATCCATTGACAGGTTATGTACGCACTTTGCTTGATGCTAAACTCCGGCCTGTATGCTTCCCTTACTTGTTAGCTAATACTAATATTAAAACTAATAAAGCCTAATAAAAAAGCTAATTAAAATAAACCAACAAGCTAACAAAAAAGGCTGCTTAAAATAAACTAATAAGACTCTTTGACACACTATTGATCAACTACATTTGTTTTAAGATAAAATTATGCAAATGTCAGGGTTAGAAGATTTATTTGGCAGTATTCCTTGAAGCACCATGCTATGAGTTGTTTGTAATAATGTCTTTAAGATTTGCTTATTCTTTCTTCAAGGCCAACGCCATCCATTAAAAAAATAGAACGTTTTTGATTCACAACAGATGGTCTCAGATAAAATCCTATAAGCCAGTTCCTAAGTTCAAGATATTTTAGAAATGGTACTCGGAAGAAGATACATAAGCTGTGAATACTGTAGTTCTTCAAACAGCACCTCCCCTTCTTCTTTCTGTGATGCTGCAGATCATTGTATGTGTCTAAGGTCAAGGTGACTAAAAGCATTTTATTTTAATGTTTATATTAAGCTTCATATTGAAAATATATTCAGAAAATTAAATGCATGCTCTGTAACTGCTGGGTTCTATCTGTTCCCTACTTTCCTTCCACTCCTAATTAATGAACGTGTCTATTAGATTTACTATAGTTTTTCTGTATAACCCATATTATCATAGTTCTTGAAGAATATGTTTTCAGATGAGTAACTGAATAGTAAACTGAGACTTTATGTTGTTAACCGTACTTGAATGCACCTGCCTGAGGAAGTCTGAATAAGTCATTGATTCGATTTTCCAGTCCTTCTTAAACTTGCCATTCGTTTTTAGTTCCAGTTACTGAGGTTAGTTTTTGTTTTCATCAGACCCTTAATGTGCCTCTGACAGCCAGACCCTTCAAATTTTTGTTGCATCTGCTCATTGCCTTTTGTGTTAGCACAAGGCCATAAAAAACCACATCACTCACGGTCTGAGTCAGCAAACACAATGCATGGGTTCTTTCCTCCCAGTTCCAGCGTCACTCTTTTCAGGTTGCTCTTCGCCGCCGCCTCTTTGATCAGCTGACCCACCTGAGCACAAAGAGAGCAGACAATCGAGAGTGCTTTAAGTCAACGTTAATGTTGACGTCAGGATATGCTTGTTTGATTTTGTAGATGCACAAAAAAGCCTGGAGGGAAGACTGGAATGAAGTCAAAAGCTTGAAATTCAAATTCAGGTCTTATATGGCTTGAATGTATAAAGTTTATGCAAACTAATATGGTAAGTATATATGTATATGGAAATATATGAAAATGACCAAAAAACGTTTTTTGGTAATGCCTTTTAAATGTTTAAATGTTTTATGACATGGCTTTGATATATAGACCTATATATCGTGTGTGTGTGTGTGTGTGTGTGTGTGTATTTTAAATTAATTTAATACTACACTATCCCTCCTAACAGTCCTTAGAGTTTGTAGTTTTCACCAAATCAATGATCAGGCATTGAAAAAAAAAATACAGCTATTATAACACTGATCTTCTTGGAATCATCCTCGAATCATTCTTTGAGGATTCTTGATCCCAACCTGTTTTTCAGTTTAGGGGAACTCCTAAAGGCGCTATGTAGAAGCTTCTACAACAGGGGTTTGAAGAGTTCCAAACAGAGCCCCTTTAGCAAACAAAGAACCCTTGATGAAGCCTTTTTAACTGTAATAATAAGATTTTAAAATAGCGCTTCCATTGCTTTTCCTTTTGTCAATGAAGATCTTATACCTCTGTGGAGCCGGTGAAGGCCACTTTGTCGATGCCCATGTGGCTGGCAATGGCTGCCCCTGCTGTTGGGCCAAAACCTGGCACAATGTTCACCACTCCAGGAGGAAAGCCGGCCTGTGAACGAAAAAACAAGCACCCACTTCAAGAGTTTAGCTAAAAGTCATTAGGAATGCTAACAGACATAATTACTTAAAGGTGGGGCTTTTCTATAGAGGCCAAAAATAAACTGATTAATGGGCTACAAGTGATGGTAAAAGAGGTGAAAACAAATGACATACATGACAAGTCACAGCCTGCCAGTTTGAAAAATAATGCACACAAAGAAGCGTCTTCCTTTGAAGCCTCTAAAGCACACTCATTCATGCAATTCAAATTCATGACGAGAAAAAAAAGCTCGCCTATAGGATTAAACAGAAAGTTGAGAGGTTGGCGAGTCCTGAAGTTTCACTCATCATCACTGTTTACAGTTGATAAACATTCAGACTTGAAATAATAAAATAAGTAATGTAATGAAAAGCTCATGGACCCACTAACCTAAATTCAACTGATTATTAATGTTTAGTGTTTCTTTTAGGAGTCCAGTGTAAGAACCGCTTTTTGTACTCTTAAGAATTCAATTCAATTTTAGTTGTATAGCGCTTTTAACAATGGACGTTGTCACAAAGCAGCTTTACAGAAATATATAATATTTTAAATTTATAAATTTAGCCCTAATGAGCAATGTGCAATAGTGTAACCAGGAACTCGTGAGCTTATGAGCAACATATGAATGTGAGCATCAGAGTTTTTGCTCAATTCATTATAGTTTACATAACACAAAGTCTATTTTGTTGAAGTTATCAGCTGTTCAATGACGGAGACTTGATTGCAAAACTGTTAGTAGCAATTGCAGTCCTAACGCTATCATAGCAATACTGTTTGTAGCAATTGCGGTCCTGAGTTATCTTCATGGTTTTTAAGTGGTACCATCCACAGTAATCTCACTGATCTTTTGGCTGTCCATATGGAGCCATCCTCAGCAGCAGCGAGTGGTTTTCAGGTGATGAGAACTCCAACCAGAAGTAGGGCATCAGGATGGATCAGGCAGGTATGGAAGGAGTCAGGATCACTGGGATCTCAGAAGTGAAAAACCCATAACTATCTGAAGAACCTTAATTAATGTGGGATAATTTTTCGTCTCATACACATTAGTTTGTGCCGGTGTTCATTATTTGTTAACACTTAAACACTAAATTGTTGTATTACTTTGTTGACATTATTTATGGTGTTTTAAGGGGAAGTGGTGGCTTAGTGGTTAAGGCTCTGGGTTTCTGATCAGAAGGTCAGGGATTCAAGCCTCAGCACTGCCAAGCTGCCACTGCTGGGCCCTTGAGCAAGGCCCTTAACCCTCTCTGCTCCTGGGGTGCTGTATCATGGCTGACCCTGCACTATGACCCCAGCTTCCTAATAAGCTGGGATATGTGAAGAAAAGAATTTCACTGTGCTGTAATGTATATGTGACAAATAAAGGCTTCTGCTTCTTAATACTGTAATTCATGGTTTATCAATGTTAACTATTGCTGTAAGTAGTGATAGTTCAGAGGACAATGTAACTTTCTTTATTTGCTCAAACATTCTTTTAATCCATGAATTATTGTGGAAAAATAACATCAATTATTCCAAATGATTTTGATCTCACCTCCTTGATGAGCGCGCCGACATGGAGGGCCGTCAGTGGAGTCTCCTCAGCCGGCTTGATGACCACTGTGTTTCCACAGCACAAGGCTGGAGCAATCTTCCACATGAACATTAGTAGAGGAAAATTCCACTATAATGATCAGACAGCAAAAAAAAAAAAGTTAGACTTTTACATGTCATCGGTTTGTCTGAATCCAGTCTGCATGAAACGACCAACTAGGTGAAGACTGTACTAGATCATTTACTCCTAATCCTGTGGAAAGCTACAGACAATGTGTAACTGATAGCCATAGCGTGACGTGTTTGATGTCTCAATGCAGATTAGCTCTCTAAATGTCTGTCAGTGGAAAAAAGACATCGTTGAGAACGCAGGTAATTCTAGAAATCATGAAAACATGCCAGGCAGATTGTTCACACGGGGGGTGAGGAACGCGGTGGGCAAAATGACTAGCTCGATCTCCACAATTCATACACATACTGTCGTCAATTTCTTGTTTATCGCTCACCGTTTTAACCTCTTTAGCTCTCTTTAGCTTGAGATGGAGTCACTGAAATTTTTTGGATTATGCTTGAGACAGAACTTCCTGTTTTTGCTTTCTTGGTGAGTCACACTCTTCGTGTGCCAGTCAAGCTCTCAGTAATCACCCGTACAGATTTATGATCCAATCTCTCGTGTCTAATGCTAATTTCCCTGTGCTTTTTTGGAAGAAAATACTATCCATCTCTTTCAGAACTTCAATTATAAATAAGATGAGGATTTTTTTTCCTTTCACCATCAAAGTCAGTAACATGATATATACAGTAGATCAGGATCTGAGTCACTCAGGAAAAAAATCTCTCATTACACCAACCACATTTGCTAATTATTATCCTAAGCAATGATGGATGTTGTCATAGATGCACAGACATCCTCACAAAAACAATCCAGATCCTGCTATGAGAAATGTGGACGTGTTCGGGATTAAGTTTTGTAGAATTCAAGATTAAGATTGAATTACTAGTGAATGGGTGGCATTTTGTTTCATAGCCATAGTGAATGGGACATGATCACTGATTCTTAAGAATATTAGGTATAAAACAGGCAAAACAGTTACATAATGGACTGCAACAGTGGATTTCTGAATGACACAGATGTGATGTGTGTGTACGTAATATACTGTATGTCAGTATTAATCCAATATGAACTATTTCTGATAGTGTGTGCGTACAGTGGCATTGTCTCCTATAGCCAACGCCTGCCTAGTTTCTGTTACAGCTCAGTCTAGGAAACGCCCAGACTCTCTCTCTCTCTCTCTCTCTCTCTCTCTCACACACACACACACACACACACAAACACACTGCATACATAGGATTAAGGTTCTCTGAAATACTTGAAATAGCTTCTTTTGTCTAGTTTTGAAATAGAACTAGATTTGTATGCTTTTATAATTCACTTGGAATGCAATATTTAAATAAAATGACAATAATACCATTATTATTAGCATTATCATTAAGAGTTATGGTAACACTTTACTATAAAATCTACATAAAATAATCCTAACTAATAACTAACAGAAAAAACCTAATTCTTTTATAATAATGAATAAATACATGCACTAATCAGGAAATAAGGAAGTGTATACATTAAGGGTCAAATGACTCATATATAAATATCCATTAATAATGGTAATAGAAGAGCTAACATCATAAACATCATGTACATTATTAGTGCCCCTTTTGTACAAAATGTAGGTAAATCGAGGCGGCACAGTGGTGCAACAGGCAGAGTTGCTGCCTCACAGCTCCAGGGCCCACGATTTGATCCTGAGCTCGAGTTACTGCCTGTGCGGAATTTCGCATGTTCTCCCGAGTCTACACGGGATTCCAATACGAATGTAATTTAACCCGAACTATAAGTATCTTGGTATAATTCACAATTTGATCCTAGCACTACTACCACTTGTTTTGAGACAACCTGCTCAAAATCAAATCACTTTATTGGTATGAGTTTGCAAAAATGGGTGTGGTGATGATTTTGCAGGAGGTTGATCTGTTCAAGCACATGGTAAGCATTGCGGTATATCCTAATAAGAATACTTCTTGATATATATTATAAAATTGTTTCATGCCACAGGTGAAACTTTTTAACAATATGTACATTTCATTTGTATGTATAATATATCCTGTATTTAGGTTTTGGTGCTGGAAAACAAAAATAAGTTACCTAACAAGTTAACAAGATGTTAATTCATAACAAATACCATTATTAGTATATCCAAATGACTGACAGTTAGCTGTTACTGTATTCTCTGCATTGTTTGCTGAAGTGCTATGGATTCCTCCTTAGTTAAGTATTAATATATGCTTATTTGTGGACCTTATAGTTCCAAGGGTTACACCGAACTGCATTACGTAAATGAGGATCTGAAGGGCATCTGGATAAAATGTCATTAACCTGAGGATGACATCACATTATGTTGTCATTAAGACCTTTCAATTTGCCTATCCAAAGCACCTCCTACGCATCACTTCTAGTTTCCGTCCATAATGCACAGATACAATCATATCTGTAGACATAACACACAGTGAAAAAAGATGAGAATTGCATAAACTTACTGGAATGATTGCTCCACACACGCCAATCGGCTCATGTTTGGTGAAGCACAAGAAATTGTCATCTGGTTAGAAACAGAAACGAGGAGTGAGTAAGATTAGCAGCACACTGAGCATTCCTTTGGTACACAACCTCAAACAAAAATCTTACAAAGACAATCACAGGCATGGTCATTAACATATACAGTGTGTATACATCCTGCCATTTTTTTTTTTTTTTTTTGCAAAGGCACAGCAAGGTGTGTGAGAAGCTCAAGCTGGACTTTGAGCTCAGGTTCTGATGTACTACATTGTTTGTCACCTAACTTTCCCTTTTCTTCCCTCTCTTTCTCTCAGGCATCAGATATCCTGCCAGAGGTGATATTTTATCACATCTTCTCTTGTCTGGGGTTCTTCTTCAGTACGTGTTTTGGAGAAGACCCTGAATGACTTAGCACTTCCTCTTTCGCACATGCTCAAAGTGAAGAAGTTTAACACAGGATGTGTTGTCACGGTGTAACATCTATTTATCTTTTTATCTATGACAATGCTGTCTGTGTCTCATTGACATTCAGTTTTCATGTTAATTTTGTATTGCATAGCCAAAATTAATTGGTTATTGAGTATAGTTGAAGAAGTCTATATCTATTTTTAGAATGCTAGCTAGTAAACTCACTAGTACATCATTCAATATAGCTATATAAATGTATATACTGTATATACATTGTTATTTTAATGCTTTGTCAAAACTGTAACTGCCTTTGGTGTAACTGAATGGATATGAAATGAATTGAATTGATAATTAGCTAGTTAGGTAACTAGATAGATAGATAGATAGATAGACCAATCCATTTGGGTGCAAAAGATATCATGCACTTATGACAAACTGAAGAAGCAATATGACATTAAGTGTGTTAGGTCTCACTATTTTTGTTGCAAAAAATAATAATCACTAATAAATAATTTGATATATCGATTTTCCCATAAAAATGTGAAATTTGTATCAATTTCAATGCTTTAGCAATGCTGTACCTGTTTCAACAGTCATGCCAATAAAGCTCTTGGAACTGATTTGAATTGAATAATTACCAGCTAATTATGTATTTGTCTGTTTAGATAGATTCTGCTAGCAGTAGCAACATTTTTTCTGGTCAAAATCTATGGAGGATGCAAACTTTTGCACTTCCACTGTACATAAACCACCACAATATGCAACCAAACAGACACTTACAACATACATACAGTACAAGCTTGTGATTTAGTATACTACTAAAAACAGATAGAATCAATTCTAATTCTGTAAAGTCCTAAAGACACAATATGAGCAAGCAAAACAAAGGATTAAGCAGCACAGTAAGCATTACTGACATTTTACAGCATCAAAGGTCATCTATCAAACTTCTCCATTGCTTAACTGTATAGTTGCAAATAACAAACTGAAGATAAGTGTCAAGTAACTTAACCGTCCACCCTTCCTCCCCACCCCCTGCTTCCTCCTGCTCCTAAAGCCATACTATTCACCCACACCACTGTCACTTCTGAAAAAGCATCACACACACTCACACACACGTACATGACATTTCACCCCCGCGCGAGTATGACGGAGCCACGCCTGTTAATCTGCCAAAGCCGCCCTCTCCAAGACCTGACCTTCTCGTGTTTCTCCACGCTGCAATGTGTCGGCGGGATTACAGACTCGCCGACTCCCTTCCCACAATGCTCATCTCTGCCTGGCATCAGCCAGAGGTCCCTTTTTCCTGCCGATCTCCCACGTCTGCTTATCAAAGGTTACATTTCCATAGCAGATGAGTGGTGTAAGGATTCTGAACAGTAAACCTAAAGTAAGGTTCACGTTTGTTTTGCTTTAGAAGAAGACCACATCAGAAATGTCATACTGTAATTGTTACATAGTTGTTATAGGTAAAATTCGTTCCCTCTGTGTGTGCAGATAAATTGTTCCAAACCCACTGGGTGATTGTTTTGGCTTGTCACGGGCAGGAACCTCAGGATTAACAGAGATGTGCCCTGTCAGGAACATGCATCTCTGACCCCCTCGCTCTCCGGCTCATCTGCGGTCGCACCTCACCGATTAGGATCAGAGCCTCTTCCTTTTGCTTTGTGCTCCGGGCCCTTTCGTCTCTGAGCGCTTTATTTGAATCTAATCAGGAGGAAAGCGGGCAGCTTTTTTTGTCTATTGGATCTCCTGAAGTGACAAGAACACTGGTGGAGAGGAAGAATTAGAGAGGGGAGCGAGCTACCACCCAGAGCTAAAGAGAATCCATACACCACGTTCGGCTGGCGCGTCGGCTCATTTCACTGCAGTAAACATTGAGATGTTTAACGGGTTCTGCACTTTCAACACGATACACGGACCACCAATATGGTCAGGCTTTTCAAAAGAGTTTTCAAAAGTGACATTTGTTTTGAAACACTCACCCACTGGCATGGTCTTGCCATGGATCTTATCAGCCCAGCCGGCGTAGTATCTCAGTGTTTTGATGCTTCCTTCCAGATCAACAAAGAATGACTGCAGAAAGGGTTTCCCAGTGTCCATAGTCTCCATGGTCTGTAAATGGAGGAGTAATAAATTCACTAAGTACAAAATGGCCTCTTGATCTAAGATCATTCCTTTATAACTCATATTACAAAGTGAAATATTTCAGTCCTGTCAATAATTTGGTTTTTTAACTCCTACACAATGAGTTTAACATTTTACTTTTAACACAGTATGATAAATGTAACGAGAAGCTAATTTTATTACAAGCAAATTACAAAAAAAATGAGCCATATTTCAGAACATTTGATAAATCACGTTTGTGCCGGATTGGGAAAAATCTTCACACTGTGAAATGTTGACATTTTTTTCTATATATAATTCTGAAACCTCACCTGACACACCTGAACTGAAATATAGTTTTCTTTTGCATGTATCTCAACCAAAAGTAAACTTATAGCATCTTAAAAATCTGAGTGAAAAGTGAAAAGGGAGAAAATGGGATTTAGTGTTAATTCTGACTGAGGCACAGGAGCACAGTGGACATTTTGACAGCCAGAATCTGATTCTAAACTGATTTGATTAAACTTAGGTCCATTTTGCTACAGCACACAGACTTGATCCAACAACTTGATCAAAATTGAAATTCATGAAATTCACCATTTACCACTATCAAAATGTAAATAAAAACATTTCCACGTCGGTTGGTGAAATTTACGGTTTCTTGAAACTGAGGTGTCAAAATATGTTAATGGAAGAAAAAAGGGGTTTTTTTTTTGGTTTGTTTTTTAAGTAAAACTCAGTTTTTCTACTTTTTTGTTTTCTAGAATTCAGCCACAGCAATGAGAGGTTTTCCAAGACCACTGCATATATGTAATAATGTCATTGTAACTGTTAGAATATTTTTAAATGGTTGGTTTTGCTCTTGGATTACTCTTGGCCCAGCTCAATATTTCACCCCTGTAAAATCAGGTCATCCCATTTTTCCAAACATATTTGCAATGAATAACTGGAAATAGTGTTTTTGTGAAATCAGTATCTCTAACTGTATAAACTTTATTGTTGTAACTATCGCAGATTTCCATATCAGAGTGTTGCATCATCCAGGTGTCAGGACAGAGATTGGAGAAAAGATGTGCACATAATTAAAAGAAATGCACTAAGCAGTCGCTAATAAATGACCGTTTTTATATGCGACAGAAATGCCAAGGATTTAATATGCTCTGGGATCAAGAGTTCAGAAATGAAATAATAACAATTATAATAAACTGAAGCCTGGGAGATGGAGAACAATGACTGCCATCGGCGGAACTGGCAGAACTTTTCCTCCTGAGAGCTGTTATTCTGGCAAAGTAGATCATTCATGATGGACGGATTACTAAATGAGTTTCATAAGCACTGAGCGGGTTGCTGTGTGCTGTCTAATATTCACGACTGTCCTTTATATACGCTTACTGGCCACTTTAATGGGAACACCTATACCCTTGTGCATTCATGCAATTATCCAATCGGCGAATCGTGTGTCAGCAGCGCAATGCATAAAATCGTGCAGAGACAGGTCAAATGCTTTAGAATGGAGAAAAAAAAATCTGATTTTAGTGACTGTGGCATGGTTGTTGTCACCAGATGAGCTGGTTTGAGTGTTTCAGAAACCACTCATCTACTGGGATTTTCACACACTCTAGAGTTACACAGTATGGTACATTAAAAACCAAAAACAAAAACATCCAGTGAGCGGCAGTTCTGCATTCGAAAATGCTTTGTTCATGAGAGAGGTCAGAGGAGAATGGCCAGACTGGTTTGAGCAGACAGGAAGGCTACGGTAACTCAAATAACCACTCTTTACAATCGTAGCGAGCAGAAAAGCTTCTCAGAATGTGCAACATGTCAAAGCTAGTGACGGATGAGCTACAACAGCAGAAGACCACATCGGGTTTCAGCCAAGAACAAGAATCTGAGGCTTCAGTGCGCACAGGCTATATATTACCAGTATTAATGATTCAATAATATTTTATGTGTTTTTCTCTCTAAGAGAAGATCCACACTTAAGGGATTAGTATGCAGGGTGGCATGACTAGTCTGACATTTGAGTAAAAGCAGATCCACCAATGTTGTTATTGTGATATAGAATATTAGGTATATTTCATCATTTCTGCGCAGTAAGAGCCAATCACTGACTAAACTGGCAATTAAACTGAGGTAACAGAATTGTATTAAATCTGAGCCTCACTATGTAAGGGACTGCTGATGTATCGATAAGCAGAAAGAGACCGAGAATCACTTATCTACTTTTTTCTTGGAGAGTAACTGAAATTTTTTCTAATTAAGGCATGTTTGCCATTTGCATGCATTCTGGAAATAATACGTCTCTCCCAGCTGCAAACCTTCATTCCCAAGTGCACGCTCTAATTTAATTCAACTTGGCAGTACAAATTAAGTCAATATTATAAATATATTAATACTGTATACTTAAACATTAAAAACTGGATGTGCACTCGAATGTGTGTGAGGGGAGAATGCGAAATTGCTCATGATGTCATTGTGTTTTTCTGCCAGTGCCATTGTAAATTCGAAGTTGGCTGCTTTCTGTAGCAACAACAGTTACACAAAAGTTTGACTAATCATTAAGAACTTGGACAAAATAAAAAAAAATTCTCAATACACAGGAAAAATATGAATCTCTTTATGACAAAGCTCAAAGGAACAGTTCAGCCAAAAATGACATTTACACAACTTCCCCCTTACGCCAAATGGAGTTGATCAGCCAAGATATGTTTGGTGTCCTAAGTTCGCTTCTTTAGCTTTGCACTGGAGCTGTGAGGCTAATGCAGCTAACACGTAAACGAAGCGCATAGCCTCTAGTTGGATATTTTGCATTGCAACTGAATGCCTGTATAAGACAAGAGTAAAAAACTGCAGCTTAAAGCTAGAATTATGTTTCTCCTCATGTGTTTTGGGTGTAACTAGTGTCAGATTCAGGTAGGAAGTTTGGCAATTGATTTTGGAATTTAGCACCTTAAAAGTGCTCCAATATGATTCTTCTCTTTCTGAAAATGTTCATGTACAAATGGCATTAATGAACTTCTGTATGTGATGATTAAGTAAAACGTTTTTGCACAGTGCTGAACTTGTGGCTATTAGCTTCTCCTGCTTATTAGTTTTGTAGCTCCAGAGAAAAACTGAAGCAACAGACTTTGGACATCAAACTTGTCTTGGCCGACACACTACTTTTGGTGAAAGTGAAAAATATGTACATTTCATTTTTCGTCATATTATCCCTTTTAACCACATAAAACATAAGCGAGAAGGACATAAAATGGCATAATGCCAGTTCAACAATTTGATTAGGAAACTGCTGTGGAATTATAGACGTTTTAAGAGGATTACTCATAGAATTCAGTAGCTAATCAAAAATAATGTCATGATCTTTACTGGTACAACATAACTTTAATGATTTTTTAAACATTTTCCTATCACTCGATCCTGAGCTCGGGTTAAACATCTGCTTGTGTGGATTTTTGCATGTTCTCACCATGTCCACGTGGGTTTCTTTCATGGGTTCTCTGTTTTCCTCCCAACTTCCAAATAACATGCTGGTAGGCGAATTAGCTATGCTAAATTGTCCCCAAGTGTGAATGGGTGTGTGAAAGTGTGTGTTTGTGCCGTCCTATCCAGGGTGTATTCCTGCCTCGCACCTACTGTTCCTGGGATAGGCTCTGGAGCCACCATGACCCTGACCAGGACAAAGCGCTTACTGAAAATGAGTGAATGATTTTCTTAATACTGGTATAATATCACAGATTAGTTGCACTAATAATGAAGATAGGGCAGTTAAGGAAGAAAAGAATATGAGAGTAATAAAAGATTACACCTACACTGTTGAAATAACTTCCAAATCCATGCTCAATTAACATGTACACATCTGAGTACAACCAACCTTCAATGTTCAATTAGCCCTAACAGTGTTTGTTTGACCAGCTGAAGTGAGTTAAAGTTAAACTAACATTCTGGGTGTGAAATCAACACTGGACTTTTTGCAACGTGCCATTTAATCTTCACGACTGTGCTTTTTTTGCTCGTAGCTCCTTTTTTCAAAGCTGAGCCTTTTATTCAGTGAGCCCCTGACACCTGTGGCAGTGTGTGACAGACGCGCTCAGACAGGCGTGTTAAGCAGCGCCGGGGGGAAGCGAACTACTGTTTGCACTCACAGCGAGCAGACTGCGCTCCCTCTCCAGCAGGTCAGCCAGCACATTCAGTAAGCGGCCCCGGCTTGACGCGTCCATCCTCCTCCATGCTGAGCCTTGCTTTAACGCCGCTCTCGCTGCCTCCACTGCTTTGTCCACGTCAGCCTGAGGACACAAAGCTGTCATATTACAACTTCATTTAAAAAAAAACAAACGGAGAACTCGTGTTTTGTTCATTCAATCTATCCAGAATTGAACTGGTTTTATAGACATTATATATAAGAAATCAAAACTCTAAGCTTATAAACAGCTGGTGTAAAGTTACAGTGTTATTCAAATTACTACATTTGTTTCAGACTGAACATTGAAAAATTCAGTGTTAAATCTCTGTAGCACTTCATGTGGTGTTGGAAGAATTCTTACAAGTTGAGTTAACTCCTACAGTGTTCCATACAGCTAGTATTTATAACGACGAATCTTGAAATAACAGTGCTGAATTAACACTACCGCTCTTACAGTGGAAAACAGCGTCCCGTGTGTTAAAGTAACTCTTATAGTGTTGAGTGAGCATGCACATTGATGGGTCAAAACTTACAGTCTTGAATCAACAGTGCTGAATTCATGCCCACAGCTGTTAAATAGTGTTGAATTAAATAGTGTTGAATTAACAATACAGTTCTTATAGTCCTCATTAGCATCTGTAGTAAAGTACCTCCTACAGCGTTGAGCTAACATTTACAGTGACGAGTTAAAATCTAGTCTTGAATTAATAATGCTGAATTAATACAATGAGCTAAATAGTGTTGAATTTACACTACATCTGTTAAATAACTTTAAATAGCATCCGCTGTGTTAAAGTTACTCCTACATGGTTGAGCTAGTATTTAGTGATAAGTTAAAACATAGTCTTGAATTAACTCTTGAATTAACATTTAACAACTGATTTAACCAGAGTTACCACTGTTAAATAGTGTTGAATTAATGCTACAGCTGTTAAATAGTGTTGAATTAACACTACAGTTGTTAAATAGTGTTGAATTAACACTACAGTTGTTAAATAGTGTTGAATTAACGCTACAGCTGTTAAATAGTGTTGAATAGTGTCTACAGTGTTGGTGTAACTCCGATCCATTTACAGTGATGAGCTAAACTTACAGTCTTGAATTAACAGTGCTGAATTAACATTAAAATTGTCATTGTTTAATAGTGTTGAATTAATACTACAGCTCTTATAGTGTTAAATAGCATCCACAGTGATAAAGTAACTCCTACAGTGCTTGCATTTACAGTCATGAGTTCAAATGTGCATTTTAGAATTAACTTAACACGCATGACTTAAGAGTGTTGAATTAACACTACTGCAGTTAAATAATGCTGAATTAACACTAGAACTGTTAAATAGCATTAAATTGCATCTGCAGTGTTAAAGTAACTCCTGTCGTGTTGAGACAGAGTGGTTAAAACATGCTGAATTATCACCTAGAGCTGTTAAATGCTGAATCAACACTACGGTTGTTAAATAGTGTTGAATTAACACTTTACAGCTTAGAAATGATTTTTAATAACACTACAGCTCTTATAGTGGTGTAATAGCATCTGCAGTGTTGAAGTAACTCCTACTGTGTTGAGCTAGAATTTACATATGTTGTGTACATGTTGTGTTAAAACATAGTCTTGAATGAACTGCTGACTTAACACCTACAGCTGTAAAACAGTGCTGAATTAAATAGCGTTCTAATGCCAGTGTTAAATAGCATCTGCAGTATTAAAGTGTTGAACTTCTGCAGTGTTACAGTAACACAAATCAAAGAACACTGGAAATATTTCTTCAAACACTTACTAAAATGTCAGATTTAAGAAGTTCGCCCGGATAGAAAAAAGTTGATCCAAATTTTTTTGGTGTTTAAGTTTGATGTGTGTGTGTTTAAGACCCAAAATAGCCCAACTTACTTACTATAGTTAGTGTTACAGAGCAGTCAGGAGGTTGTTAGAATGGTTAACTCTAGGCTATGCACTAACAGTGTGTTGTAAAAAGGCAAAGCTGGAATGATAACTGTGATAAGCTCTAAAGACTCACTTTATCAGCCTCTTGCACGTCGCAGAGTTTCACACCTGTTGCAGGGTTGAATGTAGGAAAGGTCTTTCCTTTCACAGAGCAGTGCCACTCGTTATTGATAAAAAGCTACAACGTGGAGACACAGAGAGAGAGAGAGAGAGAGAGAGAGAGAGAGAGAGAGAGAGAGACTGGTTTATTATTTTTATGATACATATTTCTTGTTATTCATACATCCAGAAGTCCTGGGGAAAAATAAATAAATAAATACAGCCCATTACGCACAGACCCTGAGCACGAGTGGTTCTCATGAACTAGAATTTCTCATAGGATGTGTAAATATATACATATTTATAACACAAAAATATGTCATCAGTTTACCTTGGTGTGTTTGATGTCTGAGATCTTCTGAGGTTGTGGTAAACTCACATTCTGCGCCTCTCCGTTCTCTGTAATCCCGTTCTGCGCCATGACAGAGCAGTGTGTGTGTTTGTGTGTGTGTGTGTGTGTGTCTCTGTGTGTGTGTGTGTGTGTGTGTATAGGTGTGTGATAAAGCAAGTGCACCTTTTCTGAGTGAGTAAGTGAGTGTGTGTGTATTTATAAGCGCTGCGTAAAGGTCCTCCCCTCTCCGAGCGCGCACTCCGCCCATGCGGCTTCCACGGGAAATCACACACACTCCGGCTTTTCTCTTTCATCAACGCGATAAACATGAAAAATACGAGAAGCTCCATGATCACAATAACCGTTTCCGAGAAACTGGGTTTCGCTTTGAATGCGCAAAAAGTGCGATTTAATAAGAAGACACGCAGGTGCGCTCAAGTGCAAGCATAAGACTGAGATTAAAACCCTCAGGGAAAAAAAAAATCACAGATATTTAATAACATTCCTAATATGCAATATTCCTCTATGTGGAAAAACATGTTAAAGTGCATGTTAAGATGTTATGCCCTGAAAGTGCACTTGTGAATTCAAGTAAACAGATGTGCCAGCATGTGAAAAGAATTATTCATGGGAGAAAATAACTGAAAAAAGGCTCTATCATGTGAAAAAAATCTCAGGTGAAAAGAAAAACACAGACACTCCATGTGAAGCAGAAGTGTCCACAAACCACATGTGTAACTTTCACATATGAACCATGTCATGTCATTCTGTAAGTTCAGTTCTCTTACAGTAGAGCTTGTTATTACAGAGGAATTATAATTTCAGGACTGATAGGGATAGGCTTAGTCCTGATATACAAAATGTACATTTAGAACAAAATTAACAAGATGTTTGATACCAACAAGGCTTCTGTTGTGTAAGGTGTCACAGAGGTTCCTTCATTTTAACAAGTAACAAAAAAAGGTCAAATACTGTTCCAGTGACGTAGGCTAAGACAGCAGTTCTCAATTTTAACTGTAAAAATAAATTCCATGGACCTGCTCAGTACAGGTTTAGTTCATGAACATCATTTAAATGTGCACAATATTTTCTAGAACTATCTGTCTAGAAGTCATACTATCCCTTTTAACCGCATAAAACGTAAGAGAAGGACATAAAATGGCAAATGCCAGTTCAACAATTTGATTAGGAAACTGTTTTAAGAGGATTACTCATAAAGTTCAGTAGCTAATCAAAACTAATGTCATGATCTGTACTGGTACAACAGTAAATGATTTTACTACTTCACATTTTCCTATCACTCGATCCTGAGCTCGGGTTAAGGATCTGCTTGTGTGGATTTTTGCATGTTCTCACCATGTCCACGTGGGTTTCTTTCATGGGTTCTCTGGTTTCCTCCCAACTTCCAAATAACATGCTGGTAGGCGAATTAGCTACGCTAAATTGTCCCCAAGTGTGAAAGAGTGTGTGAAAGTGTGTGTTTGTTCCGTCCTATCCAGACCTGCTCAGTACAGGTTTAGTTCATGAACATCATTTAAATGTGCACAATATTTTGTCTTGAACACTTTAGACCTTTCAGCTCCTTTCCACCATCAAAACACATTAGAGTTATTATTTGAGTTATTAACCCATTCAATTCAACTGACCCTGAAAGTATATTCTTTATATATATATATATATATATATATATATATATATATATATATATATATATATATGTATTGCACTATATACTTGATATTGCATTTACATTTGTATATTTTGTTTAGTAGATGTATTTTAAAGGTACATTTGGTAAGATTAGGTCTCTAACAGTTAAGTAGGTGGAGTCAATATTTAATTTTTTTTTCTTTTTTTACTCTGTGAACCAACACCCTGTTCCCACCCATGTTCGTGAAGCTCAGGTGGCCTGTAGAGTAGAGTGTCTATAAAATGACTGACAGGGGCACAGCCAAACACACACAAGCATTCCGGACCGGAAATCAGTTTTCCAAATGGTTTTCTCAGCCACTGAATTAACTTCTGCTGAGGCCATGGCTTAAACTTTTATATTTGATCATGTTCTATATATCTTCCAGGTTATTTGTACAAGTACGAAATTTTAAAAATTGACTGTTGCACTTTATATATATATATATATATATATATATATATATATATATATATATATATATATGAAAAAATATATGTCCAGTATTTGTCAGCGGAGCTACCAAAAGCATTTCAAAGAGCAATTTTCAAATAAACTGACAAATAAAAGACTTAAATAGATGAATAACTACAAGAATTCAGTAATAAATATAGTAATTTTGATAATAATAGGTACTAAATTTAAAAAATCACAGCCCCTCTGGCTATGCTATCCCCTCGGAGTCCCCTGATCCCACTTTGAGAGCCACTGTGCTAAGATATAAATAGTAAGAGATCAAAATCAAGCTTTCAGTTCTTAAAACCTTCTTTCCTATGGCAAGACCTCTTTCTTTTTGATCATTTGAAACTATTTTTCTGTTGATTGTGCGCTACCTTTTGTACTGCTGTCTAAAAGGTGTACTACCCTCACATTTTTGTGGTTGAGAAATATTACAATACAGAGGTACTTTTTACTTTTTCCGCCCATAAATCATGGGAGGATGCAAATTTTTCACTCACAAATATATTGCTAAATTTAGCTTTGCCAAAAAAAAGGTGCTAGTGAAACAGTATTACCACTGAAAGCTAGCATTTTAGCATTATTTTTTTCCTCAGACACAAAATTTGAAGGAAAGAAAAACAATTATTATTATGACACCTGCAGTAATATCAGAAAACAACACTGGAATGCAATTCATTATATCAATACTATATACTTCCTGTAAGTGTTTGAATAAACTGTTACTGTGGTGAATTAAAACTTGAAGTGTTATCCCTAAACAGATTACTGGGGTGAATGAGTTAAATAAGTACTGTAAGATATTATTCAAATGCTCTAAGTGTGAATTTAATACCTAGAGTAAGACTCAGTGTAACTCACAATGTGAGGTGATTCAGCACTGGGATTTGTTACAATTAGCACATCCGTGAATTTCATGAAACACGCAATTGACACTATATACAAAATTTATATCAACATTTTTAACACAGTATTCCCAACTTTTAGCAGTTGAGTTACTTGAGGTGAATTGAGTTTAGTAATTAATTTATATTAATTATGTTGTAATGCTGCTTTGCAGTCATCCTGAATCCAATGTTATGATATTTAGTGCATTTTAAATCTTTCTTAATATTTATATTTATCCGTATATCAATGGAAAATAATCAGTCTCTAATCAGGGAAGAAGGGAGGTGCTGATATAAAGACAACAAAGTCTCATCAGGATACAAATCACATTACATGAATAAAAACGTCCAAAGGCTAAGATCAAGATCATAGCCATAAAATATCTCCAGAATAATCAAAATCTTAGTGTTATTACCCATCAAACACAGCACTCTTATTACCCCATCAAACACATCACAGTCGCTGAGATGCCCTAAAATGAATCTGGCAGCCACAGTATGCATCTGCCATACGGTAGGAGCGAGATTCAATTGTAAGCCAGTGCAAGTCTACAAAGAGATGTGTGTGTACCATCATACCATTCAGTGTTCCAATTTCCATACAATCTATCTGTCTATCTATCAATCTATATATCTATACATATATATATATATATATATATATATATATATATATATATATATATATATATATATACACACATCAGTTTACTGAGGAATATTTACTGGTTTTACAGCCTCAGAAGCACTTTGCTTGCACAGCGGATGAAGGACTTTTGCTGAAATGTTCTGTTTCACTGGAAAGTTTGAGTACTACGCCCAACTCTGTATCACATCTGCTGTTGTAGCTTTAATGTTAGGTTTGAAATGTAATAATAAATCAGAAATTAGTTTTTATTTATTAAGTAGACAGTATTTTTTTAAATTGTAAGAATCAGCAGCGAACTGTAAATAAGAATTAGATAAATTCATGAAGTTAAAATGTACAAAATGTAATATATATATATATATATATATATATATATATATATATATATATATATATATATATATATATATTAAAGATGAAAACTGCTGCTAAAGGTTAATGAACTGTAGATAACTCATCTAGCTTCCATTCCAGCATACAGTTGCTTATTAGCTGGACTGTCAACTTTAATTTGGACATAAGTATTAACAAGTTTGTGTGTGGGTGTGTGTGTGTGTGTGCACGTGTGTAACCAGGACAACGAATATGAAATAATTAATGAATGGTTAATGAAGAATTCACATCCACATGTTAACCCTGTCACCATCTTTTAACACTTTGATTGCTTTTCCCACTGCCCGCTGTTGATCAAAAATACATCCAAGATAAAATAATATCATGTGCTGTGCCTGAAAATGCTAGTTTGTACTTTTCCATTCTGTTTTCATCTAAACTACCCAGTCCAGAGTGGTTCATGGCCTCAGACTACACTAACACTGAAGCTGAATTCCCCACCCCAAATTACTACGCAGTTGGATCTCAGTGCAGAAATTATTGGCCGTGTTGAGCAGTGGAAGTAATCAAGGACGGATTAATTGTCCAGCACAGTATTTGCAGCCCAAACAAGGTGGCTTTGATCAGGTGCTGGAAGGTCCAATCAGGGCTGACTGCAGCCCAAGGTGCCACAGACAAGCCCTGATGTTGCATTTTTGCACTTGGGCCTGATGAAGCCGAATGCGATTAGACACATGCAAAACAAATGCTTTTGTACAGCCAGGACAAAACCTTTCCCCGCTTCTCGGCTCATTTTCCTCCAACACTGTCGCCATTGTTTCCCCTCCACTGCCTCTCGTCACTCTCTACTTGTTGGAGTGTTAATGAGGACAGCGAGCTTTTCTCACTCCAGCGGCTTTCTAACACCTCCTAATGAGGAAGGATGGGCACAGAGGGAGAGGAGAGAGGGTGAGTGGGAGAGGTAGATATGGGGGAAGTGGAAAGGGAAAAGGGAAAGTTAAATAGGGAAAAAGGAAAGGAATGAGGGAAAGGGAACAGACCATGCAAAACAGAAAAACATAAAGGTTGTGAGGGAGAGTTTGAGAAGAAGCAAAACAGAAAACAAGGAAGTAGAGGAAGGGTAAAAAAGAAAAGGCTAACAGGAATGAAAGGAAAAAGGTAAGTAAGAAGGGATATGTGGATGGACAAAAATTAAACAACATGGACAGGTAGAATGGGAAAAGGAGAGAAAATACAAGATATTAGAGAAGGTTAACAGCAAAAAGATTCAAAGTTAAAGAAGAAAACGGAAAGTTAGATGAGTGAAAAGAAGAGGAAAAGAGTCATGTGGATATAGTTAAAAAAAGTAAAGTGGGAAGGGGTAGATATAAAAAAGAGGAAGGCAAATAAGGGAAAGAGGAAAATGTGGACACAAAACAACAGAAAGAATTTGGTAAACAGGAAAAGAACAAGGGAGACAGAAAGGGAAAAAAAAATAATAAAAAGAAATATAGAAGTTTGTCGTGAGGAGGAGGGAGGGATGGGCAGCGAAAGAGAGGAAAAAGGGGAAATGGGACAGATGAAGAAAAAAAGAAAAGGAAATCAGAGAAAGCTGGCCTGCACAAAATGGGAAAAGGGGGAAAAAAAAGAAAGTTAGAAAGGGGAGAAAAGGAAAGGAAAGGAAGCGATGAAGGAAAGGTAGATTGGGAAAGTAGATAAAAAGGCACATGAATACACATCAGAAAGTCTGTTTTAGGTGATGCCTCCAAGTCCCTCAGTTTAAAGTTGTTACGGTATTTTACTGGAGGTCAGGGGCATGATGGGAAAGCTGAAACAGGTGCCCTCATCCTCTTGCTTGGCTGCTCCTGATAATTGGTGTTCGGCACCTTTTCTAATGAAGGTCAAGTTTTTTTCCCCTCCTCATTCTTCAGAGCCATTGAGGAGCATTATATAGCTAACTAATTCTAATGACTGCGTCCTGACAGAAAACACTAACCACAGACACCAAAACACTGACATGAATAGATGTGTTTAATGGCTTATTTAGAGGATCATTGGTGTTGCTGAACTCCAACAATGTAAAAGGATTAAACAACCCACATACTGGGATCTTCTGAAGACCAAAACAAAGCCTGGATAAGACACAACTAAAAGGACGTGCTATTTTAAAATAGTACTTATTTAGCCTAAAGATGAAATTAGAAGTAAGTACACTGTAAAAATTTATAATTATATTAAATGTACTATAAACTTCCATCAATTAAGATGCATTTCACATAATAGTCAGTTGCTCTAATTAATGACAACTATTTAATGAAAATTGTTTTTTTTTTTTTAACATTTTTTCAACAACTTTTTTCCCTTACAGTAAAATTCATTGTTGAAAAAAGAAAAAAAAAAACAAAAAAACACAAAAACACCTGTTAAGTGATAGTAATTTGATATCACAGTTTGTCTAGAAAAAAGTAATTAATAATAAATATATAATTTAAAAATATGTACATGCACATGCAATGTACTGTAAAATTATAGTCATTTGATTATATTATAGTCATTTGATATACATTTAAGCCTACCTGTTAAAAATAGCTGTCTAGTTGCTGTAAATGTACACTCAGTGTCAATTATCTAAGTTTAATATCCATTTTTTAAATAATCATTTATAGCCATTTAATTATTTTTAATGTTGCTGATTTGACAGTCTTCAGATTTCAATAACAAAATGTCTTGTTTTATTTTATTGTCATATACTTAAACACATCAACACTCTTTCCTATAAGATTTTCTCATTATATGAAGATGTTGGCATGTTTTTTTGGAAAATATTTTGGACAGATTACATTTAACTTCCATTACTACTTCCATTTATTAGTTTTAAATTATAAAAGCAAACGTCGTATAGCAAATGTGTCTTAGCTGATTGACTATTTAACTATTTAATTGACAATTTAGATTTTTTTGTATTATTATTTTTTTTCCTGTATTAAAAATTCAATCCAAACGGCATCACTATGAAATCTCAGTCATCAAACAGAGCATCAACAGAGACATGTTGCCTCGGTACTCGGAGTCAGTGCACCCTCAGAGGTAGAGGTGCCAAGCGACTCGGTGCCCGCTCTGCCCAAGTTAGCGTGGAGGAGCACTGAGCCTGAGCTAACTCCCTCCAGGTGTGCATGGGCCTGCAAACAAAGAGCCTTTTCAATGTCCTGCATGAGAATGAAGAGGCCTTGGGTTTGGCGCAAAAATATTCCAGGTAAAAAAGGAACACTACATGAGCAGGTGGTAATATTCTGTTACAGCGGCGCAGTGGCCTACGAGCCTCAATTAAGTCGGTCCCTTGTTTTCAGTGGCAAAAACAAGGACATTAATTAAAGCAGCCACAAACATAATACAGGGCTATGAGCACTGCCTGAGAGTGTATCGTCAGTTCCTACCCATTTGAGTGTTAGACCAGGTGGGGAAGATAGCTGGTCAGTGTATTATATTTGGCCTCGAGTAAAGTACATGAAGGACAGCTGATGTTATAACCAGGACCACACACAGAGTCCTTTTGAACTTTTTTGGGATGCAGGGTGATTATATTAACCATTATCATCATATTCATCAAAACATCAAAACACTTTAGCCACATACTATCCACATACTGTAGAACATAAGCAAAGAACAATCCATTTAGGTCTATTACAGATAATTACAGTCTATAACAGTACATTTTCTGAAATATCACAACTTAACCCTTTAAAACCTTTAAAGTCTGGAGATATTTTTTTGCTATACATAAGAAAATTCTCTGCTCCAAGTCAGATTGTTGTATTAACAGCAGTTAGAAAAAACATTATTTTTGGAAATTATTTAACCCCTTAAAATTCCAGCTTATTATTTTGTTATTCATTATAAGCATTTTATTTAGTCACTACAATAAATTATATAGTAATTACAGTGAAAGTAAATAGGAAAGGTGTGTAGATTTCAAAAGTCTCCTAATGACAGCTCCTGAGAGTTTAATTGGCTAAATGATTTAAACGTGTATAAACAACAGAGATTAAAAAAAAAATCTCACTCCTCCTACTGACACTATATAAATAAAAAGTTATAGCAACCCCTCCCTTTTTCTTGTTTCTTGTTTCAGATTCTGTGCCTCATTCATTCAAATTGGAATTATTTACATATAAAGAATAGCTTTTCCCCGTCATCCCCTTCCCCCTCTTTTTTTTTTTATTATTATTTTTTTTAATTTTTTTGTATTTGACTGTTTATCTCTCCCGGAAAAAAAAGACATAAAAAGACCTCATTCAAATTGCAATTATTTACGTAAGAAAGGAAATCCCCCACCTCCTTTCCTGTCTGTGCCATATATTTTTTTTTTATGAGATGCATTTTTTTGCATCTGATGTATTGACAGGTTCAAGTCTGGAAACGGGTTTGAAGTTGACTAAAAATATAAAAAATTCCAAAAACAAAGCAAAAAAAATGTTTATCAGCAGTGATAACTGCTATATAGTGATACTATATTAATTAAAAGCAAAATTAAAAGTGTATTACTTTTCATTTTACCTTAAATTTTGTAGCATTTTGTCTTAGAAATACAAGCTTCTAATGAAATAAGATTCTTGTTCCAGTTCTAGCCCTGTGCCATAACACTGAAACCTCTGCAATATCTTTATCTTTAATAGTGCAACAACAATAGCTGAAAATATTCATCCTTCTAATGTTAATAGCAGGTTTGCAGGAAACCTTTAGCAAAATTAAACCAGAAATCCTTCAAGCATAAAACCAACAAACTTAAAACATTATACTGTGTACAGATGTACATCATTGCTCACATGCAGATATATAACAGGTGACATGCTAGTGATCTGAAGCTTGTGAGTTTAAGTCACAGCTGAATGGGGGTATTAGAAATTTTTTAGGAAGTGGGGATTTGGGGTTAGGTGGGTGGGGTTTCCAATTGGCCAATTCTGACCCACCAATCAGCAGTCAGGTCTATACTGCAGCTACCAACTAGGGAGGGTGAAGGCTAGCACATGCTTCTTTGGAGACACGTGATGCCAGCCAACTGCATCTTCTCGAACTACTGCTCATGGTGCATCACACGGAGGAAAATGCTACCCATCCAGTGTGATCATGAGCTCACAGATGCCCATGAACGAATATTGATGTTGCCAATTTTGCTCTCTTGGACTCCCAACCAGATATGGCTGTGGCATCATCGGGATTGGAACTTGCAAGCTCGGGACGATGGGGTTTCTTTCTGAAAACATACAACATAAAGCAAAAATATAACATCATTTAACACTTGTGTCCCCAATGATATTCTCACGTTAATATATTAGAATGTGACACATTACAATATCTAATAACTTTAAAAAAGCCAACGCAGTTTACTTTATTTTGTCCAGACTTATTTTAGATGTGAAATGTTCAGTAAGAATCAGCCTCTCAAGCTGTTTAAGTTAAGAGTCAGTAGGAATCTGGAAAACAGCACAACACAAAATGTAAAACAGAAAATATTGACTTTCACAGAGCTAGAAAAGAGTGGAAGAAAAATAACAGAAAGCAAGGCATAGCGATAAGATTCATCAAAATCCAAAACAAATCGGGGAGATGTGAAAATGTCCTTAAAGGCAAGTAAAATAAAGATCTATATATTTATAATACATTCAGAAAGATTATTTTTTACCATTAATATCTAAACATTCACTTTTTACCAGTTTTTGTAACTTGTGTTAAATCAAACTTGAATTAAATTTCCTTTTGTTCTCAGCATTCCAGTGTAACGGTATACAAACTTTTGCACTCATTTCACTATGTTTGGACAGATTTATCGTAAGTCACTTTGGATAAAAGTTCTTGCTAAATGAATAGATGTAATATAATGTTAATAACAGCCGTGTTAGAAGCCAGCAATGAGCTCACTGACCACATGGCAAAGGCTCAGTATGAGTAAAGTATGAGTAAGGAGCTTTGTTGTGGACTGTGAATAGTGATAAGAAGATGCTCCCATTTTGCTGCTCTCTCTCTCTCTCTCTTATCTATATGACATTGGCTGGGCTTTATCAGAGACCTTGAGCCAGCTGTGTCTCATTCAGACCTTGAGCTAAACGTACTGAGACTTCAATAATCACTTTTATTCATACACCCTTCAGATGGTTAAGGATTCTAGCTTTCTAATGGGGTTCCACTTGAAACTTTTTCTGAAAGGAAAAGCCTCTTTTGCATGTTTCTACATAGGACTTTTAAGGGGTCTCCCCAAAGGACAAGCTAAACAACACTTTAGGGTGTAAGGTGGAAGCCCTTTTCCAATATCATAATATATATCCATAATCATATTATGACTAACTGTTTACTGACATTAATGAGTCATTATCTTGTATTGCAAAAATATTTTGCAAAGTGATAGATAAAAACATGTTTTTAGATGATACGGAAAATAATTTCCAAGGGTCCAGTAACCAAGCCTAAAGCTGCCAAGCAAACACACACCTGTGATGCCACCCGGTCTTGTGATCAGCCAGAAGAATCACAAACAGCCTATCCCCACTCTGAATCACTAGACTTCTAAATTGAGCCATGAATGCAAGTCATGAACCTATGCAAATCAGCAATATCAAGAAAACCACCGGTGAACATAAAAAATGTTTAGAAAGGGATCTCTGCTTTTACTGTGAAGAAGCCTCTCATCATTTCGCTCAGTTTCTGAGTTTCTGATCCGACCTGCTCCTTGAAAGGCTCTTTTGGACAGTGTAGACAGAATGATTTCACCATAGTGCGGTGAGTACCCTCTATGTCTTCTGTGCCTTTCCACTAAACCATTTTACTCTACGTTTGTTTCCATCATTCAGACACTACTTTCTTCATTTCAGTGCTCACTGACACTGGAGCAGATGGAAAATGATGGAGACATCAACACAATCCATCATCTGCAGATTCCTGTGCATATATATATATATATATATATATATATATATATATATATATATATATATATAAACACTAGTGCCATGCATGGTGAATCAATTAATTGTCATATATATAGCCAAGTCTGGTAATTCTTCTGGTAAATGTAAATCTCTCCCAGGCATAATCATAGCCTTCCTGTCAGTAGAAAATCCTGGACCTGTTGATCAAAATCCCCACTTGCTATAGAGAGATCTTCTGTAAGACCAAGGCATGTGCTTGTTTCCAAATGACAGCAAAACCAAGGAGGAACAAATTTCAGAAGTCTTAAATTAAGGCTAGATCAGATGTTCCACCTCACTAGCTTTTGAATTTTTTGTTGAGAACAGATAAGGAGGTCTTCAGCACTGCATTCACTATCATGATCTTAACTAAATCGCAGTGACATACCACTACCTACTCCACCACTAACACCTGCCCTAAAACAGCTCAAATCACCATCTACACCTAACTAGACATCTGTGGTGCCACAACCTTATCAGACTCAGAAGAAGATGACATTTAGTGATGCCTCCAGATATTATGAATATTTGGTTATGGCATTTAGTCTGGTCCCTCTGTGTCTCAAATATTTGTTATCTTCCTATGAGACATGTTAGGCAGGTTTGTCAGAGTGTACTTTGATGACATTTTGATATACTCCAGCTCCCTAGAACAATGTGTCCAACATTCTAAAGACATTTCCACAAAGAACCATAGATCACTGGTGATTTTCAGTATTTGTTAAAATAGTAGAATGAGAGTTTCACATACCACAATCTTCATTCTGGTATATGTCATCATCATGAATGACACTAAGGTTCAGGCAGTCACAGAATGGCTAATCCATCAAAGCATCATAGACCAGAGATTTTTAGGTATCACAATTTTTTCAACTCGGTTGCACTCCTCTGTTGCAGTCCTCGCTTCTTGCTTGAAAGGCTGATCTAAAAGACTAGTTCGGAATGCCCAAGCCAATCATGCTTTCACACAAGTCTCAAGCAAATGTGTGCCAGTCTTAAAGTATCCTGATCCCAGTCATTGTTGTGGATGCTTCTAAGTAGGCTGCTGGTGATATTCTCTCCCAGCACCAGGGTTCACCAGCCAAAATGTATCCCATTGCCTTTTTCTTCTGAAAACTCACATATGGAGAGAAGAAAATTGTGTATAAAATTTGCTTTAGAAGAATGGCATCACTGGTTACAGAAAGCTAAACACTAGTTCATAGTGTACATGGACCATAAGAACATTAAGTACCTGAAAATACCATAAGTTACTTCTTTTCATGCTTCCACTTCTCTATATCTTTTCACTCCAGCTTCAACTTGCATTTCCAATTTAGCAGTCCTGGTATTTGTTAACTGGACAAAGACGTTTAATGCATGGCTATTAAATAGAAATATGTAATAAAGTTTGTAATTCATGTGAGCCCCTTTCCCCCTCTCACTTAATAGTAGAATTCCATTTAATAAGTAATGAATATAGCAGCATTTTCTTTTAGAGGAGTGAATATGACTATTTGGCACTTCATTCATTTGAATGAACAAGGTTATCCATCTAATCTGAAAGTTCAAGTAGTAAGTGAGTATTATAGAGATACTTCAGTGGGAAAAAAAAATTTGTGCAAAAGTATGCAAACAAATGTAACTTTCCTCTAATCCCAAAACTATTTATCAGCCAGGTTTGCTTCTTTAGATTTGCAGTGGAGCTACAAGGCTAATGATTTTAACAGGTAAAAAAGCTTATAACCTCCAGCTTAGCACTGTGTAAACTGCATATCTGAATAATCACAAACCCACCTCAAACCGTGTTGAGTTGTTTCTGACGCTTTGTCATACTCTCAGCTATAAAAATTGACATAAAGACATAGATACAGTGAGTAGAAGCAACAGTTAATTGTTTCAAAATTAGAACACAAGTCTAGTTGTTTTGAATTTCCACTCTCGTACTTCCGAGAGAGGCATGATAACTGTTTAATGAAACTAAAAGAAAAGCCAAGACTCACTGAAATTACAATCATGGTTAAAGTACAGTTGGCATACAAGGAAATGTTGATAAGATGTTTCCTGTGATCATGTTATGCTCTGGGTACAGCCTTGTAGTTTGTGCCAAATCTCTTAGAACCTGATATTATCATAAATAATGTATGAGGCCATAACTACTGAATCAGGATTCGTAATGAGTCATGTATCTTTGTTGGAATATCATTTTAGCAAAACACTCCAATTTATCATTCGCAGTCTTCTGACAAATGTTAGTGCTTTGGTCTGTTTCACATGACAGAGAAAGTGAGAAAGATGAGAGAAAAGTGTATGTATATGTTTGTTGAACTTCACAGACTTGATTGTGTGTGAAGGATCCCACATATTGGGACCCACAGTCTGAGGCTAAAGTGTTGGTTTGCACTGTATCAGTGTCTGATCCTGATCTCTGTGTCTCCTCGGTCTCTTTGAAGTCAGCCCTGACTCTCAACCCTCGCCTTTCTCACCAGTTCCCATTATCATCAGGATTATTATGATCATCATAATCATCTCCGCACAGTTAGATGCTTGGCTGCCGGAGTGAGAGAGTTCTTTGTGTGTAAGATCTGAGCAATTTGCAAGCTCATTGAGGAAACCTGTTGCACAAAAGAAGCTTAGATATAGAATCTGTCAGCGCTGTTTCTCACTGGCCATGTATTGCCTTTCATACCCGATGAAATGGGCTGCTTGTGGACAGTTTGGGGAAATTACACTGCAACATCTCAAGTTTTGCTCGAGTTCACAAAGCCAATCTGAAGGAAAGGAGATGTCTCTGATGTACACTTTAATTGAGATGGTTTTTTTCTTCTTCACATTTTCTGTCTATACTTGATATTTCTATAATTAGAAGACATTGCAGAAAAGGGAACATTGTTGATTTTGTACTCCCATATAACCTTTAGACAAAAAAGAAAGGCTTTTATAGTTTACTTTGTCATCCTTTAAGGCCTTAAAAATTGTTGAAATGTATTAAAATATTGTAGGCCTTATTTTTCTCAACTACCAATAATGATACAGAAAAAATGTGCAGGAGTTATCAGCTGTATTTCACCCCTCCTAACTGCCAGGGGCAGTGTGAAACACCTGGATACCACCTTTTGTGCATGAGTATGCATACTGAGACCTCCCAACAAAGTCATATAGTCACATGTAAAACAGTATTTGCAAATCATACAGCTGTCATACAGCAATTATTCCCTTTTTCCTTGTCAAGTCAGACACACAGTCAGACAATAGCACCTTATTACCCTGGTCAGTGTTACAGGTATTCTGTCCTCCAAATTGGGGTGTAGCCTCTTCCCATTCAAATATTCCACATGCCCCACCAACTAGTTGACTATCATGTCTTGTGGCTAATGTATTGCTAGCATTTTTAGTGGTGTTCCTTTGACATACTATGCACTATGTATTGTTGAGCCTCATAATTTAGCTGGATTTGTGCTAATTTGTAGCTGCTTGTTTTTTGTTTGAAAGGTGAACGTAGTCACAAGCTATATGCTCACTGCTTCAAAATTGTCCATCTCAAGAATGTGTCTGACTCAGACATCCCCTACACTCACTGCCTGGCAAGTTGATATGGTGTGCTCAGCTGGAAGATTTGAACCTTAGGTCAGAGTCTAATCTGGCACAAAACCTTCAGTCTAAACAACTTGCTAGTTGCAGTTACCCAAGCCAGGAGACAACTGACAAGAACAATAAGAAGTCTGAAATCAGTCTGAATTACAGTCTAGATAAATCAGTGAATTGGCAGCAGACATAGCTTAGCTGAAATCAGTGACCCAGGAGCTGAGACCATGAAACTCAGAGGCAGACCTCCTTATAGTTCAGGGATCAGAGATCCTCCTCTCCCCTTATCAGAGGAACATAGGAATGCTATATACAGCTGCATTTGGGAGGCTCCTCAAGTTGATAATGACCTACAAGTTGAGGCACCACTTTCGACTCTGGTCTCAGCTGAGGAGTTTGGTTCTGCCTCTACCAGCTCAAAGTTGCCTTCAACAGGCTGAAACATCAGCAGCCAGTCTGAAGATGGCTGCAGACCAAGTTAGGGTTGGATGGTGTAATGCCACCCACAACATCAAATGCATTCTTTCACAGGACACAAGTGATGGCAGGGTTTTCTTTGCCACAGTGCAAGGAATTTATTGATTTTCTTGGGGGGATTAGAGCAGGCCCTAACTCTCTCACACCCTGTTTGGCCATATATCAGCTATTGTTATTTGTTTTGTTGCTGGTGGTCTCAAAAAATGGAGCATTATGTCCAGATGTGCACTGCCAAAGTGCTGAGTGCAGATGCACTGATGACTCCCTGGTGGAAACTTGATATTGATATGTATCACTTGTGGTTATTTATGCTTGTATTGCCACAAGTGCATGCTTGCCAATTAGATTCACGCCACCCACCACATGGAGGATCAGTGTCTGCTGAGGATGTTAGGCAGACACATTTGTGATCCCTCTAGCCTTGGTAGAACTGTGGCCATTCCACTGCTTTGCCTCAGTGAATATAGTCAATCTTCTTGCTAGCAATAAATCAAAGTAAAGCAGTCAGTAAAATAACTCTGGGGAGATCTTGTGGCTGAATCCAGAATTTCTGCCTGGTCATATCACCTAATTTTGTGAATCAGTCTATTGACCTTTCAGTCTTCACTGTACTTATGGAGTGTTCCTTGCTATGCCTGGTGTGTGCCCTACAGTGTAATTTGGACCGTATGATAAGTCCTCCACTAGCTGTTTATTTGCTATGGCTTAAAACACAGCATTCTAATTTGTCTAAGCAGATGTTGGCCCACTGGGTGGTGAATATGAGCAACTTGGACTATAGACAGTCTCAGCAGTCCCTCTTATGACACTCTACAAGTAATATCTCCTCTTCATTGGCCTTATTTAGCGGTGTCCTGCTCAAGGAAGTCTGTGTTGCTGCTGTGTTGCATAGGCACAAAATTGGCCATGCTCTCTGGGTGGGAGGGATGGCATTACTCTCAGTCAAGGAGACACTGCCCAATCATGGGCATCTGTGAACTCATGTATGTGGAAGACAGCAGTTAGCACTTTCCTCCAAGTGTGTTCAGCTGCCCTGTGATGCAGCATGTGCAGCGATTCGAAAAAAAATGTGGTGGCTGGTTTCACGTATCTCACATGCTAGTCCTCACCCTCCCTGGCTGGTAGCTGTTGTGTGATAGGGGAGAGCTAGCTAGTGAGTAGGATTTGTAGTGGGGTAGTGACCAAACTGGGACCAAATGAGGTAACAAAAAATGTATGGTCTACATTTAGAGATGTACACACTTGGGGTGCGACAGACATCCATTTCTTTTTCTTTACATTAGCCTTATACTGTAGCTACAGCACAAAACTGAAGAAGAAAAGGTCATCAGCTACATTTGGTAAGAAGAAAATTCGGTACGTTTTTGCCAAATTATTGCTTTAATGTAGACTGAACAATATGAATCAAATGAGAACATATAGTTACATTTATACTGATTACGCAGACACTTTTGTTCAAACTATTTGGGATCACCAGGCACATGCAGATGGTTCTGATGTAGCAAGTAAGCTCTGATGAGTGACTTCATGTAGGGTGGTGAAGTTATTTCCACAGGGAAGCGTATAGGAACCAATAAAGTCAGATGAAGTGTGATGCAGTGGTGTAATAATACAAATTTGTAGGCTAGAAAGTAGAATTAAAAAAAAGGATCACTCTAAAGAGACCACAGTTTTCTAGCCTAAGTGGAAACTGTGGAAACAAGGAAAGACACAGCAGTGAGAAAGAGCAGCAGTGCTAAATCACATCAATACACGGTTTATATTCTATGTCGAACATTTAAACAGAGCAGTTGTATGAAGTTCATCATTTTTTCTCTCCAGGAAAAAATTACGCATGAGCAAAAAAATATCACACTTCAAATTATTTACAGGTGTGTTGACAAAAATGTCACTAAAATGGCCTTCTTGGAGGCATTTTCAAAAAATCATGATCCATTGTAAATGTGTAATACAGCTGTAAATTTGTTAGACATGAGCATATGTTTAGCTGTGTTGTTGTAGATGTATCTGATGCTGCTCGGGTCTGACTAAGCTGGAAAAAACAGCTCTGCCTTTCTGCTAGTGCCAAGAGTTTTTCCATTCACTTTCAAGCATTCACTTGCTTTATCAGAACAAACGTGTATAGAAGCATACAGTTACATGCCAGCTCTTCGGCTAACAACACCTGGATGTGAAACACTGAGACCAAATGTTCACAGAGAATGTTGTTATGCTGTGCAATATGGATCCATTCATAAACATATTTTAGACTCACCGGTTAGTTGCTCAGGGTTAAGACAAGGTATAAGAGGTTTGACAAGCACATGACCTGAAATAAGTGGAAGTGGAAAAACGGTAAACTTGTCACCTATTTCTGGAAGTCTAGGAAGTCATACATCACCTGGAAATGGGTGTAAATGAGTTATTAAATCAGGGAAAATATGTAAATAAATTAAAAAAAATATGTGCCACTTGCTTTATGAAGAATTGGCATCTCATTCAGGCTCCAGATTCACAGAGACCCTGATCAAGTGGTTACTGAAGTGTCTACAAGGCCAAATGATGTAGGAGATCAAAGTCATTTACACCATCTCACATTACTTATCAGGAATAAATATTCAGTAAATATTCAGTATTTCCATCTTAAAAAGGAATGTAACTGTTTAAATGTATAACTGAGGAATGTCTGTTAAGGTTTTCAGGCAACCAGGTCACTGTCCACTCTGTCCATCATGCTGCTATCTTGGAGTTTACCTACTTATCAGCAGAACTTCATTCCTTTTACTTATGCTGTCAGTAACACTTAACTTTATTTTCATAACTCAAGAAATGCTGGAGGATTATGAAAGGCTTATGTTAAAATTTGTGATGTGACATTGGATGTTTAATGTGATTTAGTTTTCTTTACATGAAAGACAGAAGAGAGTAGCGGTCTCAAGTCTCAATTATCTTTAGGGGTAGAATGTTCAGGAATGTTACTGTAAATTATTTTATCCTTATCTTGTGAGTTTGTAGATACTAGAAGAAGAGTTAGAAGTATTTTTTTCAGTTCCTATGCTATATTTAGCTGATGTATAGTCTTCTTTAAAATGTTTTTTTTACATTGTTGAGTAATAAAAGTGAAAAAAAAAATTTATTATCATTTTAGTGTGAGGACATGGGATTATATCTGACATATACCTGGCTGATATCTGTGCCTCTTAAATGAGTGAACATACAGTATATAGGAATGGTGCTTTATAGGTGCTTTATAGTTTTGAATATTTGAGGAACAGTTTCATGCTCCCTAATGAAGTATGTATGCTCAAGGTTGAAAAAGGATAAATCATAATGTATAACTATACAGTAAAGACCCTACCCAAATAATAATATGCCAGATGGATATCTCATAGAAGATGTCTTAAAGCCTTATGAACATGCTATTAGTGTCACATCAGAACTTGGACATAAGGCTTATATAAACTCTCCAGCACTGGGTTATAAAAGACTTGTGTATTGTTACTGAATGTACTGTATTATGAGAGTCCGGTGTAGTTCAAAATGAAACCAGTCACCTTGACTTATTACCACTAAGTGAAATATGACACAGAATAAATAAAAAATAAATAGACAGAAGAAATTAGAGTTATGGTTGGAGCAGTAGTTGAGTTCTGGGGTAGTGATTAAAATCTCAACAATACTTCAGCCATCTGCGATTGGCAGTCCAAGCCCATAAGTCTGATAGCTGAGGTATAAAGAACACATCAGTTAGCACTTGCTCAACTGTAATGTATAGGATGGTAACTGTAATGCAGTAAAAAACTTGCAGGTTGGAATGAGATTTGACAAAATTGGTATACAATTGGGATAAGAATCCAAACCTGGTTCTCTTTAAGAAAAGTCTTACCCCTCAGCTATATGCCTGGGTTCGGAATAGGATAGGAAATGTTAAAATGCTGGATTATGGAAGGACTTACTTTTGCCTTATGCCACAGTGTTGTTGAATTCTCAAATCTGGTTGATCAGAAGGTGTTAAGTAATTTTGAATATATAATTACAGCAGCTCTGACAGTAGTGCTGGCTATAATTCAAATAAGCTCTTTCTAATACGTTAGCATTTCTATAGTAACAGCTCATTCACAGGGACCTGTTCATTGGACAGGCTACATAATCCAAGACTTATAATAGATGTATAAAAATGTATTTAACAAAGCAAATTGTTGATATGGTGAAATTCACTTTAAGGGAACATTTATAGCACTTTTAACAGTCAGTAAATCTTCCGCCATGGGAGAGTCTCCAGGACAGAGGAGTTTGCATGTTCTGGTTCATTGGTAAAATGACAAGCTGAATTTTTTTTGTCTTACTAACTTCAAGAGAGAGAGAAAAAAGAGAGGCTGGTGGGGAAATGACTGTTTATAGCTGGTATAATAAAGTGATAACAGGAAATTTATTATATGTCTTGCAGATGGTCCACAACATTAAATTAAACTATAAACGGACGTTTTGTTCATTAAAAAAAAAATGGAATCACTGACAAATCTCTTTGGAACAAGAAGAATAAAATACTTTGGGACATTTTTATTCCTTACATAATATATTAGAAAGGATTAGGCATTCTCTTGTATCCATCTTCATTTGATCTCTTCAGTGATACCATATCTTGTTTAAAAAGCCTCCAACCTTTTAACTTTAGCCATCTAATTACTGGTTTAATCTTTGGACAAATGTGCTAAATGGCAGAAGTCTGACCTGTCTTGGTGAATACAAGCCTTTATGGTGAGAACCTACTATTAAACAACATGGCCGTCTTTAGAACCCTTGACATTACTCTCTCCATGTGGCCACAGTGGGCGACTGTTGGGGTGAAATATAGTCTGTTGTATTACATGTCACTTGGGAATGTAGGGTACACCAGCACCCCATTCACAGGGCTAAGGGAGCAGGCTTTATTGTGACTGCATGCTAAGGCTCCTTGTCAAAAGTGCTGCTCTAATGTAGCGTATTGAATGACTGAACACTGTTTACATCTCGCTTTTCGCCCTGAGAAGCTTGTAAGTGAGGGGCACCGAGAGAGAGCAGCCGTTTCTGAGCCACAACGTCAATGTCAGCTATTGTTCTTGCTGAAAGTGCCTAGTCTGCACAAATGATGTGTACATGATTACGGCAGCATGACAAGGATACGGCCGCTGTAATCGGGCTGACTTTTATTATTCCCCCAAGCATAATGAGAAGGTAACTGACAGAGGAAACTTGTTATTAAAGAGGAGAAAATAAATAGGGAGCAGTCTGTCTTTATGTATGATGAAACCCAAGCCTCCCATTGGTAGATTCGAGGTTTTTAATAAGCCGTGCAGATGGGCATGCTGGCATGTGCAGCGTTCTGCTAGACGTTTAGATAAAGTCTTCCTTCAAAGTCCATGTGTGCCATAATATGGAAACTCAATGAACGGCTAAAGCCAGTAAGCAGTCCATGTATAAAAATGTCAAAATGAACATTAACCCACAATGACATGTGATGACTGATAACCTACACCTTAAAACAAACCACTACCTCGAGTTTATTGTATAAAGTTACCCAGTTGACTTAATATCTTTCTTGACAGCAGACCGTAATGAAATCACCCTTCCCTCCGAAAAAAAAAATGGCAGCGTTTCAACTGGAAGTCCACTGGACCTATTTTGGACGGCCTTTTTCTGAATCACTACCCTCTTGTGTGGGGAAACTCGAACCGGCTCTCTCGTTCTCTGGACCTCCATTGAGAGTGGCCAGTCCGTTTAGATGGCTCTCTGCATGAGTGCCTAACCCGGCTAAGCACAGAGTTCTCCCCTTCCCTCTTTTTTTTCTTTCTTTCTCTCCATCTCTCTCTTTCTCTCTGTTATCCTTTTGCTCCCTGGTCCTGAAACCCATCCAGCCCCTCTTCATGTTCATGCCCTGACTTAGTTATTGCTTTCTACTTCTCACCAACATTAGACCTGTTCCCCTTTGCTGCTCTGATGAAACATGTTTTCAGCTGGCCCTGTCAACCTCGAGGCCTGACTCAAGCTTTTATTCGCACTGGTCAAATGATGGTGTCACTTGACATATTGTCAACACATAGAGCCAAAAGACAAAACAAAATGTCATCTGCGAAAGGAGAAAGAAAAAACAGACATCCGGCGCTCATAACTTTGTGTTGATGAAGTAAGTCTTGTCTCTGAATGGAGATCACTTGGCCAAACATTTCAAAATTGAATAGAAAGCCGACTGATGGTAAGATGGTAGGAAGCGTTTGAGAAAGTCAGACCACTACTGGTGGGAAATCCTGCAATTATTCCCCACCAATAGTGGGCTGACTTTCTCAAATGCTTCCTGCCATCTTATTATGAGGGAGGTGAGGTAGTGGGAAAGTTGGCATTGGGCATCAGGTCTGACGTGTAGCAACTCAGACAGTGTAGCTTTGATAATAAACCATGTTTGAAAGTCTGGGCATGTATGAACATCTACCTTTACACACTTATATTTCTGTTTACTTCCTCTGACAAGAAAACATTGTGTTGTACAAATGAGCAGACAAAATGGTTTGCATGTCAGAAGTTGCCTCAAGGAAAAAAGCTTCAGTTTCTTGGCTCAGGAGTGGTGATCTGTAGAATTAAAATTATCTAATAACCCAAACTTGGAACCTGAACTGCAATTCAAATATGGGTTTCGTTACATCAGTTTTTCACTGTCTATCTACCAGAGGAATAATGAGCACTGGGAGGTGTTACTTGCAACAAAGGTGTTACTTGGGGGGGTATGGTGGGCTTTAGCACAATTTTATCAGTTTGACCATCTTTGCCAATTTCTCACCATTTTTAGAAACTCACTTTCGGCATTTTAATTGAATTCAGGTTCAGCTCAGGTTATCCTCAATTTTGAAGGTTTAGCAACGTTTAGTACTAAATGTTTAGAACTAGCAATATTTAGTACTAAACAGTTTAGAACTATTTTAGCAGTTTAGCAAATATAAAGACACACACTTAGTGACTAAGACATCACAGTTGTCACCATTAAACTGCCTTTCATGGCTAAATAGGTAAATTATTCAAGAATCAGCAGCCGTAAGCTGGCTAGAGCTGAGACACAAACTAGTACAGGTAAAACATTGTTCTATTTTAGCCTGGAGATGAATTAAGTCGCTAAATCACAGTCCCCGATTAACAGTCGACCCAGAATATACTCAGAAAAAGGAGATGAGTCAGACACTGCTGGAAATATTAAAATTACTTCAACCTTGAGCTGAATGGGTTTCATGTCTTAGCCCACACTGGAAATCTTTATCAGAATATCACAGTGGGCATGTGGGATATGTAAATCTAGTATGTGTTTCATTTTTTCCATCTGGTTACCTAGGATAATACTGACAACAACAGCAAATCACTGCTGTCTAATCTATGCTAGGTTTTAAAGCCTAAATGAGCATAGATTAGATAGCATCAACCAACAAATGAGCACCAGAATCACTAAGCACATGATAAATATTTCCATATAAACATTTTCAGGGGGTGGATAACAGATGATGATGCATCTGCTGGTAATCATATATTTTCAGTGAGTTGGTGTATTTTCTTTGGCGAATAGGCTATTGCTAATACTAAGGGGAAAATCATAATACATTTTTATGCAATGTTATATTACAGCATGTAGTTACAAGAATGGAAAGGTTGTTTTTAGCTTTTTTGGAGAAAAACAGACTCAAAGACTTTATACAGTCCCTAACTTGTCTATCTTTTTAGATGTCCTACCATTCAAAAGTGTAGAAATGTAGCCTATAGTTTAGCTCTCTTCACCTACTTAGACGTATTTACAGCATGTGGTCCCTTGTAAAATAATAATCTAATTGGCTCGTAAGAATTATCAGGGGTGAGCCAGGTATTTGGCTAATTGATTAACTCTCTTCACGGACGATTCACTAAGTATACAGCTTTCGAAAAAGGAAAATCCACCCTGAATGACTTGCATATTAATCTTTATAATTAACATGTGACCTTAAATGGCATCTAAAGTTTATTTGGTAATGAACGTCTGAGTGGACAAACTTCTTTCATTGACATTTTGGTCTATTTTCACTTTGGTTAACGGCATTACCCACAATACCCTTCGACTACCTGCTGATAGTGGTGCCAGTGGGATTTAGCCCTAGCTACTCATCTATACAGCCTGATCTGTTTGAGCAGATTGTATAGATGAGTAGCTGAGAGAGCTGGACAGACAGAATTAAAGCGCTGCTACATCATCATCTCTACCTAAAGAGAGATGATGATGCAGCAGTGCTTTCATACTGTCTGGCCAGCTCTCTCAGCTACTCATCTATACAATCTGCTCAAACAGATCAGGTTCCAAAGCCAACACCATCGTGCTTGTCATCTTGTACATCGCCAACCAGCCGAAAAAATGAGCACCCGAATCGCTAAGCACATCATAAATGTTTCAATATAAGCATACAGTATTTAAGGGGTTTTAGTGTGGAAATGTTCTTTAATCCTAGTTCTTGGTATAGTTTCTGCTTGGGAAATATTAGGATATATCAGTCCTCCCATAACTCCCCCTCTTCTCTCTCTCTCTCTCTCTCTCTCTCTCTCTCTCTCTCTCTTTCACTCTCACTCACTCTCCCTTGGTTAATGGTGCACCTGTCCTGCTCTGCTTCCATTAGTCCCACCACAGTGCAGTAGTGGACACACAAAGGCAGACAGTGTCCATGTCTCCAGCTCTCCACTCTTGCAGTCTTTTATTCCTCTGTCCCAGCAGGAGGGAATTCCTACCGTGGCCTTTCACTCCGTTCTGCTCCAGCACGTCCCGCATCTGGCAAAGAGCACAAGCCCCCAGCCAAGGCTTTCACTCCCCAAATGAAGAGCTGCTAAAAACGGTACCGGAACAGGTGATCATGAAAGGCCAGCTGAGAGAAAAAGGGGGCAGAGGGGTCACTTTGGTGTTTCCTCAGGCCATTACGCAAGGGTGAGCCATACTGACCCATGAACAGCTTGGGACGCACAGAGTTGAGAGAATATTGTAGTAACTATAGTATAGTGTCCGATTGACTAATGGATACCTGTTAATATGTTTGTTATTATAAGTAATCTCATTTTTATCCTTTTATGATTATATAACCATCTTAAATTATTTTGTTGGATATACTAACTGCAACTTAATATGGTCATGCCAATTAAATTGGATTGAAAGAGAGAGAGAGTGAGAGAGAGAGAGACTGTCATGGTATGTTTTTCATCAGAAAGGTAATATTTCTGTCATCAATAACTATTCAGGAAGAACAGTGTGCTAAGCTAGATGAGAACCAACATCAATTACCACATACCTTATTAAGTTAAACACAATTTAGATGAGAACTAATGATTTAAGATATATTTTAAGTGGGTGCTGAGTTTTCAGTCTTCCCTGAGAAGTAACATTTGAGAAGTAATTTGACCGATGTATTCGAAATCACATCAAAGCAACCACTGAAACAGGTGGGCTGTTGTGATGGCTTGGAAAAAGTACTCTAAATCCACAAAAGCTGAACTTTATACGTGTATTTACTCATTTAGTAGATTCTTGTATTTGGTGTGATGTACAAAGAGGGCAGAATTCAATCCAAGCACAGAAATGAAAGAATTGAAGAAATACAGTAGATTAATAATAGATGGTGTCTGACATTTGCTTTAGTTTTGTACTGTAAATCTTTTCAACCAAAAATTTTTTTTTTTTTTTTAAATCAATACATGCTTAAATATACTTGCTAAATGACATTGTTAAGATCCATAGTCCCATTCATTCAGTTCCTGCTTTAGTCTGGTCAAGGTTGTAGTGGATCCGAAGCCTATACTGGGGTGTGAGGCGGGAATACACCCTGCATGGCCAGTCCATTTCAAGGCAACATACACACACACATGCACAGTCTCATTCACACCTAGGCGTAATTAAGAGTCACCAGTTCACCTACCAGCATTTTTTTGGGAGTTGTGAGGAAAACAGATAACCCAGAGGAAACCCTCTGGTCACACAGGGAAACTTCAAACATGCGAAAAATGCAAAACTCCACACAGAACAAGTGTAAATGAGTTACATGGTAATATTTACAAATATAAGAGTAGAACTATATTGTCATCTGGATAACTTCAGGTATTTTAATTCTCCTGTACTATTCCCACTGTAACGAGGCAGAGCCTAGGGGGTGGAATGATAGTAAGGTAATCTGTGGAGGAAAAAAAATCTTGTTCTCAAAGGTGGTTTCCATATACCATTACAAACAATTGCAATACCAACAAATCCATAGTAAATCAGCTACTTTTGCGGTAAGTGAAATGGTGTAAATTAGATTTATTTATTTTTTTTTGCTATACTATTATTATACCAAGGTGGATTGGAATCGAAATTGTCCCGAGGTGTGAATAAGTGTGTGAATGTGTGTGTGCATGGTGCACCGTGATGAATTGATGTCCCATCCAGTGTGTGTTTCCGCCTCACATCCAGTGTTCCTGGGATTCTTGATCCTACACAATCCTGACCAGGATGAAGATGAATGAATAATGACTGATTGTTGCTTTAACAGTAGCTTTCTGGTTGTTCTGGTCATCTTATGGTCACCAGCACAGAACTTACCCTGCCAAGCTGCCAGTGCCTTTCCTTTTTAGAAAAATGTTCATATTTTTATTTTAGCTTGTTTATGGCCAAACATTGTTATGAGTAGTGAGTAGTGAAAATCTTTCCATACTGCACCAGATAAACCATGTATTGTAAGCAATGAAAGTAAAAAAATGATCCTTTTCTGGTAGATCTTGTGTATAATGCGTGCAAACCAATGAAATACAGAATGGTTGCTTCAATAAAATGTAATATATAAAATTTGGCACACATTTGAAATTTATTTACCTTAATCATGGAAAAATGAAGATAGATAGAATGCTCATGGTCATTCATACAGGTTTCATGTAGCTGTTTGTCTCTGCCCTTATTGGAAATCCAATAATCATCAGTGTCATAACAGACATGTCTCCCAAAGAAAACTTTGACAGCAATAATGAGCTGTTGGAATGGAATTAATACAGAAATGGCAGAGAAACTACCCAGTGTTGCATTCTAAAATTATTTTTAGTTGAATTTCTATGTACTAATCCATAGTAGCATGTTTCTTCTTACCTCCCTAAAACATGCAATGCTCACTAGACATAAGGTTGATAAGGTTTGCATGAAAACTTTATCATACAAAAGTACAATTTTGAGTAGATATAAAACTGTAATTTGTAAGGAAGTAGTAAGATTTATTCATCAGATTTATAAGGGTGCATCCATGCAAAGAGAGCTACATTACTCACCTATACCACACACTAGACAGCATTCTTATTTCATGGTTTATTCTTTAAATCTTATTTTGATTGCAAAGGACTGCTCCTCACAAACTTTGTCCAAATGACATTGATAAACGTCTGTATATCTGTAATATGTAAAGAAATATCTTACATTTTGCATATTGGCCTGCATTCTACCTGAAAGGTCACATGATCAGATATGTCTCATTGATACTGACCTTGTACAGGCGATTTGCAAGTTAATGAGTTCAAATGTCACATCTATAATGCGGTAATCAGCCTTAAGCAATTACATATAAATACATACAGCATACAGAACATACAACTATAACCTACTGTGTCATTTTTATATACCGTACCGTGCAAAAGTCTCAGGCACATGCAAAGAAATGCTTTAAAGTAAAGATGCCTTCATAAACAATGAAAACCTTTTCTAAAATTAATAAAAGAGCAGTAAACAGTAATACAAAGTCAATATTTGGTGTGACGACCTTTTGCTTTAAAAAAATAGCAGTCTCAGGTACAGTTTGTGCAGTTTTATAAGGAAATGAGCTGGTTAGTTTTATTGAGCATGTTGCAGAACCAGCCACAGTTCTTCTGGAGACTTTGACCGTTGCACTTGCTTCTGATTTTTGCAGCAAAACCCAGCAGCCTTCATTATGTTTTTTGTCTGAAAAGTATCTCTTACATAATACGTTGCTTTCTTTACTGAAATACAAACATTTTTCAGTGTTGGAAAATATTTATTATATTATATACAGTATGTTTGGACATGCATAATATTTTTGTACTGACTCAATAATGCAGAAGTAATAAAATAAATATTATGACAAAATTTGTACTTAAAAAATAGGGTGTCTAAGACTTTTGCACAGTATTGTACATATTTTATGAACTGCAGTTTTGCAGCTCAATTTTAAACATAGATTCACTGTCATTTAAAAAAATTGCATTGATTTTTACATTTTTGTTAAATGTTACCTTTTCCCCAAACGAAAACCTGGCCTGTAGTGATCATATCTTGAACTTGAATGAATGACCATGTGTAGCAGTTTTTCCTGTACAGTGATAAAGTCTGCTTTGCATACTTCTCTGCATGGAAGTGCTGCACTGATTTAGACCCATCAGCCTCAAGCTTGATCGTGTCAACCTTTTCCTTTTCCGCAGAGATACGGAGCCATGGACAGGGAGTTTCCCCTCACGCTCATGGAAGCCCTGTGGTTTCTAGCGTGGCTCAGGACGCCGTCTCTACTCCCACAATAGGTGCATTGTACTCTGGAAACATGGGCCACAGAGAGATGCCATTGTTTTATCTGGTAACGTTACCTGCGATTTGATCGACGATAGCGCCTCGTGTTTTTGTAAGAAGAATCCACAAATATATCAGCGCCTGGTCTTAGGCCACCTCGACTTCCCGAGGCCTGGCAGTGGCCCACTTAAGCGCCAACTTAAAGAAAGCAGAGAGGCTTTTCATTTAAGAACTGCATTCCTGGGAACTACAGAGAGAAAGAAAAAGAGAGAAGAGAAGAGGAGAGGAGAGGACATGGAAGAGCTTTGCACGAAACCCTGCCTGTGTTAAGGTGATACACGGCGTCTGCAGGAAAAGCACTGATGCCGTGCCAAGGCGTGTCATTTAAGGTGTCTCTCCTACAGAAGCACATATGATGCCATTGAGCTCAGCGTAGCAGGGGTGGGAATTTTTTTCTCAAGTTCTGCCAGGACTTTGAGGAGGGCTGCTGATAGAGACCCGTGAAAGAGACGAGGACAGCAAAGAGGCATGATATGCATGAAACTGAATAGCCTCCAGCGGCAGTTCGACTCTTTCAGTATTCATGTTGTGAACTCTTGAGAAGTAAATGTAAATCAGAGTAAAGAAGCTTGAGAAACAGTTGTACAGAGCAGAACGTGCTATGACCTCCAGCAAGGATCTACATTTTTTATAGAAGCATGGCTGTGTTGAAGAACAACTCAATATTACATTTTTCAGACCACCACCTCTGTGAGACCTCGCTTGTATATGAGCTCACAATATATCATCACACTGTTTACAGAAAGAATTCAATAAGTAAGGAATAAAAACGATGGAGTGATCAGCCACAGGAAAGTAATCACCATGGCATGACTCCATGCTCCTAAGTTAACACCAAGTGTTTTACTCCTCTTATACCACAACAATTTGCTAATGATAACATGTTTAATATTGATTCAAAAATGACATTTTTGTACTTCTTATCTGTTTAGACTCACTTTTATTGTCCTCAAAACATACATTATATGTACATTATAGCAGCTATAAACAGCCTTTCCCTCACATTCTCTCAAGGGTAATAAGACTTGCTCCTAAGAGACTGCAAAGCACAACATCTGTCATTCTTAGACTTTTCTGTGGGAGAAGACTTAAAGGAACAGCTTCAACCTTCGACTGTGACAATGCTCACACTGGAGACTCCTTCCATTAATGTTAAATAAACGTGTCTTTACAGAAAGCTTCACCATATCAACAATTATAGTTTTTTTAATCTATTATTATTAGGCTTAGGTTATGTAGATTCTCTGGGCAAGTTGTTAATACAGAAATAATAACATATCAGAAAATGTGCATTACTACAAACCTGTGATTTTGCCTGTTTTTACTGACACTAGCTTCTGCAAAGCACTGGAGGTTGCTTAACTAAACAGTGGCGTTAGCTAGCTATCACTAGCTGGTTAGTTCCATACACTGCATTACGTGTATGGACAGGACACAAAAAAAGGCCTTCTGCCCTTTCTATCTGCCCGGAAATGACAGGTGTGTTTGACAGATGTGACAATGTCTGGTCATAATGTTATATACCCTAGCATTATGGTACATTTTTCATGTAATCATAATAATATTTTATGACCGAATAAAACATAAAATAGAACCATAAAACTCAAATCTCTCTCTCTATATATAAACAATCAAAAAAGCATTAGGGATTAAAAAAATAGGAATTCCTTATCATATAGACACACACATTGTACAGAAAACAACATGCAGCCTATTAAAATGTGAAATGCTGATGGTAAAATTTCAGTTTATGCCCCTCTGGTCAAAAGAATAACATTTTAACCTCTCTTTTTTGAAGAAAATATCTGCTCATTGAAAGGAAACCCATGCATTCCATGTATTCCATGCATTTTGAAATCAGTCAGCACCCATAAATACAGTCCCCTTCAATAGTATTGGAATGACAAGACCAATTCTTGAAGACATTTAAGTTTGAAATCAAAAGATGAATATGGGATGATAGATCAGAATTTCAGCTTTTATTTCTTGATATTTACATCTAGATGTGTTAAACAACTTAGAACATGACACCTTTTGTTTGAACCCACCCATTTTTCAAGTGATCCAAAATACTGGAACGTGTGACTGACAGGTATATCTTGTTGCCTGAGTGTGCCTTGTTAGATTGATTGTTTAAACAATTAATAGCTCTGAATGTCTGCTCTTGGGTTGAGCCCTGGGTTTTACCTGTGAAGACTGCATTTGTTGTTCAAAAGGATAAACCAACATGAAGACCAGAGAGCTGTCTATGGGAGAAAAGCAAGCCATTTCGAAGCTGTGAAAAGAGGAAAAATCAATCAGAGCCATTGCACAAGCATTGGGTGTAGCCAATACAACGATTTGGAATGTCCTGAAAAAAGAAAGAAACCACAGGACAGGGGTGAATTATCACAATTCACCATTCAAAAAACCCTTCAAGAGGAGAAATATAGATGTCATACCACAAGATGCAAACCACTCATCAGCAGTAAGAATCGGAAGGCCAGATTGGAATTCGCAGAGAAATACAGAGATGAGCCACGAAAGTTCTGCAACCAAGATTAACCTCTACCAACATGATGGAACAGCCAAAGTGTGAAGAAAGGATTTGCTCATGATTCAAAACATACGAGCTCATCAGTCAACACAGTGGAGGTAGTGTCATGGCTTGGGCTTGCATGGCTGCTTCTGGAATGGGATCACTAATCTTTATTGATGATGTAACTCATGATGGTAGCAGCAGAATTAATTCAGAAGTCAGTTTCGGGGAACCTGTGCCCACTGTAGCCTCAGATTCTCCTTCTTAGCTGACATGGTTTGGTGTGATGTGAATTCTGAGATGCTTTTCTGGTCACAACATTTGTAAAGTGTGGTAGTTAGAGTTACCATAGCTTTGCTGTCAGCTCAAACCAGTCTGTCCATTCTCCTCTGATGGTCTCTCTCATGAACACGGGGTTTCCCTCAGCAGAACTGACCCTCACTGAACATCTTCTGTGTAAACTCTAACGACTGTAATATGAGTGTAACTTCCGCATATCATGTTTGATCCAAACATTTATACATCTAGAGCTGGTTAGAGAACTCATATACAATTTATACTCTTCTGTAATTTTAGTATCACTAAGGCCAATATCAATAACAAATGATATATTGTGAAACCCTACCACCTACTGAAAAAAAATACCTCAGCATACTGAGCAGACTTTTATTAAAATGTCAGCAGTCAAAAATGGATGCAAATGAACAACCAGAACACAGATACTAATGCTTAAAAAATAAACAAGGACATTGTGATAATCATTTATTCACACAATTCATTTTGGGCTAGGCAAACAGCAGTTTATATACATTCAGTAGTTGTTGTGGTGAACGGCGTGGAAGACGTCGAGACGATTTGAATCCGGAATAAGTGCTTTCTGAAAACACATCAGCGCTTCAAAACCAAATACACACACACACACACACACACACACACACACACATACTGTAAACAAAATTTCAGAGAAAACACTGCTGTTTTTTAAAGTGGAGTCGGACTTTACTGAAACTATGAAAACCTGAAGATACAGAAAAAGTCCAATTCTTCTTTATTCCTGGATTTAGATGCAGATGACCAGCTCACCTGTGCTTAAGTGAGGAAATTTCAGTTCAGCCCTGCAACATTGAAAGAATACAATAACCTCTATTTTAACAAATACACCGCCATTTTATTAGTGTGTAGCTGAATAAAAATAAACACATCATCCAGCCATATACACTTCACTTTAAATTTCCACATCCTTTGCCTAACCTTTCATCCTGATTTACAATCGTATCACCCTTTGAATTTGAAAGAACGTCCATGTTCAATGCTCCTTTAAATATGTCATCAATAAGGAGATTTATTAGGGACTGGCTTCCAAATAGATGAATGGACAACCTTGTGAAAAGAACTACAATAGTTTGACCTGTCAACAATATTAATATTGCACAGTATTGTATAACCAATTATAGGCATGTGCCTACTCAATACAGGTGGGACAATGCATACTTTTTAATCGGACTAAAGATGTAAGAAATGAACAAAATAAATACGTTACTAGATTATACTGGTGTTTCTTACAAAAACTAGTCAACTTAATTTAATAACAAGTAACACACCAGAGAAAATGTGCATGTTGTTGAGGAACCCAAGAATCCACCCAAGTGAAGGCACGACTAAATGCTGTGGGCCTTGAACAGTGAGCGTAGAACTTTTTTTTTTTTTTTTGCCATGTGCCAACTTCCAAAAAACTCTTAGATATAAATCTGATAGAGGGAAAAATTTTAACTATATTTCCACAATTTCACTAATTGCTCCCAATTAGTTTGTCAATGTGTTTCAATTCTAAAAATGTAACAAACAAAAAATATTAAGACTTAAAAAAAAAAAAAAAAAGCCGCACGACCATTCAACAAAAATCCTAAACACTTTATGATACAAGAGTTCATAGCTTAAATAATTCTAGAAAAATATCTGCTGTACATATGACACAATTATATACATAGTGTAGTCCTTGTTAATGAGTTCCGCATGAGGAAACCAAAACTTCAAGTGGGAAAACTGAAGAAAAGTTCAAATCACAGTTTTAATGCTTGTTTCACAAGTCAAATATTTTGTATTTAACGTGACAACTAACTCTGTGCACCTTCAAAACGTGCTGAATTGGTAATAGTCGAGTGGAAGAAGGTGCACAATTGACTTCATTTTGTATGAAACGTCAAATTCCACACATCTTAAACAAAAAAAGTCAGTAAGTTAGTATAAAAGGGATTGTTTGTTTATCTATTGTACAGGTATACTTGAAACTAGGAGTGTGATGATTTATTGGTATCTGTGTATCATGATAAGAAAATCTGATAGTTATACCATTAATGTTTTGCGATTGATGCATAAAATGTTTTGCTGATCACAAAAAAATGAATAAGTGAATATGAAAGATGTATAGGTAAATTAGTATTTTGAAATTGTTTTGAGAACTACAAACTATGAGCTTGAATAATAAAAAAAAAACTTGCATCAATTTCCATATTCAAATAATTTAATTATATGTAATAACATACCAAAAGCCACGATATTGGGTTGATATAAGCTCATCATAACATCAGCTTTTGATATCACCCTTAATTCCAACCTAATACTAGGACTGGATTGTTCAAATAAAATATGTTGTAATTCTTTTTCCTTTCCTGGGTCAATAATCAAATGATGAACACAAGCTGGGGTTCAGTGTCCATGACAGGTAGCTTGGCTATATTTCCAGATTAAATGACAGAAAAACATCACGCTTGGTTGTAGAAAACAATCCGCTGCCCGACGTTAAGAACAGAAAGGAAAATGAGAGGTTGCATAGTCTTTGCTAGAGAATCTGTTCCTGTGCTGATGCCTGGAGATTTCCAAGCCTCTGTCAGACATTGTCAAACTTGTGTTTTAAGTAGTCCTTCATCACCTTGGCAATAGGCAAGTCCTCCAGGAACTTTAAGCTTTGAAGGCCTATGCACTGACGAATCTTTATCCGACACAGGTCCTGCAATGTCCTGGGTTGGCCTGGAGAAAGAGAAAAGATTTGGTAGGGTCAATATTTTACTATTTTACTAATTAGTACTATTTGAGCACTAATTGCTCATACTTCAAACAAAGGAAAGTTCAGTATCGAAAAGTAAAAATATAATCCAAAATACCAGACATCAAATGCAGGATGCAGACAGTAAAAGAGTTGTGCGAAACTCCTGGTTTATACTACGGTTCCCATATGAATGTGTTTCTCAGGAACATGACAAGCATGACAAAACGAGAAGAAGAAAAAAAAAAAAAAAACAGTAATGGAATGACTTTTGCAGCTGTTATAGTCCAAGTGAAAAAAAAGGACTTGCTTTCTGGACGTTTCGCAACATTAATTAAAAATTATGATGTGATGTTCTTTAAGAAAAATGTAATCATTGGCAAATTGCTGTCGTATGATAGTCAAGTAAATTCTGTGGTTAAATCCTGTTTCTTCCATCTCCGTCTTCTCTCTAAAATCAAGCCTTTCCTCTCTTTTCAGGACTTTGAGAGAGTAATTCATGTTTTTATATCATCACGCTTAGATTACTGTAACTCACTGTATGGTGGAATGAATGCCACTACCCTGGCCCGTCTCCAGTTGGTCCAAAATGCATCAGCAAGACTCTTAATGGGCCTACGTAAATTCACCCATATCACTCCTGTCCTAGCTTCTCTGCATTGGCTGCCTGTGCGGGTTAGAGTGGAGTTTAAAATCCTTGTTTTTGTTTTTAAGTCTTTAGCTCTTAGCTAAAACTTAGCTACAACTTAGCTCCCTCATATTTATCTGAACTGCTTTCCTTACATAACCCTGCTCGAGCTCTTAGATTGCTCACTGTTCCTAGAGTTAAACTAAAGAAAAGGGGGGAACGCGCCTTTGCTGTTTTAGGCCCTAAACTCTGGAATAGCTTACCAGTTCATGTTAGATCTGCTCCTACTTTACAGGTTTTTAAATCTCTACTCAAAACACATTACTTCTCCATCGCTTTCAATGTCCCTTGATGTTTCATCTCTGTTTTTGACTTGATGGCAATCCTGGTTCTATTTCTTATATTTTGTTATATTTTAAAATAGAGTTGTTGATGTAATTTGGTTTTTAGCTGTGATTTTATTTATTTACTTTATGTTTTATTTACTACTTATTTTATTTGATGCTGTAAAGCACACTGGTCAGCTGCTGCTGTTGTAAATGGTGCTATATAAATAAATTAAACTTGAAATTTGAAACTTGAAATTTCAATGGAAAATAATCAACTTCGGGGTAACCCCGCTTCACATTGGATGACATCACACCAACCTGTTTATTATTTTCATACAACACCAACACATCAAGTATTTTATTCCTTAGGTAATCGCAAGTCAGGGGTTAATAAACATTAACTAATGCAGGTGTTCATTAGTCAGTTAACATTCATTCATTCGTTCATCTTCAGTAGCCACTTTTTCCTGGTCAGTGTCAGGGGTTCACGCACACACGGATTCAACTCTAGGTGCTATTTAGCATAGCCAGTCCACCTACATGCATGTTTTTGGGAGGTTGGAGAAAAGCAGAGAATCCAGAGGAAAACCACACAGTGCAAAACTCTGCACACAGTTACTCGAGCTCAGGACAGAACCCCGGACCCTGGAACTGTGAGGCGACTGTGACCTGTGCTGTATTAAAGGTGTTCGCCGCTTGCTGTGATAAGTATTGCCATAAATAATGTTAAGGGAACCGTATAGCCCAAATCAAATTCCTTGAGTATGCATGTGGCATGTAAATGGATCTGCAGTATACTGTGATATAAGGCATGTGCATTATTAGTGTCACTGAGAGAGAAAAACTTTAATTTAAAATAAAAGTAAAAAATAAAAAAAATACCCACACACACTGGTAATGGAAGCAGCACTTAATGAACAGTGACAACAGCATCATCTGTGTTTATATTCCTTGATCTGTTCTTTTCTTGCAAAGTTTTAAGCACATACAACTGCACAAACTTGTGTGCAGCCATACAGAGTCTGCACCTTTGTGATGAGATATTAACTGAGATTTTGAGTGTACAAAGTCTTTAAAGTACGGCTTTAAACGGCTTTAAAAATACATTAAATGGAGAGCATGACACTAATTCTTTTTATATAAATCTTATTAATATTACTATTAAAATTTAACTTGGGCACATGCCTGTACTTAAGACTTGAAGGCCACAAGTTGCCTCTTTCAGCCTCTGGTTTCTGTCCAAGAAGATCTGAGGCTTCAAGGCCACTGGCTCTGTGCCCCCCTCTATCTGCTGTCTTAAAGACGTGAAAGAAGTCAACAAATGAGTTCCAGGAATCCAGTACACGCACTTTATCAGTTCTAATAGCTGAGCTCGTCCTGCCCCCGCGCTGTAGCACAGACACAAACAGAGGCAGCAGGGAAAACCACTACAAAGGCCTGGGTAGGACCATGTGCAGATGCTGTGTACTGTCACTCGCAGAAGCTTAGTGGGGGAAAAACAAAAACAAAAAAAAAAAAAAAAACAGCACACAATGCATTCAAAAATCCTGCCTGTCAGGTCTCAAGAAAAGTGTTTTTTCTAATCGATAAGCGGGCTGAAACCTGATCTGGCTGACGGTTGAGCATGAATAGACCCCGCAGTGCATGTGCGGCTGAGACGGCCAGCTTTGATATGGTGATATCAAAGTTGAAGCAGAGCGCAGGAATGTGGCCATTGTTGTCTACTAGATCATTAGTGCTTCAGGGGATACGGCTCGCTTTTCTCACACGCTGGATTGTTCGCACAGGCAACGGTGTTCGCTTTGGCCATGCTGAGACCACTCTTCCTGTTCAGCTGGTCTCTGTTCTACTTACATGCTAACAGTGCTTTCACTCTTTTACTCTATTCCTTTAAAGAAACAGAAACCAACTATGATAGCCACGTTTCAGCATTATTATAAACCTAAAAACATTACCATTAGTGGTAAACAACAGAAGCTGGCCTTATTAACTATTAGATTAATATAACAATGTCGCTAACATCTAAAATATTCAAAATCCATGGGGCATTTAAGTAATTAGACCACTTCATCAACATTTTAGAACATCCCAATTCACCTGTAGAAAAAAACAAACAAATACAAAACAACAAAAAAAAAATGCTTGAATAAACTCCATGCTGGATGTGCTTGTGTCCTTCTAAATGCCCAATATTCTTATATAATCTTAATAATAAAAACAGTTTGGGGATTTTGAATGGACAATACTGAGTCCATGAGGACCTCCTCTCGTGTAGGGCTGAATGATACATAGTCTGTTACTCATTATCACAATATTGGAATTGGCAAAACTGATGGAACTGAGGAAGATATCTGATATTCTCATGAAATGTGGTTACAGAAGATCCAGATGACTACACAAATAAATTTAGGCCAGGAATAACCATGTCACATCAATGTCGATATTAAATACATGTCGATATTGTGGAAATCATGTCAATGCAGCAGACAGTCTTTATAAAATGCTCTATAGAAAAGCCACATTGATGAACGTGATTCTCTTTATGACAAGCATTGAATGCTGTAAGTTGCTAGCAGCTTAATCATTTGGAGGAAGTGATTTTATTTTTGTACTTGAACAAACTGATCTCTTCATCTGTGTTGTGCCACAGAACACACACAAACCCCTAATTCTCACTGACTCATTGACAATATCTCAAAAGCAAGAAAATCTCATAGTGGTTTACATACGTGTAACCTCCTGCAGGAAGTCGAGGCAGGGCCGGCTGGCGCGGGACATGCTGGCTGAGACAGCTGCGGGCGTCTGGCCCTCGTAATTGCGCGTGTTTGTGTCAGCTCCATAGGCGTAGAGAAGCTGTGCACAGAGCACGTCGTCACGCAGAGCCGAGAGGTGAAGCGGTGTCTGACCGTCCTCCACGCGCCCGAGGTTGGTGTCTGCGCCACGCTGAAGGAACATGCGGCAGTACGCGTGGTTGCCCTTGATGACAGCGTAGCGCAGCAGGAAGCCGTTCTGCACGTCGATGTTGGCGTGGTGGTCAAGCAGCAGCCGCACGCAGCTCGAGCGCTCTCGGATGATGGCCAGCTGCAGTGGTGTAGTGCCCTTGTCGCTCAGTGGGTCTACATCAGCATGGAACTCCAAGAGCAGGCGCACAAAGGAGTCACGGCCGTAGTGTGCAGCCACGTGCAGTGGCGTCCAGCCGTCGTTGCTCTTGGCATTGATGATGTCGCCACGATGCTCTGATTCCAGCATAAGGCGAGCAATGCGTGCGCGTCCGTGCATGGCGGCGTAGTGCAGCGCCGTGAAACCGCCAATGAAGTCCTTTACTGTTGGGTCCGCTGTTTGTGTTTTTTTTTTTTTTTTTTTTTTTTTTAAAACACACCCCACACACACAGAGAAACAGACAGAAAAACTTAATTCAGTGCTGCCCATTGAGATGATAGAAATTTTATTTTTAAAGTAGGAAGCTTGTGAAAAGTTAAAGTACATTTCCTTAATGATTACTGGTTCAAGCACCTTAATACAATTAATATATAGTGTCTCTTTCAATAGAAAGTCTGTGTCAGTACATCACACCAGACATCATTATCTTATATAAACTTTTCAAGTTTCTTCATGTTTGCAGACTTAAAAAAAATTATATAAATAAGTCTTAACGTGTTGTCTTAATGTCTTTAACTCAACTTTTAATAAAATTAACACTCAAATGGCAATACTAATCAATCTCTTATTTTTAAAAACTAAATGTTAGACCTCATAATGATGGTTTAGCTAAATATTATGGTATGTAATTGTATAATGATATAGTATAGCTTTTTAAAATACTGAAAAATAGTGTTCGTGTTAATATAGTGTGTCCTAATTTGTCACAAAGAGGCTCTAACTCTAAGAATAACTTTTAATAATTTGGTGAAAAACATAGTTCAGGACCATTTCATGTCATTTCCTGTTACCACGCACAAGCCAGATTATTTTAGAAAGTGGTTAAAAAACACTAACACGTTTCCTCTATAGTCTTTCCTATATGTTTCCTATAGTCTTACATCAGGTACAAACTGAAAACTATGGAAACATGGAAAAGGATATTCCTTTCGTTTTTTTTTTTAAAGGAGTGCTCCATATCCTGCCACTTTTGCACGGAAGTAGGTTTCCCCCCCATTACTTACTAACCCAGTTTCATAGCGCCATCTAGCGTCTGGCATAAATTCCTGCACCCATAATAATCCCAGTACATCAGTGTAATTTTGATTCTTACTGGAAAAAAAAAAACTTCAGTAATTCAGCTGAATTGTTTTCTAGAAGAACAGTTTCTACACTCTCAAAAAGAAACCGTCCAGGCCGCCTACCTCCATGCTCGAGGAAGACACGGACGCAGCGCTCCTTGCCCTTGGCGGCGGAGAAATGCAGCAGTGTCCATCCGTTGGCGTCCCTGATCTTGGGCGAGTAGCCCTGCTCCAGCATCTTGCGCACGGTGTAGACATCGCCGGCTGCCACCGCTGCCTGGATCTGCAGCTCCTCCTGCAGGTCCGGGTTCCTTCTGAAGTGATGGTTCAGCATCCTGTCACATTGCGCAGCCACTCCTGCGTCCCTGGGCACAGACACACGACTTATGATACGGGAGCACATCAAGAGACAACACTGAACGTCAATGAAAAAGAGCATGTGACAGACAGACAGGTATAGAGACAGACAGAGAAAGAAAGACGGACAGATTATAAAGACAGGAAGATACAGACATAATCATGCAGGCTGGCAGATATATAGACACACAAATGCAAAGGCAGGCATAGAGGTAGGCAGACAGAAAGATACAGAGGCATACAAACACACAGGTAGATATAAAGCAACCAGGCAGTAGGATAGATGCATAATTCATCCTGTAATAGAATATTGAATCATTTCCTCAGGCAAACACCACAGTGCAACACAGCCGCATATAATAAATGGCAAACAGCATTAAACATAGAGAAAAAAAAATAATGACACTAGCTCAAATCAAATATCATCTTTTAGGTGTGATGTGAAGACAGATCACAAAATCTCATAACCAGACATTAGCCAAGACTTATGACTTTTTGTTGAGGGCATAAACACGACGTGTCAGATTAGCAACTTTCTTCGAAAAGGGTAAAGACTATGGCTGAGATGTACATACTCGTTTGTGTCTGTATTAATGCACCTAACTATGTAACAGTTAGGTTTCCTGCCAACCAAAACATGGGAATGGACAGCGCCTTAGAGCGTCCACTTGTCCCATGGACTAGCTAATGGATTTATGATTTATTCACCCCTGCCCACGCATGCTTTATGTCTCATTTAAATTACTCATCCAACGTAAATGATTATTATTCATTTTTAAACTCAAAGGCCAAATTAAAATCATCCATGAGTGTTCAAGAAATGTTGCCTGTTGGTGTAAATGAACCATTTACCTTTGATTAATGTACAGCAGTTCTGAAAGGCCCTTTGTGTTTTGGGCGCATTTTTCAATCCAGCCCAATCGGCATCAAACTTCTAACTGCAGAAGCGTCACAAACCTGTGAGCAAAAGCATGAGATTAAACATTAATAATAATAATTTTAAAAAAAAGAAACACAACAGATCATTACTTTGTGATGGAATGTCTCAACAGCTGTTCTGATATTGCATTTAAGGGATCTTGACTTTAATACGAGAAGCACAGAAGTCACTTGGTGTTGAAAACTGTTGTGGAAGCGGGCGGTTTTTACTTTAATACAAGCGGTCTTAGACATGAAGCTTGAGGGATGAAGAAAGGCCATGTTCATTAACATGGGAATATACAGGTTGTTCACGTGGCTCTGCTTTCATTCGTTTATCTTCAGTTACTGCTTCTAGTGGTTTAAATGACTAATTTGCTTATATATCGGGAAACAGACCCAACTATGATTGTTAGAAAACATTACAGGCAGGTACAATCAAAAACAATAACTGCAGGAGCAGGGGGTATTGGTCAAACTTTTAAGGGAAGCGGGCTGGAGTAGGATAAAAAAAACATCTGTGTAACGTGATAAAGTGGTAACCTGAAGCACCAGTGCAAAACAAAACATAACTTCAAGCTATCTTATTTATAGCCATGAAATAATACCTAATGGATAATCATGGAAAGGTAACTGTAGTTGTCATTGCTGTTGCCAGAACTTAGTAGGCAAGGAATTTTCTGTAACTGTACTTTCACAAATTTTAGTTGAATAGCCCTGGGCTACTGCATTCATGCTGTGTTTTCTCTGAATACCAAGCATGGCAAAGAGAAATGCTGTAACTTTTTCGATCAAACAACAACAACAACCCCCACTAAACTTAGAGTTTTGTCGCCTGTCCTACTTTGAATGGACAATTTGTGCTTAGTCTATCTACTTGTAGTTTCTCCTCCAGAGGCATTTTGGAGAATAGAAGGATGTTAGAGTAAATAATCTACCTTGTTTCTGTTCATTACACCCATGACAAGACAGTGGCTACTTTTAAATATGCCTGTTTTAATCAGAAATGTGTTGCATGTAAACACATTATTCAGAAAATCCACTGAAAGGAGATACATGTGCATGCTCAGTCCGCAAGGAACTGTGGGTGCTAACAGATGCTTAAGCGGCAGTCACACTAGACTTTTCAATTCCACTGAGTTCCATTCATACGCTTGTGAACACTGGAGACTGGAAACACAAGCTCAATGCGAAGATATTTCGCATTTCACCAAAGAACACCAAAGTTCATGTTTGGTGAACCCTGACCTGCGAACTCGTATCACGTGAAGACGTGTGACCAATAGAAGATCGACACCTCGATCTTCAGAAAATCCAAGATGGAGGAAGCACTGATTATAAGGGTGTCAGACAATCCCGTTGTATACAACACAACTTTAAAAGAACATAATGGAATCCATGATGTGTGGATATTTATAAAAAAAATTTAATATCCAGTTACCGACCATATTCACAGTGATCTCCAAAGAAATTTTGCATGCTTATGGTCTCGTGTGTCCGCCCTTTAGCTGTAGGCTAGGTATGTAGAAACGGCAACTCAGGCATACTTACAACAACCACGTATACAGGAATATTCCAATACCTGTGCGCATATAAACATTGTATTCGGAATATGGCTGCAATCCAAATTAGAAATGCAATTAGATGTGCATGTAAACATAGCCAGTGATATGCTGCAGGAATCTACAGTCTGGGCTAGAAAGAAATCAGCCCCAGCCTTGCTTCTTCATAGCGTTCAGTGCATTGTTTCATGGTGGTGCTGTTGTGCTTTGTTCCAAAAAATAAAATAAAATAATAATAATCCAAAAATAATCCTAACATTTGTTAACAGCAAATAATCTGGTGTAATACCAAAAATGACGTCTCATTAGGAGATTTATCTCTAATTCAGGAGGCTTAGCCCTGCTAGTCTGCATGTACACCAGCCGCCCATTCTGTTACTGTTAGACAGTCACATACACTAAACGTCATTCATGTCGCTAGCTAGCAATTAACCTTTTCATCTTCTACAGCGAATAATATGAACTATTAGCCGTTGTTTATATTATATGGAAACTAAAGGACAGAAATGAACTCAATATTGTAGTACTGACTCAGTTTTAGCTTCTTAAGGACGAATAAACTTTGCTTAAGTAACCAAAGCACGACTAGTTAGCCAAGAAACTAGTTAGCCAAGAGACTGGTTAGCATCAACAAACAACTCCGCCTACTATCAAGGGTTAACTGCTGAACGTCACCCTGATTAGCACCTGTGGACATTAATAAGTGATACTATTATTATTAAATAACAGCCCTGGTGTCTTGGGTCTCCTGTGGATATGTTACAATAAACCCGTTTTCTCGTATCTAATCACATGGAGACCCTGTTAGCAAAGTACTTCCTGTGCCCTTAGCCATAACCTCATCATACAGTAACGAGAGGGTTGTTTTTACCGTATTTTTCTTTTTTTATGTGTCTCTAAAATGGAGTCATTTAGATTTATCCGAATTAGATTTTTATTAGAAACATCCGAATATCGCTAAGCATTCAGGACGTTTTTCTTATCATGTGTCATGGGTCTTATCAAGTGTAGATCTCCTTAAATACACAGAGAAATGTCATTGTTACCATGAAGCAAAATGAATTTATTCATGTAAGAAGTAAATAAATAAAAATAGTATATTGCACAACAACTAGCCCAGATTCACGACTATAATAACCAAACACCGAAAGAAGCCAACTTAGCAAGCGCCGCTAGCCAGTTGGTGTTATGAACCAGGAGCCGCTATGTTAGCTAAAGCTAATTCTAATCAGACAATCTGGCACTTCATAAAGACAAATCTAACTGGAAGACACGATCGAGCCGTTCGCTGTCATTATACAGAGGTGGTTAAGCTAGCTAGCCCAATGATAACTCAGCTAACAATAATGCAGACCTATCAGGCTAGTTAGCTAAATTAGCTCCTACCCAGGAGATGGTAACTAATTTCCACAGCTGCATTGCAAATCATTTTGAACGAACTTTAGAAATGAAAGTTTGTGCTCATACTTAACTGTATCTGGTGCGTTGTGGCAGCAACCGCTGAAAAGAAACCAATATAAAAACTATTCAAAGCTTCATACTTGGAACAAAATGCAGCTAGCCAGTTAGCCGTCCACTTCGGATAGGGTGCATGTAGCCAATCAGGAACGAAGAAGCGAGCCGTCAAGTGCGCCTAACTGCTGCAAAAAGCGTCGTCTATTTGCGACCAGCGATGACTAAATCGACTACAAAAACAAACCTACCTAACACTTTACCATTTTAGAGAAAAGAAGAAGAAGAAGAAATGTCTTATTCAAAAGTGTTCTCATGCCATACAGATTAATGTAACAAAGTTACCACTCATTAAATTCGAAAAATTGAATACAAGTCAGACTACAATAGGGAGGGGAATTTACTTCCGGCACCATTACTGACGTCACAAAGTGCGACTGTTTTCATTGCTCGTGCATGACAGTAGGGAAGAGCAATGTGCAAGATGTTTATCTCTGTTAATGCGTAATTAAAAAACTCAAGAGAAATTTGGATTAACTCCAACGCAGCGATTTTGTTCCTCTTTTATTCACTATGGACTTGTGAGCAAGTAACCTTATTTGTCATGTTCGTTAAACTGTAGTGAAGTTCATACAGTTTTATATTATAATAGTCTTCCACTAGATTAGCCTATAATGTGAAAACAGGGAGTACAAGAAGTGTTAACTCCAATGAGATCATTATGGACTTGACAATATATATAGAATATATGTAGAATATAGAAATGGCACCCACTGATACTTTATCTTGTCCATTCTTGTCCATGTTCATCTTGTCCATCTTGTCTATCTTGTCTGTTGTTTGCTGGTGATCAGTTTGCCATACACATACACATGGACATGGACATGGATGCACAGCATTCAGACTTGCAGGCTGTGTTCACAGATGTACGGTCTGGACTTGTTCCTGCTATGAGCACTGAGGAGCTCGCAAGTCAGATTTCATCAGCCATAAACCATTCTTTGCACATTTTACTACAATCTCCACACGGCATGACAAGTGAAGACACAGAGATGACAGGCATGTTCCTTACACTTACTGGAAAAATCATCTCCAAGCTTACTTCAAAAAGTCTGCCACGAGATGTCAGCGTGTTCTATGAAGACGCCGTGAAGAGACTCTTTGGGGCCTCTAATCTGACAGCTGATCTTGTGAGTGTGGGCTTCCACAGCTTTTGGAAGTGTCCTCGTCTTTTTCACCAGCTCCTGTTTCCTTTTACAGGTTTCATGGTTTAAATTTGAGAAATCCAGATCCAAGAACATCCATGTTTGGTCACCATATTTCAGTTTTATGGCTCTCTAATTTGTTTTATTTTATTTTATTGTTGACGTAGGTGTGTCTGATGAACTGCCAGGACAGGATGTTGTCTCATTTAGCTGCAAAATGCATGGCTTCTTTTGTCATATATGACATCGGTAATACTGTAAGTACTCAATTTACATACATTTTACATAAATTCCCTACATATCATACATGTAGTAGATCTGCTTAACATACACCGACTGCTTATAGATGGCTAGATAGATAGATGAACACACGTATATATGAATTCATAAAAAGTAGATCAAATTACAATAAAATTAATCATGCATACAACATGTACAGTATACAATATATGCACCACATTTACTCAGTCTAGCTGCCATGCATGCCTGTGCAACACAATGTGAGGAGGCAAGAGGTGAAGATGAGAATGAACGTACAAATGCAAGTGACGGTCTAATGTGTGTGACACAGAGTGGGCTATGCACACAGTCTTATTGCAAACGTTGGTAAAGTGATTTCTATGGGAAATGACACTTCTGGGCAGTTGAGTCCTGAAGCTGTACTTGGTGTCCTTTCGCATGAACATGCATTGACGAGGGTAGTTAGAGTTTACTGGCCATTCTCCTCTGACCTGTCTCATCAAAAAACGTGTCCACCTGCAGAACTGTCACTCACTGGATGCTTTTTGTTTCCGCACCATTCTGTATAAACTCTAGAGACTGTTCTGTGTGAAAATCCCAGAAGATCAGCAGTTTATTAAAAACTCAAAAAAGCCCATCAACCGTAGGCTCAAAGTCACTGAGATCACGTTATTTTCTCATTCTAATATTTGCTGTGAATATTAACTGAAGCTCTTGACCTGCATCTGCAACGTGATTGGCTGATTGGATAATTACATAAACATGCAGGTGTATGTAGGTGTTCCTAATAAAGTGTACTTGTATGTACTTGTCAGTACTAGTCAATAATGACTAAACATTTATACTGAGAAATAAATTTCTTGTAAATCTGTGAATTTTTGTTTATTGCAGATTGGTAGCAACCGCGTGTGGACGACTGCCTTCACAGAAACATTTCAGAGTTCGGCTCCGAGCCGCGCCCTGGACACACACCTGTGGGCCCTGACAGACGTGATTAAGAGGATAATGAAGTTAGACAGCATTAACAAACGAGGTAGTGAAGCCCCTAAAACATTATATATTTCACAGTTTTAGGTAAGTAACAGATAACTCCAGGAATTTTGTCAATACTGAAACAGCGCAGACCTTTTTCACGTTTCTTGCTGCTTGGGCAGAATTTTAAAAGTTACTTTTTGGTTCCTTCTATGATTCTTCTGTTTTTCACTGTTGGTAATGGTGGGGTTCATTTATCAAACTGGATATGAACAAAATTTATTTGTAAATCGTGAAATTTTCATTTTAGCTCCTACACTAATATGAACCTTGATTGATCGGCATCAAATCGTATAATTGGTATGAGTTATTGTTTTTTTAATACAGTTTACACTTGCAAGTTTAAATCGCTTATTTATTTCACTTGCGTGTACAAATTTATGTGAAACAAATCATATTAATGACTTGACATTAAACAATCAAAAATAAATCCACAGATTAAGACAAATAAGACTAGCTGTTCAGTTAGAACAAAAGAAATGGCACCTTACAAAAGGAGAAAGAGTTCGTGTGCGTCTATGGTAGCTGATGCGCTGCAATGGCTGAGCTGCATTAATGGAAGAATTAGCTCATACCACATGTAGGAGGTGCTCTTTCACTGTTTAGTCATCATTCCAGATGTTTTGTCACTCTCTGCGAATGCAGAGAGTGACAAACTCAGCTATAGGGTTTTTTTGGGCATCACTAAAAGCAAATCAGCTGTGCTGTGAGCATGTTTGGCAATTTACAGCTGATTGGCAGTATCAACATTCACACTCATATATGAAGAAAATCAGCATCACTAAAACATTTGTAAATCTGACTGGAGGGAATTTTTAGTTCTGTTTTATCTATGAAAACATTTACACACAACTTATATTATGATTGATAAATGAGGTCTGGTGTCCCTAAACACTTTAATATAATTCTCTAGCACTGAGAACATCAACAGTTTATATGTTTTGGGGCTTTGTGACAGTTTCTTATTTGAGCTTTTTATGCTTTACATAAGACTTCACAAAGACCTAAACAAACACCTTAATAATGCACATTAAAATAAATTAGATAGAGCATGTCAACAGGGATGCAAACATTTACGCTCGGGAATAAAGATAACTGCTGACTAAGACTCTGTTGTTTAATAAGAAAACACAATTAAATGACCATGAAATTGTTTTGTATATAAACTATGAGAAGGAGATTTTTTTTTCTTTTACCCAGAAACCAAGGGCAATGCAAATTTTTTTTTTGCTGTTTCTGTTTTTTTTTTTTTTTCCTGCAGAGATTTTGATGAAACTTCTTGCTGATTTTGAGTCATCCCTCACTTCCTTGTATCCAAAGCTGCTCTTTCAAGACAATCCTGAACATACACATGCAGCAGAAAATGACAGAGACACTGTCGAGTTAGAAATCAGTGTATGTGCACTCCTGGACCTTGTCGAAGTCCTCAGTGCTGCGAGGCTAAGGCATGGCCTCTGCTCTTCCGTTCAGAGACTGGTGTTCCTCCAAACTTCAGCACTCCTCCGTCTGACGCTCTCCAACATGAAGGAATTTGTAAAGAAACGAGCACTGCTTTTGCTGAAGCGGATTCTCGTTCAGAGAACAGGGGAGGAATGGGGTTTCGGTGAAAATCACTCTAAAGAGCGTGATGAGGAATATTCCACCGATTTGCTTCTGATGGCTGATGCCGTGCTCCAGGAAGTGGAAGCTGGTTGGCTCCGGAAGTTCCGTGTCAAAACTCAGGCGAGTTTCTTCGGTGGGAACAAAGTGAACGTTTCGGATGGAGAAATGAAAGATGCTGTGATGCTCAGGGCCGTGAGCCTGATTCTGATCAAGTGTCTGGAGATTAAAACTCGGCATGTTTCTACTCAAGGTAAATTGATTGTGATTTGATCAACTCTTTTACGTTTTCATAATATTCTACATAATATTCTACATTCTGTTCTATTGACAGTATATTAGGTAATATTATATTTCCACAAACTTAAAGCACTGGTAAATCACTGATGTTGTATAAGCAAGTCACATTCATGAATGTGATATTTTGAACAGCCACCAAACTCAGTGTAGGGCACTAGGGGGCACTAATCACTTGCAGAAATTGTTTTTTTTTTTTTTTTTTGGTGTGTTGTGGCAATGTTGGAATTTAAACTGACAAGCAATTGTTTGATGATAAGGTCAGACACCATGCCTTCTCCATTTTGAAGGTACAAAGTGTCAGTTTTAATTTCAAGTTGAATTTCATCTGGCATTTCTAGTGTCATTAACAAATCAGTAAATAAATATATATGCCCTGCATTGGACTGGCATCTCATCCAGGGTTTATTCCCACCTCACACCTAGTGTTCCTGGGATATTGTCTGAATCCCCTGCAACCCTGATCAGGAGTGTTTATGGAAGATGAAAGACGATCGATTAGTTGATTGAGTGAGTGGTGGCAAGTATTGTTCATCATATATCCATCCATTCTCTATACCGCTTATCCTACATGGGGTTGCCTGGAGCCTATCCCAGGGGACTCAGGGCACAGGGCAGGAGGCCACCCCATCACAGCACACAATTGCACACACACTCACTCACACACTACAGACAATTTTGGAAAATGCCAGTTAGCCTACAATGCATGTCTTTGGACCGGCGGAGGAAACCAGAGTACCCAGAGAGAAGCCTCTGAAGCACAGGGAGAACATGCAGACTCTGTGCATGTAGGGGGAAGCGGGATTCAAGCCCCCAACCCCGGAGGTGCAAGGTAACAGTGCTAACCACTAAGCCACTGTACCCCCTTTGTTCATCATTACCTACCACTAAATAATGTAAGCATGTAGGCTAATGGGTTTACAAAGTTAGCTTAATAATTACAGGACACATTCATATAATGGACATACCAAGTCATAACTCTGAGAAAGTGTGTTGTTATTGTGACTGTATAAAGTGTTTTTTTCTACAAGTGCCAGAAATGAAGTATGGTGAAATCTTGTTTGAGAATTTTGGGTTCCATTTAGCATCACTCCGGCTTCTTTGGTTTGTCTTTCTTAACCCATAAATGAAGGAGGAACCCTTAAAGGTTCTGTGTAGCCACTGATCTACCACTGAACATTCATTTTAAGAAAGTATTTCAAGTAGAGATGATATAGAAAGCTAGAACTGTAGAATCATCCCAACTCAACTCTTATGAAACCCCAGTTTTTTTTGTAAAATATTAAGCCCATGAAGTATTTGACCATTTGCAGGTTCACACTTCCAGCAGAAGATGGCAGTCTTCCTATTTTGATCAAGCTCTTATGTGTTCTGATGTTTCAGGAGCTCACTGTGCCCTTGATGTTCAGCCTTGTCTTATGGAACTGCTGGCTTTTCTCCAGCAGCAGGTGCTTCAGGTTAAAGCAGTCACACATCTCTGCTCTTGGATCTTAGTAGTGTTTGCAGACCAGGATGATGACCTGATAGAATCAGCCAAGGTTTTGATTACCTTGTATTTACATCAGAGAAGGTGGGACATTAGTTGTAATGTTGAGGAGATTGATGTTTGGGTGTGTGGTTTTCAAGAGTTTGATTATCAGGCACTCAGATAATAACTTTTTACCCTTTTTAGTTCGAGGTCCTCAGACCCTTCAGCATGTGAGTGGGGATGTAACCCTCATTGTCACTTTACTCTCCTACTCAGAAGTCTCTCCTTCGACCACACTGTCCTCCTGGACTTCCTCATTTCTGATGAAACCTGCTTCTTGGAGTACTGCGTACTCTACCTGAAGCACTTGTGCAACCACTGGCAAGATTTTTGTAATGCATGTTGTCGTATCAAAAACTCTGAGACTGAGACACACACTCTGTCCCTCCCACATTTTTCTGAAGCATCAGAAACATCACAACCTCGTGATGACCCTCAGTCTAAAGTTCCTGGATTTAGGCCAAGCCTGGTTGATTATGAGTGCTCAGAGGATTCTGAAGACGAAGACAGAAGCGTGTCAAACCTCCAGAAGAGAAGGAATGCTGAGGAACCAGTAGCAGAGATCAACATGAGTAAAGCAGGAGAACAGGCTGTGTGTGGATCAGCAGATACAGTGGAGAAAATAAGCACTGCCTCCCCTGTGGGTCTGAGTGGGAAGGTTGCGTTGTGCCTTACTGAGTTAAGGACTGTTATCACCCGACTTCACAGCAGGGGGCTATTCCCATACAACCCTACGTCTCTTCTTAAATTGCTGCGGGCTATTGAGACTAAAGGTCATTTGGAAAAACTAACAGCACCGCAACTTAAATAATTTAAATGTCTTAATGATGTACGGCCAAACATTATCTTCAGAGAAGACAAACCTCCTCTAACAAAACCCTGTTAACCACTGCAAATTGTTTTATACTATTTCATATACAAAGTCCAGAATTGCATGAAATCATGAAAGCAAAGTCGACTTATCTTGTTTGAGATGATGTTTTTTTTTTTAACTTATGTAGCTGGGAGTAATAAATATTTAAATTCATTGTGTGTTTGTGTACATTAATGGAAGGTAGTGTACTGTGTGTAACTGTGGTTCTACCACTGAGTGGAGGTCCACCAGGATGGTTATTACACAACTAATGGAGTTTTCTCTTTTGCCTGATTCTGCACTGTATACAGGTAGTTGTCACTCTGTGTCCTCTTCCTTTACTTTATGGGCTGACCTGGTACAATCTTAGATATATATGGACAAATGTATGTGGACATCTAACCATGTGACACCCATATGTGCTTGTTGAACATCCTTCTTCCAAAGGCATGGCCTCCACTCTTGTGGGAAGGCTTGCCACTAGATTTTGGAATGTGGCTGTGGGGATTTGCCAATTCAGCCACAAGAGCATTAGTGAGGTTGGGCAATGATGTCAGGAAAGGAGTCGTCTTATGCAGTCAGTGTTCTAGTTCATCCCAAAGCTTTTCTATGGGGTTGAGGTCAGGGCTCTGTACAGTATTTTGGGTTCTTCCCCACCAGCCTTGGCAAATCATGTCTATATGGACCTTGCTATGTGCGCAGAGGCACTGTCATTCTGCAATAGGTTTGGGCTCCTTAGTTCCAGTGAAGGGAAAATTGTAATGCTACACTATACAAAGACATTATATACAATCATGTGCCTCCAACTTTGTGGCAACAGATTGGGGGCTGTACTTTTGGCCATATAGTGTAGGTTTATTAATAGACCACTGCACCTATGCCTTTGGCAGTAATGTTGGATTCTAGCACAGAGTTACATAGTGACACAATAATGCATGCAATTTGGCAACTTGTCAAAATGTCACCAAAAGAAGCTGCCTTAAGCAAAAGTCATTTATTTGCACATCAACCATTGGTTACTGATCAGAAGGTCAGGGGTTCAAACCTCAGTGCCACCAATCTGCCACTTTTGGGCCCTCGAGCAACGTCCTTAAACTTCTCTGCTCCAGGGGAGCCGTATCATGGTGACCCTGCGCACTGACTCCAGCTTCCTAACAAGCTGGGATATCCGGAGATTAAAAATTTCACTGTGTTGTAATGTATATGTGACAAAAAAGGCTTCTTCTTCTAAATATGGCAGGTTGAACAAATTGCTTAGCACCAAGTGAAGGTCCCAGCACTGTTTTCTAAGACCTAAGATCTAAGACATTACACACCTTTTAAACAGGTTTTGACTAGTTTAATGTGGTTCTCTCAAAATTTCTTCCTCATGTCATCTCAGGGAGTTTTCTTTGCCACTGTTGCCTCTGGCTTGTTCCTTAGAAATGAATATCAGATTTATATAAAGCTGCTTTGTGAAAATATCTGTCATAAAAAAACTCTACATAAATAAAATTGAATTGATTGTATGCCTTCGACCACAATTTCCAACTCTATTTATTGTTTTAATTGCTGTTCCTATTGAAACACAGCCAGTTGAGCAGATTTTGACTGAAGGTTCTACCAGCCGTGTCCCAATAATTAACCCTTTTTCAAAGTCACTTAAATCTTTTCCTCTTAATATCTTGATCCAAAATCGAGGTCAGCTGAGTCAGCTCAGCATTTCTATACATGACACAGATCACTGTACATTAATTGTTAATTGCGTCATCTTGCAGTCATTATGTCTGGACTCATTATGTTTTTGCATCTATTTATTCAGGTTGTTCGTTTAAATTGGCACACATCATTATATTCTATTCAGCAGCATGTCAGCAAGAATGGACTTCACATTAGCAAATCAGGCATAATAACATGAGCTTTCTGCTTGATGAGTTCATCTCTAATTTGAAGAAATCTTTCATTTAGATGGTGAAAGCAAAATGGTTCGCTTGTGTTATCAACAGCAAAACCAGATATCCAGATATATTGCAAAATTTAGGAATATACAGTAATACTCTGTATTTAATGCTGGGAAAACTATTATAGAATAGTGAGTCTTTATGGAACTCTAAGCATCAAGCATTAATCATTAACATTTCCTGGCAATTCATTTGCACCAGCTGGAGCTTTCACTTTGGGTTTGGCGGACGGTGATGACCAGGTGATGAGGGAATACATTCTTTATTTTGGGGTTATGTTGAGCTTTTCCTTTAGTTATGTAGCATAGTAATTGTTAAAGTGGTATAACCTAGTAATTACTAAGTAAGCATAAAAATGGCAGATTACTGATAATTATCCTGTTACTAGAAATCACTTGGAAAAGAGGTCAATACAGTTTTTAAATAAAAAAGAAAGAAAGAAAGAAAGAATCGGGCTATGGTCTGGGTATGTTGCGTTCATTTCTCTTTTTGAAAAAATAAATAAATACTGTAAATAAATAAAATGGGGAAACAAGCTAACAGCTTTTTTTTCCCCTTGGCATAGACTAAAATAGGAAACTAATTTTTTTTTTGTAAAATTGTTAAAAATAAATAAATATAATAAATTTTGCTATTTTGAAAAAGCATTTAGTGATCTACATTATATTAGCAGTACATTGGGTACTCATGGCAAGCTTTAATCTACCCTCCTTCACCCTACTAGCTCCCCAGTAAATGCTGATGCAAATCTGAGTAATTCAAAATCATTCAATAATTTTAGCTCCAAAATGAATCCGAAATTAGCTATTTGTGATATATATTTTTTGTTTTATTAAACTAAAAGTAATGAACACAACATATACTGACCATGTATCTTAAACCCTAGTTTATTAAAATTAACATTAATAAAAATTGTATTGGCATTTGCACAGAAATTTACAACCTTAGTACTTTATAGCCAGAGCTGCTTGACGCCCTACTAAAGTTTGTACTAAAGAATGTAGACATATTCTTTTGATAAGGTATACTATATAGAAACTTTGTTAGATGCTTTCTTTAAATGCTATTGGCAAATGTGTGGCTAATATTTAATATAAAAACAACTTGAATCTGTAATTTCGAGAAACTTGCTCATTATTTTTAGATGCTACCTCATGATTCTGAGAAACCTTTATCAATATTATAATTTAAAAGGTGGATATTAGATGTTTTTTATTTTTTATTTTATGTTTGTGTTATTTATAACTTCTATCGTCTAAAAATTCACAGGGACTTGTTGGGTGGACTCTCTGCACCATTTAATGAAATTACATAAACAGATTTTTTTTAATAATGGATGATTTTTTTTAAACAAGTTCTATTCGTTAACAAAAATGTATACGTTAACGAGTTGATATGGTCAAGACTTATTTAAAAAGAACATTTATTTCACATTTTAAAAGAGACACTGCTTCAGAGTTAGCACTTTGTATTTTTAAGTCATATTTAATGCAGTTCCTTTAAGAACACAGAAGAGAGCCTGGTAAGCAAATCACCTGTTTAGCTGCTATAGCATTTAGCTTTCATTTGTTAAGCAGGTATTCCACAATATGTTAATATAATGTTGTGTTGATTTTAAACAAAGGAAAATATGCAATTATTGCGAAGTTGCTGTGGTATACATGGAATAAGTATTATATAAGGAAAATAGTCAACATCACCCTGGCGTTGCTAATTTATAAGAAAGTACTTATAAGAAAATAATTAACTCCAGGGTAGTAGAGGTGTCATAACACCTCTGAACTAACAAGGCAAAAAATAATAGAGTTCAGTTTGTTGTTAAAATTCCTGACATTTTAGTAAGACGTTAAGCCTTTCTCACAGTATGCTGGCGTTCCATTTCACCGACGGAATGGAAAGTTATCCGACATTTCAATTAGTATAAACAAATGAATTATTTTATCGCCGCAAGTCTGTTATAAGATTAATGAGGATAATGTTGGGTTTCTGTGTGTAGAGTATCATGACTCTGTGTTTAGCTGCTGGTGAGCAGGGGGATGGAGAAGGGGAGGGGTGTGAGTCCCCTGCTGGGCAAACAATTCACCTCTCCACAATAACATTGGTACAGAGATAAAATGGACAGCAGAACTAAAGCTTTTTTGATAGTAAAACACTGTATACAACTGCCACAATAAAATTCTAACATTTAAACCTAGTAGGCTAGGTAAAAAGAAATACTTATGAAAACTGCAAACTCTTAAATCCCTGAGTGTCTACTTTCATTCGAACCATTAAACACTACTATGGAGTGTGACATCACAAATGCTGAACACCGGGACCCCAAAACAGCCACAAATTCCAATGTTTTGGCCTCTGGTGAAAAGAGGACACTAACTACTAACTCATTCTCACGGGGTGGGTTAGAAAATTGGTGCCCCCAAGGGACAACTTTTCTAGAGATAAGCTCCAACTGCAATGGATCAACATAAAAACAATGCTGCTTAGAAGAGAGTTTAATTAGCATTCACATGCAAACAAGGACCAGAATTGACGACTTCAGGCAGTTTTCCGAAAGCCTTAGTCGCATACCAATAGTTTGCTGTGTGCAGATCTGGTGTAAATCATGGTCTTTTAATATTATCATCCAAACCAGTTTATTATTCAGTTATCCATGTTAAAGCATATAACTGATAGATAGATAGATCAATACTACCAATATTTAGTAAGTAGATTGAAACTAATCACAAAGGTATGTAATCACAAGAGGGAGGAATGTAAGTCTGGACCCAATGACGTCTCCTGGCAGTTTAAGGAGTTAACTTATTAAACATTAATAGGTTGAATGAGGTTAATCAGTAATTGAGTGTGATGTCGTCACAGAGGTATGGCCTTGCTACTCCTCTTAGGAAAACACAACCCAGGCCTTTATCCAACAGGAAGACAGTCGTAATCACATTACGAAGCACTTAAACGTCAGTCAGTCAATATGACGTCAGTGGCGTTAATTATGGGATTATAACGTTTCACACAACAACATACGCACATACACGCACACAGTTCTACTAAAAACCTTTTCATTTCTCTCTTTGTGTAAAAAAAATCACATTTTACCTTTGACTTAATATAAGAAATGCTGTATGAAATAAAATCTCTCATAAAGACATGAAGACATCCTGTCCTCATCCCAGCACACTTATTTACTATATGCTCATACTGAACATCCTTCTAACACACAACACTGTTTGACTTTAACGTATAAAGTTATAGAAGGGTAATCATTTATAATCCCATTATCTGGTGTCAGCCAGAAAAGGATGGGTTCCATTTTGAGTCTGGTTCCTATTAAGGTTTCTTCCTCATGTCATCTCAAGGAGTTTTTCTTTGCCACTGTCACCTCTGGCTTGCTCATTAGGGATTTATATTTATTTATATACATCCAGATTTCTGCTGCTTTGTGACAGTGTCTATTGTTAAAAGTGCTATCCAGGCACTATATACAAATACATTTGAAATGAATTGAAATTCAATGAGATGCTATGGTACGGCTGGTTAAAATGAAATGTGTTCAAAAATATAGAGGTCACACTATAAATTGCACTCCAGTCTCATGCCTTGCACAATCCAGATAAGACAAGTCTTCTGGGTGCTGTATTTTTGTTTTGTTTTTTTGCAGCGGAGTGTGTGTCAGTCAGCCGACGAATCCTCTCGTACCTGTGGAAGGTAGGGACGTGGGGAGGAGCAGAGGGAGGGAGGGGAAAAGGAGTCAAAGAGTTGTAACTAAGCTGGGTGTGCCTGTGAGGAATTCTAAACGAAGTGCATTTCTGTGTGATCAGAGCTGCGCATTGCTGTCATGCTCAGTTTACCCAGCGCCTCGGCCTTTCACACACACACGCACTGAAGTGAAGACTGCAACGTCTGCTCAGGCAGGTAAGGGCTTTTTGGTGGCCCTCTTATATTCAAAGCTGCTTTTCTCTCACCTTTTACACTTAGATTTTACACTTTATCTTTGAGGAAAGGACAGAAATGACAACAAAGGTAGACTGTGAGAGAGGTTTTGTGCTTTTTCTCTCTTTTTAAATACAGTGAAGTTGTTTCATTTTGATGGGACGAGGTCTGGGGAGCTGCTTTTTTTTTGTTGTTGTTTAACTCTGAAACTTACTTCCTGGATATTGCACAAGATACTCAAACTTGAAATTTGGCTGCATTTTTCTTCCTTTTTCTTCTCTCTGTTAGTGCTTCTTACTCAATGTCAGAGGTGTTAACACCTTCTTTCATGGCCACTCCAGTACAATTCCTCCTTTACAGGCTTTTAATTATAGCATTCTCGGCCAGATTTAATACCTCCTTACAAAGCAACATTTGTGTTCATCGGCTGGGTTCTCCTGGAAACAATTTGGCACCACAAAGCCCCATAGTAATAACTGAACTCACATGGGTCAGCAAGAGGCTACACTTTGTCCTTAGCCTGTAGTTTAGTAATACACAGATTTATAACAAATCATACAAAGGATTTCATTTTCCAAGAACATAAATGAAATCACCAGATTCGTTGTATCTTACATTTAAATGCACTACCTTTTTGTGTGTGTGTGAGAATTGCTTTAACAGTCAGACTGCATGGCTTTAGTGTTATCAGAAACGGTTTGCTTAAACTGTAGCCATTGTCATGCATGGCTGCCCCTCATTGTGTTCATGAGGGCTGCTTATCACTAAGTTACCCTACTCAGGACCTGAGGCAGAAGGGCTCTCAGGATGATGGTGACAGAAAGGGAGGGAGGGTTGACCCACATGTGTACGCGTGGAGCTGATTCTGTTTACACAGTTCGCACTCTTTGCTCTGAGAACTGTGTGCAGAAAAATACGTCAATAGCTTGTTCCATGTGGTGTGATCAAACATATAAAAAAGAGGAATCATTTTCCTCTGGGTGTTTTGTATGTCTTGGGGATGTTCTGTTGTTCACAGCTGGTTTGGTTTAATTAATCTGCTATCTGATTACACGTGGGTGAGGTAATATGGTTCATCATGACCCATGACCTTTGTTTTCTACAGATGATTCATTTGGTGAAATATCAGACGTGTATTATTACACTATCTTACACTGTCTTCCTGTCCTACCAGTTGAATGGGACTGGCGTCATTTGAAGATTCACACGCTTTCAGCTATAATTAGTGTCAATGTGCAATCGGTGTACTATTGCAGAACCAACTTTACTATTCATAGTGTCATCAACACACCTAGGTGTATTAAACAGTCTGTTGAGTTTTAAACCTCCCAAAACACACGTAAATGCATTTAGGACTTGGTGCCGTTCCTAAGCGAGCATGGTGGGAGCAGGTGTGTGTTTGTTTGTGTGATGATCTGTGCTTATAGTTCAGGACAGCCTGCATCGCCCCCATCTATGTTGTTTTGCATTGCAGCAAAGCTGTTTTGCGGTCAGCCGATTCTGAGAGGGTGTTGCCTTTAATAGCATTTTGAGAGCATTTAGTTTGACCCAAACCATGACCTGAACTATTCGAATATTAACTCCTTCAGAGTTCCAGCCTCATTATCATGCCCCTAGGCAGTTGCTAGGATCCATGCTATGAGCTCATTGCAAGGGAAACTAGGTGCAGGGGAGTCAGTCCCAATGTTTACACTGGAAATAATAAAGAACTCCTAAGCTTGAGGCTGTAGATCCATACATTTCAGTGGTCTGATCTGCTTGTGTTTATATTTGCATTTGCTGGAGGTTTTACACAAAGTGACTTACAAGTGAATTCAGTACAAGCATGGTACAAGAATTAACAATGATAAAAATATCTAAGGAATAAAACATGAAGGGGCATGATGTTATAAGAAAATAATGAACAATGGGGTGGTGTGATGCAGCCAAAACATAAAGCAGAGTCACTGTTACCACCCCACAGTTGATTATTTCACTTCCCGTAACAGCATATCACATTTTTTTATTCTTCTTATACCACAGCAAAATTATTAGAATTTTTTATTTATTAATGAGCGATATTTATTTTTTGTGGAAAGTCAGCAAATAGAGTTCATTCCAGGTATCACTTATATTATAGTAGCTGTAAATAATCGTTCACTTCACCAGCATCTCTGTTTTTCTCTTTTCCAAAGTTAATAAGACCAAAAAACACAGCTTGTCATGTAAACCATATAAAGTCCTCTGCCATGAAAACTTAGCCATGGTGGAAAACCTCCTCACTGTTACAAAGCGCCGACACTGGAGACTCCTTCCATAAGTGCTAAAATAAACATCTCCTTACAGAAAGCTTCACTGTATCAACTTTTTTGGTTTATTTTTTTTTGTTTTATACAACATGTTTTTAAATTTGTTTATTATTAGCCTTAGTTTTTTGTTTGTTTGTTTGTTTGGAGCATCCACCATGCAAGTCCCTGAATGAGCTGTTGCTATATAAACTGTAAACATATCAGAACAACCATATTAATATAAACCTGTGATTTCAATTACAGCTAACGCTACTGGCATTCAACAGTGCTATGCAACTGTAGGATGAACACAAAGAACCATAGCTATTGTGATTGTGACTCCATGCGTAGATATGGAGTCGTATCTTTACAGTATTATCAGTCATAGGCTTTACGCTATTGCCATAGATTTTAAATACTGTGTACACTTACTAGCCACTTTTATTTTACACATACTGATCTTGGTGGTCCACTTTGCAGGTGCTCAGTTAAAGACTCATCGTTTTCCATGAGAGGCTGTGATAGTTGTTCTCTTTACTTAGTCACTGTCGGTTTATGAGCACACATCCTGCTGTTAGCTGGAGATTTTTTCATTGGTAGACTGGTTCTCAACCAAGCAGTGACTTTCAGATGTTTAAAAAACCTCATCATCTGTTCCAGCGTCAAAGATACTGCCATGTCGGTGTCAGTGCTGTGCTGAGAATGGTCCTCAACTCAAATAATATCTGTTCAGCGATTTTTCATTAATGGATGAGGCAGAGAGGAACTGAAAAACTATAGACCTACCAAATATGTGGGCTTGCCTCTGTGTACTTATGAATACCTGTGCTTTTCAAAGCTTTTGTGTAGAAACGTCTGATCACATCAGTTTTAGAGACACATTCCACTTTCTCTTTGTAACAGTCACCAAGAACAAGCAACTACTGGGTGCTACTAGATAAAATACAGATTCCATCTAATGCATAATGCATGTGTGGAATCTGCTCTGATGGACAGATATTAATGCAATTTTTTTTTCTCCAGAGTGGGCGGGATGATTGGGACCATCTGCGAATGGTTCTGGTGGGACCGCCTCTGGCTGCCCGTCAACCTGACATGGGCAGATCTAGAAGACAAGGACGGCCGGGTCTACGCCAAAGTGTCTGACTTATACATAACTTTGCCTTACTCACTAGGTTTCCTCATAGTGCGCTACATCTTTGAAAGGTGAGTTCAAAGCAACCAGATGACAGATGGACCCAGAAGCAATTTCAGGAAATGTAAATATTTAAATTATGCTTTAAAGCTAATGTACAATTACCGCTTTCACTAACAAGCTAAACAGGAAAGACTGAAAGTGCGACATTAGAGACAAGATGTTGTTGCTGCAATGTTTACTTTTGCCAAGCTTATGCAAATGCAAAATGTGAGCTCGCTAAGAAATATTCAGTAAAGTTTCCTACTAAGCACACTTACATTAAAAGCAAACACTGCTCATTACAATTAGACTGTTTCACAATAATTTCCTCATTTATCTAACTTCATGATCACACTACACTGATGAACCACACTAAATCACCAAAACACTTCCTGACACCCCAATACATACAAGCTCTTAATATTTATCAATATTTTTAATGGACAAAAACACATAAGAATGTATTTTGAAACATATTACAAATATATATATATATATATATATATATATATATATATATATATATATATATATATATATATATATATATATACAAGCAAAATACAGTATTTTACATTGTAATTATAACATTCTGAAGTAATGCTGCTTCAGTTGCTAAAGGAAATGTTAGCGCTCTGGTATATCGCTCGGGTATCTCGATAGCTAGCGCTTCAGAAACCATGTAGTGGTCTATAAATAATTTGTGAAAGGTCAATCAATTATACTGAACTGTACTAAAGTATATAACCCCAGTGTAAACCTGCTGTTTTTCTCCTATGTGTTACCCCAGACTTAAAATAAGAGCAGCTTCGCTTGCTAGCTAGCATCTGGCTTGTTAGCTAGTGTCCAGAGAGCGAGCTGCATTCCAGCTTGCTAGATAGAGAAAAGTATAATAATAATTAAGAAATTATTACTGATCATGTAGAATCTTTTAAATCCAGTTAAGGTTCAAGTTCTTTGCAAGATGTGGGGTAGAAATGAGTCAGCAACCAGGTGTTTACAAGCTGCTATAGAGAATTTCTAGCTGTGAGTCTCTGGTATAAGCACTGTTTTACATATTTCACCATGAAAATATAAAACAAATACAGAGCATAAACTTGTTCTATGAGCTTGAAATTCAAATTAAAAATCAGTGTTTTGTATTTCAAATGCAAGTACTTGAATATTGTCCTTCCCTTGGTGTCACATCAATGTTTTTGTCTTAATTGGCGTGAATCGCTTTTTTAATGTAACATGCAGTCGGTTAATGGTACTTAGATGCATCGTGATAATATATCATTATATTGCTTCATAGTCAATATAGGGGGCTCTAAGCAACTTACCTTGTAAGGCCCTAAGCCCTAACTTACTCAGGGGCCCAAAATATTTCCTTATAGCACTTGTGGTCACAAAAATGGCCAATACACCATTAAGCTGCTTAGCACAATGAAAGATTTGAACTCAGGAAAATCTTTTCTTCATTGCTTGTGATCATCTGAGTTGCTATAGTTCTGATAAGAACTGTAGGTGATTGATTTTTCAACCACCTCGGCAGTGATTATCTTAAAAGTGAACAGGTTACTCTTAGTAGTATTTTAACTGTTAGTAGCATAGCTCGTAGTAACAAGCTAGCAACTTAATATGAGCTAGCATAACACTTCTTACTCTAGATACTAGCTAGCTAGTTAGCAACTAACCTTTTCCATTACACCTCACATCAACAAGCGGAGGCAAGAAAACGAACAAACTGACTAAATCCAATTAATTACCATTCGTTTCTTACTAGACCATTGAGTCCATTTCTCCTCTTGTGCTTTTTTCTTTTTGCATTTTTGTCCCAGATAGATATGAACTCTTCATGATCGCAGCTTCTTCAGGATCTTCTGTTGTTAGTTACAGAAGATTAGTTAATTAGCCTGATACATAAACTCTTTCACCTAATGATAGTAAACTGATTTGTTTGCATCTCTATTTTAAAAATCATGGGGCCCCCTGGTGGTCCAGGCTCTCTAAGCGACTGCTTATAGCAAGAAACAGCTCTGTTTGTATCACAGTGCTGTTGAATTGACAAATCTGATTGGCCAGTTCCATAACGCAGACATTATAATTATATATAACAATTATAATTGTTGATATGGTGAGATTTCCTTTGACAAGATGTTCATTTAGCATTTTGGAAGGAGTCTCTGGTGTCAGCATTTTGTAACAGTCAGAGGTAAAGCTGTAACCTTTATGACAGAGGAAAGTCTTCAGGACAGAGGGCTTTGTGCTTTGTGGTTCCTCGGTAACATGACAATCTTCATTTTTTTTTTGCATTTTTTTGAGAAAGAGAAAAGGAGAGGCTGGTGAGCGAATGATTGTTTATAGCTGCTCTAATATAAGTGATAACAGGAACTAACTTGCTTTATGGACGTTCCACAACTTTAATTTAACCATAAATGGATAAAAGTACATGTCATTCTTTAATAAATTTAAAAAAAATCTTTGCCAAATGTTGGTGGTAAAAAGGGAATAAAACACTTCAGGATGTGCTGCTACTACGAAATAATCAACTTTAGGGTAGTAACAGCTCCCACCCTTGTCCCTCTGTTGCTAATTATTTTCCTAATATATCATATTGCGATGTTGAGTAGATAGTATTTGTATTACTCTGTTAACCTCTAAATTCTATACATTACATTTGTTCTTTTCAGTGAGCTCTTTTGTAACACAAACAAATCCTTTTCAGGTTTGTAGCAGTGCCGTTTGCAACCGCCCTGAGTGTAACAGAGAAGAATAGACAGAAAGTCCAGTACAACCCTATTCTGGAACATTATTTCACTTCCTGTTCCAAAACCCCAGGACAGGTAAAGCATATACATTTCCCACAGTAACCGTCAATCTGTTTCTTAAAAGCATACCAGCATTCTTCGTATTCACAACCTATAGCCAAAATAATGTCAAGATTCTCTGACAAGTCAGATGAGGTGTGGTCGAGCCATAATAGAATAAGTATGTAAAAAGTCTGAGAGTTGCACTGGGTGGAATTTATATGTCAGTAAAAACATGTTATTGTTACAGGTGCTGCTTTGGGTTTATTAGAGTTTGTCTTGTCACCTGTATTGAACTTGAAAACTTTTTTTTTTCCTATACGAATATGTAAAATGTTTGGTATGCAGAATATGAATTTGCAATGAATCTGGGTGCTGCATTCTCTGTTGTATGCTCTACACCTGATGTTATTGTTGACACGTACAGTAACATCAGAGATGCTTCTATGTTGTATTATTTTCTAATTTAATATAATTTTCATTACAAATTTTGCGATTGACAACTACTCGAGCGAAAAGCAGAATCTTCAGAAATGTGTTCATGAATTTCAGAGTTTCTCAACAATAGGTACGTTCCCTTTTTACTTTAATGACAGTTTGTACTCGAGCTGACATGGACTCCACAAGTTTGTGCAAAACCTTATGATCCATTTTAGATCAAATCCATTGGACTGTCATCTGAACGTATGCTTCAATAGATTAGGCATGAGGAAAATCTGACCTTTTGTACAAACCTGTTAACATGGTCAATATCACAAATTTGCTTACATTTAAATAGGGACATAGAAATAGTGCAGAATCTTAATTATTAAATATTCACGCTCTTGAACAACTTTGATCTTCTTTGTTTTAAATATTCTGTTTAGTATTAATTTTAAATGAAAAAAAAAAAATTACAGATTTTCAATGTGGTCTCAGACTTAAGCAGTTAATATGGTCAATATCACAAATTTGCTTGCATTTAAATATGGACCTAGAAATAGTGCAGAACCTTGAATATTAAATATTCCAGATATTGAACATTTACTTTCTTTGGATTAAATATTTCAAAATTCTAAAACCTTCTGTTTATGATTAATTTAAAATTTTAAATAAATAAATAAAAAAATCCCAGATTTTCAATGTGGTCTCAGACTTTTGGACTCTACTGTACGTCCTTAGTTGTTCAATCATGCTCTGATAAAACTCACTCAGGTTTGATCTTAAGCACTGATTTGAAACATAGTGCGCAAGCTTCAAATTCCAGTGATATAATTACAGCTGACTGCTCACGTATCTTTTTTACTTATACACACCCAGAAATGCAAGGAGTGATGGGAAAATGCATGGGGTATTCTTAAAATCATTGCTTTTCTATATACAGATTTCTGTATTTTCTGTATTCATTTTACATTACAGAGAAATTTCTGAGAATATTTGATTATTATTTACATTAGACTTTCTCCTGAGAAATGGCATAGAATTTTTTATATATCACTGAGTGGTATTCTCTTGATTAAACAATAAATAAATGAGTTTCTAACAAACGTTCTCTTGAGAGCTCTTCACAGTGAAATAATAGTGAAATTTTAATTGTAACACCAAAAGGCTAGATTTTTGGTTTTATTAAGTATGCTAAGTAAGAAGATCAGCAATGAACTAGCAAAGGATGATTGTGCTATCTATTTTATCTATTTTTTATTTAAATTACCCTATTCATCTGTAATGTTTTACCTTAATGGATAAAAAAAAAATGCACGCACACACACGCACACACACACACACACACACACACACATAATACGTACACTATATGGCCAAATGTATGTGGACACGTATGTGTCCATTCCAAATCTATTGGCATTAACATGAAATTGGTCCCCCCTTTGCAGTTATAACAGCCTCCACTCTTCTGCAAATGCTTTCCACTAGATTTTGGAGCGTGGCTTTGTGGTTTTGTGCTCATTCAGCCACAAGAGCATTAGTGAGGTCAGGCACTGATGATAGGTGAGGAGGCCTGGGGTGCAGTCGGTGTTCCAGTTCACCCCACAAGTGTTCATTAGGGTTGAGGGCATGGCTCTCAAGTTCTTCTACTCCAACCTTGGCAAACCATATCTTCATGGACCTCACTTTGTGCACAGGGACATTGTCATGCTGGCATATGCTTGGGCCCCTTAGTTCCAGTTAAGGGAAATCATAATGCAGCATACAAAGACATCCTATACAACTGTGTGCTTCCAACTTTGTGGCAACCGTTTGGGGAAGAACCGCATATGGGTGTGATGGTCAGGTGTCCACATACTTTTGGCCATATAGTGTATTTGTAACATATTATTATACAAAACACAGAAGTGAGAGGCATCTTTGTGAATGTATGATCTCTTGTGTTCTTTCCAGGCAGATATTCAAGGCCTGTCAAAAAAATGTAGCATCTCCAGTAGACAGGTGGAGTGCTGGTTCAGGAAGAGACGCAACCAGGAGCGTCCAGGGGTCCTGAAAAAGTTCAGAGAGGCCAGGTAAGTCCAACTAGTGTAATATGTATGGCTTCTGGCAAACAGCCAAAAATGACAGTATGTCTAAAGATGTCTAAAACCTTGCTAAGTGAGATTTCCTCACACAGTCAATATCACACCTTGGTTAAGTTGCTGGATAGCCACGTGCCATAACGAAACAGACATAAGCCTAATCAGTTCAGTTTGTGAGCAGATACCAGCTGTCAAAATGTCTACAATGATCCTGTCATTGAATGAATCAGTGATTATTTCAGCACCAATGTCAGCATGAACAAAGATTAGTCAAGTAAATAAATGCTGATGAGGCTCAAGTGACTGCTGC